>NC_064255.1:25325902-25950902 GCF_003254725.2 Canis lupus dingo
TATAGAGAGGTGGCCAGAGCCTGTGCCCCTTCCTAGCTCTGTCCCTTGAGTAAGAGAGTTAACCTCTATGAGTCTCAGTTACTCATCTGTAAAATGGGATTACTTCCACTTACCTTACTGAGGTTAATGCATGGATGAGAGTCACTCTCCAGAACAATTACAACCATCATTTATTGCACATTTGCCATGAATCCTGGATAGTCAGCTCTGCTATGATGATTATTTTGAAAATACTAATTTGTTCCAGCACACCCAATATATTGGGGAACGATGTGAGCATAATGCAGATTTCATGTTTGCTTGTGTGGGATTTCCTCTGCGAGAAACCATAGATGCAGCCAGCTGAACCATGCTAGGTAGGAATACTCAAAACACACTTCAAATATCTACCAGCCACCTCAGGTGGAAACACAGGGTGTGTGTTCTGAGCCACACCCATGCACATCTGGTGTAACAACTTTTCATCTGATTCACAATTCACGTTCACTCCCCTCACTGCTTCACAATTTCTCACAAGCTCTAGTCCTTCTGACACCCACATACACAAATGAACTTCAGGTTTCTCCGATGATAAAGGGCCGTATTTATTGTAGTATTTATGCTGCTCTTAACCACTTAGTATGTAAGAAGGTGCTACCCATTTATTGGGTCGCTATCATATATACAGGTATATATGCCTCTGGTGATGTTTGTGAGTGTTTTTCCCCTAACCCCATTTTTTCCCTAAGCCCTGTGGTTTTATTGGGCAATTTTGCATAGCACAGTGATTTTTAGGAGCACATGTGTCGCATTATAGCAGATCTGGCTGTACTAAGCAATTTACATGCTTTCAATTTTCAGTAACTCAATGACATGGATGCTATTCCTGTCCTCACATTATAGGTACTCAGGAAATGACAGCTGCTGCTGTGACTAATAATCACAATTAAGTCAGTTTAGTATTGGAAAAAGGCCCCTCGTCAGCTGCTATGGCACTTCCCCTCATTGATGAATGACCAGTGGTGGGTTTTTGCTTGGATGGTATAGGCCATCCCATTTTTCAGAATCCCCTAGTTCTGTAGCCCTTTGACCAAAGAGACCCAATTAGAGACCTCAGCATTTGAGCACCCAGCCTGTGGTTCACCCACCAGACAGGCCAGGTGAGCCCATGGCTGGGTCTTCCCTCCTATTCAGTCCTGGGAGGTATCTTCTTAATCCACCCCTTCCTCGGTGACTCAGTACCTTCACTGAAAGATCAACTTATCAATTTGCTGAAGAAGCTGATCACAATTCAGTCAAATACTTTCCACAAAATCTGCATGATTACTTATGGCCCAGATGTCTGCAATATCTGTCACTTCCTGTTCTATGTTCTCTGTGAAATGAGGGCCCAAAATGAGTCATTGGAAGATTCATGCAGTGGATCAGGATATTTGCTCTAGAAGCCTTCCCAAGTCCTTGTAATTCTCCATTTCTCCAGACCTCCCTTCTGGAGAGCTTTTTTGGAATAAGTGACCTCTTGAAACCGAAAGCTGAGAAGCTCATTTATTCATTCATCAACACTTGCAGTTGAGAGCTCCCTGTGTGAGGCTCCCTGTAAGTGGTGGGAGTTGAGCTGGAGGCAGCACAGCCGACACCATTCACCCTCACAGAGCATGTAGTCTATTGAGTTCATAGAAATAATACAAGCAAGTCTACATCTTTTAGACTTATTTTCAGAATAAGTTGTGGGAAAGATGCCCACAGTTCTTCCATTTACTCAGATTTCTAGGGTGAAAAAGTAGCAAGTTAAAAAAAATCCCAGCTCTGTAGCCTTTCAATTTATCACCATGAGTCTTCTTACCTTCTCTGACGCTCTGTCTTCTCATCTGTACATGGGTACCATGCCTATATTGAAGGATTTCTGCATAGATTGCAAAGTTTATGGCATGTAAGGCATCCAGCACAGTGACATGTGACATTAAAAAGTTGTTCATTGTCTCCCCCTTTCAACTCAATTCACCCTCAGCCTTCAAGGTAGCAAGCATTTGGCACAAGCAACTCCAAGCCAGTGCTTTCCGAATGCTCATCCGTTAAAGGAGCACTTCCATTCTACTCAGGAGACTCACTCAGGCACAGATACTTGTGGATCAGGATTCAGAAGGCAGGGAAGAAGCCTTGGACTGAGTCTAGGAGAGACCATTTACCCAAAAGTCTTAGTATATGAAAGCCTCACCACACTGCAGGTCCCCCAGCTTGGGCCCTGGAGAAGCTTCCAGAATTCCAGGTATGATGAAAACCGGTCACCTTATATTTTTTTTAAGATTTTATTTATTTATTTGAGAGAGAGCAGGGATAGGAGCAGAGGGAGAGGAAGATAATCTCCAGCAGACTCTACACTGAGCGCAGAGCCCGACATGGAGCTCAATCCCTGTTCCCCAAGATCATGACCAAGAGTCGGACACTTAACTGACTAAGCCACCCAGGAACCCCCTAACTAGTCACTTTAATGGAAAAAGAAGCAACACAAGCAACCAGCCTTCCCTACCTGTGTCTGCATTTGCTCCTCTGAAACTGAGTTTTCTTCATTCCCTCTTAAATCATTGTCTTAAAAAAAAAATGGTTGTTTTAATCCATTAATCCACTTTTGACTGTGTGCAACATAAACATTTAGTTGGTGGCTCTTTTTTGCCAGGAGCTAAGGAGGGAACAATTCTGATATTAGTCAAATTCACAAAATTTTTTTCATTATGAAATGTAATAATGGAATATTCCTCAGCCATTAGAAACGACAAATACCCACCATTTGCTTCGACGTGGATGGAACTGGAGGGTATTATGCTGAGTGAAATAAGTCAGTCGGAGAAGGACAAACATTATATGGTCTCATTCATTTGGGGAATATAAATAATAGTGAAAGGGAATAGAGGGGAAGGGAGAAGAAATGGGTAGGAAATATCAGAAAGGGAGACAGAACATGGAAGACTCCTAACTCTGGGAAACGAACTAGGGGTGGTGGAAGGGGAGGAGGGCGGGGGGGTGGGGGTGAATGGGTGACGGGCATTGAGGGGAGCACTTGACGGGATGAGCACTGGGTGTTATTCTGTATGTTGGCAAATTGAACACCAATAAAAAATAAATTTATTATTAAAAAAAGAAATGTAATAATATCCTATTTTCCCAGCATTGTCAGAAAATGAATTTTGAGGAATCACCACGTGTTCCTTCCATGTGGCTTTACATTTGAATCTAGCATGATGTGGAAGAGAATTCCAAGATGCAGTATATTCTCCCATGAATGATTTTTCCTGAGGACTTATCTGAATTGTATTTTAAGAATATTGAGTTTTCTATGTACTAGAAACTCTAAATACATTATTTCTAACCTCTCAAAAACCCTTGGGAATAAGAATTATTATTTTCAGCTTACAAATAAGGAAACTGAGACCCAGAGAGACTGAGATCAAAACATGCTTACTGTCCCCTTTCTCAGGATGGCCTTTGTTGACTCTGTTAGGTCCCTGTGGAATTTGGGTTCAAGCACTGAAATATGATCATATAATTATACTCATCAAATTATGTTCAATGATCCATTTCATTTTTTTGTTAAATGCCTATTTTCTCCCTGGTCAGCAGAGTCCCCACAGGTAAGGGATTCTATTTGCTTTGTTCATTTGGGAAACAATGATGGGAGTCCCCTGGATGTCAATCTGCAGTCTAGCCTCTGGAGATTCAGTGGTGACCGCAATGACATTAGACCCCCAGGACGTTACAGTCGGGCACTCAGTACTGCAGCCGCAGCTCCCAACTCAGGCCCAGCCTGGCACACAACAGACATTAATAAATATCTCCTACTGAATGAATGCCTGAGACTCAAGCTCCCTGTTTCTGAGTCCTAATGTGCCCAGGCCTCGACCACAGTGCCTCTTCACGTGTGTCACCAGGTCCTTCGTGATCACAGTCTCATCTGCTCCCTTTCCAATCCAATAGCACCAAAACAAACAAGCTGTAACCAAATAATGCTCTCAGATCTCCCTGCCTTTGAATGTACCATTCCCTCCACCCAGATTTCAAGACCCATCTGACTAAAGCCTCTGCTTAAAGCCACCTCCTCTCTGAAGCTTTCCACAATCTTCCATGGCAGACCAAACTCATTCCCCTGTGCCATCCTGAAGAACCTCATTTATACCTGTATTATGGCAAGAATCGAACCACACTGGCGTTAATTTTTGCCTTGTGGCCTTTGAAGCCAGGCTGTGAGGTCATGGAGGATAGATAGGCTCCATGGGTTACTCATTGTTGTATCATCTTGTATCTGTGAGGGAGCTTCAAACTGCAAGGAATAGTCAACCCAACATGGTTGAACAATGAACACACCCATTGTATCATAAAATAATAAAATTGGGTACAGAGACCCCAGGACTACACAGTTCAAAATGTCAGGGAACCCTTCAAGAAACCCTTCAAGAGAAAGGAGAGAAAATGAGTGAAAATATCAGTGAGGGTGACAAAACATAAGAGACACCTAACTCTGGGAAATGAATAAGGGGTAGTGGAAGGGGAAGTGGGCAGGGGGTTGGAGTGACTGGGTGATGGGCACTGAGGGGGGCACTTGGAGGGATGAGCACGGGGTATTATACTAGATGTTGGCAAATTGAACTCCAATAAAAAAGTTAAAAAAAAAAAAACCTTCAAGAAACGCTTTAAGCACTTTTCAGTCCCACTCAGCCATATATATTGGCAATACCTCTACCATGATCGAGGCACCCGGGTGGCACAGTGGTTGAGTGTCTGCCTTTGGTTCAGGTCGTAATCCCAGGATCCTGGGATCAAGTCCTATAACAGGCTCCCTACAAGGAGCCTGCTTCTCCTTCTGCCTATGTCTCTGCCTCTCTCTATGAGTTTCTCAGGAATAAATAAATAAAGTCTTGAAAAAACAAAGAAACAAAAAACCTCTAACATGATTACAAGATGGTGGCCACAGTTTCAGGCATTATCATGAACTCAGCAGGGTCGGCAAAGGGGAAATGTGAAAAATAGGGAAACATCCCCTCTCTGGTGTCTCTTTTTAAGATTGGAAAACTTTTCTCAACCATTCAAATTTCCCCTCATATCCTATGGGTCAGAAATGTTTCACATTTCTGCTGAGACTGCTGAGACTAATTCTTTCCCTCTGAAAGATACAGCTTCAGAGGAAGGTGAACAAAATCAGGGCTCTGTAAGCAGGGAAGAAGAATTAGGAATAGATTAAGTTGACAAAGCAGTGGCATCTGCCACATTGCTTTGATTTCTTACTACACAGATTTGCTATTCTCCAAATGGAGAAGTCTCACTGCCCACAGTCAAACTCTTGCTATGGTAGACCTAGGTAAAAATTGGCTAACTTATTGGAGGATGTCACCAGGTCACCTCTGGCTGGTTTTCCCTTGTGCAGGCCCAACTCCCTCTTGATCCTACCGCTTGCCCTGGGTTGGTACGATGACTTTATTCATATCCTCAGCAGAAATATGCTGAGTTCCATCATGTGATAGCTCATAGGTTCTGGGGTCCTGGGAAATAAGCCACAGACTCTGTTCTCAAGCTGCTCAGTCCAGTTCCCAGTCTCCTTTGTTTTTCTTCCTCCAAAATATGAGACAGGCAGGAAAGACATCCCGCTTGCACAGATTAGGAAATCCAGGTACAAATTAGTGTTACGATAATTCCGCCAGTACAGAAGCTTTTCTCAGACGGAAATGATCAAAAATGAAACCAGCCAATTACAGGGCCACTGCTAATTTTGGTCAGCTTACAGGCAATGACCCTGAGTCCTGGTCCACAGGCTAAGGAGGGAAATAAAGCATCACACCCTATCAGATGTTCCCAGGAAAAAAAGGGTTTCGTGGCCAAAAATATTTTTGTGAAATGCTGCCTACTAGCCCCACCTCCCCCTTAGGAGTCACAATTCAATGTAATGCACTGAAGGCTCTGAGAAGTTCCACAAGTAATTAGCTGATTCAGCTCAGCAGGTCAAAATTGTATGTGTTCACAGAACACTTTCTCATTGTATAAGACCCCCTACATTATTCATTCATTACATAGTTATTGAACATCTTCTTTGTGACATGTACTACACACTTTTGAACAAAATAGACATGTACTTGCCTTTGTGAACTTTGTAAAGTAAAATGGAACAAAGTTCCACACCTTGAAGAACAGTGCTTACTAGGGTACTGAATATGATTATGAAACTTTATGGTTTAACAAGTGTTTTTATAACTAATTACTTAACATTGATTCCCAAAGATATTATTAGCAACCCATTCAAAGTGGCACAGATGAGAATCAAATCCAGGACCAATTCCCTGGGATTATTACTATCTTGATTCATGTGTCTCAGAATATCCTTGGATGTATTGATCAAATTTAGGTGTGAACAGAAAAAGCACCAAAGCCTTGGTAGCTTAGAATAGCAACAAAAACTTATTTCCAGGTCATGTTGCATGATGATGGCTACAGGTCAGTAGTGGTGGCTCCGTGCTGTGGATTAAATATTTGTGTTTCCTAGGATTAATATATTGAAATCTAATGACCAATGTGAGGGTATTTAGGGTGGGAACTTTGGGAGGTGATTAGGTCATGAAAGCAGAGCCCTCATGAATGGAATTAGTTCCCTTATAAAAGAGACTCCAGAGAACTCACTCATCCCTTCCACCCGGAGGACACAGCAAACAGATGGTCACCTATGTACCAGGAAGCAGGCTTTCACCTGACAATGAATCTTCCAGTGCCTTGATCTTGGCTTCCCAGCCCCCAGAACTATAAGAATAGATTTCTGTTGTTTATAAGCCACCCAGTCTATAGTATTTCTCTTATACCAACCTGAACAGACTGAAACACTCTGCTCCACATATCTTCCCAGGCTGGAATCCAAACTGAAGAATAACCTCTGTGTGGAGTGTGCTACTCTGATGGGAAAAGCAAGAAAACTGACAGAAAATCATAACGATTCATAATGTGGCACGTGTCACATCTACTTAAAATCTACTGACCAAACCAAGTCATATGGCCAAACCCAAAGTCAGACAAGGTGACTGGGAGGTAACTCCCTCACTTCTAGAGGGGACATTGCCATGTGGTGTGAGGAGGAGGGGTGTGTGCAATCCTCTCACAGGGGCCAGCAGTGAATGGTTATGGACAACGTAGCGACATGGGAAAGAGAACAATTAGGACAGGCTCTAAAGCCAGATCAACCTGAATTTGAATTCAGCCCTGCCAGTTATTAGTGAGTGAACTTGTGTTATTAGATGAACCCTAATCCTCGGTCCCTTCGACTGTAAAATGGGAACAGTAGGGTCCACCTTGTAAGGTTCTGGTGAAGATTTAATGAAAGCTATGTCATCATCTTAAGTTCTTCACACAATACCTGATACAGTAAAATACTCCGTGAGTGGCAAATATCATCATGCCAGAGTTTTCTTGACATCTCAATCACTGTTCTCAAACTAGACCTTTAAGAATGCCTGTGATTCTTGCCCTTCCTCATGCCATTCTGACATTCCCTCAGTAGGTCTGCGCCTCTCAGCTTTTCTAGAAAAGGCCACTGGGTCCACAGTGAAGTGAGGAAGAAAAACAAAGGAAACGATAACACATTCGACAAGTTGTTCTTTCAGCAGTCACTTAATCATAGACAAGTCAACCCTAGTGACATATGCAAATGACATGCCCAGGACAAGTAAATATACCTTGGCCTCTTGGTATCTCAATCTGGCTTTGGAAGGGGAAGAAAATTCACCCAGGAGTCAAAAATGAGTAAGTGAAATCTTACAGGAGTTGAATCCACATAGAATATTCCAGGCTCTCAACTACCAGCCTGGGTACTGAGAGGACAGGCCATTCTTGCCCTCTTTTCTCAAAGAGGAAAAGCAGCTCTGTTCCCACAAGTTCTAACTCAAAAGGGCCCAGGCTATGGGTGCCTCCCACTTTGATAAGGGAGACTGGTTTCAGCAACATGAACTTATGCCCTGGCAAACCACATCAAGGTCATTAGCGATGGAGAGGTTTCCTTGTCATCTTCAGTGATTACTTATCCAATCTTTGGAATGGTAGCTCCAGGAAGTAATGTAGCAGAGTCTTGGGGAACACTGGGATATCCCCCCTCTCCTGTCAGAGTGTGGGTCTCAGAGAAGCTTCTCCCGCTTCTCACCAGAGCCTCTGCACGGAGAGCTCAACACCTGACCGCCTTACACCACCCCAAAGCCACTACAGCACCTGGTGGTTAGGAACAGACTCTTGCATCAGCCAACCTGAATCAGATTCCAACTGCGAGACCTGGAGCAAACTATATAATGTGTATGGATTCTGGTGTCCCCATCAGTAAAAATGGGGATGCTTATATGCTTTTTATTCTTCATCCTCAGTCACCGTCACCACTCTCATCACACCATCACACAGGTGGCTCACATATCACTCCCTGAATGAATTCATAACTCGGGGTGGTTTCTCAAATGCAACTGCAGAAAGTCAGAATTTTCTCTTTTCTTTCTGTTTTTCTCCAGCTTTATTAAGATATTTTTGACATGTAAGATATGTAAGTTGAAGGTATACAATGTTGTGATGATTTGATAAAAGTTTGCAGTGCAAAATGATGACCACAATATGGTTAGTTAACAGCTCCATCCCCTCACATAATTACCACTTTTTATTTGTGTGATTTCATTTAAGATCTACTCTCTTAACACCTTTCAAGTATATAATACAGTATTGATCATTAGAGTCATTATGCTGGACATTAGATCCCCAGAACCTACTCATCTTGAAGTTGGGAGTTTGGTCTCTTGACCAACATCTTCTCCCACTGCTCACCCCTGGCAACCATCATTCTACTCTGTTTCTAGGAGTTTAGCTTGCTTAGATTTCACATATTTGTCTTTCTCTAACTTATTTCACTTAGCATAATACCTTCCAGCCCATCCATGTGGTTGAAAATGGCAGAATTTCCTTATTTTTTATGCCTGAATAAGAGAATATTCCTGTGTGTGTGTGTCTGTGTGTGTGTGTGTGTGTTGCCTTTTCTTTGTCCATTCATCCATTGGTAGACACTTAGGTTGTTTCCAAGTCTTCACTGTTGTGAAGAATGAATGCTACAATGAACACAGGGGATTACTCCTTAATGCTTGCATTTGAACTTGATGTTGGACAAGAACCTATCTACCTAAACTGATTTCCACATCTGTTGTTTGTATTATGTTTTCAAAATACTTGCTACCTTAATAGGTACACCTTTTGTAAGTTTATTATATTTCAGCAAAATGTTTTTTAAAACTGAGTTGCTATTTCCTACCATGTTTCTCCCACTGCCTCCTGGTGGAAGAGAACTTCACCCCTCAATGATCTCAGACTGAGCCATGAGAATTTTTTTGGGACAGTAGAATATGGGTGATACTCTGTACCATGCCCAAGCAGGAGCAATAAGGGGCATGTGGTTCCAACAATACTCTTCCTTTCTGCCACAAAAATATCAATGTCCCACATACCAGCTGCCCCTTTCAGAGAGAAGGGGACATGGCTTAGAGGTGTAGCTGACCTGCAACCAGCATAAAAAGTGAACAAGAAATCCATGGGTTCTTGTGAGCCACTGAGATGTGGGTGTAGTCTGTTACCACAGCATCACTTAGCTAAAATCATACAAGAGATGTGAGATATGAAGGGAATCCCATTTTACAGATGAGGAAACTGAGGCTACAATATGTCAGAAGCTGCCAGGCTGGACAGTGAGAGCCCAAGCCTGTGTCTCTTTTCCCCAAACTTTGTGCTCATCCCACCACACTCTCTCCTTTCTGAACAAAGTTTGGTTCCTTCACAGAACTCATAGTTCAGAATTTCATTTATTCTTCTCTTTTTTGTCTGACTTCCCCATTGATCTAAGCTCCATGAAGGCTAGAACCATATCTATCTGTTTTATCAACTGATCTTTGGTTTTTGGTATAGATTAGACACCAGACTTGGATGAATGAATGGATGGATGGATGAATGGATGGATGGATAAATCGGTCTCTTCATTGCCTTGATTCTTGACTCTGCTGAGGAGACAAAATGACTACACAAAGAAGTGGAAATATTTTGACTAAAAAAGAGACATTAGAGCCAGTAGCCTGGCCAGAATCAGGAGATTTGGATGGATGGCATGCTTATTGCCCAAATTATTTGCTTCCTCTACCCCTGGCATTACCACTGCTCAGGCTCTGATACATCATATGGAGCACACGCAAACCCTCTATTCTTCTTCCTCAAACTTGCCCCTTCATCTGCATCTGCCACCTTGGTCAGGGCACCATGCTGCCCAGACACACATCCCAGAGATCCAGGGGTCCTCCTGAGTTCTTTACTTATTTTTCAAATCTGGTGAGTCACCAAGTCCAAATGATGTATGGAATTTCTCTTCACCTGCCTGGTTCTCCTGACCTGGCCTGAGGCTTTATGTCCTCTCCCCTGGACTTCAGTTCTTTCTGCTCTCACTCTCCAACTCCTCTAGAACACCTTCCATACTGCTGCCATGGGTCTTTAAAAATAAGCAAACCACACATGCAAATATATATTCATAAACAACAGTCAGCCTCCTGCTTAAAAAATATGAGGGAAGATTTTTACATTTATCTAGCATAGTGTCTTTCAAACTTTAATCACGAGAATCACCTCAGGGCACTTGTTAAAATGCAGGTTCCTGGGTACCACCCTTAACCTACTTACTAGGAATCTTCTAGGGAGAGGCCTGGGAATCTCCTTTTAATAAATGCCTCTTATGATTAGGCAAGTTTAGGAAACACTGATAAAGCCTACTCATTAAAATGAGATTCAGACATGTTGGCCAAAAATACAGAATTTTGACATAGAGAGGATTAAATAATATAATAGTTTGTCTCACACAGTAACAGTAACAGGTACAGTATCTCATGGGAGGTGAGGGAGAAAGGGGACTACAACAATTTATTTTTTTAAGGTTTTTATTTATTTGTTCATGAGAGACACAGAGAGAGAAAGAGGCAGAGACACAGGCAGAGGGAGAAGCAGGCTCCATGCAGGGAGCCCTACGTGGGACTCGATCAGGCCCTGGGCTGAAGGCAGCACTAAACCGCTGAGCCACCCGGGCTGCCCAACAACAATTTTTAAAAAAAATCTTTCTTTGTGCCATTTTCTCCCTTTATCAGGGGGAGACTTTTTCCAGAACTTCCACAAGCAGGATACTGGTCACAGCTGATCACATGCTCACCTGTAGTCTAGACCAACCTTGGCAAAGATGAATGGAATCACCATGACTTCATTAGAGCAACAGTGATTTGTCCCCTCAACACACTGCAATCCCAATAAAGTCAGGTTTCCATGATCAAGGAAGAAAGAGAAAGGGCCATTGGAGGCCCTGAGAATCATCAGTGCTGTTCACCAAATATTTCTAGTTCTCCACCCCTTCCAGTTCAGGGCGGGATCACCCTTCCCATCTCTGTCTGGTGAAGTGTGAGTGAGAGTAATCTATGTCACTTCCAGGAAAAGCTTTAAGAACCAATGCAAGATCTATCACATTCCCTTTTATTGCCTTGAGATTCATGGAACCAATTTCATGGAGCATCTCTCAGCTGGATACCTGAGGGACCAAGACGATCCAAGCATCCCCTGCCAACCCCCAGTGGATGGGCAGCATAAGTAAGAAACCAACATCTGTTGTTATAAACCACTAAGATTCGGGGCTGCTTACAACACAGCACAGGCTGTTCAGCTGGAAAGAGGACCTTACAGACCACACAGGCTAGGAAGTACACCCTGGAAACACCCACTGGGCAAACCATACAGAAGCACCTGCAGGAAAATTTCATTTGTAGCAGCTGGCTTAACAGCTGAAACATCTACCTTTTGACTGCTGTCTTGTGAAAGAAAGAAGGAAAGGAAAAAAAAAGAAATAAAAGAAAGAGAAAGAAGAAAGAAAGAAAGAAAGAAAGAAAGAAAGAAAGAAAGAAAGAAAGAAAGAAGAAAGAAAGAAAGAAAGAAAGAAAGAAAGAAAGAAAGAAAGAAAGAAAGAAAGAAAGAAAGAAAGAAAGAAAGAAACCTGCCTTTAAAAGAAGCAAGTGGTACGTACCCATGGAAAAGATGACACCATTTTTCTTCCTCTCCCCCTGCTAAGTCTCTCAAAATTAGGAAACAAGGAATCCCTGCAACAGAAGCATTGACTAAGAGCTTATTATGTATGAAACCCTGTGTTAAGCACTACTGTAACCCAGCAGCCACATGACAGGGCTGCGGTTATTATTACTCTCATTTTTCAAATAATAAATCGAGGCTTATAGAATTATGTAACTTGCTCTAGATCATACAGTGTGTGTGGAAGCCAATCTGTTCAACTCCATTCTGTTTGTTCTAATACAAGGTCTGTGTCCTGGGGCCAAGGAGAGCTCTAACTGTGCAATCTGAGAAGCTGTTGCCGGTGCTCCTTTTTCCCAGGGCCCAGGTAAGTCCATGCTCTGAACAGAGCCTATTAGGTCACCTCACTCATCAGAAGTACACCAAATCACCAGCAAAAGGGATGAATGCAAGAGAATGGCATTTTCTCAAGTCGATCTCAGGCCTACACTATTCATCAGCTTCTCTGATTCACCTCTCTCCCTCATCAGCAACCACATAATGATTCTGTAACAGCAACAGCATCCATCAGGATCATTTAGACAGGCCCCACCTGGGTTGGCCCAGGTCACAAGGAATACAGCGATGCAGGGGTGGAGTCTAGACAAACAAACAGCAATGTTCACCAGGCAAAAGACGACTCTTTGCTGCCGTTCACCATCCCCACCTCTATACCTTGATACATGCTCCTTTGTCAATATGCAATGTACTTCCCAACACCAGTTCCACTATCTACATTCTTTATACATCCATCTCCCCCACTGGACTGAAAAAGTAGAAAGCACAGGGAGTACATTGTATTAATTTTCACATACCTTAAACTCATCTCATTGCCTAGTACATAGTGAGTGTTCCATGAACACATAAATGAATAATGTAGCCTAATTGCAACCTGGATTTTCATGTTTCTATAGCCCGTTACTGCCTACAAATGCTTTGTATTTTGTGATTCTCAACAACTCTGTGAGCTACTCAGGGCATAATCCATTCCCCTTTTAAGGAGGAAAAACCAAAGTTCCAAGATTTTCAGTGACTTGGCCATAATCACCAATTAGTAGTCTGTACAGCCAAACACCAGACCATGTTAAACATGTAGCAGGAACACAATAATGCTTGTTAAGAAAGAGAAAAGGAGAAATGGAGAGATAGAGGAAAGACGGAGGTAATTTGGATCCAACCCCGATTCAATGGTCTGACCATCTGCCCATGAAAATTTGGCAAGACCCACGTTGAGGGGCTGAATCAATGATTGTTTTTATAGCCAGAGATAAGTGGACACATTTTCACATTGACGAATTATCAAACAGCAATGTTAGTAATGTCGTTAGACTGTAATAGAGATAAAATGCAATTTAGATATGCATATCCTCTTTCTAATCATCATTTTTCCATCAGCCTTCGAGGTCAAGTTGAGTTTAATCTTCCTCAATGGCCATACTTTTGGTTTCAGTCTCCCCATATTCACTGTACCTCCTGTAACTTCCATCTAGCACATAATGGGAAAGGCATGTGTCTGGAGACTGGGGAGAGAGAGTGATTCTTCTTTGTTAAAACAAGACAAGGAAGGTTTGTTGCAATGCTGCTTTTCCTCATTTCCTCAGATCTCCAGCCTTGTCCACACCTCCACAAATATACCCACTTGAATACACCGTTGTCTATTTTAGGCAAGTCCCAATCGTTCTGCAAACACAGATGACTGTTCATGGATGTTTTCAGCAGCTTTGGAAGGCATGATGTTTGAATTCTTGAAATCATCTATTTTTCATGTGTAAATAAACAGTGGGAGGAAAGAAGAAGGCATCCATACAATTTTAATGAACAAGATTCCCATCGGTCATCAAAAGAAAACAAAAGGTAGCTCAATGGGCACAAGGAAGCTATTTTTCTAGTGATTTTTCTGCTCAACTCTCCTGGGAAGAGGAGTGGCTTCTAAATTAGAAAGAAAAAATGATGCTCTGAGTATATTTTTCCTGTCATTTCATTGTCTTTGATCTTGCATTTCCTAAGAAAGAAGCACTTAACCTCCAGTGTCAGATCAATGTTGGAAATGCATGCTTTATTTTAAGATCCTTTTTGAATGCAGAGAAACTCTGTGAATCAGGCCAAATCTGTCTGTTCACATACAAACTTACAAAGAGTCAAACAATTCAGTTACATTCAAACAACCAATATGCTCTAAAACTATTGGTTGAATTCAAATATATAACTGGGTTTTTCATCAACCAGTAATGAATTATTTTTGAAGTAGCAACTATTTTCCAACATTTCTTTAATTTCCAAATGTAGTTAACTAAATTTAACTAGTCATGATGTTTTCAAACCATTTTCAGGGGCTCCTGGGTGGCTCAGTCAGTTAAGCATCTGCCTTAGACTCAGGTCATGATCCTGGAGTCCAGGGAAGGAGCCCCATGTTGTCCGGCTCCCTATTCAGTGGAAAGTCTGCTACTCCCTCTGTACCTCCCCCTGTCCCTTCTCTCTCTCTTGTTCACTCTCTTTCTCTCAAATAAATAAAATCTTTTTTTAAAAAAAATCATTTTACCCATTGACACTAACCAAGTGGATTCTCCCTTAACCAAAATGGCGGATTCTCCACAGATTTCCCAGGAAGGTAGGTGAAAGGCCCCCACAGTCACACAAGCAGTCCATCATGGATCTGTTTGAATTCCCTTTTCAAGTGAAAGAAGTGTATTATGTTGCCAGAAGGATACTCCATCATCTATAATAAATATTCATCTGTGTGTATCATGCACTTGAGCTGCATGACTGATGAACTCCTGCTCCAGAAATGAATGGGAAACTCACTAAGACAAATGTCACCTTTCAGTGCTGTTCTTTCAGATAAATTGCAGTTAGATTTAAACAAAGTCAGTAATTTCATGCTTTCCAACTGGTGCCTGATTCAGTTCAGACAGCCCCCACTGTCTGTATAAGGGTGCTAACACCCAATTTGATTAGTTGGGTTTTGGCAAGCTCTACCAGGGAACAGTCAACGATGTCTGTTCAGCAATCTTATTATTGGAATACAATAATGCTAAAAGTATTTAAGCAATTTGGCCAATTTAAAATTTGGGCGGCTTCATTCATGGTTTGTAGGAACATACAAAGGTACGGCTCTTTTGGAAAGCAATTTGGCACCATGCCATAAAATTGCATTTGCTCTTTGATTCAGGAATCCTCGTCTGGAGATTAATCCAAAATCTTTTGTAAGGGGGGGGGCCATTTATCTCCCAGTCCTTGGGGTTTTTTTATAGGGGGAAATTTCATACCCTAGAAGAATCAGAATCCTCCCTCTTTCATGCTGCCCCAACTGAGATAGAAGGACCCAGAAATGGGTACATTTGGACATGAAGCCCAACAAGAGCCTTCAGACATACGTTGGACTCCCTTTCTCCATGATGCCTTCAGGAGACTTGTTTTGTTCTATGCTGAGCAAGAAAAGATGTGAAGTTGATTCAGGGGAGGAAATATGAGGAAACCCATATGGCCAATACCTGATTCTCCATCCATCCGATCTAACACTTGTCTCTCATTGTACCAGATCTGTGGGAGGAAAAGTTTCATATATTAGCCTTTATTAAATACCAACAAGCTTTAATGTCTGAGATATCCACTGTGGTATTATTTACTATCCAAAAGTGGAAACATTTTAGGAACATAATTCACTAAGTGTAATATACAATAGTAGACAGCCATTGCAAATATTGTAAATATGATGTGCAAAATTTATTTTAAAATAATAAAGCAAAAAACTGAAGGATAAAACAGCAGTAGCAAAACCTCAGTATTTGTTAAAACCAAGTCATGAAAACGTTAATGTTCATCACACTGATTTCTCTCTAAAGATAATCAAATGAGGTAAAATGAGATATGGGTCACACTTAACCTAACTTCTATTATATTTATTTTATATGGATTTTTTTTTTTTAGATTTATTTATTTGAGGGGGGAGGGCAGAAGGAGAGAACAGGGCAGATAGAGTCTTAAGCGACTCCATGCTGAGCACAGAGCCTGACACAGCGCTTGAACTCACAACCCCTAGATCACCACCTGAGTCAAAACCAAGAGTAGGATGCTTAACAGACTGTGCCACCCAGGCACCCCTATTTTATATGAATTTTTATTCATTTTTCACATATGGCAATAAAGGGTGCTCCTTACCTACAGAGAAAGTGTTGTAGCTCAAGTAGCTTCTTGGATGGCAGAAAGGCCAAAGTTTATTAATGTAATAGAGTTTAAAACAGTATTACTTAAGTATTTAGATCTGGAAAGTTTTTGTGGAGTGTACTTGCCAGACCATCCCCTTACTTAATGTTGCAAGAAAGTAGGAACTCATACATTTACCACCAGACCCTCCTCCCCACACACTGAAATGTTTCAAGTTTAATTGTTCTTATCTTGATGAAGTCCCAATAGTTCATTTTTGCTTTTGTTTCTTTTGCCTTCGTGGATGTATCTTGCAAGAAGTTACTGTGGCCGAGTTCAAAAAGGGTGTTGCCTATGTTCTCCTCTAGGATTTTGATGGAATCTTGTCTCACATTTAGATATTTGCAAATGACGTATCAGATCAAGGGCTAGTTTCCAAGATCTATAAAGAACTTCTTAAACTCAACACCAAAGAAACAAACAATCCAATCATGAAATGGGCAAAAGACATGAACAGAAATCTCACAGAGGAAGACATAGACATGGCCAACATGCACATGAGAAAATGCTCCACATCACTGGCCATCAGGGAAATACAAATCAAAACCACAATGAGATACCACCTCACACCAGTGAGAATGGGGAAAATTAACAAGGCAGGAAACCACAAATGTTGGAGAGGATGCGGAGAAAAGGGAACCCTCTTACACTGTTGGTGGGAATGTGAACTGGTGCAGCCACTCTGGAAAACTGTGTGGAGGTTCCTCAAAGAGTGAAAAATAGACCTGCCCTACGACCCAGCAATTGCACTGTTGGGGATTTACCCCAAAGATACAGATGCAATGATGCCGGGACACCTGCACCCCGATGTTTATAGCAGCAATGTCCACGATAGCCAAACTGTGGAAGGAGCCTCGGTGTCCAACGAAAGATGAATGGATAAAGAAGATGTGGTCTATGTATACAATGGAATATTCCTCAGCCATTAGAAACGACAAATACCCACCATTTGCTTCAACGTGGATGGAACTGGAGGGTATTATGCTGAGTGAAGTAAGTCAATCGGAGAAGGACAAACAGTTTATGTTCTCATTCATTTGGGGAATATAAATAATAGTGAAAGGGAATATAGGGGAAGGGAGAAGAAATGTGTGGGAAATATCAGAAAGGGAGACAGAACATAAAGACTCCTAACTCTGGGAAACGAACTAGGGGTGGTGGAAGGGGAGGAGGGTGGGGGGTGGGGGTGAATGGGTGATGGGCACTGGGGGGGGAGGCACTTGACAGGATGAGCACTGCGTGTTATTCTGTATGTTGGTAAATTGAACACCATAAAAAGTAAATTTATTTTAAAAATTGTTCTTATATAACTTTGTAGAGAACTCTTATACATAGACTGTTTTTAGTCAAAAAATAAAAAAGCAAAAATTTTAACACACAATCCAGCAATTGTTGTGTTCCTTGATATTTACCCAAATGAGTTGAAAACTTAGGTCACACAAAAATCTACACACATATGTATAGCAGCTTTATTCATCATTGCTAACACATGGAAGCAACCAAGATGTCCTTTTATACACAATCGGATAAACAAACTGTGATTTATCTATACAGTGGAATATTACTCGGTGATAAAAACAAATGAACTATCAAACCATGAAAACATATGGAGGAATCTTAAATGCATTTTTCCAGGCAAAGAAAGACAATCTGAGGAGGCTCCATACTGTGTGGTTCCAGGTATATGACATTCTGGAAAAGGCAAAGGTATGAAGACAGTAAATGACTGGGGTTGGCCATGGACCTAAAGGATTGACGGAAGGGGGAATTAGAAGGAGCCCAGAGGATTTTTAAGACAGTAAAACTATTCTGTATAATTCTGTAAAGCTAGCATATGTCATTCATTATGCATTTGTCCAAATTATAGAATGTACACCACAAAGAGTGAACTTTAATGTACTCTCTGGGACTTCAGCTAATAATAATGTTATCAATATTGGTTCTTTAAATATACCAAATTAATACAAGATGATAACAATAGAGGAAACTGTGGGTGGGATTGGGGAGGCATAAGGAACACTCTTTCTGCTCACCTGTTCTAGAGACCTAAATCTACTCTTAAAAATGGTCTATTAATTTTGTAAATGATAATTCTCACTTTGTGGCTATAGTATCACCTCTGCCACCAAGTACACATAGGTGGCATCTAAAGTGGTCAAGACATGAGTTGAGTCAGCCAGCCATGACTATCAGAGCAATGCTCCTCTGACATTCTTTTCATGGCCAACGCCAAAAGAAGGGCTCAGTGACATCTGAGACCTTGCCAACATGGACTTTGCCTACTCCCTCTATTCCTCTACTGTTGGAAAATTCACATAGTTGGAAATAAGTCAGAATGCACGGTGTTTGACAGATGCAAAGCCAGCCAACTCCTACATTCAATAGCAACAACCATGATACCCAGATTTGTTAAAACCAAGCAGCAATGTCAAAACACTTATGTAGGGCTGAATTCAAACAGAGAACACTAGGACACAATTCTATGGACTCGAAAAATTAGAGTGTGTTCTGAACTGAGATTATGTTTAATATGTGATTCTCTGGTCCTAAAAAAAAATCACTATGTGTGTCCTTTAATTGGAATTACAGCTAAAACTGTGCTTGAAAACATGATGGGAAAAAAGATCAAAAGGAAAGTTCATACAGAGTTAGAGTTACTATGTTAAGATACTAGGATTATGTGTGATTCTAACAAACCTATATGATTTTCATCATTGCTATGTATTTTTTGGAAGCTGATCATCAATCATTTGATTGTTGAGTGATGATTCTGTATAAAGTACTCTGCACTCTTAGGGAGTGAGTCTTTGGGTGTAGCACACAACTTTTATGTCTCAGGCTCAAATATGACATGGGGAAATTAAGGCCAGAAATTTGACAAAAATCTCATGATTTAGAGGAAGGCCTAAAATCCAAATGTATTCATATCCTTCTTGGGGAAATATTTATAATATTGATTCTAACACGCTGTATTGAAATTCCTGTCTAGGCCTCACTAGACTGTGAATCAAAATGTTTTTCCAATTCATCCCTATGTCACCAGTACACAACCTAGTCCCTGAAATACAGTAGCTGCCCAATAAATGAACAAGTGAGTTTGATTAGTAGTACTCTGGGTTGCCCTTGAATTGATTCCTCACCAAGAATTGTAAATTCCTTGACAACCAGGATGACCTCGGCTTATATTCTTTTAGCATTTTCTCAAAACATGATACAGTGTTGGTAGGTAAACTACCAACAAACTGATGGATGAATGGAGGGAAATTTAAACCTAATAAACCTACCAATCCATTTAGTCTCATTACGGGTCATTGGCCCTGAGCATTTTAAACCTTACAGTTATAATAATGCCAGGGGTGCCTGAGTGGCTCAGTCACTTAAACATCTGATTCTTGATTTTGGCTCAAGTCATGATCTCAGGATTGTGAGATCGAGCCCCATGTTGGGCTCTATGCTCAGTGCAGAGTCTGCTTGAGATTCTCTCTCCCTCTCCCTCTGCCCTGCCCCACCCCCATTCATGAACATGCACTCTCAAAAAAAATGTGTATATATATAGGTATATATATATAGGTATGTGTGTATATATATATATACATATATATATATATATATATATATATATATATATATATATTAGTGATAATGTCTAATGCTCATTGAACATCTACTCCATGCCAGGCACTGTCCAGAACATTTTCTTAGTCACCACATCTCTGTGCTCTAAATATCCCTCATCCCCCTATATTGTAGTTCATAGGTATAATGAGGCATAGAAGAGCTAAATCCAAGATCCATAGATACCAAGAGGTGAAGCAGGGGTTCAAACCCAGACAGTCTGACCCCAGAGCCCGAGCTCATCAGCTTCTTTTCTGCCCGGCTCATTCTTTATGAGTGAGATCTTCCCTCTGTCAGAATTTGCAGGAAAGGAGTAAGAATTTTGCCCACAAAGGGTTCCGGTGTATTTTTGTGATTAGCAGATAAATCTAACTGGCATTACAGAGTTATTCATCATGGTTTCCATACAGCAGAAGGTCTGCCAATGCCCTGCCGCACTATTTGACTTCACATTGACACAAAGCAATGAGAAGTCAGATCACAGAGGTAATGCTGTCTTGATTTCCAAACAGATGAAGTCTGGCAAACAATATATTTTTCCACTCAACACTGACTCCAACTCCAAAAATTTCTGGAGCTGGCAGTAGCAACATGTAAACATTGTCAGGGCTTTTAATAAATGATGGTTAATAAAACCTAAAAAGATTAGAGCCAAGAAGCCTAACTTCCTGTGTTTCCCATTATTTAATAATTTATTATATGAAATCCATTGACCTTTCCGTGGGCTTTTTTTAGAGGAAGCTGGAGCGTTAATTATGGTTTAGCTACTTTATTGAGCAGCATTAGCATACAAATAGGACATCAATAACCAATTATAATCTTCGTCTTGGAAAAGCAGGTCTTTTCCAGAGCCTCTGCGACTGCTAACTCAGCCACTTAAAGGTCTCAGCAGTTAATGATGGTGGCATTCAAGGCTCTTCTCAATCGACCCCCAGGGGGTCTCTCCAGCCTGCCGCCCTGATCCTCCCTTCCAGCCAAGCTGGTCTACCCACTGTAACCAAGCAGAACCTGCGCTCACCTACCAGTGCTTCTTCTCTCCTGCTGAGTCTATCCACTCAATCTCTGGCCCTTTGATTTCTTGGCTCTGTGCACCCACCCCCAATTCCCCATTCATTCAGCAGATGTTTATTGGACCCTGGCTCATCCCAGGCACCGGTGATGTTGGGGAAATCCCAGTAGCAAGGCAGACATGATCCCTCCCCATAGAGGCTACAGGCTAGTGGAGGGATTGGCAAACATTCCCTGTAAAGGGCCAGAGACTGCATATGTTAAGCTCTGTAGGTCATATGGGGTCTGTTATGACTGCTTGACTCTGTCTTTGTAGTGGGAAAGCAGCCACTGACAAAATGTAAGCAAATGGACATGGCCGTGTCCTAGTGAGAATTTATTTACAAGAAACAGACAATAGGCTGGATTTGACCCATAGGACATAGTTTGCCAACCTCTGGCTTAGAGCCTGGACTCTGGAGTCAGAAAGCTGGGTGGCCTTCAGCAGGTTACACTATCTATCTGCACCTCAGTTTCCTCATCTGTAAAATGGGGATAATAAAGTGCACAACAGACTCTGGCATTCCCCTGCTATAACCCCACCAGTGGCTTGCCTTGAGCCAAATGCAGACTTGAACAACCTGCCTCCCACTTAGCTCTCTGAACCTCTTCATTAGCAACCTTCCCATCCCTGACTCCATCTCTGCCATGCTGATCTTTTCCCGCCAGGGCCCTTGTGATGCAGCCCCTGCTACCTGAAACCCTCTCACTCCCACTGCCATGGGTACGGATCCCATCCTTCCCGGTCCAATAACAAATGTGGTTTTCTCCCAGAGACCTCCTATGACCAGCCCAGCTAGAGGCACCCTCACACGCAAGGAAGGATGCCACCAGTTTCTCTCTGTTCCTGCCCCCACTTACCTCTTTTGGAGCACCATCCCAATTTGTGTTTATTTAATTCCTCATTGTATGTTCCTCCCCTAAAATATCAGTTCCATGAGTGTTAGGATCTCATCAATGTGTTTCCAGCACCTCGCCCAGTGCCTGGCATAAATAATCAGTCAATAACTATTTGTGTCATTAATAAACAACAAACACCGTAGGCGAACGTATCTTGGACAATTAAATGGCCTGGTATTTTATCTCTTCCACTGTTACATCAAGCACAATAGACCAATGACTCATATTCCTTCAAAGAGCTGATTTTTTTTCTAATATGAATTTTATCTTATAGCATGATGATATTTGATTTCTGGGATGAATAAATCATTGCCTTGTAGCACTTAATTTGATTGTGCCTCAAATGTCCCACATTGATCTACTTCTTGGGTTTCAAGGGCTTTCTTATTATTTCTGGTGATATTCCTTTCCATGGAAGAACCACTCCAGACCAAGAACCAGAAGGACCAAGTCATGAAAAGCTGACAGGCCTGGGTTCTGGTCCCAGATCTCTCAGATGCCCCGTGTGACCCTGGACTATTCAAATAACCTCTCTGAACTTGGTTTCTTCAACTTCAAAGGAAGAATATGAGCAGTTTTAGCAACAACAATCTAACATTCTCTGTTGAGTCACTGGTGTGGATGATAAAAATGAGTAAGAAAAACATTTGAACACACTTGCTTCATGAAAACACACTGCTTCGAAACAAATACTCGTGTGTTATCCACTCATGTAGAGCTCTCAGTCGGAATGGACTTTCTGGGGCCAAGGCAGTCCCTGAAATGATTAATTATTGTAACAGCAGAAAGGTAGATGAAGAAGCGACAGATGGCCCATGCGAAATAGCCTAGAATCACCTGCTATGAAATTAATTCCACATCTTGGAGGCTTGGGGCTCAGAACACCGTGCAAAAAATGACTGTTGATAAATCGTGTGTGTTTGTGTGTCAGCCTCTCTGCAAACACCTAAATAATATATGTCGTGTCATGTTTTCTTTCCTCCATCTCGTTTTAATACATTATCATTTATAGAAAACTGTGGGGAAACGTGGATCATCAATCAAGCCGTTAATTCCTGAGATTATGCTAATGAGATGCCCGGAGCGTTTGCTTCCCGGAATAGCTGCTCCCCCAGGAAGGATGCTCTTGGCTCTTCCAGCTCAGCCCTCCCTGCTTGGATCCGGGACCACAACACCATGGTGCTCCTCTTAAAAGGGCACCCAGCACGTCAGCACTGGCACAGGCGGGGCTGGCCCAGCCACACAGCAGAGGCCAGCGGCTTCCCTGGCAAGCTGCACATGAAACGGGCACGTGTGAAACACGAGGGGGAGGAAGGTGGGAGACCCCAGCTAATGAGCTCAGGAGGCCTCTGCCACAGCTACTGCTCCCACAGGGGAGCAAAGTGGAGGAGGAAGCCCGAAAGGAAATAAAGAGCCTCCTCGATAAGATGCTTGTCAGCTGGCCTGGCAAGAGGGGGCCCGAACAGCCGGGACTTCCATTCATGTGGAAGACAATCGGGGTAATGAGGTTGATGCCAAAGGAGAAAACCTCGATTATAGTAACTATCACTCACCAGGCACTTCTTGGCCACCGTACAGCAATGCGGCCTCTCCTCGCCACCAGTGTCACCCCCTTGTATCCACCGGGCCCCAAGAGGTGAGTCAAGGTTGCCCAGCTAGTGAGGAGCGGTGCTCCAAGCCAGGTGCACTACAGTCAGGAGTGTGTACTCACTGTCTCCTAGACTGCATACAGATCAAACTTGGTGGATTTTAATTCACTCTTTTCAAGTCCTCCAGAGAAATAAAATGGGTTTAGCCAGCACTGTCTTTAGGATGCTCCAAAATGAAAAATCCCAGGCTAGAAATGGATATTAGGCAGGCGTGAGTGACAATGAGGCAGCTCTGCGTCTGGACTGTGGTAGTGGTTAATCAAATCTGTGATACAACTGCACACACACGGGCATGGATAGCTCGTGAAATCTGAATAAACTCTGTAATTGAACCAATGTCACCTTCCTGGTTGTGATGCTGTACGATAGCTAGACAAGAGGTTACCTTGGGGGGAAACTGGGTGTCAGGCACACAGAACCTCCTTATACATTTCTTTGCTATAGACTAACGTTTGTGTCTCCACCCTAATACAGCTGTCAAAGCCCTGGGCTCCAGTGTGATGGTACTTGGAGGTGGAGCTTTTGGGAGATGATTAGGTTTAGATGAGGTCATGACATCAGGGCCCCCATGATGGGCTTAGCATCCTCCTACGAGGAAGAGACACAGGAGCACAACGTGACTACACAGTGAGAAGTCAGCAGTTTACAAGCCAGGAAGGACTCCTTGGCAACCAGCAGGAAAACAGTACACAACCTGATTTTTTTTAAAAATGAGAAAAAAATCAGGAAAGTAGATGGAAACACAACTGGTTGATTAGCACATGTAAAGATGTTCACCTTCGCTAGTAGTCTGGGAAATACAAATTCAACCAACAAGGATATGTCCTTTCACATCATCAGGTTTGTAAAAATGTAAAGTCAGACAATAGCAAGAGCAGGTGGGTTACAAAGAAATTCTCAAAGATTCTGAGGGAGTGTGCATTTTTGCAACCAGTCCGGGAGCCATTCTGCAGCACTAGGTCAACCTGAAGGTGTGCCCATCTATTACCTGACAACGCCTCTCCAAGATGTACCCCCAGAGACACTTCCTTGCACACACAAGCATGTGCATGGAGCTTTATTTGTGACAATAAAACATTTGGAAACAAGCTCAGCATATTCACAGGTGGTTCTGAATCCATCAATGCCAGGCCTGGTTTCTTTAGCTGGGTCCTCCTGAGTCTCAGCTGGGCTGAAGGACAAACCTCCTGACAACAATGGCACCCCATGGGGACAGTCTGGGCTGCTGGAGGTTATGCTGAAGTTCCAGTTTCTCTGACACCAGGTCTGGGGAATTCAAACACATTTGTGAAACGTAAACACACTTCTATGTTCTAAGGGCCACTGTCAAGGTTGGGTCCTGGACTCTGTCAGTGACCGTGCAAGAAAGTGGGCATATGGAATCTTTCCTGGACCAAGAACATACCAGGGATCGGAAGAGGGAAGCCAGGAGCCAGCCGGCAAGCTTCAAAGCAGGTGAGCAGGACACCTTGAGGATAAAATCTACAAAGAAAGGGTGGATAAAGCACCATGGGGTGAGTATGGTTGGGACAGAGCAGAGGACTCAAGACCAGGGGCTGCCAGTGAGCAGCTACTAAATGGGAAGGAGAATAAAGGAGCCACCTGTTGGTCTCTTGGTGCCAGGTGCTTTCCAAAGGTTATCTTGTTTAATGTAAGAACATTTTCCCTCCTTTACTGAGATGTCAAGACTAATTCCAAGGCAGCTCATCAAGTTTCAGGCTGTAAGTATTGGGTCCAGGATTTTAAGCCAGGCCAGTCACACCCCAGAAGTCACTGTCATTCATCCCTTGTCATTTCATGGCCTTTCCTTAAGGTGAATTGTTTTGCAAGCCATCTATTCAGTTGCACTTTGGTTAATGATATTTTGGACCATGAACCCAAGATTTGGGACTGGCTGGGGTGCCCACTGATTAAGTTCGACAGCATCACTACTTGGATGGTATGAGGATGGTCTTCAGAGATGGATGGAGTTTCTCTGGAAAGGCCCTAAAACTTTCTAAACTTCAGTTTCCTATGTTATAAGATGAGGGTAAGAGCAACAGTATTTATCTCATCGGGTGAAAAGAGGTAAGATTTATTGCAGGCCAAGCCTGGTTCCTGACACAAGGCCAGAGCTCCAAGAGAGTCAAATATTCTAAGCACTTCATGTGTGTCCCTCTTCTTTCCCCAACTAGATTCTAAGCACCTCCTGGGAGACAAGCTAACTCCCATTTATTTTTGCATGCACTGCACAATGCCTAGAACACCACTTTCTGTCTGCTAGGGGTTAATCCACAGCACACTGCACAAAAACAGCCTTTTACTGGACTGTAAAATCTGGAAGTGGACTTTCTATATCCTGTGGCTTTACATTCATGAGTTCTGGAAAACTCCAGCCCCAGAACAAACATTAGGGCTGGCCAACTTGGTCAGGGTTGTCACCAAAAGTTGGGAATAGTACAAGCACCAGAAATAGAAGGCACATCTTTTAGGTGTTGTTTGGTTTAAGGTAGTTGGTTCACCTCGTGCTTGTCCAGAAGAGTTTTCCTTAAATTAAAAAATGCTAGTAACTCATTCTATTATAATTGGAAAACATATTTAAAACACACTTTCAGAAGCACCTGGGTGGCTCAGTCAGTGAAGCATCTGCCTTCAGCTCTTGTCGTGATCCCAGGGTCCTGGGATCAAGCCCCAAGTCAGGCTCCCTGCTCAATGGGGAGTCTGCTTCTCTCTCTGTCTCTCACTGCTGCTCATGCTCTCTCTCTCAAATAAATGAATAAAATCTTTAAGAGATACACACACTTTAAGATAAAGGGAGTGAAGTCTTTGGGAAACAGGCTGCATAAAGGGCCATTATTATGTCATAGTCAGTTAAAATAGGGGCGTCAGACAGAAAAATGCCAGCGACAAAAGTAGCTTGTGTTTGCCTGGCTCTGGCACATGCTACTTGTCATTCGACCTTAACCATAACACTGGTGAAGGTCCTCACTAGACCCATTGTACAGAAGAGAAAACTGATATTGCAGAGGACAAGATACAGACCCCGTGCAAGGGAAGAAGCAGAGCGCAAACCCAAGGCCGCTAACTCCAAACCTAAGTTCCTCGCTTAGGCCTTAATGGTAGCAGCCCCACTGCCAAAAGCACCCCTCCTATCCAATCAATGCCCTCTTTCACCGTTTCTCCGTTTAAACGGCTAATTCATTAATGAGTTTCAACTTCCGCTTGAACCTCCACAATGACTTTCTCTCTTCTTGACAGCAGGGTAGGCCTTGCCCACCTCGCACACAAGATGCATCTTTTTCAGTCCTCGAGGACAAACAGCACAGAGGAGAGGCAGCAGCCTGGGCTCCAGCCGGAGCTGTCCTGTTAGTCTGCTGTGTGGTTCACTTCCCTCTGCCTTAGTTTTAGTGGGAATTCCAGCCCCGAACCATCTCCCTGGGTCGTTGGGAAGACAGAGTGAGATAACGTATGTAAGAGCATTTTGAAAACGTTACAAGCGCTATACAAATGTAGGCATCATTATTACAGAGGCAATAAAAGGATTGATCTTGCTGATAAATGGCGAGTGTGTTTTCGTGCCTTCGTAGTTTCCAAGAACAGCAGTAACTGCACTTGGCAGATAAATCCCCGGCAGTTACTCAAAGCCCAGGGTATTCGGGAAAGGCACAACGTGGCCAAATCCAATGATTTTAAAAGACTCTATAAAAATAAACAAGTATTCCAATATAATTAATTCCAGTCCCGTCAACCCTTCCTGCTACGTGGAGCGGTGTAGCTTGTTATGAACCAATTACCCTTTGAATCCTTTTAATCCCAGCTGATCATTTTCAGCTTTAATTGTCTTGCTGGGTTTGAATGTTGTTATAGTTCAAATGCGGCCAATTAGCATGGGCTCGGCCACCTCGTGATGATTTGCGGGCAAAGAACACACACGGACTCCCCACCGGACTTTGTCCCAGGTTGTCCCGGCAGCCGCAGTTTATACCCTCAGGTGCGATCTCGGGGCCAGCCGAGGCTCAGAGAAGGCACCAAAAGCAGTGCATTGGACAAACAGGATAAGGCAGGGCAGGAGGCCCTCGTCACTAGAGGTGTTTAACCAGACGGCACAGGAAGGTCTTAAACATCTGGATGGGGTGTGGAGGGGCAGGGGGTAGTCTTTACCAACACAAAGATTTTTTTTCCACTCCCTGGAGGGCTGTGATCTGATGTGATCTGGTGAGAGAACAAAAGCATGCAGCCCAGAGGTTAAGAGTGCCAGCTTTGGGACACCTGGGTGGTTCAGTGGTCAAACATCTGTCTTCAGCTCAGGGCGTGATCCTGGAGACTTGGGATCAAGTCCCACGTCGGGCTCCCTGCATGGAGCCTGCTTCTCCCTCTGCCTCTGTGTCTGTGCCTCTCTCTCTGTGTGTCTCTCATGAATAAATAAATAAAATATTTTTTTAAAAAAAAAGAGTGCCAGTTTCAGGGACACCTGGGTGGCTCAGTCAGTTAAGCATCCAACTCTTGATTTCAGCTCAAGTCATGATCTTGGGATCCTGGGATCGAGCCCCACATTGGGCTCCGTGCTCAGTGGGGAATCTGCCTGAGGATTCTTTTTCCTCTCCCTCTGACCCTCCTCTTTCTCTCTCTCTCTCTCTCAAATAAGTAAACAAATCTTAAAAAAAAAAAAAAAGGAGTGCCAGCCTTGGATCCAGGATATGTAGGTTCCAATGCCATCCACTGGCTGTAAGAGCCCGAGCGAGAGGATGCATCTCTTCTAGGTGTGTCCCATCATGACAGTGATGGCTGTTAATCTCTCTGTGCCTCAGTTTCCTCGCCTGGAAAATGAGGGTAATAGCAGCACTTACTTGGTAAAGTCATCCTGAATGTTCCATGAGTGAGCGCACGGAGCTCATGTCACACAAGGTCTGCGCCCAAGGGCTCAGTCCTACAGTCGCCTCCTCCTCACCATCTTTATTCTGTCTTGGGTGGCGTTGGAACCGCCGCTCCTACCTCCTGCCCTTCCCCTGCCTCTATCTTCTGCCCATTGCTGCTGGATGCTCGAAGTCCAATCCTGTTCTTTACTCGAACACAACCCTTCTGTTTGTGTTCCTGCCACCCACAGATTCAACACATGTTCCTTAGCCTGGTGGATAACTCGCTTCAAAGCCAGTTCTGGCCTCTCTCCTCATCCTGCTGTCCTTCCCCAAACCTCCCCCGACCTCCCTTGCAGCTTTTTTCCCCAAATCACTCATCGTTCCCCAGGGCCTGCCACGCGGGGAGTGCCTAATGCAGGGTAGCTAAGTATCTTTTAAGTCAATGATCTCAGCACATCTGGCTTATGTATGGAGGCTTTAAAGTCCCGGGGAAAGTACGAGTCCAGATCTCCGTTCTGCTGTGTGGCACTGGGCAAGGGTCCTGAGCGCTCCGAGCTTCCATTTCCTCAGTCGTAGCGGATGGGAACC
This sequence comes from Canis lupus dingo, assembly GCF_003254725.2. Lineage (NCBI taxonomy): Eukaryota > Metazoa > Chordata > Mammalia > Carnivora > Canidae > Canis > Canis lupus. The sequence goes on from NC_064255.1 coordinate 25,354,842, forward strand.
ACAAGTGCTCTGTTGTGGCATCACGATGCAGAGTACACAGGACGACCTATGCGGTGATTCTATCACAATGCCCGGCACACCACGGGAGATCCAGGATGCTTAGCTTTCTTCCCTTCATCCTAATCTCCGCTGGAGCCAGCAAGCAAAGCATCAGCAGAGAAGACTTCAGCATCCAAAGCAGGCTTCCCTTGGCAGCAGGTGTGGCTCTAAAAATATCTTTGGGCAGCAACCAACACAGGCACTGTGCTTATTGCTGGGGGTACAGACGGGGAACACAGACAGGGTTCCCACTCTCAGGGAAGACCCACTTGAAAGACCCACTGTGCCCCAAATCAGACTTGCAGGGAATCATGCAGGGAGGAGGTTATAGGATGAGGAGGCAATGCCACTTACGAGGAGGTTCTGAAAGAGTACGAGCGTGAGAATTTAGTCCTTCCCCAAATTTGGGGAAATTAGGCAAGCTCATCATTTCCCTCCTTCAAAGTCAGTCCAGACCCCTTCAGGAACTTTTTGATAAGTGGAGATATCAAAGAGTTATTAAGAGAGACCACATTTTAAGGCTTTACCCTACAGGCCATCGTCCCAGTTATATTATTTAAAATGGGACAATAGCAAAATTATAAAAAGACTACTTGCCAGACTTTCAGGGTCACTCTCGGTTGGCACGTTATCACCCAGAGTGATACATTTCCTGGGCCCATCATAGCCACAAACCTACCCTCACCACCAGCTCCACCCCTGCTCCCCCGTCTGCCATAACCTCTTCTCCTGGTGTATTTTGAATGGATTTTGCTTCTTCAACATCAGTTCTGGTATGTCTTTTAGTTTTATTTCACCTGGCTATACATACTACGGGGGAAGCACAAAGCATGGCTCATTTGTCCATCTCGCCACACCCCCAGAGGACTGCCTAAGATCTGAACACCCACACCAAGTGGAGGTGAGGATGCGGAGCCATGAGACTCCTTGCACACCACCAGTGGGGATGAAATATGGTCCAATCGCTTAGGGAAACAATTTGGAAGTTTCTTTAAAAATTAAATATACACCTACCACATGATCCAGGTGCCCTTCTTCTGGATCTTGAAGAAAAATGAAAACATATGTCCATACAAGGACTTTTACATAAAAGGACTTACTAAAACCCAAAAACTAAGAGTAGCCATGTATCCATCCACACTGAATAGATGAACAAATTGTGGTCCCTCCACTATTCCAGTGGAATAGTGCTCATCAATAATCATGAATAGACCTGTATTAACATGGATGAATTTCAAAATAGTTACGTTAACAAGAAAGAGCCGGAATCACCCTCCAAAATGAGCGTACACACTATCTGATTGCATTTATGTAAAATTCTAGAAAATTCAAACTGACATTTAGTGGGGAAGGGGGCAAGGAGAGGAGAGATTACAAGGGGGCACAGGATGCTTTCGGGGGTGATGGTTACGTTCATTAACTTGATTTGCGGTGCTGGTTTCACAGATACATACATGTGTAAAACTTTAACGTTGTACACTTTAACTATGTCCACTTATCATGTGTTAATTATACCACAATAAAGCTGATTGAAAATAAAAGATGCCCGATAAACTGAACAAGTATCAGGTGAGAAGGGAAACAAGAACAATGAGAGATAAGGAAGAGGGTGTGGACCTGGATCTCTGGTGCCCTCCTCAAGCAGAGGCATGCTCCCAAACCCTTTATTGCCAGAACTGGACTTTGATCTACCAGAGTTCAGGCAGATAGCAAGTGGCGAGAGAAAACTGCTGACAATAGACCGATACACCATAGCTTTGGGTAAAACACTACAAGTATTTCGCTAGAGCTGGTCTCCTCAGAGAGGTGTAGGATTAAAAATTTGGGTGGTTTATAAAGGAGCACACAGGGTGACCTGGGCGGGGGGCTCAGTCGGTGAAGCATAGACCTTAAGCTCAGGTCATGATCTCGGGGTCCTGGGATCAAGCCCCTCATCAGACTCCCTGTTCAGTGGGGAGTCTCCCTCTCCTTTCTGCCCCTTCCCATTCCCACTCTGGTTTTCTCTCTCTCTCTCTCTCTCTCTCTCAAATAAATGAATAAAATATTAAAAAAAAAAAAAAGGAGGGGCAGCCCTGGTGGCCCAGTGGTTTAGCACCGCCTTTGGCCCAGGCCGTGATCCTGGAGACCCAGGATCGAGTCCCACGTCGGGCTCCCTGCATAGAGCCTGCTTCTCCCTCTGCCTGTGTCTCTGCCTCTCTCTCTCTCTCTCTCTGTGTACCTCTCATGAATAAATAAATAAAATCTTAAAAAAAAAAAGGAAAGAGCACACACACACACCCTCAAATGCTCAAATGCACACACTCACACGCACACATACACAGAGAAGCTTAACAAGAGTGCCAGCAACCAGTATGGCAAGATGAGAATATATTCAAAACCAAGCAAACGTTTGGCTAGGAGCAATCATTCTGAGCCTCTAATATTGCTAACGTGTCAGACAGTGGCAGCGGGAAGAGCTCCATCAAAGAAGGGATGAAAAGGAGTTGAGAAACCAAGGCAGTCTCAGTGAGCCAAAGGGTCAGCCCAGGAAAAGGGGGCAATGAGATGGAGCAAAGAGGCAACAAAGGACATGGCAAAGCTGACACGTATGCTCCTATCACTGCCCAGGGGCATCGCTGCAACTACCAGTGGACAAGCACCAGTTTCTAGCGTTTGTTACAAGCTAGGAAAGGTTGAAAGGGTCTACTGAGGGTACCCCTCATTTGGGCGATAAAGAAACAGATTCACAGGGAAGAAGTAATTTCTGCAGAACAATCTAGCGTTTCGTGACTGTCCACTACACTGACCCCAGCTTCAAAAGAATCTAAGAGGCAGAACCAACAGACGCTAGAGGCAGCCGTCTGGCCTTGTAGCCTGTCTCCCCCACCTGCCCTGAAGCTGACGTGTTCCTAAACCTGCTCTCTCACCTGTAAAATGGAATAAACTAATAATACCACTTCCTTGGGGTTGTATCAGTCAGGGCTCTTCAGAGAAACAAAACCAATCGTGTTTTTTGTATAAGGATAGAGAGAGGTTGAGAGAGAGATTTTAAAATTTTGGCTCATGCGCTTGTTGGGAAGTGGCAAGTCCAAAGTGTGCAGAGCAGGTCAATGGACTGGGAATCCAGGGAAGACTTGCAGATCAAGTCCAAAGGCAATCTGTTGTCAGAATTCCTTCTTCCTTCGGGAAGGTCAGTCTTCTTCTATCTAGGTCTTCGACTGATTTGACAAAGTCCACCCACATTAGGGAGGACAATCTGCTTTACTTAAAGTCTACTGATTTCAATGTTAATCACATAGAAAAATACCCTCACCAGAAACACGGAGACTAACATTTGGCTAAATATCTGGGTTCTACAGCCCAACCAAGTGGCACATAAAATTAACCATCACGGAAGTGCTAGGAGAATAAACCTCACCCTCTCCCCTTCTATCCTTTCTCCCTGCCAAATTGCACAACAGCTTTTGTGCTTAGATTAAGCTTGGTATAAACCTGGCCTCCGCATCTTCTCCCTCTCCTTTCCTCTCATACTCCCTCTTTCAAAACATCTGGCACCTCATCTGCCCCGTCTTGTCTGCTCAAGGTCCTATCACAGTTTCCCACACAGATCTGCCCTATCTAACAATTCCTTATGCTCTCAATCAGCAGCTGCGTGTGAGAATCGTCTGAGGAGTTTTTAAATATCCCCCCAAACTAGGCCACACTACAAACAAATTAAATCAGAATTTCTGCAGGCAGATTCCTAGCACCAACATATATTTTTTTTAACTCAGGTAATTTCAATCTCCAATGCACAGCTTCATCGGCCCTTGTATTCCATTCCTTGAGATCCAACTCGGAGCAAGCAGTCAAAAATCACCTCTCCTCCACCTACTGATGAGTTCAGTGTTTGCTTTCATATGGTTCCCCTGGAAACAATGCCTCAATGGGTACATGATTCATGAACAAAGGATGAGAATCCTAGACTGACCCGTGGAAGGAGGCAGTTTGGGGTACTGTGCTTCTCACACAGCATTTCATAGCACACCACCTGCTTGGACGGTCAGCCTTATTCATGCCACAGCTCCTAGAAGAGCACGTGTTCACTAGCCATGAGTGTCAATGGCAGCAAGAAAGAAGGCAAAAGAAATATACTCAATGAGCCAGATCAGCCTAATCAACTCTGGAGGCCAATGAGGCACATGAATTCAGATCCCACTGTACAGACAGTAGGAACAGGAATCATCATCAACTCGGTGTATTGTCAGACCCAATGCCACAGTGTCCAGTTTTCCTTTCTTCAAATACTTCCCACCCTAAGAAATAGATCTTTTAATCTTCATGTTAAAGACAAGGAGACTAGGACTCAGGAATTGTAACCAATGTGGCCAACGCTGTGCAATTCAGAAGACCAGAGTATGATTTACAAAGCATTTTCATATCCATTGTTTCACTGGATCTCCAAAACATCACCTGTCATTTTCCTCAGAAAACTGTATTTCCTTTGTCTACTATTTTACAAAGGCATGTGTTTCACAGATAAGGAAACTAAGGCACCAAGAGTTTTTGAGCTATCTTACACCAGTCATATACCTGATAAGCCACAGAACCAGAATTTGTGCCTTCATTTCCATGTGCAAGCTCTCCCCTGCTTTCACTTATATATGGCACTGTCTTCTCACACCTGGCCTGCTCAGAAAGTTAAAATGCTCTCTGCTACTTTACTAAGATATATGAATATTACAATAATTTGGGTGCCTGGGTGGCTCAATTGTTCAATCAGTTGAGCATCCAACTCTTGATCTTGGCTCAGGTCTTGATCTCAGAGTCGTGAGTTCAAGCCCCACTTTGAGCTCCATGCTGGTCATGGAACCTACTTTAATGTATATATATTACACATACATATATATTACAACAACTTGCCCCACTTAAAATAACTTCTTTAAATTTCTCCACCACCCCTCATTCAAACAAATGGGCTCCCACCAACCATATTTGTACAATATAACACCCTGTCTCTGCCTCAGTGAATGAGACCACCAATGGGCCTCTGACTCAGGCTGAGCCAATAGATTCTTTTCCTCGAGAATTTGGAATTATACTGAGAAGATATCTTTTCCCCATGTGGCCAGAGCTATAACATGTTGACTTGGAAGCTGAGAAGTAAATGATAATAATGTAGAAACCATCAGCAATGCGGCCAGATGTTTTCAGCTCCCTGCTTTCTGAGCAGGAGGTAGGATTGCATGTGGAGATTGTACTTTCTGGGTCCCCTGTGATTAGGTGGGTCCATCTGCATAGAGCCTGCCAATGAGCTAAAGTGAATGGGCTGTGTGCACTTCTAGGAATGATCACTTCATTGCTGCTATAGGACCTTTAAAAGTTCTCCCTACCTCGCCCTCAGAGAACAGAAACATCTGGCTGCTTTATCAGCCTGGGTCTCAGTGTGAGGATGCATAGAGTGGAGCTCCTAACTCACTCAAATAAGACATGGAGTGTGAGCAAGAACGAAATCCTTGTTTTGTAAATAACTCAGATTTTGGAGCTGTTTGTTAACGCAGCCTCACCTAACCCATTCTGATGGATAATTAGAGAATAAGATTAAACTCTTATAAATCACTAAAGTTTGGGGATTGTAACTGCAGCATAACCTAGATCCAAGCATAGGCAAAATATATAGACTGTGGATTTTTTTTATTTTTTATTTTTTCGAGAGAAAGAGAGAGAGAGCATGAGGAGGGGAGGGGCAGAGGAAGAGAAGGAGAATCCTCAAGTGGACTCTGCACTGAGCTAGGAGCCCAAAGTGGTGCTTGATCTTATGATCCCGAGATCATGACCTAAGCTGATATCAAGAGTCAGACACTTGACCAACTCAGCACCCACGTGCCCCCAGGCTGTGTTTTTTTTTAAATAAAGTTTATTGAAATACAGCCATGATCAATCATTTGTGTGTTGTCTATGGTCTCCTTCATGCTACAGCAGAGGTGAGTGATTTGCAAACAGGCCTAATAAAAAGCCTAACATGTACAATCTAGCTCTGAATAGAAAAATTTGCTGACCCCTGACTTAGACCATCCTGACTGATTACAACAATAGCAAATACTTATATGGCAATGAGACTGTGCCAAGCACCATTGTAAGCATTTGATGCACATTAACTCGCTCAGTCTGCACCTACCTTGGTTTCTCTGCCTCCATGCTGGCTCCATGGCCTTACCCGAATACCTCATTCACACTGGGAAAACAAACCATGTAGGTTTAAAATTTTCAATTCTTCATCACCTACCTCTCACCTGCTATTAAAAAAAAAAAGAACTCCAAACTCCTTCTTATGATATACAAGGCCCTTCAAAATCTGAGCCTCATCCTCCTTTCCAACTTCATTTTTACCACTCTTGCTACAAATTTTACGTTTAACCAATTTTGTCCATGCTAGAACATCCTCTGGGAACACCCTCCCCCTCTTTCTTGGCATAATTAACTCCTCAAGTCTTGGATCAGGCTCTATTCTCTCCAGAAGTGAGTCTACAAAACCTCTCACCCCAACCCTTCCAGCCTGACTAGTGCTCACGTCTGGGCCCAAATACTGTTCTGCGATTATCTCTTTCTTAATCACTTGTCTTAGCACATTCTCCCAGAAAGACTAGTTCTTTTTCCTGCAACCTGTCAGTGGCCTGTGAGCCCCTGAGGGCAGGGGCTGTGTCTTATTCCCAGGTATATCCTCAGGCTAGCATAGCTCCTAGATGGAGGGAGCACATAGTAGATGTTTGTTGAAATAATATCAACCTTCTTAGAGCCCCTATTGATATTTATTGTCATGATTATTTACTTAGAGAGGGGTAGGGAAATGATTCCCCTCCTAAATTCAGAACCAATGGAAAGTAAGACACAGCAGACTCAGATTAAGATCAAAGGATCAGATGTGTTATTGATAAGTCTGATTGGAGAATGAGGCTCTAGAGCTTTGGAGCAACAAGAGGGTATGCTAAGGCATCACTTCCACCAAGGCAGACCCATCAGCCATCCTGCTGATCTGGAAAACTCTAGGTCTCTCTGGCACATGCAAAGTCTGCCCCAATGAGTTTGTTGGAGAAGGTATGTGTCCTAAGGCAGGCTACAGTGCTACACGTAGTAGGCGCTTAATAAATATTTGTTGCTGGAAGAAGTCAGCAATCACCATCCAAAGGATGTCTGAAGCCAGGCACTGGACTTGGCACTGGAGGCCCTTCTCTTCTCCAAGTGCCCATCTGTTCTCTCCACAATTCCACTGGATGCATTCTTGAGTTATGGCGGACCATGAACAAATAAGAACTACCTAGAACTTCGTGGTTGTATTATCATCAAGTAGAAGGACGAAACCATACTGATTAACATGAGCTGGTTTCTTCTGTCAATGAATCTCTGGCATTTTACAGTTCAGCACTGGCAACTTTCTTTCTCTGCCATCCCAGAGGTACTGTCTGACTCATCTTTAGGCCCCCGGTGCTTTTTTCCCCAATCCTATTACTCTTTCACTTCTCACACCTTTTTTTTTTTTTTTTGAAAGGATCAAGCAGAGTGATTATGTGGCCCTTGATTCCTTACAACATCACTATGTCACACTAGGAACCTGGGATTTGAAACAGACTTGGGTCAAATCTTAGCCTCCATTATTTCTTAACTATGTGGCTCGGGGCATATCACTAACCTCGCTGTGCCTCAGTTTTCTGATCTGTAGAGTGAGGGAGATGTTAGTAGTTCCCTCGTATACTTACTGGGTGGATGCGATGAGCTCCTTCAGCCCTGACACTCGACACAACTCAATATCTGGCACTTATTACTAAGTATTAGCCTGAATAACAAAAATCGCAACCCTGAAAGTACATATGAGTCTCTTCATTTAACAGGTGAGAGTATACATCCTGTCACATAATGCCAGCATATATAGTGGCTCAATAAATATTTATTGAATAAATTAGTGTTTATTCTCATGCCTGATACTTCTAGGAACTTTGCTGGGTATCATCTCTCCCTCGCCCCAAAATAAATACCATGCAGCTGAGTGATTCCCTCTGAACCCACTTCCACCTACCCCATCTAGTTAACTAGCTGGCAGTTGCGGTGTCTTTTTTTAAAGATCTTATTTATTTATTTATGACAGAGAGATGGAGAGCATGAGCAAGGAGAGAGGCAGAGGGAGAGGGGAAAAGAGAATCTCAAGCAGACTCAGTGCTGAGCACAGAGCCAGATGCAGGGCTCAATCTCATGACCCTGACATCATGACCTGAGCTGAAATAGAGTTGGACCCTAACCAACTGAGCCACCCAGGTGCCCTAAATTGCTGTGTCATTTTTAAGTAGATATATTTTGAATTCCAAAGAAAATGTGTTACATAAAAAGGGACATTGCATCATTAATTTCCTCCAGTGTTATCTTATTTACTTTTAAATTGAACTTATGTGTGTTTAAACTTGTCTCTGGACTCTCAGTCCCTCAAAACACAAACATGCACTTTGTGAAGGAAGTTTGCCGCCCACAAGATTCACAGGGCAGAGGCATTTTAGGGTTTTCTTTCTTTCCTTCCTTTCTCCTTCCTTCCTTAGTTCCTTTCTTTCTTTCTTCTCCTTTCCTTCCTTCCTTCCTTCCTTCCTTCCTTCCTTCCTTTTTTGACATGCACTTTCTCCTTCTGTTACTCCTTAGCTCAGCTTAGCTGTACCTAAGCTCCATTCTGAAATGCTATCTCATGAATCTCATCTTGTTTATTCTTTTAAGCTTCTGTCTTTCAAAGGATTTCAAGGGAAATATATTAGAGTGGTGCCATCAAGCCTCAAGCCTCAGTAATATCTTTTGATTACACTTGTTTTTTTTTAACTTTTTTTTTAAAGATTTTATTTATTTCTTCATGAGAGACACAGAGCACGAGAGAGAGAGGCAGAGACACAGGCAGAGGGAGAAGCAGGCTCCATGCAGGGAGCAAGACATGGGACTTGATCCGGGGTCTCCAGGGTCACAACCTGGGCCAAAGGCGGCACTAAACCTCTGAGCCACCCGGGCTGCCCTGATTACACTTGTTTTGATCAAGATGAACCCCATTTCTCTCTTCTGCCTTGCTTATCCTACAGTTGCTACAGCCTCTCCCAGATAACATCAACACATCAGCCTGATAGATTTGTAATGAGGAGCACCATTCAGATTAGACCAGACATCTCTAATTGCTCAAAAGTTCACTTCCAGGAGCAGAAGAGAGGAGATGGGAAGTGAGGCTGAAAGCATCTTGGCCTTCTCCGAACACCAGCCTGGAACCTCTCCAGAAATAGAGAAAAAAAAGTGTCCTGGAAAGTGTGGGGTGTGCCTCAGAAGGGTTCTCCCTGTCATTGTCACTTCACACCTACCTCCATGTATGTTGATTCCCAAAGACCAGTCGAGAAGTTAAGATTCTAGAAAATAACTATCTGTAAGTCTTCTCTTATGACCAAATTGTATCTCAATGATAGGTTGAAATTCTAACCCCCAGGACCTGTGAATGACGTTGTTTGGAAACAGGGTCTTTGCAGATGCAATCAAGTTAAAATGAAGCCATCCTGGCATAGAGTTGTGATGGGCTCTAATCCAACATGACTGGTGTCCTTATAAGAAGAGGAGAGACACTGAGACAGACATACAGGGAGAATGCCATGTAATGACAGAAGAAAAGATCAAAGTGATGCACCTCCAGCCAAGAGATGCCAAAGATTGCGGGAGAAGCTAGAAGCTAGGAGAATGCCGTTGAACAGATTCAGTTTCTCCCCTAGAGCTTTCAGAGAAAGCCTGGCCCTGGCAACATTTTAATTTCAAATTTCTTATCTCCAAAAATACAAGAAAATAAATTTCTGGTGTTTTAAGCCATCCATTTTGTGATACTTTTTTATGGTAGCCCTAGGACACCAGCCTCCTTCCTGCCTCTTTTATCCTGTATGGGACAGTCCCTCTGTCTGTGAGAGTCCCTCATCCTCTCCCAAACCTAACATCCTGGGATGGTACCCTCTTATACCCTCTGCATTCCCAACCTAACACTTCCCAGGGTGCATCCTCATGGTCTCTCTGTGCTCACAAGACTGTGTCTTAGTCCTCTTTGAATGTTCTTCACACAGCACATTGCTTAGTAGACATTTCATAGACAAGAGAAAAAAATTAAAAAGCAGTCAGAGGGAGGAGGTGGGTCACCTGAGGTCATATGTAAAAAAGGTTCCAACAAGGGATGTGGCTTTAAAATCAAGGTACAAATCGCTAAGGTTATCATTTAGTGAATAAAATGTGTATGCAATTAGGGCAGCAACAGAAGCAGGCAGACTTCGGGGATCAGAGGAAGAGATTTAAAACATAAAAGCAACTAGGGAGGCCAATTAAAGCTGGTGAACATGAGTCATTAAGGTAGATAGAGGGGCTAATATGAAACACTTGAACTCAGAATCGTGCAGAAACATGTATTGCTGGCCTGAGGCACTCATCTCCAGTTTCAGCTTTGGGTACATCTTAAAAACAGTGCCTCCTATCTGACAAACAGAAGCAAGGATTCATTCACCACACCCCAAAACACTCCAACTGGGACACTAGTAGATGCTCACCTAGGAGACTTTGGAGGGATGGATCTCCTAATACAACTGGTCAGGGGCGTGGTTCTGAAACCTTCACCCCAGAGGGATAACAGTGCAAACAAATGAGAAGTGGTAAGTGTCAAGGACCTCCAACGCACTTCCCCACAATTATCCTATCTATACCTCACATCCACAAGGTGAAGTAGGTGTCAATATCCCCATTTCACAGCTAGGAAGACTGAGGCTCAGCAAGGTTCAGTGGCTTTCTACGTAGCTAGTGTGTGGCATGACCTCTTGCCCAGTGTCCTCATGGGCTGCCAAAGATGAACATGTGAGAAAGTACTCTGATATTTGTTGAATGCCTTAGAAACAGTAGCCATTGTTAATATTCAGAACTCAATAATGGCCAGGGGTTCTCAATAGTGAAAATAGCTGCCTCAAAAAGTCGTGTATTTGCCCATCCTCATCAAAGGTTACAGTAGTGGAGCACCCACGTGGGTCAGTCAGTTAAAAGTCTGTCTTTAACTCGGGCCATGATTCTTGGGTCCTGGGATCAAGTCCCATGTTGGGCTCCCTGCTCAGCGGAGAGTCTGCTTCTCCCTCTCCCTCTACCCCTCCTCTCCTGCTCGTGCTTTCTCTCTCTCAAATAAATAAATAAAATCTTCAAAAAAAAAAAAAACACAAAATGTCACAGTACAGAATACTGCCTCTGTAGGTAGAGCAGGGGCCCTCACTCTCACATTTGATCCTGAACAATTTGCCTTCACCTGGTCATAAGTTGCACCTTGTTGTCATCCTCCTCCCAATCTCATGGATGTCCTCTTCCTCCCTCCCAGCCCCTTGGCTTTCAATTACTCTGCCTGGAGCACCCCTTACCCCTCTGCATCTTCCCTTAATGGCTCACCCTGGGCAACTCCCATGGATGCTTCCAGACTCAACTTGAAAGTCCCAGAACACTGTGGCTTACATCTATGGCTTCACATCCTAACGTGCTTGCCATCTGCTTGCCATCTGCTGTACTTGTGTACTAACATCTCTCTCCCGCATTAGGCAGTGAGACTCTGGAGGCTGGGGTCACCTCTGACTGATGTAGCCCCAGTGCCTAGCACAGAGCCTCCCATATCACGCTCTCATGTTGATTCTACACGGTATGCACAACTGTGGCAGCCCATTTGCCCTCTGCTTGTCCTTCTCCCTTCTCAATGCCACCACTCCCCACACGTATTTATTCATAAAGATACCATCAATGGCAAGCTGTAGACCTCTGTTCCTTGTCTGCCACCCTTCTAGAGACTTCTACCCTCTGCAAAGCTCAACTTGCAAAGAGGTAGAGATTCTAAAGCAGAATCATGGCCAATTCCTAGGTCATCGATGGGTTTTGATGGAGACTGATGTGGGTCTGGTTCTTTTTCCTTCCTTAAATGAGAGAGGTTTTCTGCTGAGGCTGAGGGTCTCAGAAGAGCACTGGTTTGGCCAGGTAACTCCCAGAGTTCCTCTAGTCTCAGGGACCCTGTGGGCTCCTCTTCATGTACAACCCTGGATGATTTCAGTGAAAAACAAGGAAAACGAAGCAAATCAGAGAGTCCCGCCAAGGGAATTAATCAAATAATCATAAAAGTTGATCTGGAAAGACTGTGAAAATTCTGATCTTTATATTATTGCAACTGGCAAGAAGAAATCAGACTTCAGAGCCAGAGAAGAACACATCTAACAGCCCACATATGAAACACGGGCTGTGGGCTCAGGATTCCATCTGGGAAGAAAGTCACAAGGACACCACAAATGTTTTCCCCATTTATAAGATAAGGTGACAGGCCCTCGACTGGCTTTTGAAAATAGAGAGATGAGTAAGAAACTGTCCTTTCCCTGGAGCAATCATAGTATTTTAAAGGAGAAAAGTAAGAAGAACAGCTCATAACTCAACATCCTAACTCCGTGACCAACATATTCTTTCAACTCGCTCACTTAATAGGGCTTTCAAATTTTTTATGCTGTGGACCACTTCACAGAGGGCAAAGATCATGTACCTCAGCAACAGAAGTATAGGAGGGGAAATTACTGAGAGGTCTGGGATAAATCCGCTTGCAATACTAGTAAATGCTTTCTTCCTGTTATTAGTGATACAAGTGAATTCATCATTTACACTCAAAACCATTATGACAAGAAGCCAATCCCAAGATCACCAAATAGACCACAGTTGGAGAACCTTCACTTCCATTTACCCTTCCAGACTCATCTAAGATATCACTTCCTCTGGGAAGCTTTCCTTGATTTCCTCCTTTATCTAACAGAATGAATTTCTCCTGATCCTTTGCTTTCCAATAATCTCACCATTATTTCTGTGTGTGTGTACACGCGCGAGTCCAGCATGGGACCATGAGCTAATCTCTCAAGAGCAGGGCTGAGGGTCCGTCTTTGCCAAATCCCTGGATTTGTCCCACAGCACATAACGACAAGGTCTAGTCATGCTCTGTTGAATCAAACTGACACAAGTCTAGAAAAGAAAGTTCACAGGTTGTCAAGTCTCCATATGAACCATTTGAAACCTTACTCTGGGCTTCAGCATAAATAAATTTCCTTGGAAAGTCTATACACTCTGATAATCAAAGGCCAACTAAAGGGATAGAGTGTCTTGGTGAGGCACCAGCCAAATGACAGCCAGCTCCCACCACTCGGAAATCACCCAGATATACAAAATCAAATTCTCATCAACCAAACTGCTCTTGACCAAAATGTAGTTACCAGTTACCTAAACTTCTCCCACAAAGAGATGATCCATCATATATTCAGGTTCCTAATTCTCCCTAGGGAGTGTAATAGATTGGCTATTGACCAGATACATCATCCAATTAACCCTCCTTGTTGGCCTCAGCCTACATCTCCCGCCTCCTCCTGCAGGGACCTGATTCATGCCCTGTGACACCTGCCAGCAGGGCCCCTGACCTGGTTCCCAGGGAAGGACAGGGCAGCCTAGCAGAGCAAGACAGAGAAGCAGGGTGGAGACCAAAGGCCAGCGGGGAGGGAGGCTTCCTCAGAAGACAGACGTAAGTAGGCTCAGCTCTGGGCACACACACTGGCTGTTTACCTGGCAGCTTCACACTCCATTTCCAGAGTGCCTTCACGGGCAGATTACAGCCTGCAGATCACTCAGCAGCGGTGAGGGTGAGCCTAGGGGGAAGCACCAGCCTTCACAAGGAAACCTGCCCACGCCCAGATTGCACCTTTTACCTGGGGAACTTGCCCAGGGCCAATTCCTATGCCGGCTGCCAAGAGAGCCAGCTTGAATGGGTGCTTGCTGGGAAGCCGCTGCAGGTTCTGGGACCTGCTTCCCATCCTTTCTCTGTTCTCCACTTGCCTGAGTTTTCCTGTGTCTTCTAGGGCCTCCCCCACGGAGGGCCCGGGATGAGCCAGTAGAGACAAGAATCAAGGGTGTTACCCAAAGAAGTTTTTACAAAGGGAATGTTGTAATGGATGTTTGCGACAGTCACCCTCTTCTTCGACTACTGTCTTCCATCCTCCACTCCATCTTCCTCAAAGCTGTGGAATAAATTGCCTAGGAAGCCCTGGAAACCTCTCACTCACCCTCATGAATCCCTTCAAGGGCCCCTTGTTGGCCTAGTTGGAACTCATCAGCAAGACAAACACAGCCCCACCTGCCCTCCATTCCCCAGACCTGCCTCCTGGAGCAAAGGCGGTGCCAAGGAGCGAATGGGGAGCAGTGACTCTTGCCACATCCACTTTTCCCAATCTTATGTAAATAATTGTGCCAATACAACCTCACAATCCCTTCAGTTACCCTCCACGACCCCTGAAATAGAGTTGGAGACACCATGCCACACCCACATGGCATCTTAGGCTCCTGATTATAAGCCAACTTGGAGTTTCCCAAATATACCATGATGTTGTTTATCCACCAAATACCAGCATTTCTGGAGCCAGATATTGGCAACATCATTGGGAATGACAGTCAGGGCCAGTCTTAGATCACCCAGCAGGGAAGCAGAAACTCATTAAGCAGCAGTGCCTTTGCATGGGCTGTTCCCTCTGCCAAGCATGCCCTTCCTCCCCGGCTTCCTGCCCATGAAGCAAATTCCTGCTCCCCCTTCAAGACTCAGCCCAAATGTCCTTTGCTCTGTGAGGTCAATCCTGGCCTTTTCTGGTGATAGGCCTTCTGAGTTCTCATCACATCTTGGTCTGTTTGGTTGGGTGGCTTTCCCCATGAGGATATAGCCTCACTGGGGACTTGGGAGCAGGAATCTCACTCTCTCTTCTGTGTCATCATGGTGTGAGCGCCATCAATACCAGTGAGATGACACAGCACTACCTCATAGCCTTTTGGATTGCCTTCAAAATAGAGCCCCAACATGACCTGTCACACCCTCCACCCCTCCTGCAGGCATCTAAGGCCCCCAGAGCTCTCCAACAACCCCCTCCTGGACTCTGCCTCTGGGCTTGCTCCCTGCACTATTCCTCATACAGAGACAGTGTAAACCAGTCACATCACTCCCAGTTCTAAATCCTCTGCACCTACAGTCACGTCCCCAGTCCCTCCCATGGCCCACAGGGCCCCAGGTGATTCAGATACCTGCCCTCACCTTCCCCCCACAGTCCTGCATCTCCTGCCAGCCTGACCTGCTTTGACACCCAGCAAGCATGCATCCACATCACCGCCTTTGCCCTAGCCATGCCCCCTGCCCACACACCTTTCCTCCAACACCTTCACACCCGGCTTTTTCCCTTCCTTGGGTCTCTACAAGCTTCCCTGAAAAGCTTGAAACAGCCTCCTCCGGCTCCAGCCTCTTCACCCTCTGCTTCATGGCAAGGGTCATGGGGCTCCTCACTATTAGGCTCACTTACCTGTTTGTTACTGCCTGTTGCCCACAACTGAACCCCCAGGGCCTGGGACTAGTGCCAGGCCACACACACAGCAAGAACGTCTCGTCAGATGTTCTGGAAGCCCCAATTTCCTACTCTTGAGGGCAGACATTGGGGGATCAGGGTAGAAGGGAGAGACCATCTTCCCTTTCTCTCCCAGTCCTGGGCATGAGGACGTGATCTTGGAGTTTCTGGGGCAAGAGCTGGGCTGGAGGAGTCCACTCACAGATGGGTGCCCATCTAGAGGCACATTCGTGAGCCCTCTATTGCTAAGCAGGGCTGCTCACGAGGGTGGAGTGCAACCAAAATACTACCACACACTTCGGCTAAATCACACCCCTCAAACCATTTCCTGGCAAAATATGGAGCAACTGGAAAGACAAGATCTCTACAAATTAACTGCATCTACACTGCAGCCATGGTTGGAATCTGGTCACAATGCTCTTCTGGTTGACCTCCCTCGAGGACCACCTCTGCTTCTTTTCTGGGGCTTTCTACAGCTTTCAAGACTTTCCAGATGTGGCTCCTGACTTTCTCTCCACTCCTGACTCACCCACTCCAGACTCCTTTCACTCACTACTTCATACTTGTGGTTCCAGCCCTACTAAAGATTGCTTGTGGTTCCCCCATGTGCCTTTCCTCTGTCCCCTGCTGGATATGATTCATTCATCTTTTAAGCCACAGCCCAGAAGCCACCACCTCTATGAAGTATTTCCCAGCACCTTTTCAGAGATTGCCCCAATCCAGGAACAAATGCTCTCCTTCATGCCCTCATCCCCAGGACAGCTTTGATTTCATTTCCATGAGTGTTAACACAGGACTTTCTCTCCCACTAAACTATGAGCTCCTTGAGGGCGGAATTCTTTTTTCTTTTCTTTGTTTAAATTTATGTTTATTTAAATTCAATTAATTAATATATAATATATTATTGGTACCAGAGGTAGAGATCAGTGACCTATCAGTCTCATATAACATCCAGTGCTCATTCCATCATGTGTCCTCCTTCATGCGCATCACCCTGTTACCCCATCCCCCCCACTCCTTTCCCCTCCAGTGACCCTCAGTTTGTTTCCCATGATTAAGAGCTTCTTATGTTTTGTCTCCCTCTCTGATTTCATTTTGTTTTATTTTTTCCTCTCTTCCCCTCTGACCCTCTGTTTTGTTTCTTAAATTCCACACATAAGTAAAATCATAATTGTCTTTCTCTGATCATCTTATTTCACTTAGCATAATACCCTATAGTTCCATCCATGTTGTTGCAAATGCCAACATTTCTTTTTTTTTTTTTTTTTTTTTTTTTTTTTTGGTGGCTGAGTAGTAGTCCCTTGTATATATAGACCACATCTTCTTTATCCATTCATCTGTTGATGGACATTTGGGTTCTTTTTTATAGTTTGGCTATTGCGGACATTGCTACTATAAACAGTGGGGCGCAGGTGTCCCTTCATATCACTACATTTGTATCTTTGGGGTGAAATTCCTGGGTCATAGGGTAGCTCTATTTTCAACTTTTTGAGGAACTTCCATACTGTTTTCTAGAGTGGTTGCACCAGCTTGCATTCCCACCAACAGTGTAAGAAGGTTCAAGGGTTGAATACTTATTCACCATGGCTCACAATAGCCAGAGGAAAGTTGGTAAACTGCAAAACAGATCATGCCACTCCCTTACTCAAAAGCTTTCCATAGCTCTCAATCATTCAGAGTGAAAGTCAAAGTCCTTACATTGGTCCATGAGACCCTATGAAACCTGCACAGCCCCTTTCCCACCCATTAGCTCTCTAACCTATTGCTTGCCCCCTCACTGGCTATTCTCCAGCAACATCAGCCTCCTTGTCATTATTTAAATATATTAGGCACATTCCACCTCAGGGCCTTTGCTCCAGCGGTGCCTGCTTCCTCCAACACTCCCTTCCCTCTGTAATTTACTTGACTACCTCTCTCATTTCATCAGATCTTTGTTCAAATTCCACCACTACTCCAGCAAGACCTTCCCCAACCAGCCCCCTTAAAACCAAAGCCTACACCCTACATTTGCCAGCATTCCCTATTCTCATTCTCTACCTCTTTTTCTCCATAGACTATCACCGTCTAACATACTATGTGTTTTATTTACCTATGTTATTTATTGTCCATCTCTTCCCAATGTAGTTTAAGCTTCAAGGGGGCAAGAATGTTTGCCTTTTCTTCCATTACTGTGGAGTTAATGCCTCAAACAGTGCATGTCACATACATAGTATAGACTCAATATTTTCTGAATGAAGGAACACACGATATCCCTAGCATCTAGCATGTTTCCTGATACACGGTAGATTCCCAGTGGTTATTTTTTTAATGAACAAAGAGAAAGAAAAAGAGAAAAAAAACAGATGGAGGAAGAGAAAAGAAAGGAAGACAGGAAGAGTATAAAGGGAGGGAGAGGGAAGGAGGGAGAGAGGAAGAAACAGAAACAGAGAATTTGCTCAAAGCCCTCCCACAGTTGTGCGTGCTGTGGGCTCGAGTAGCAGAAGTTTGCAGTTTGGAGCTGCCTATCTGTGATTCTCCAAGAAACTTCTCTGCCTTCAGCTTCTCTTTGCCATCAGAGACCTGACCAGAAAAGAAAACATGGATGTTTTACAAGGATGCTTGTCCATCACTTTGGAGCTCATCTTGGCAAATTCTATGAGCAGAATACCTACCTGTGATGTCTGCACACTCTTAGCTTATCTAAAGCTTTGATCAAGAGTTCTTCACTCAATATTTTGCAGAGGCTTTTGTTTAAAAAATACATTGCTTTATAATTATAAAAATAATACATGCAATGACAAGAAGGAGAAAATAATAGAGCATTGAGCCTTGTTTGCTTCCTGTCTTTTTTCTGTACCTATATAGGATTTTTTTTTTTTGAGAGAGAGAGAAAGCACATGCACTTGAGCAAGAGCTGAGGTGTGGAGACAAGGGGGAGAGAGAGAATCTTAAGCAGGCTCCACATCCAGCACAGAGCCGTATATCGGCTTGATCTCACAACCCTAAGATCATGACCTGAGCCAAAATCAAGAATCAGATGCCTAACTGACTGAGCCCCCCAGATGCCCTGCTACATAGGATTTTTAAAAATCAAATTGCAACTACACTGTATGTGCATATAACTGCTCATATCTGGACTCCAATGACTCCTGAGTATGTACTTAGGAAGCAGCCAGGGAGGAGGCCTAGGGCAGTGGAAGGTACAATCTTTGGTCACAGGCCCATCTCAGACCAGTTCCAGCTCTGATACTTGGTGTTTGAGAGACTCCTTTACGTTAAAGTGAACATTCCTCATGCTGTGCCAGGGACTATCCCAATTTACACCTGCTGTCCCAGTGTAATTAATAAGAGCACACCTTTCATGCTCAAAGTATGTCAGTGGAAGCAATACCTTATATGGTCCCACTACACTTAACCCTGTGAGCTTCCCTCATCCATAAAAGAGAACAAAATGCCTATCTCCAAAGAAGTATAAGAATTGTACTAGTTATTTCTGCCGTATAACAAATTATCCCCAAACTAGCTGCCGCGTCTTTTCATCTCAGAAGTGATAAGCCATCACTCTGTCACACAGACCCAAGGGAGTGGATACCAGGAGGTGGGATCACTGGGGCCATCTTGGAAGCTAGGGACCAGAGTAATCAACTTAAATGCTGCTTGTAAAGTTGCTGGCACACAGTAGGCACAGAATAAACATTAGCTACCTCAGAGCAGGATAAGGCAAGTAATTCTTTGGCAACCAACAACAGACATCACTGGTAACTTTCCCACAGATAACGATTGAAATGTATGGCTTTTCTTATAAGCAGATTCAACTCAGTTCAACAATCATTTATTACATACCTGCTGCTTGGTATTCTTTCCTTTAAGCCCACTTACAAATAACTACTGAATTATAGTAGATCCCTAAACTCATTACCTGAATAACCAAAAATTGACTGTTTTTGCGTTAAAGACTTTTCTTTGTACACTTAAGCTTCTATAATCTTAGCATGTCATTTGAGTCTTGCTGTCAGAAGCATTTGATGTTTGTTCCCAAAAAAGGAAGACTAACAGACTTTTCTGGAGTCAGTGCACAAATGAGCTAAATTTGCATACTGTTTGAATATATTTAGGTGTTGAATTCAACTCCAAGCACACAAGAAGATGAAAAGAAATTAAATAAAGAAGCCACATAGCACTATGATGAGCATAGTCATGCCCATCATGTAGGTTTCAAATGAGCTTACAGAGTCCATTCAAAATGTAAGCCAATGTCCTACCTCTATCACCACCACCCCAATCTGAGTCATCACATATGAATTATTGCACTAATTTTCCAGCTGTTCCTCTGGCTTCTTCTTTTGCTCCCAGTCTATTCCACACATACTACCCAGGGTGACACATTTAAATATTTCAGATCACACCCTTGCTTTGCTCAGAGCCCCCAACAGAAGCATTGGTGCTCTGGCTATGTCCCTTCTGCATTCACCTATATGAGCCAAAGGCCATTTATCTACAACTCCCTGCCTCAGAGCCTTTTTCTGTCTGGGAAATCTCACACAGCCAACCATTGGGTTTGCAGAAGGTGCCAGATGGTGAATGCCCTTGGATATCGCTCTCAACCATCGATGGTAAAAGAAATGGTGGCTAAAAGATGGCTAAAGAAATGGTAGATTGTGATAACATGAAGTCATCTTCTGCACTGGTTCCCAGACTCCAGCAGGCTGAGTTCCAGTTTCTTCCAGTGGTAACCAGCTCTATGCTTCCTCCTTCATTGGTTTCTTTTTCTTTCCTGTCTCAAGTCTCTACTCCTCTTCTGGTGTTTCCTGGGATCACTTCCTATGTGACACACTCACATCCCTGTCTCAGGATATGCATCTGGCAAACCTACACCAGGACAAATGGCTTCACCCTGCGAGTTAAAGCCAAAGTTTGTGGCACGATCCATGAGGCCCCATTCTCCCTCCTGTTCATGCTACTCCAGCCAGGATGACTTCCTCACTGTTCCTGGAACATTCTAGGCTTGCCTTCAATTCAGGGCCTGTGCTGCTGCTATTTCCTTTTCCTAGAAGACTTGCTTATAGGTTTGATGGCCATCACCTTCAATACCACCCTTCAAGTAGGACGTAAACTCAGGAAGGGAAGTGACTTTCCTCTGTTTTATTCACTGTACCATCTCTAGTGATTATAACAGTACTGGATATATAGTAGATGATCGAAAGATATTTTTTAAATTGTTGAATTAAAATGACATGAGTGAAATCTGATTAGGTCCAACAAAAATCCTTGTGAAACACTTGTTAGGCCCTTAGCTAGTAAACCTTCTGACTTCATTATGAATAATTCAGTCCTTTCACTTCCAATATGGTGAAGACCAGAAAGGGCAAGCATATTGCCTAATATCACACAGCTCCCCAGAAACAGAGCCAGGAGCAAATTCCAGCTCCACCTGGCCTGCAAAGGGAAGAGAACCCAATCAGGCTGGGTGCAATTTCAGGAGAACCACCGGTAAGCTTCGTCACTGCTAAATAACCAGGGCGAATTTCTTAACTTTTCCCAACACCTGTTTTGTCATCAGTAAAATAGTATGGTAAATCTACTTCAACAAATTTGGTTGATTACATAAGATAATGAGCCTAAGAAAGCTTAGCATATTGTAAATATTCCATAGCTGCTCATCAAATCTAAGGGAGAACTAAAAGATGCTCAGAAGAGGGGCACCTGGGTGGCTCAGTCGGTTAAGGATCTGCCTTTTGTTTAGGTCATGCTCTCAGAGGCCTAGGATCAAGCCCCACATCGAGCTCCCTGCTCAGGAGGGAGTCTGCTTCACCAGGGAGAGCGATAAAGGAGGGCAAGGGCCAGGCCTCTCCTCTGCTTGTGCTCTCTCTCAAATAAATAAATAAAATCTTTTTTAAAAAACAAACTTTAAATGTTAAAAAATTGCTCAAAAGAGAGGAGACCATGCTCACAGTGATACTAGTGATACCTTGTTGAGACTGACATTGTCCAGGGCACTAAGCTGGGAGATTTTCCATGCATTATTTCACTGAATCCTTACAACACCCCCAGGGGTTGGTTCTAATTCTAACTTCTTCATCAGCTGAAGATATCGAGGCTCAGAGAGGTTTTCTGACTTACTCAAGATCACAAAGATTAACTCCCCTTGGTCTGACCTCAGACTGCATTTGGAACCACTGTGCCGTACTGAAGGGCAGTGGTGGTTCTGTCCTCAGAGACCTTTTTAATTTCAAACGCTTGGGAAAGATGGAGGGCACAGTTTGCTTCCCAGCAGGACCAGGCTAAAGGCGTTTCCAAAGTCTGATAATAACTACCCTTTGAAGTCTCTGTAGAGGGAGACTCATTGAGCAATATTAACCATAGGTTCCAGGGCCTCACGGTTTTAAAATCTAGAATCCAGTTTGCTATAATTTCAGTCCATCTTCACCCTTGGTAGGAAATTTCCCTCTAAAAGTAGAGTCGCTGCTTGTGTGCATGTGTACGTGTGTGTGTGTGTGTGTTTCTAGTATCTCTCTACCTCAATGTCTCTCTCTCTCTCTCTCTCTCTCTCTCTCATGCATCCTCACCTTAATTCCATGGATTCTCAAAGTGTGGCCTGTTGGCCCGCAGTCTGAGCACCAGCTAGAAGTTTGTTGCAAGTGCAGAGAACCAGGACCTCCCCGGGGCCCACGGAATCGGAACCCCTGAGGGTGGGGCCCAGGACTCTGTGGCTCAGGGAGCCCCCTGGGTGATTCCTACAGACACAACAGTCTTCGAGCAACGATGTCAGCCTGCAAAAAGCCATCTCTGTGTCCTCCCCACCCCCTTCTCCACATCGAGCCTAAGAATAAATCATGGCTCTTCTTGGCCTTTAAATGTCAAGGATCCTGAGCTCAGAGAGCAAGGACCTCCACTGGAAATGCCGAGCTGAAGCCTCGGCCCTGGGAACATCAGGGCCCCGGCCTTCGCCAGGGTGGCATTTGCAACCCACTCAGATAGCACGGCTTCTCAGAAAGGCACCTCCCATCACTTAGAGATACAGTAAAATTCACGTTTGGAGGCACAATACAAAAACGGACGTGGTAGGGAAGCAGCGGCCTCCCCAAGGCTCAAGTTAGGAAAGGGGGAGGGCTGACATGAAGGGGCTCCTGGGGCCTCGCTGCCCCCCTCCGCTCGGCAGCCAGGATGGCCTCAATTGGTGCTGCTCACCCACTTCAGTCATATAAAGAGCGATAAAGGAGGGCAAGGGCGAAATAACCTCTAAATAAAAGATGAGGTAATTTTGAAGGCACATTAGGATTTTATGTGTATTATGGCTTGTGGTTTTTTATTCAAACCCAGGGAGAGCCAGCCGCTCGGCTGCACGGGGCTGTCACCCTCATAAAGCACCAAGGCTGGGTGTGCAAATGGGACAGGGCTGGGCTCTGCAGCTTGGGTGGCTTGGGGGGAGCACGGGGGACGAAGGGAGAAGACATTCTCTGTCCCCTGAAC
Organism: Canis lupus dingo; assembly: GCF_003254725.2. Lineage (NCBI taxonomy): Eukaryota > Metazoa > Chordata > Mammalia > Carnivora > Canidae > Canis > Canis lupus. The sequence continues at coordinate 25,377,740 of NC_064255.1, forward strand.
TGGGGGTTTATTTCACTAGGCACGGGCACCCCAAGTATAAAAATGAAGCGGTCTGGGGACACCTGGGTGGCTCAGTGGTTGAGTGTCTGCTTCAGCTCAGGTCATGATCCTGAGGTCCTGGGATCCAGTACCACAAGGGGGTCCCCACAGGGAGCCTGCTTCTCCCTCTGCCTGTGTCTCTGCCTCTCTCTATGTGTCTCTCATGAATAATTAAAAAAAAAAAAAAAAGCATCCTGGGCTCCGCCCTTTCTCTTGGGTTTGCATGTCCGCAAAGGGGAAGGCTGCAAGGAATCCCCCCATGGGGCCATGGAGACCCATCCTCAAAGGACAGCCTGGCCAACAGTGGCCTGAAAGTGCAGCTTGAAAATTCCACTGTAGGTGGACGAAAGGCAATGCTTCACCATTCGGAGAGCGTTGCCCTTAGGGACTCAGAATGTCCGAATGGCACAGAAGCCTGGAAGCTGACAAGAAGCTTCAACAGGCCAAGCTTCAGGAGGAGAGAGGGTGGGAGATGGAGGGGGATGGCCCAATGTAGTTTCTTCTACAGTTTCTTTTCAGGCCGCTCAAGAATGCAAGGAAGTGGAGCTGTCCTGGGAGGCAGTGGCCCTAAAACCAACTGCAAGCCTCTTTGCTCCCTGCTTGTCCCATGCAACACTGGAATTGCTCCAGGAGCGTTCACAGCTTAATTGCCACCACTGTGGACACCTTCAAGACCCCAGCAATCCCCAAGTACCTGCCACAGGTCTGCACTGCCCTAGGGGCTTTAGTTTGCCTATCTCCAGCTCCCTATAGGGTAGAAACTTGGTCTCCACTTTACAGACGTAAAAATCAAGGCTCACAACAGTGTAGTAACTTATCCACGAAACAGTGGAGGAGTCAGGATTCAAATTCAGATGTCCTCACCCCGGCACTCCCATCACATGCAGCAAATGGTTTGAGGACGGTGGTGTTATTAACTGTGTGTCCATGATAATTGGGAAGAGTTAACACTAGTGGAACACTTAGCACGGGCAAAGCATTGCTCTGAATTCTGTGTTATCTCCTGTAATCCTCACCACAGCAGGAAATGGAGACGAGGAGAGGCCAAATACACGGTGAAGGTCACACGAGTAGGAAGCAGAACATCCAGGCCACAAACCACAAGGAAATGTATACACGAGCCACGTTACGTTCAGCATTTCTTAGGTTATTAACGTGTTTGCAACGCCTTCCATGTGGCGAGCACCAGAGCAGGTGCTTGCAGGGGAGTGGAGGCATGCCAAGGTAAGGAACGGGCCCTGCGCTCAGGGCAGCCTAGGGTGTGCTGAGGGAGAGGCGAACACCCGTGGAAAGGAAAGGGAAGGGACAAGACGAGAGTCTTGTACGTCTTTACACTTGGGTCTTCTATAACCCTGGAGTCTTCTGTTTACGCTGGGGTCTCGGTAAGCCTGTCCTTCTGGAAGATTTTACAGGGCTCGTTCCCATAGATACGTGCAGACACAAGCAAGCTTTGGGAGTCCCCAGTGCCTGCCAGCCTAATTCCCTGAGTCAGCAGCAGCAACACTTTCTGAATCCTTTCAAGGACCAGGGAGCCCGGTGTTTTTCAAATTGCAGAAAGGGCATCCAGGCCTCCACCCCCACCCCTGGGGTATAATCATCGCACTGTTTTGAGATCTCCTTGGCCATCTGCTGGTACCCCCCACCCCAGTCTGAATTCCCCACACCCAGCAGAAAGGGGCACGACAAAATAAATATATCAAACCCTAGAAGGCAAAGCCGCAGGATTGTAGAATTGGGGATCCTCCGGCAGGACTTCCACTTTCCAGCCGTATGATCTTCGGCAAGTAGTTAACCTCCTTGCATCTCTATTTCTTCTTCTGTAAAATAGACTAATCATTGCACTGACACAGAGTGGTAGTGAGGAATACATGGGCTAGCACATGGAGTGCTCTTAGACGCACCTGGTAAGCACCCCATCATCATTGCTCATTGTTATTCAATTAACAAATATTTAGGGCACCTGGATGGCTCAGTGGTTGAGCATCTGCCTTTGGCTCAGGTCATGATCCCTAGTTCCTGGGATCAAGTTCCACATCAGGCTCTCTGCAGGGAGCCTGCTTCTCCCTCTGCCTGTGTCTCTGCCTCTCTCTGTGTGTCTCTCATGAATAAATAAATAAAATCTTTAAAAATATATATATTTATTGAGGACCAGCAAGGGTTAGGATGACTGAGCTCCTAACCTCATCCTCATCCTGTATGGATGCTCATGGTCCATCCATACAAAGCACCATGCCCACCACATACCTGGATGAGGAATCCCAGGACCTTGGCAGGGGAGTCCCGGCATAAAGAGGTCAAGGTCTTCTCAGTGAGGCTCAGTGGTGCATATGCTCTAGACAGGCGAGGGCCATATCCTGATCCTTCGCTTACTAGCTGTGAAATCTCACGTGACCCGGTTATCTGTTGAAAGTTTCAGTTTCTTCATCTGTAAAGGGACGGTTAGTGATGGATCCTGCCTCCTAGATTCTCCTGCTAACTTAGTTGAGCTCTATACATCTATTGGCAGCTCCTGGCACTTTCCATTGGGACATTTGGGATCCTGGAAACGGGGGCCTCCATTCAGTCCAGACAAGAAATCCTACTCCTTACTCCATCTCTCTGCTCAGCTGTGTATCAGGCCAAAACTACCTCTGGATAGGGCAGATGGCAGGGGGGTCAGACAGCCACAGAGTCACCACCCTACCCGTGGCACTCGGGAAGACTTCTGGAAGTGACATCTCATCCCTCCTCCTTAGCCAGACAGTCCCTGTGGATATCCCACTTGAGTAAGTACATTCTGTCCCTCAGCTCAGACCTGTGAGCCCCTCTCCAGGCCTCCCTGCACCCCACTATTCTCCCAGGAAGCTTACTTCCCCAGGGTTCTCATCAGAGGCTATCCTTGCCTCAAAGCTCAAGTCGGTTAGTCAGCAAGCAAAAATACTGTAGAAACTTCCATGAGCCACCCCCTCTGCCGGCCAGTGAGAACAAGGCCCTACCTTCTGGTCTGACAAGCATTAAACCAAACCAATATCCACAGATAATTAATTACCACGTGATGAATGCTTCACAGCACATGAAACAAAGCAAGAGAAGAAAGGCAAAAGCATTTGTGAATGGAGGGCCCCCAGGGACCCATCAGCTGACGATGGCTATATTCAGGAGGGGACTGGCTTCCTCTCACTTTTTTTTTTTTTAAGATTTTATTTATTTATTCTTGAAAGACACAGAGAGAGAAAGAGGCAGAGACATTGGCAGAGGGAGAAGCAGGCTCCCGATGTGGGACTCCAGGATCACGCCCTGAGCCAAAGGCAGATTCTCAACCACTGAGCCACCCGGGCGTCCCTGGCTTCCTCCCACTTTGAAAGGCCCTGCCGGGTGGTGTCCATGGACACAGTGTCCTAAACCACCCCCACCACCACGTGCCCCCCGTGCTGTGGAAGGCACAGAAGACATGGCCTCTGCCCTCCAGGAACACAGCCTCTGATTACTCATTAACGCACATGGAGGTGGCCAATGAAAGCTTCAGGCTGCTCTGTGTCCGCTTGTCCAGGGGAGTGAGTCAATGTTCACCAAGGGCTTCTACTGAGAAGGAGCCAGGGTACTTCCTCCCTGGCAGCCCAGCGTGAGGAACGGGAGCCTGGTGACAGATCGTTCAGTAAATGAACAAGTAAATGATTCAGAAAAAAAAAGTGAAGACCGAAGGAAGAATCTGAATCCAATTAGTGAGAAGGATGACTCATAGGTAGGGTGACCATACGTTCCAGTTTGCCGGGGACAGTCCCAGAGCGTGCCTGCTGTCCCTGTGTAATGATGAATCACACCCCCTTTCACTCTCAAAACATTTTGGTTGCATGCTCTAGCATTTGGCCACCCGTTTGCTACAGAGATGCTGCTCTGCTGTTCTTCGGACGGTGACCGTGGATATCGGCGACCACCACCCCACTACAGGTGAGCTGGAGAGAGAGGTCTGCCGATGGCATCTCACGTTGAAGATCTGGCGTAGGAACCCAAATCTGATCTTTGACTATGAACTCTGAAATATTCTGGGAGGATTCAGGCAAAATACTCACAAAATACTCATTCAAAATGAATGGATCAAAACCCCAAGTCCTCCAATTATGTATTATCAACAATGGGCATTACATCTCACAAAACTCAAATGACTCACTCGATTTACTTTTTTTTTTGAGCTTCATATTCATTGTCTTTAAAATGTGGGTGACCTGGGGCACCTGGGTGGTTCAGTCGGTTAGGCATCTGCCTTCAGCTCAAGTCATGATCCCAGGGTCCCAGGATCGAGCCCCGCCTGCTTCTCCCTCTCCCTCTGCCTGCAGCTCCCTCTGCTTGTGCTCACTCTCTCTCTCTCTCCCTGTCAAATAAATACATAAAATCTTTCTTTAAAAATTTTAAAATTAAAATAAATAAATAAAATGTGGGTAACCATACCTGTTTGACCTCCTTGCAGAACTGCGGGGGCTCACCCACGAATTAATGCATACGCTTTCTTAAGTGTGATGAGCTGAACCAATGCAAGGCGTTACTCGTTGGTATTAGTTAGACATCCTCCCAGAGCCTGAACTATTCCGTGGTGTCAGGCCCGGCGAACTCAGCTCACCCCTGCTGACATGCCCTCCGCCGTCCGTGCTCCTGTGGCAGACCCGAGAGCTAGATCACATTCTTTCTCTGAACCTTCCTGGGCCCTGTTCCACTGTGACCTCCTTCAAGACAGGGACCTGTTCATGCTCCCTCCTTTCCCACAGGCAGAGCCTACCACCTGGCACCTTATAGACACTCCATAATTTCTGCTGACAAATAAATAAAAGACATCCCAGCTCCCAAGCCACCTCTGAGAAGCCTGCCTCTGAGCCATTCTAGCTCTTTCTCTGTGTCCCTTGTCAAGCTGGACTCCAGGGTGGCTACTGTTGAACATTTCCTGAATCCTGCCCCTCCAGGGCTAGCTTCTCACCCAGACCTCCGCCACTCCCCAGGCCTGACATTCCAAACAAGGTGCTTGGTAGTGGTTGTTGGGTGAATGCTTTTCATCTCTTCAGTTTGATGTGTTTTTGCACAGGCTGTTCCCTCTCGGGGCAAACTCTTTGTCTCTCTCCTTCACCCGCTAACCTCCTATCATCCTTCAGATCCCAGAGAGAGCATCACTTCCCCCAGGAGCCCTCTCTGCTCCCCAAGACTTAGGAAGCTTTTTCTTAACCCCTCTCAGAGCATCACGGACCCCCCGTTCCTAGTGCTCACCTCGGTAGGAGTGTTGCAGGGTGTGATTCATTTTTCTAAATGTGTGGCTCCTTCATTGAGACTGTGAGCCAGAGTGGAACCAGAGCCCTTGCCTGCCTCGTGCACTGCTCTATTCCCAGAGCCTCACGCAGTCCCTAAAGGACAGTAAATAGTGATCAAACGAATGCATTCTAGTGACAGGAGGACACTTAAGTGGAAATGTCTGGGAGCTACGTGGAAGATCAGGGTGGGCATTCTGCTGAATTCTACAAAAATCATGATTGAGACCACATCTTATCAAGCACTTCCAGTGACTCTGGCCCTGAGGCTAGTGCATGTACATTATATATATATATATATATATACACTCATTTAATCCTCCCAACAACATACTGAGGAAAGATTCTGACGTTACAGATGAGAACTACGAAGCCCAGCTTTCACATCTGAATTATATCTGGGAGACACTCAACTGGACAGTTTTACCAATCACATCACCCACAAGTCTCAGAAATCTATGAAGGGAGGTGTTTATTTGAGATTGTCCTGGAGGCCCTTATAGAAATTCCAAAAAATACAACTTATGACAACTTTCACTTTTGTGTGTCCTAGTTTTGGGTCTGAGTCCATGACGGTGTAGGAGGAGGGAATGCAGAGAGAGACCTAATTTTATTTTCCCACTTTCTCCTGGAACTGCATCCTGGCAATGCGTGGGCAATCTGGAGCCGGGGCGGGTGGCACCTGCCGAGCACTTCCCCGAGCAAGTCACCTCTTCTCCCTAAGTCTTCTCACCTACTAAAGGCGGATAAATAATACTTAACACCATGAGAGGATGGAGATTGAATTAACACTTGCAAAGCACTCTGAGGTGCAAGCGCCAGTAGAGGAGCTACCCCACCTGGGCCATCCTTTCCCCCGTAGAAGCCACATCAACTTTCCTTGTCCCCTACACCTGGCCAAGAAGGACCACATTGCTCCCCATTCACTGCCCCGTCTGCAACACCCCTGTTCCTCTTCTCCACATAGTAAAGCCCTCCAGGAGCACTTTGGATCCCATCTGCTCTGTAGTCTTCCCTCATCATTTATTCATTCATTCATTCGTTCGTTCACTCAACATGGGTTTGTGGAGTGCCAACAACCCCAGGCTCTATACTAAGCACTGGTGACACCGAGTTGAATATTCTTGTCCCCATATAACATAAAAAGAGACTGAGGTTCAGACAGGTCATACAACTCATCCAAGGTCATACAGTGAATCAGAAGCTGAATCAGGACAGAATCGGGATGGAAAAGCACATTTCCCAGGCATCCAACCCCCACAGTGTTGCCTCTGCTTGTACCACCTTCCACCCCAAAGCACATCATCCAACAGGGAAAGAGTTCCAAGTCACTGATCATAATTCACAAGCTCGGCACGCCAGGTGACTCAATCTCAGATATATGGGTTGTCCTTGAAATTCCTTTCCTCACTAGTTCCCTGTCCATACCGTCACCAAGTGGATGACTTGTGGCTGTAGTGAAAGGAAGGAAGAGCTCATTCTTTTTTTTTTTTCTGGAGTGTTTTCTTTTCTCTTTTTAATAATAATTTTATTTTTTATTGGTGTTCAATTTGCCAACATACAGAATAACACCCAGCGTTCACCCCGTCAAGTGAGCACTTCAATCTAAAAAAGAAAAGCCTATGCTCACCCCCCTGGCCCACCTCCTTCCAGTCACATTGTCACTACCAAGGTCCTCTCAAACAAAAACTTCCAGACCTCTCTTTTTTGATGCCTGGGAGGAAAATTCAGGAGAGCAAATAGTAAAGCGGGCTTTGAACAGACCCAGAAGAGATTCCTGCCCTGCCATTTACTGCCTGCAAGACCTTGGGCAAACCAGAAAAACTCCTTGGGACTCCGTTTACTCCTCTGTAAAATGGGCACAGTGGTGGCACCAATCTCCTTGGGCTGCTGTAAGAAACGAGCTCCCATTTGTACGACCTCATGCCTGACCCATAAGGGCTGGATACACTCACTGGCTCTTCTTTCTAGGGTGTAGACACTTCCAGGCTACATACCAGTATCTCAAAAAAGCCTACTAAATAGCCAGCTGTGGAGCCCACCTCTCGACTTTGTGCTTCAGAAACACACACAGGGCTCCCTGTCCATGCATGGTATTTCGCTACCTTGTGTTCTGTAATTTTGCCTCAACACCTCACCATAAGAGTATTAGGCTCAGACAGCTTTGCTGAGGTGCTCTGGAATTCTGCACATGGATTAGCACTGGCTTCCTCTTCTCCCACTGGAGCTCAGTGCAGCTAAGGTGTTGTTGGCCACCAGTTAGAAAAACATCAACACAGTTAATCATTGCACCAGTCCCACTGGACTCAGGCTAAGCAAGGGGCAAAGGACAAAGGTTTATGATCAGGCCTCAAGAGAAGCCAGGTTTCCCCCAGACTCATAAGGCGTTCTTGAACAAGAGGCTACAAATGAGGGATATTTGGCCACTGATAGGTTTGGGTTGGCTGGTTTTAAAAATGAGACTTTATATTAAAGTACAATTTCTGACTTCTCTTGACACGTTGGAAGATCTGGCAAATTGGGGCCTATAGTCTGGCCTGGATCTGCTTCCCCCCTGTGCATTACTTGCCAAGGCCTGGTAGACATTTGAGTCTTCCATCCCTAATTGAGCAGGATCTAGGAACTGAAACATGTTGTTCCCCTACTTGGAAAGCCCTTACCACCCAACATCCCTTGTCTATCACATGGACTCCTCATCCTTCAAGACCAGCTCAATGATCACCTCCTCCAGGAAGCCTTTCATGATTACTATCCCCTCCCTTCCCAGACTAGATTCTTGAGTGTTTCAGTTGTCTACTGCTGCATAACAAACACCTTGAAACAGCAATAAACACAGGTCAGTCCTATTGGTATGAGAGAGAACCAACTAGATAGGGCATAAAATACAAGGACGTGAGGACCATTGGGGACCATCATGGAGCCTGGCTACCACAGACTTTCCTCCAGCCTATCAGGGCACTTTCTATGTTGTATTGAAGTTACTGCCTTTTATATCTCTCCCCATACTATTAGGACTTGATATGGGATCATCTTTGTAATCCTGGTATCTCCAAGGCTGACAAATAGTTCCTGTGAGCTTCCTGAGAGAAGTCTCTCTGTCCTGTTCTCGGATAAAGCTCTAGCACCTAGCACACAGGAAGTGCTCAAAAAATAAATGTTATTGTAAACAAATCAATGAGCCAACTCGCTGACTGCTACTCCCTGGGCCAGATGTCAGGAAAGTTGTCGTATTATTTCAAATTGTGAATTTTAAAAACTCAAGATTCTCTTTGAAGGGAAGTTTCTAGAGATGCTCAGAGGTATATCCTCCCATGAGCAATTGTTCAGGATGCAAAATGAGATCACATAAGCAAAGGGCTTTGCTCTGTGCTCAGCACACCGTGGGTGCCTGGCCAGGATTAGCTCCTGTCTCTGCTCGAACAGGGACTTCCCACCACCAAGCTGCAGGGATCTCCTCATTCAGTATAGTGTGGTGGCCAAGTGCACGGACTCACAGAGGACAACCTGGGGTCAATCTTAAGCTTTCCTGCTAATTAGCTGAAGGAGCTTCAGCAAAATGTTGAGCCTCTCTACTCCTCCAGTTTCTCATCTGTAAAATGGGAGCTGACACAGGTGCCTTTTCACACTCTTGTGGTGAGGACTGAATAAGATCATGTGTGTCACTCAGACCAGGGCCTGCCTGGCACAAGTACAGGAAACAATGAATAAATGCTAAATATTATCACTATTCAGCACTTCCACTGCCAGGCTGCAATGGGATATATTTAAAATGTCAAAAAGATAATTTAATAAACAGCATTTTTAATGTCTCCATTAGTATGGATTAGAGGATTAAATCTATTCTAATTCCTGCTGTCTGGGTAATATGCCAGCTAGGACTCTCCAAATAGAAAACCGCCTCACCTACCTTCATTTGAGGAGGAGAAAAAAAAATCAATGCATTTTTGTTTTCCTCTCTTATCCTTTGCTTATTGGTATGACCATATAAGGTCACTGCGCAAAACACAATTGTGTGATCCATAAATAATGAACAGCCTCTCCATGTATATTCAGCAGCAGCACAGCAAGGTCTAAAGAGGTTTTTTGCCTGAATATTTCCCTGCCCCAGATCTGGCCCTACATGTAAATATAGGCTGGCATATAAAAGCCCGATTGACCCGTTGACCCAGTTTACAGAGACAGCACCACGCAGAACCACTTTAGCAGCAGCTGTCGAGAAACCTTTGGCCACACAAGCCAAAAGCTGCTCACTGACTCACTGCAATTAAGTCCTTGAGCCCCTGCTGCATGTGAGCCCTGGACTCCAAGCCCCTTGGAAGCTGTGCCGACGCCCACGTTTGTCAAGGGCTGCCCAGAGCCCTTTATCTATTACGAGCAAGGAACAGCAAAGGCTTTTCTGATGTTCCTAGAAGTGGCCCGCGGTCATGGGGCCAGATGGCGTGGGCAAGCCCTCCTGAGCCTGCTCCTGGATGCAGCGCTTCCCAGGGCCACAGCACACGCTCCCTCTGCAGCCCGGGTCGGTCTCCTCATCTGCCTGTTGCGCCACCTGCCTCCCTCTCCTTGCCCCATAAGACAGAAAGGCAGAGCAATCCACCAGCCATGGTTCTCCCCCACAGGGCTAGGGGACTAAAATCCTGGGGAACATGGCCTGCCACCTGAGGATCACCCCCAAAATAACATTTTACACAGACAGCCCCTTCTTTTGGAAGTTGGCCATCAGGTAATCCCAGTGCCTCTGTCTACCACTCCTGTTGGAACTCAGAGTCCCGTGGTCACTAAAAACCATCCATTGGTCTTGCAGTGCCTGGGTGGCACTGTTGGTTGAACATCTGGCCCTTGGGTTTCTGCTCAGGTAATGAATGATCTCAGGGTCTTGAGATCAAGTCCTACATCAAACTCTGTGCTCAGTGCAGAGCCGGCTTGAGATTCTCTCTCTCTTTCCCTCTGCCCTGTGCACAGGCTCACTCTCTCTCTCTTAAAAATAAATTTTATTTATTTTTTTGAGACAGAGAAGCAGACACCTCCCTGACCAGGGAGCCTGACACAGGGCTGGATCCCAGGACTCTGGGATCATGACCTGAGCCAAAGGCAGATGCTTAACCGACTGAGCCACTCAGTTGCCCCTAAATAAATAAATCTAAAAAAAAAAAATCAGTCTTCTTTGGAGCACTTTCCAGTTGATACAGAGCTATCCATGCTGTTATGTATTTCATTTGATCATACAATCAGTCAAGTACCCATGTCCCATTTTACAAATAAGAACATTGAAACCTCTGGAAACAAAGTAGCTCGCCAAGGCCATGTGTTAGTACATAGCAAATCCATGAGTTTGAACCGGGTTTCTCTACTCTGGACCCTGCAACACAGCAGAGTGGTTATGTGTGTGGTCCCTAGGGCTTGCCTGCCTCGGATCAAATCCGAGTTCCACCCTTGAGCCAACTCCTCTGTTCAATGGGCATGTCTCTCATGGTGATTGTGAAAATAAAGATAATGAATACACGAGGCCAACACCTAGTGAGTGTTCATGAAGACTTCCTGGCTGGGACCACCACCGAAACCCCAGACTATCCACAGAGATGGGAACTGCTACTTTCCCCCCTTCTCCCAATAATAAAATCCCAGTTTCTAGTCTCTCAGGCAAAAGTATGGATATACTCTAAGCTCTGCTCAAAGAGATAAGAGTGGAAGCAGATGTCTTCCAGGAACTGTCCTTACGGAGACAGGAGAGCCATCTCTCTGCCCCTTCTCTTGGCTCCCAGGCAGGTCTCTTGGACCCTACAGGAGAAACCACATGTTAAGGATCACAGAGCATCAGGATAGAGCCCCCAAATCAGGCCTGGGCAGCGACATTTTGAGAAGAAAAAAGTAAAACAAAGAACAAAAGAAGCTTAATCACGAAAGTTGCTTCTGCCTCAAGACCAAAGCTCATGCCTCCGCTCACCAATGCTCTTGCCACACCGACACTGAGGACCAGCCTCTCTGCACCTCCTGTCAGATTGGCCTCATGTAGGGAGGGAACCACATGAATTCACCACCTGCTGAATGCCAGGCACAAGGGTAAATAATGCCCATTCTCACAAAACGCTCGTGATAACACCACAAAGCAGCTGTGGTCCCATTTTGCAGGTGAAAAATCTGAGAGCCGGGTAGAGGCCATCACACTGCCTCTAGGCATAGACTCGAGCCTAAAATCAGGCTTCCTGACTCCCACCCTGACTATTCCCCAAGGTCACTGACTCGGAACCCAGGAGCACCCCTGTCCTGCACCCACACTCAGGGCACACAGCTCTTGGAGCTGAGGAGAGAGGTTCAGGGAGAGGGAAATGCAGACTCCCCCCAAGGAGTAGGGAGCCCACTGCAGGGCTCGATCTCAGATCCCGAGATCATGACCTAAACCAAAGGCAGACGCCTAACTAACTGAGCCACTCAGGTGCCCCAAGGGTTTTATAAGAATTAAATGAGCAATCACATGCAAAACTTGTAAGATCAAGTTCCTAGTAGCGGTACTATGGTTGTTGCTATTGTTCTTTTGTCTCAAGACTGAATCCCTGGAAGCAGAGTCCAAGATGGGGGCTCCTACGTCAGTGGTTTCCTGGGGAAATGCTCTTGACCAACCTGCAGGGAGAAGGGAAGAGGAAAAGGCAGAGGAAAAGCAAGGCAATGACGTCAGCTGAAACCCAGTCTCCACCCGATCCCACGGGGAGCCCTAGATGGTGGATGGCACCTCAGACCTGCCTCACCTTGAGACAAGGCACAGATCCGCCACTGGCCCTGAGGCACCCAGAGGTAGCCACCTGCAGGGAGGGAGCCTAACCTCCATGGGGAAGCGGGGGGTAGCCACCTGCAAGGAGGGAGCCTAACCTCCCAAGCATCTCAGAGAGCATGGCTCTTACTGGCAGAAGGCAATTCTCCAGAAAAGGTGCAACTATTGACCTTAGCAGCCAACCACCCCAGCAACCGGGAATTGGAGTGAAGTACACCAAAATATCGACAACTTTAGTGTGAATAATCAACTGTCATTTCCTTCCCGGGGTCTGCCATCCTCCCAGCTACTCGATCCTCCCCAGGCCTAGTCCTTCATCTCCAAGTCCCCATAGCACCTGTCTTCCCCTGTCTCACAGAACTTAACTCCCAATAGCCTCGTGTTACAGCCATTTAATTACAATAATATATGTGTACCCCCACCCCGTCCTCATCCCTACAAGAGTTCCATAAGAGTTACAATGAGGCTGAAGGTGAAGGTTATCCACGGTGTCCACCACTGTATCCCAGGAGCTAGCAGAGTTTGGCACATAACAGGCACTCAGCAAACTGCAGTGTTAGCACAGATATGTCAAGATGCTAATAATACCAGTGCTAGCCCCTGGAAATATGTGAAGGAAAGAATTAAAATTGAATTCCAAGGGGCACCTGGGTGGCTCAGTGGTTGAGCATCTGCTTTTGGCTCAGGTCATGATCCTGGAGTCCTGGGATTGAGCCCCACATTAGGCTCCCCATAAGGAGCCTCCTTCTCCCTCTGCCTATGTCTCTGCCTCTCTGTCTGTGTCTCTCATGAATAAATAAATTAAATATTTTAAAAATAAAATAAAACAAAATTGAAGTCCAAGAGTTTAAAAGAAGTCAATAAATCTATCTTGCACAATGAACTTAGATGAATATTTTCAATAACTCCAAGTGTCCAATAGAAGTGCCCTGGGAGGTAGCGCCTGCTTTAGGCTGAGACTGGCTGTGGGAGATTTTGCACCCTATGTACATTGCTTGCTCACCCTAGTCCCAACCTTAATTCCTCCAATCATAAGGTTGGTAGCTGGTATGTGCACCAAGGGCAGCATTAAAAACACTTATTCGCCACCTCCTAACGAGAGGCAAGAATCAGGCACTAAAATCACCAGTACAAAAATCACAGTCATTTTCTCTCCTGGAAAATTTGGAAACACAGACATGAATACAGACAATTTCAGCACAAGGCTAGTAGGTGCCAAGATGGCAGGGTGTGCAGGCGACAGCCCTGCACTCTGCCATAGGTAGAAGTGATCACGGTGGGCTTCACAGAGGAGGTGATGCTCAAGTTACATCTTGAAGGTTGAAGAGAAATTTGACACAGAAGGAAAATCATTGTGCGTAGAAGATGGGAGAAGGGAAACATGGGTGGGAAGGGCGGAGTGATTCAGAATGGTGGAATCTTCTGCCATCGAAAATGGGTCTTCTCAGACTCCTGAAAGAAATGTTCATTGAGAAACGTCCAAGTTGGTGAACACGTGCAGTTACTGGAAGGATGGCATGCCTGGAGGGGATGTGGAAGCTCCACACCACCAGTCCGTACCTTACCCTTTGCATCTCTTTCATGTGGATGTTCCCAAGTTGTATTCTTTATAATAAATCAGTAGATGCAAAAAAGAAGGAGGAGGAAGAGAAAGAAAAATGTGTTCATTTAATAAATGAAGAGAGGAAGGAAGGAAGGAAGGAAGGAAGGAAGGAAGGAAGGAAGGAAGGAAGGAAGGGTCACAGAAAGAGAGGGAGGGATAAAAAGGAAGGGAAATTATTGCTAAGGTAAATAGTAACATTATAATATTATAAAATCACGATAATTTATTGCTAATCAGCCCTATTTCAAAACTTTTACATCCATTCATTATTTCATTTAATTTTTACTATGATCCCATAAGATAAGAATTCAAACCCTCCATTTGACAGATGTAAATCACCAGAAGTCAAGCAACAGCTGGAACCCTCTACTTAGCTGGAGACATTGGGTGCGTGCTCACTTGGGTCTTTCTAACCCTTTTCAAAGAAAGATAGCAGCTACCCCTAGGTATTGACCTGGGTGTTTGAAATCCTGTCAATCTGTGCTTCAGAAGGTTCATAAAAGTTTGGTTGAGCCCATCAAATTTCTGAACAGACTTCTTCCCAGTTGATTGTTAATTCCTTAAATGTTTCCCCTACTTTAAAAGGATGACAGGTTTGTTAAGCTGTGAGACAGTATCCACTCATTAGTGTGTGCTAAATTGCCATGGAATTTCTATAGAATTAAATTACATATTCACTGAATAAGCAAATAATTCATCAAGACTAATGTTACTTCCATGAATGCCAAAGTACGATTTGGGCCATTTACTTATCAAATGCTGATTTAAAAAAAAAAAAACTCACAATGAAATAATAAATAAATCATCAACTCAGAAGTTTAATTTGGTATTCTGGTTCAATCAGGAAAATATGCAGAGTACCAGGTACCCTTCTTGGTTTCCAAATAAGGCGGCACTCGGAAATATGAGCCCACCCATTTTCATTCAGCTGTGTGATTACCTGATAAGGCTAAGGGGCTAAACTACACACGGCACCCTAACTCACACATGCATAGCCAAGAGCGGATTTCTATGCTACTCGATGGGGACCATATGCAAGCTCAGTAAAAAGAATTAAAGCAAAGTTAGTATTTTATAGGATCTGCCTAACTCTGAGCACCAGCAGACTGAGATAAGATAAAGGATCACTTTCCTGCTCTAGAGTTCCCAAAGTGTGGTTCCCTAAACCAGCAGCATCAGCATCACCTGGGAACTTGCTAGAAATATAAATCTCAGGTCCCACCCCAGACCTGCTGACTCAGAAACTCTGGGGGTGGGGTGATTCCTCTAGGTACTTCTGATGCAGCTAAAGTCTGAACCACTCATTTAGACGTATGAAATGCCAAAGGAACTTGAGATTTTGTCCTTTTATAGACCCACATTTGAATCCTGATGGCTCAATATCTGTTGTTTGATCCTAGGTCTCTGAACTTAACGTTTTATCCCTTATTTTTAAATAAGGGTGAGGAGGGTAGAGGATGAATATTAGCTCCTTCCTTCCTGGAGTTGCTGCTGGGTTCGCGGAGATGGTGAGGGTAGGGAACTGCACACACTGAGGAGTATCCTATGGTTAACTGGCTTCCCTCTTGTACCAGATGGTCTCTTTGGAAACCACATCATCCCCCCTTCCTTCTAAGTTCTGCTGCACATTGCACAAAAGAAGTAGGACTCCTTTCCCCCAAATCTCCTTTCCTGAGTGGTTCCCAGGGGCAGCTGGCCAATGAGAGGGCCAGGCTAGATCTGAGGGGCCCCGGAGAGGAGGGGGGTCCTTTGCTTTGGAAGCATTAGCAGCCAGGCCTGGGACATTCACAGCAGCTTCCCAGAGAGTTCCTGAGAACTACCACTTTCCTGCCATGATCTGAGAACTTGGGTGGGAGCTTCCCAGACATTCTTGAGCAGCGGAGTTCATGAGAACCCGTTTGGGTGCTTCAGGCTGAGACTGGCCGTGGTGGTATCCCTGATGGTCTGTCCCCCAGCCATTCCAACAATCCTATATACAATCCCTCATTCCTTTCAGGGCAATGCTCTCCCTGGAATCTACAGAGCTTGTGTTCTACTAACCAAAACTCCACTCATTCACATCTATTCACCTCCCTCCCCCTGGAGAAAGCGCTAACCAGCAGGATCCCGCTACCGACAGAGTTGGGAGGATCTCCTAGTTACCTAAGGGCACCCAACCTAAATGTGCAGCTCGCCACGCATGGACCTCTCTTCAAAGAATCCAGCATGTTTACTGTCATGAGACATTCGTACTCCTGACCTCTATTTCGTATCTTAAAACAACTGCTGAGGGATTTTCGACACTTCTCGGTGTGATTCTGCTTTGTTGCAAGCCCCCTGCCCCCATGGAAACCAATCATCATTCTTTATGCAAATCGAGGGGGAAATATGATTCAATTAACAGAAACTTGCTTAACAGTCATCATGCACTGGCTTGTTTCTTATTTGACTTTTAATGTTTTTATAATGTCATCTAAGCCATTTTTCTGCCCTCTTCCAGAAAACGGTTCTAAATATGAGACAAAATAATAATGAAACCTCAGAGAGGTAAAGCATTTACAGCACTTCAAAGCCCTATGATATTTTATCTCTGGTCAACAGATATTTTCAGATTCACAGAGAGAAAAAGGCTGCGGCATGAGAGGTCATGTGTGTTACTCTGGGTCACACAGATTGTTAGAAGTATGATAACTGCTACTTTGGTTCCCTGACACCCCATCTCGGGTCCTCATTGTGTGGAAATAAGTTTGTGATTAGATGCTAAATAAATTATCTGGTCGTAGAACATGAGAGACTCCTAACTCTGGGAAATGAACAAGGGGTAGTGGAAGGGGAGGTGGGCAGGGGAATGGGGTGACTGGGTGATGGGCACTGAGGGGGGCACTTGATGGGATGAGCACTGGCTGTTATACTGTATGTTGGCAAATCGAACTCCAATAAAAAAATTTTTTTAAATTATCTGGTCCTTAGTATCAAATTCCTTATTAGCAGGATGAGGTCAGAATTGCAGAAGTGACTCTCTCGCGCTCTCTCTTTCTCTCTCCGAGAAGAGGCTCTTTTGGAATTTTACTCATGCAAATCTGAACACAAGTTTGAGTTCTTTGGCTAAGAGGTTTTTCCCAGAACATGGGCAGCTTTCCAGACTTCTGTTGTATAATGAATATTCCTACTGTTTTCAACTCCGGTTTTCCAAGGCCATGGCTACCCAATCTGACTGTGGTAGGGATAGCATTACACGAAATCAATTGAGTTCTGTAATGCAGAACTTTTCCCAAAACCAACTCACGGAGATGGTATCCTTGAAGATAGGAAGGAGGAGAATATTCTAACCAAGACATTGGTCTCATTGATTTTCAAGTTGAGTACAGAAAATATAGTTGGAGGTTTAAAAAGGGGGTGGGCAGGGATTGAGGCATATTCTAGAATGAGGTCTTTGAACAAGATGCAAAAAAAAAAATCAGAATAAGTGGCAAAGATCTGCATATAAATTGTTTAAATCTCCGGATGCCTGGGTGGCTCAGTGGTTGAGTGTCTGCCTTCAGCTCAGGGCATGATCCCGGAGTCCTGGGATCAAGTCCCACATCGGGCTCCCCTCAGGGAGTCTGCTTCTACCTCTGCCTATGTCCCTGCCTCTCTCTCTGTGTTTTTCAGGAATAAATAAATAAAGTCTTTAAAAAATAATAATAAATCTCTCATATGAAATTGAGTATATAAAAATGATAAGTGCCACCAGAAACTAGAGCTTTTCTGTTCTGTAAGGAGTTGGTACCTCCAGGTCACCCTACTGATCCAGATGTAAAATAATCCCACAATCTCTCTCCAGAGAGAGCTATTCCCACACCAAACGGGAAGTTTGCTTTACTGCAGGAGTTACCCTTTGCTGCACTTCCTGCCACCCCAAAGTTTAGTGGCTCAAAATAGCAACAATGATTGGTGACTTCTCATGGTTCTGTGCATGAGGAATTCTGGAGAGCCTGGTAGGCCAGCCTGACCTGGGCTCTCAGACCCTGTAGTCAAATGTCATCCAGGGCTGCATCATCTGAGGTTTGGACTGGAGCCGGAGGGTCCCCTGAAAGTTGACTCCCTCACATGGCTGACAAGCTGATGTTGGCTTCCAAGCAATTCTTTTCTATGATGTCATCTCCAAAGGGCTCCTTGAGTCCCAGAGAGAGGAAATCAAAGGACCAAAGCCAAAGCTATAAAGTCCTTTATGACCTACTGTCAGAAGTCACAAACTGTCACTTCTGGGGTATTCTATTGGTCACAAGGGTCAATCCTAATTCTGTATGGGAGAGCATCAAAATCTAGAGGCTCAGATCATCAAAAGCCATCTTGAAGGCTGGTAGTATCATTTATTCAGCACACTGCATGTGACTTATGCTGAGAAATCTAAAGGGGAAAAGGCTTACTGAACCAGCAGAGTCAGCAATTGTGGGGCAAAGGATGTGGGTTTCCCATGGACCAGATGTGGCCTCTCTGTGAAAGAACCTGCTGTGGAGTCATCTCAGATTGGAAGCATGGCAAATATAACAGGCCTGAGGCAGGGTCAGCTTGATGCAGTCAGGCAGGGCCTTGCTCCCTGAAGGGTACTACACTTGGGTTTAATGCTCTGCTACAGTCATCTTGAAATTCTTACTAGTTGTTGCACAAGGCGTCCCATGCTTTTATTTTGTACTAGGTCCTATGCAGCCAGTCCTGGCTACAGGCAAGGGAAGATGATAATCATCCATGGAAATGAAGACGCAGTTGCCCTGTCCAGAGGCAAAGGAAGAAGATAGTCACCATGGAAATAAAGTGTGGATGAGACATTCCCAGTGACAGGGCTCCCTGAAGAACCCAGAAAGCACCAGCAAAAGGGTCAGCTTTAAACCTCTGAGAAACCTGAAAAGGTATCTAATTGCTAGATTTCTATTTTAGCCTGCCTTCCTCCAAAAAGCATAGCTTAAGCAATGAAAGCAGTCTGTTTTGGGGAATGGCCACTGCCTTAGGGGAAAAGGACAGCTCATCCAGGAATTTTCCAGGAGGGCAGGGGGGAAAGCTAGCCCCTGATGCACTACTGAGCTTGTTTTTCTGTGGGTGACCAAGGTTCCATCTCATTGGGGACCTTCTAGGAGCTTTGTAGCATGCTCCCCAGGATCAACCTTCTAAGACATGGGAAAAAGGAGCATTCGGCCTCCAATTTCCACCCTCCAATGGTCAACTGTTACCCAAGGGGTTATCCTCCCCTAGGCATTCACTAGAAAGGCTAAGGGGTTCCTCTGGCACCCTGCAGAATGACAGCAAGGAAGCTCTGGGGCAAAAAGCAAAGAATAAGGAGTTGCTCCTGCCTGAACTCTGCTGAAGCAAGAGGTAGAGGGGGAAGTTGGGCTCATATGGCCGTGCAGTGTCCAGACCAGTGTCACCTCTCTTCCCCCTTCCCTGAATATGCACTAGAGGCTCAGAAGCCTGGAGATGGGGGGCAAGATGGGATAGGAAGAACCAACAAAGGACAGAAGGAGCCAACTCTACTGCTTCCCACCTGCAGGCTTCCCTCCTGTGCCAGAGGAAGACAAAAACCTCAACCGTAATCAATTTAGAGTGATATTGGGTAAGACATTTTAATTCCTCCATTGAGACCTGCTCATAAAATGAAGAAGGACCAGAACAATCCTGAGGCTGCCCCCACGCTTTCTTTTAGGGCCAGGAGGATTAATAGGCCCCTGGAGAAGACTTAACAGGAAGGGGTGGCAGGCCAAATACAGCTCCTATATGATTACCTCCCACAGGTCTTTCTTCCTCACCCTAACATAATATGTTAGAAATATCCAGAATGCACTTGGGTAGAACAAAAAGACCATATGAAGAGGGAAGCAATGTGTTGTTATATAAACCCCCTTCATACCACTGAAATGGAGCAAGAACCCATGTCCATCTTACAACTTTCTGCTTTCTCATGTATGGTTCATCTTGCTTGAAACCCTCTCCTCCACCATCCTCTGTCACCTATCAGCTCAGGGTTCCCTCCTCAGATTGGGGGCAGTTTATTATAATCATCACATCAATCTTTTTTTTCTGCCTTATACCAGAAGGATCCATAGAAATTTAAAAATTAGAGCAAAAAATGACATAAATTAATTGGCATTAAGGAAGAAAGATGGAAATTTTAAAAGGGATAGGAAATTTCAAGACTCCAGGATCTAGGGACGCCTGGGTGGCTCAGCGGTTGAGCAGCTGCCTTCAGCTCAGGGCATGATCCTGGAATCCCAGGATCGAGCCCCACATCAGGCTCCTTGCATGGAGCCTGCTTCTCCCTCTGCCTGTGTCTCTGCCTCTCTCTGTGTCTCTCATGAATAAATAAATAAAATCTTAAAAAAAAAAGACTCCAGAATCTGTATACTCTGTGTACATTGAGTTACTGACAGGCACTATGGTGAGTCCAACTTTGGTTCCAAACTTAGCAGCCACTGATATGGAAAGGGGCCCCTGATCCCATCCCAGTCAAGGTGACAATGAACCACTTCTCAGGAAAAAGCAGACTTATCCCTGGAACAAATGAACACTTGTTCCAAGGGCATTCCTTAGGGGACACACCGTGTCCCCACATTGAGTAACATTTTCCATATCCTTTCATTGGCATTTTTGTGATGCCCCTCCACTCTTGACAAAAGCATCATGACCAGAAAGAATCGTCAAGGCCCCAATTGGTCACAGACACCCTGCACCCTGGTTCTAAGCCCCCTTCCTAGCACTTTGCATTTTGTTATAATAGTTTGTACTTGTGTCCTTCTCCCCTGTTAGTTTCTGAGTGTATAGAGGGCTAAAAACTGTCTCTCACATGCCATCACTGCC
The DNA here is from genome assembly GCF_003254725.2 of Canis lupus dingo. Classification (NCBI taxonomy): domain Eukaryota; kingdom Metazoa; phylum Chordata; class Mammalia; order Carnivora; family Canidae; genus Canis; species Canis lupus. Next base: position 25,398,219 of record NC_064255.1, read on the forward strand.
ACACATTTTCCTCGGTGTATATCCCAGGAGCACACATTTTCTGCATCCATGAGATGCTTACAGATGAATGCTACTGTACTATGGGAGGCAACGTACAGGGCAGGAGACCAATGGATGGGTGTCAGTCTGGAGCTCTTGAGAAATGCAAATCACACAGGAACCAGATTGGTTGGCCTCTGAGGTGCGAGGAGCCAGGTGGGACTAACTTCTCTGCGTGAAGGAATCCGAACACATAGTGAGCGATCATGTCTGCTGAATGTCTCAAAAATGTGTCAACACCCATGTTGGTTATTTCTCCTGCCCATTTCCCCGTGGGGATGATTGATAAAATTCTTTCAAAATAAAAATATCCTTTGTGTTCATCTTGAGGCAACAGAGAAGGAAAAACTATCCCACAGTCTGCATCCCTCTTTATGTTGAGTGGATCTGTCTAACACGGCGTTTAGGATAGATGGTATCTGACCTCCTTTTCTTCAATGGTCATTAACTGAACGCTGCTGTGCTTGGTACAGAAGATGAAATGGTGAACAAGACCTAGTTATTGTCCCCAAAGAACTTATTGTCTATTTGAATCTTTTCAGCAGTGAGCTGGGTTTCTTCAAATCCTAGTTATTTCCTTTATTAAAAAAAAAAAAAAAGAATACTATTTACTACATACATTTACTCCACATCAAGACTTATCACACCACTTTCTTACCAAAGGGACCTGTCTGAGTGAAAACCAGAGATGATATGAATTCTCATGAAGGGGACAAGCCCACCTGTAGCTTTGTTAACCCTGTGCAACCCTTGTATTTTCCGGAAACTCTGTGGGATAAGCCTGGAGTGCCACTCTTGGGTAATCATGTTCTGGGGACTCTTGAGATATGGAATGATAATGAGACCAGCAATAAGTGATAACAGATTCCTCATGCCTTGAAATAGAGAAAAACAAAGCCCTTGCTCTCCTTACTCAGAGGGACAGAATTCTTTTCCATGATGCCAAGATGTGATTTCCTTACTCATCATGAGTCCAAAGGTGACATACACACTTTTCACAGGGAAAGCTGGCAAATGTGCCCATTTCAACACAAATGTGTTTTATTAAATACACACTACGCAGAACCCCAAAACAAAGCTGAATGTTCTTTAAAAAATTGCTGGACTGGTTTAAAATATTCTGAGAACCAAAGCAACTACGCCGTTCCAGAACACTGGAGAAAAGGCTGTTGGACAAGGTCTCATTTCTCACCAGTGGTATCCGAACAATATATCTTCTAGGAACATAATTTGAGAAGAGTGGCTCCCTTCTAAACCACTATTTTTGGTTCGCTCAAAAAAAAAATATTTCTTTCAGCCTTAAATTTCTCGGCCGTGGTCCCTAGTCTGAGGACCATATCCCTTTTGAAGATTTGGGCACTTCTCTGGAGCCATATTTAAATTGAGTGAATGAAAAAGTAACTCCCTTTAATAAAAGTGGCATTGTTTCTGCTGTCAGGTAATTCCAAGTGGGCTCACTTTTTACTTTCCATGGGAATAGTCCTTGAGGAAGAAAGAGGCTTTGTTGAGTTTTGTTTTGTTTTGAGAACAGTCAGTTGGTTCTTTCTACCCTTCTTTCTGGGCGCCAATCTCTCCAAGGAAAACCACAAAGTTCAAGCAGAAGTAATGAAAAAGTTAAGAAAAGAAAGAATCTGCACATAAACTCAATTTATCACCATATGGGGTCATTTTGTGTCATTCTTGTCTCCCCACTACCCCTGCACATGGAGGACCCCCACCCAAAACTCTTTCTTCTGTACCTGGCCCACTTCTGCATTGGAGGAGGGGTGTGGTAAGACCTTGATATAAATGCCCTGTTCTCAAGGGATCCTGCCCTCTGAGTTTCTGCTTAAGTGACTTTTCACCTTCAAACCCACTGAAGTTGTCCTTGTTTGGCTTTTGATAAGTGACGGAGATTTTAATTGTTCTCAATTGGTCTGTTTATCAGTGTGACTGTTTCAGTTTTCTTCAAGACAAATGATTAGGTCCTCCAGGCTTTATCAGTGTATTTAAGTATGTTCTTCAGGTGTGGACTCAACTTTGCCCTCTGCTTCCAGCCGCCATTTCCTTTCCAGACTGGGGTGTAAATAATGTGAAAACATACATATACACACACAAATCTGCTCCACATTATTTCAGAAAGTTGATCCTTTCTCAGCAACACCAGATTGACCACAAAGGAGTCCAAGTTCTCTTCAAAAAGGAAGCAATATTCTATATCTGAGTAAGGATTGAGAAAGCAGGAGAAAAGAAATAAATGAATAAAGCAGAGTGACAGGAAAAACTAAGGGATGTCAATGGATAAGAAATTAAAATACAAGAAGTGCTTTTGCTGGGCTCTTATATTTTCCACTGCACTCATTAGGACAACTTTGGCAGACCTGGAACACTATTATCTCCTTCCTACAGAGAGGACATTGAAGCTGGGAAAGAGGAGTAGCCTGCTGCAAGTTATATAGGCAGTAAGTGATGGGCCTCCCAAAAGCCCAATCATTTTCAGTTTTTTATTACTGAAGTATATGAGGTTCAGAGAGGTAAGGCAACTTGCCCAGGGTCACCAGTAAATCAGTAGCAGAGCTGGGTTTCAAGTCAAGCCTGTTGCTTCAAAGTAATTTCAAGGCAAACCCTAAACATCAGGAATTAGAAAATGGGTCAATATATATGACAAGATGGTCTTGTTTCAATGTATCTCAGGCAGCAACCATCCTACAAGTCTACTAAAGGAGAAATGCAGTCTTTATTAGTTATAAAAGGCTAAGTTGTGCTACAGTAATAAATAAACCCTGACATCTCAGCAGCTTAACATAAGAAACATTTGATTCTTTCTCAACGACCACTGCATACCAAGCAAGTCTTTGTAGCCTGCTTTGATGACTCCAGGATCCAAGCTTCTTCCATCCTGTGATTTCACTAACTTGATAAAGAGTTCATGATCACCCCCACAAGGAAGAGAAAGAAAGGAGGAAGCATAATGCTCCTATGCACACATATCACTGTCTCTCACAGTCCATTGGCCAGACTCAATCACTGGCCCCAACCTTCCTGCAAGGGAAGAAGGGAGGCTGGGACACAATGGAAGCCCCTGGACATCATGAGCACTAATGATTTCTGCAACACATCGCACCTTTCCTTTGCACCATACGTGAATGTTGTGTATTTCTGTAAAAAATGAACACAATTGAATTCTCTGACAAGTCTATTGAAATCATAATGGCAAAGTACTTTGTACAACAAAGTAGAGCATCTACAAGCTGAGCGATGATGGTGATCTCTAGAAGCTCTAGCTATTCTGAGAGATCTAGAGATCACATCACAGCCCTTATTGCATATGGTCAACGAAAGGCAGTGGGCCCCACCGCCTCTCCTTTTGAGAAGAGTTGATGTCACCTACCTTTTCAACCCCATTATGACTTGTTATTCTCAGACCAAAGGGGTGTTCTAAAGTCAGCAGCTTTAAAACAAACTGATTGTTTAACATGTAAGTAACTAATAACATTCCCTAATAAATAACCCTGAAATCTAAGTGGCTTAATGTAAGAGACATTTGATTCCCACAGAATCTTGATTCCCACAGGAAGAACTTTCAGGTGACCTTACACTGTTCAGCGAGCTCTCATTAGAAAGTCTGAACTGAACCGGAGCTCCCTGGGAAGCCATCAGTGAGAGGGACCCAAGGTACAAGGAGACTCAAATTCTTCATCCTCAGGCTTTCTTTCTTTGTTCATCCTATGTATCTACACTATGCCATGCTCCAAAGAAGTAAAAAAGTATGAGTCAGCATCTTTTCTTTTTTGAAAGTGACAGTAACCCAGCTCAAACTGGCTTAAGGAAAAGAAGGGGATGTTTGGTTCATGTAACCAAAAACTGCCACATGGGGAGAGTCTGCCCAAGAATGAAGCCAACAGCAAAAAAAAGTTGATCTAAGAGGAGATGTCAAGACACCTGGGTGGCTCAGTCAGTTAAGTGTCTGACTCTTGATTTTTGCCTCAGGCTGTGATCTTAGTTGTGAGATCAAACCCCACACTGGGCTCCACACTCAGTGGTGAGTCTGCTTGAGACTCTCTCTCTTCCTCTCCCTCTGCCTCCCTCCACTCCTGCTCCCACTGGTGCTTTCTCTTTCTTTATCAAATAAATAAATAAATCTTTAAAACAACAATAATAAGAGGAGATACCAGTTTTGATGAGTCAACCAAAAACTATTTGATCCAATTGCACCTTTAAAAAAATATGTAGTTGGGTAAGCAATAAATACGTTGTATATTGTTTTGTTTGATTAGGCTTCTCCAATGTCAGTTTCTATTGTTTACAAGTGAAAGAGCTCCAGCCAATAAATCTTGAAGTATTGGGCTTGTTTTATAGGCCATGAGGAATCATAGAAAGATAGGATTTTGGACAAGAGAAGAACACAGTCAAGTTTTCTTATGAAAAAAATCACTGACCTTGGTCTCATGGTCCTTCATGAACCAGTATTCACTCAGTTGTTCCATAGATATTTGTTAAATGCCTACCAAATATTAGGCTCTGGTTTATGTGTTTAATAAAGAAGTAAAAAGGACAAATGAGTCTCTGCCATTTTGAAGTTTATATTCTAATAGGGGAGGCAGACAACAAACACATGGATAAGATGACTGATCTTCAGTCAAAGAGGAAAGTTTGATGAGGACTGCTTTAATTCTAGGGTAGTCTCAATTCTGGAGAGATGAATTGGTCTCATATCCTGACCCTGGAGGAAGATCAGTTTCTAGTTAAATGACATTTCAATCTCCTGTCCCCAACTCTGAAATAGTGAATTTACTTTCACCTCTGGGATCTGCCAGTCATTCCTTTTCAATAGCCAAGAGAGCAATGGGACACAATGGAAAGAACCACATGCCAGAACTTCATGGACCTGGCTGGACAGGAACCCCAGTCCTCCCCAGTAAGCCATCCTTCTGTTGCCCTCATTTCATAGTTTAATGATAGAATGAATTAAGATTGCCCGGCCAGCTCAATCAGTGGAGCATGGGACTTGATTTAAGGGTCATGAATTTGAGCTCCCATGTGTGACATAGAGTTTATGAAAACTTTTAAAAAATGATTTTTTTAAAAGTTAAATAAAATAAAAACAATGGAATGAACTGGATGAGACAACATCTGCATTCTGTGACTCCAGTAGCAATGTGAGAGATTCCATTGTAGATGTCTATCACAATTCCTGGTTCATGGTATGTGTACACTAAATATTTACTAAATTGGTTCTTGACTGATTAAGATGCATAGGAAGATTACAATTTAATACCTCCAACATGAGAACATGGATATCAGAGAAAAACCAAAGTTATATACTTCTCTTTAAATTATTTGACTGCTGGGTTAATTGTGTATCTCCCTCCTGGCGAGTTTCCAGAGAGGTGTCTGGTTTGTAGGCCCAAAGCCTGAAAGACACTCTGGTATGCAGACAGTGCTCCATAAAATGAACAAATGAGTGAATTAATACGATAAGTGTTTACAGAGTGAGCCAGAGAAGGTTTTCAAAGGCAGCAGCAGGGATCCCTGGGTGGCGCAGCGGTTTGGCGCCTGCCTTTGGCCCAGGGCGCGATCCTGGAGACCCGGGATCGAATCCCACGTCGGGCTCCCGGTGCATGGAGCCTGCTTCTTCCTCTGCCTATGTCTCTGCTTCTCTCTCTCTGTGTGACTATCATAAATTAAAAATAAAAAAATAAATAAAAATCAAAGGCAACAGCATTTGACCAGAAACTAGAAAGAGTCATAGAATTTCAAAGGTGAAATTAGAACTTTCCTTAGGCAGATCAATGTCCAGTGCAACATTACAATAGATTGTTGACCACAAGACTAAAACTGGAAAACAGTCCAGGAAATTACTTGGAAAAGCCAAATTCAGGGAGGCGTGAATGCAATGAGGAAGTAGTATATAACAGCTATCTACTGGGCAAACCACTCCAAAATGCAGTGTCTTTAAAAAACACACAAAAAGTAATTTTACAATGGAGAAAACTGGAAAACACTGTTCTAACCAAGTGTCGAAGTTAACATCACCAAATGATGTCAAGTGGATCTCACATACCCCCTGATATGATGTGATAAGAAGGACACTTCACTTCACATCTGCGGTATTTTTGTCCCAGATGTGAAAAATTCAGTCTAATCATGAAAAAAGTCAGACAAACCCAAGTTAAAGGACATGCTACAAAATACCTAGCCAGTGATCCTAAAGCTGTCAAAGTCATGAAAACAAGGAAGACTGAGAAGCCCTCACAGATCAGAGGACACTAAGGAAAGACAATTGCTAAATGCACTGTGGCATCTTGGACTGGATCCTGGAATAGAAAAAGGACATTATTCCAAATAATACCTTCAGGTTAGCTCAGAGTAATATACCAATGTTGGTTTATTAGTTTTGACAAAGAAACTTGCACCACAATCATATAAGATGATGACATTGAAGAAAATTGAAACTGGGTAGTGGACATACTGTCTTTCCAACTCTTTTACAAACTTTAAATTCTTCCCCGCAAATGGAGTGCCATACATTTAGCTCATAACCATGTGGAGTAGGAGGTATGGGCTTGATTTTGCTAGGTGGTTCTAGTCTGGGCTGGACTCTTGCATGCATCCATTATCAACTGTAGTTCTGCCTCTAGGATATGGCTAGCTCTGGGCTGGGGCACATTGACTCTACTCCACCTCATATCTCATGCTCCAGCATTTCAGCCTGTTTGTCTTCATGGCAGCTGGGCAGGTTTCTAAGAAAGAGTAAAAAAAAAGTACACAAAGCTTTTTGAGACCTAGTCTTGGAAAGGAGATGCCATTAACTCTGCCTCATTTTAATGGCCAAAGCAGGTCACCAAACCAGCCCAGACTCATGGGAGAAGAAACAGGCATCACCTCCTGATGGAAGGGCTGCAGAGGCATGTTGTGGGAAGGTATGAATTCCTGCCATTTCTGCAGTCTTTCATTAATGGAGTGCTGTCATTAATCCCATTCTTCCTGAATCTTCCAACCGTTTTTGAATGGCCCAGAGAAGTTCAGTGAAACAGATTCTTGCCATTTGTTGGTAGCCACTGGCAGGTAGAACTTGGGTGGGGAGATCGAGCCTCAGTAACTCTCATGAGGATTCCCAGTATCAGAAAAAGGTCACAGATATAAGTCTGAATCCCAGTTCCTCCACTCATTAGCTCAGTGGTCTTTGCCAAATTTTACCTCTCTGCACCTCAATATCTTCCTTTATAAATGGAGAGAGGACCAATAACATTAGAGCATTGTTATAAGGATAGGACATATGTAAGGCAGTGCCTGGGCTCCCCTTTCCACTGCCCAGCCTACACTTCACTGCAGGAGAATGAAAACACTAAGGTGCAACTCACACCCAAGAAGTTTCAAGCTCAGTGAGACATCACAACTGTACTAGAAAAAGCAACCCGAGCAGCTTCCAGTCCCTTGCCAGACCATCCTCTGCAGAGTCTGAATTGGATGACGGCTAACTAAGCACCAGACTTCAGGCTGAACCTCTCTTTTCTTTCTTTTTAAACTATTTATTTATTTGGCGGGGTGCAAGAAGGACAGATGGGGAAGGAGAGGGACAAGCAGACTCACTGTGAGGGCAGACCCAGACACAGGGTTCCATCTCAGGACCCTGAGATCATGACCTGACCTGAAATAGAGTCGGATGCTTAACCAACTGAACCACCCCGGTACCCCTCTTTTCTTCCTTAAGACATCATTTTGGAGGGTGTTATCATTCTTGCTTTATGGAGAGCCAGGCACGGAGAGCTTGGTGTCACATAGCTATGGTGTGAGAGAAGAGAGATTAGAGCCAAACCCATGCTGGCAACTGCAGTGTATTGTCCCCACCACTGGCCTTTACCACCCAGCCCCCACTTAATAACAGGCTCAATTCCAAACACTTGATTGAGACCAGGGGGCCCCAGGGACAAACTGTGAGCAGCACTTGGTCACCAAGATTCTAAATTAAAAACTCCGAATACCCTTCACTCTCCCCAGTGGAACTATTTCCAACACGGTTGGTCCAACCCTCTTTTCCCAAGAACTACAGCTGTTTAGAAGGAAAACATTAGGGAGTAAGATAATGAGACTTTAAAATTGCCAACATTATTCAACCCCAAAGTTCAAATAGAAGCATTTGCAGCTTCCCATCCTTCCCCCTGGTAGTCCATGTCTCCAATTCACTGCTGAGGAACCCAGAGAGATGTGAAGATGCAAAATCACACACTTCCAGAAATGGAAAAGGATCCAAAGCTTTTAATTGCACAGATGTGACATGTGAAGCCCAGAAACACAGCAACTTGTCCACAGTGCTAACTGGAAATGTGAGAAATCCAAAGTGGTTTTTCTGGCCAGGATTGCATTTGACAAGGAATGGTGAAGCAGGAAAATGCATATAACTGTTTTACAGAAGAGAGGCTGAGGTAGCAGATCAAGAGCATCCAAAGTGTCTGGAAAAAACTGAGAATAAGACCGCCTTTTGACTCTTAGTTCATCACATCAGCAACAAAGACTGTCTTGTCTAGTCTGACTTTGACTCTTAATTGTGTGTCTTTAGGTAAATCATGACATTCTGAACCTCAGCTTTCTCATCTGTGAAATGTGGATAAGGATGATCATACCACAAAGCTGCTGAAAAACTTCAAATCAAATCATGGCAGTGGTGCTCTTTGATATGTAGCCAAAACAACTGAAAATGTGTAAGTCCATACAAAAGCCTACACAAAGAAGGACGCCTGGGTGGCTCAGTTATTGAATGTCTGTCTTTGGCTCAGGGCGTGATTCCAGGGTCAGGGATTGAGTCCCACATTGGGCTCCCTGAGAGGAGCCCGCTTCTCCCTCTGCCTATGTCTTTGCCTCTCTTTCTGTGTGTCTCTCATGAATAAATAAAATCTAAAAAAAAAAAAAAAAAAACCCTACACAAAGATTTTTATAGCAGGCTCTCTTCATAATTACCAAAACTGGGAAGCAACCAAAATGCCCTGTAGGTAAATGGACAGAGAGACTGCGCTCCATCCATCCAAACAACGGAAATTACTTAGGGCTAAAACATAAATGAGCCAGCAAGCCATGAAAAGACACAGAGGAATCTTACATGCATGCCACCAAGTGAAGGACACCAATCGGAAAAGGCTACATGCTGTATGACTCCAACTATATGACATTTTGGGTAAAGCAAACCTATGAAGACAGTAAAAATATCAATGTTTCTGGACAAGGATCTGGGGTAAGGAAAGGATGAATAGATGAAACAATTTCTAGAGCATTGGAAAACTGGATAATACCATAATGATGGACACATGTCATTATACATTTGTCCAAACCCTAAAAACTACAATGCCAACAGTGAACTCTCAGGTAAATTGTGAATGTTGGGGGATCATGATGTGTCAATATAGGTTCATCCTTCTGGAAAATGTACTCTGGTGAGTGTCGTAGATCCTGAGGGAGGCTGTGCGTGTGTGGGACAGGGGATATATGCAAAATACCATCCTCCCAATGATGCTGTGAACATAAAATTGCCAAAATAAAAAATAAAGTCTTGGGGATCCCTGGGTGGCTCAGCAGTTTGGTGCCTGCCTTTGGCGCAGGGCGCGATCCTGGAGTCCCGGGATCGAGTCCCATGTCAGGCTCACGGCATGGAGCCTGCTTCTCCCTCCTCCTGTGTCTCTGCCTCTCTCTCTCTCTCTATGTCTATCATAAAATAATAATAAATAAATAAATAAATAAATAAATAAATAAATAAATTTAAAATAAAAATAAAGTCTTTAAAAATATTTCTTAATTAAAAAATGTTAATAAAATGAAATCGTGACGCATCAAGCTTTTGATGTAGAATTTAGAATGTGGCCAGTGCTGTGGGAATTATTGCCACTTATGTGATGATTTCAGTTCCAAAGCCCAGGTTTTAAAAAATGCTACTTCATCAAATGCCTTACTTGGAGTTTCAAAGGACTGTGATTGTCTCCCTGGTCCCCATTCTACTCTTTTTCTTTTTTTTTTTTTTTTAATAAGAAAATTGATTCAAAGTGTCAATGTAGAGACACAGAACTTTTGTTTGAGCTCTGATGTAATATTTAGATGATCTATTCGTAGCAGGTAATCTCTGAATTCAGGCACCTTATCTTATGGCCTGAATTCTTTCCAACTCATTCAACTCAGCTTTAGCTGATTTTCCAGAGACAAGGTCTAAACATTGCTTTCTATGACAGAGATCTCTATTTTGGTTTTGGGTTTTGTTTTTTTGTTTTGTTTTGTTTTGTTTTAAGTAATCTCTACCAATGTGGGGCTTGAATTTACAACCCCAAAATCAAGAGTTGCAGGTTCTTGGTGTCCATCGAAAGATGAATGGATAAAGAAGATGTGGTTTATGTATACAATGGAATATTCCTCAGCCATTAGAAACGACAAATACCCACCATTTGCTTCAACGTGGATGGAACTGGAGGGTATTATGCTGAGTGAAGTGAGTCAATCGGAGAAGGACAAACAGTGTATGTTCTCATTCATTTGGGGAATATAAATAATAGTGAAAGGAAATATAAGGGAAGGGAGAAGAAATGTGTGGGAAATATCAGAAAGGTAGACAGAACATAAAGACTCCTAACTCTGGGAAAAGAACTAGGGGTGGTGGAAGGGGAGGAGGGCGGGGGTGGGGGTGACTGGGTGACAGGCACGGGGGGGGCACTTGACAGGATGAGCACTGGCTGTTATTCTGTATGTTGGTAAATTGAACACCAATAAAAAATAAATTTATTTTTTTAAAAAAAAGATTTGCAGGCTCTACCATATACCCTACAGATGCTTTTTTTTATATAAATTTATTTTTTATTGGTGTTCAATTTGTCAACATATAGAATAACACCCAGTGCTCATCCCATGCTTATTTTGACCCTAAGTAATGGAGGAGCTCTAATTTTTCCCCTTTTTTTTATTTTGCTCATCCTAGGCAGCTAAAAGGAGCACAGCCCACAGCCCCTGTCAAGAAGGCCTCACTTCTGGGTGCCTGGATGGTCAGGTGGTTAAGCAGCTGTCTTGGGTTATGTCTCAGGTTATGATCCCAGGGTCCTGGGATCCTTGCTCAGCGGAGAGTCACCTTCTCCCGCTACCTCTGCCCCTCCCCCTCCTTGTGTGTGTGGGCTCTCTCTCTCTCAAATAAGTAAATAAGATCTTAAAAGAAAAAAAAGAAGGCTTCACTTCTGGGTGCTTCTCAGTCTGTTTTCTTGGTGGACCATGTGTCCACTCTCTTTGTCCTGATCCATCTCTATGCTTGGATCAGTTATGAAGTCCTCTCGCTCAACCACTCTTACTCATCAACACACTTCAAGGGAAGGGACTTTTGTAGCTAAAACCTTTGGCCTCAGGACTTTGTCTTATCCCCTTCCTGCGTCATCCAAGACATTTCCACTAACCCAATCGAGTACAAGTGAGGCTAAGCAAACACTTGCTGAAAGAGAGAATAACCGCACATCAACAGTGAGCATTTATTGAGCACTTGTGATGTGCCAGGCAAAAGACGCAGATTGTATGCATGGTCTCGTTTCTTCTCTCCAAGAACCTGGTGAAGTTGGTGTCATTATTGCCCATTTTAAAGATTAGAGGACTGAGGCTCAGAGAGCTATCTGGATTTATGGAGCATGGACAGCAGGATCTGAACCTAAGGGCCTCTGTTCTCCATCGACTTTTTGCTTCAATTACAAATGTGGGAACAAACAAGTCAATGGACCATTAATAGGAATGTTACATTTATTTCTTCAGGTTCTGACCCTCAAATACCCACATGAGGTTCTACGGACCTTCCCTGACATCCATGTCTTCTGCTTTCTTCAACTGCTCGATTTCATGTCCGGAAGCCAAGGTTGGCTAATCACATTTTCAATGAAAATTCAAGGTTTTTTTTAAAAGTCAGAATATTGGGGCACCTGGGTGGCTCAGTCAGCTAAGCGTCTGCCTTTGTCTCTGGTCATGGTCCCAGGTCCTGGGATTGAGCCCCCACATTAGGCAGGTTCCCCTCTGACTGAGGAACCCAATGCTCAGCGGGGAGCTTGATTCTTCCTCTCCCTCTGCCTGCCGATCTCCCTACTTATGCTCTCTCTCTGCCAAATAAATAAAATCTTTAAAATGCATATAAAGGGCAGCCCGGGTGGCTCAGCGGTTTAGCGCCGCCTTCAGCCCAGAGCATGATCCTGGAGACCCAGGATGGAGTCCCATGTCAGGTTCCCTGTATGGAACTTGCTTCTCCCTCTGCCTGTGTCTCTGCCACTCTCTCTCTCTCTGTCTCTCTCATGAATAAATACATAAAATCTTTTAAAAATGCATATATAAAAAGTCAAGGTATCTACCCCCCGGGGCACCTGCATGGCTCAGTGGGTTAAGCGTCTACCTTCAGCTCAGGTTGTGATCTTAGGGTCCTGGGATCAAACCCCACATCAGGCTCTGTGGTCAGCAGGGAATCTGCTTGATATTCTCTCTCTCTCTCTCTCTCTCTCTGCAGCTCCCACTCATGCTGTCTCTCTTTCTCACACAAATAAATGAGTATATCTTTTTTAAAAATCTGGATATCTCCCCCAATGGACAACATTTTCCCAGTGCCTATCCATTTAATCATAGTTTGTACCCTCCAATTTCAGAGTCTCTATCCTGCCCTCTTCAGACTGCCTGGGTTTGAATCTCTTCTCCACCACTTTCTCACTCTTTGATTGTAGACAGATTATTTAACTTCCTTGTGCTGTGCTTACCTCCTCTGCAGGATGTAAACAAGAATGGTAACCGTCTGATTGGGTGCAGGGAGGACTCAGTGATTAGTATGTGTTAAGTGCTTGGCGGAAAGACAAAAGACAGAAATCTCTCCATCCTGTAGCATTTGCACCTCACCTGGAGGCAAGGGCCAACATCTCAAGGACCTTTATGAATGACAGGGTCAACCAAATAGTCCTCGTTCTTCCCTTTGCCACTCTCTCCCAGCTGGCTTCCATGTTGAGATGTCACACAGAAATGAAATATTCCACCGGACAATTAAACTAAAATAAAATGCTTGACAACGTTTCACCTCCTGGCGTTGGCTAAGCCTCCTCCAATCACTACATTCTGCAGCTTTAGTTCTATCCTCCATGCCAGGAGCTGTCTCAGGCAGCTCTTACTGTCCACCTGCAGTGAGCAAATCTTTTTATTGCGCTGCCAGGTGTAGCTCATTTGCAGGAGAGCAGGCCTCTACGCTGATAAGGCAAAAAAAAAAAAATAAGAGCCACAGAGTAATAGTCCGGCCATATGTCCTTCTGTCTTATCTGCAAATCCCATTATCAGCAGTTTTATTGAGGCTGTTCGGACCACTTCATTCTCTTATCCTCACCAGCAAATGCTCTTGTTCACTCTTTTTTCGGGTCTCCTTCAGGAAACCACGCCAATAATGTAGTATCTATTTTTTTAATTGACATATCAATTAAGATGTGCTTCCATTGTTTATGTAATTATTAGATTTGTCCCCACTGTTAATCAAAGAAATGCAGATTAAAGCAAAGTTGTTGTTTTTGTTTTTTTTTTTTTTTAGGAAGGTAATAAACCCAGTGCTAACACTGTCATATGTATTTGGGGAAGCCTAAATCACTGTAACATCTTTCTGCAAGGCCTTTAGCCATATATACATATATATATCAAGGGCCTTACAAATGTTTCTGATTTAATAATCCCATCACTGAGACTCAACCCTAAGGAAATAATCCTATAGATAAAAGCTTAATGCCCCAAGATGTTCATATCAGTGTCTTTATCATAGCAAAGCAATGATAAGAATTTAAACATTTTTAAAGGAAATGATCAAATGATTTATTTTCCAATCACTTAAGAGAATATTTTATAGCCACTTAAAATTATGCTTTCAATTATGCTGTTGATTTTGGTAATACAGAATTACATTTTTTAGGAGTGGGATACAAATGAACACAGACAACATAATTAGAAATGTGTAAAACAAAAACCCTTTATTTTTTTTAAGATTTTATTTATTTATTCGTGAGAGAGAGAGAGGCAGAAGGAGAAGCAGGCTCCATGCAGGGAACCCGATGTGGGACTCGATCCCGGGACTCCAAAATCACGCCCTGGGTCAAAGGCAGGCACTAAACCGGTGAGCCACTCAGGAGTCCCCAAAAACCCTTTATTTAAGAGAGAGACAGGAAAATAGAGAGATGCTAATGAATGGATATGATCATGGTCAGTCCAGAGTACTGTGAGGGTAAACAAATGCCCAGAGTTGGAATGGAGGGTCAGGGAAGCCTCTCAGATAATGTAGAAGATGAACAAAACTTAGCCAGGGAAAGACTGCTCAAGGCAGAGGAACAGCATGTGCAAAGGTCCTGAGAGAGAAACGCATGATAAATAGGAATTACTGAATTACAGATGGTCTTCTTTTGAGATTTACACTCCTATCCAGAACCAGGAATTAAAAGTCCCTTGTATATAATAAGGTTTAATTTCATCCTCTGAAAATAAAGCTTGCAACTGAATGGCAGAGCTTCGCACATGTTAGGGAGGCATGGTAATAATCATACTTATCTGTCAAGGTTGTTGCAGCACAAAGAATTACTGCATGTAAGCACTTACACCAGGGCTGGCAAATGGCCAACATGCACATGAAAAGATCCTTGATATGATTAGCCATCAGGAAAACACAAAACAAAACCACAATAAGATACTTCTTCACACCCCTAGCAGGACTATAATAAAAAAATATGGATAAGAACAGGTGTTGGTGAGACTGTGGGGAAACTGCAAACTCATGCACAACTGACGGGGATATAACATGGTGCTGCCACTTTGGAAGTTCCTTGGATGGTTAAACATAGAGTCATCATGTGATCCAACGTTCCCATTCTCACATATACATTCTCACACGTGTACACCTGTGTGTATATATACATCTACCCAAAAGAAATTAAAACATACATCCACACAAAAAAATTTGCACAGGAATGGTCATAACAGCCTTAGTTATAATGGTAGAATGTGGAAATAACCCAAATGTCCCTCCACAAATAAAGATATAAATAAAATGTGATAGAGTCATACACTGGCATGTTACCCAGCAATAAAAAAATAGGGTACTGCTACATGCTGCATAAATGACCCTTGAACACAATATGCTAAGTGAAAGGGGCTGTCACACAGGGCCAGATATTGTGTGATTCCACTGATATGAGGTGGCCAAAATAAACAAATCCAGAGAGGCGGAAAGTAGAGTAGTGGTTGCCTAGGGCTGGGTGCTGAGGGGAGATAACGAGTAACTGCCAAGAGGTACAGGGTTTCTTCCGAAGTAATGGAAATGCTCCAAACGCTGGGGCACCTGGGTGGCTCAGTCAGTGAAGCATCCAACTTTTGGTTTCAGCTAAGGTCATGATCCCAGGGTCCTGAGATCGAGCCCTGTGTCAGGCTCCGAGCTCAGCAGGGAGTCTGCTTGGCAATTCTCTCCCCCCTTGCTTCTCTTCCCTGCTTGCACGTCCTCCCTGCTTGCATGTGCTCTCTCTGTCTCAAATAAACAAATACCTCTTTTGTAAAAATTATTCTTGGGGCACCTGGGTGGCTCAGTAGTTTGGGCATCTGTCCTCAGCCCAAGTCATGGTCCCTGGGTCCTGGGATCAAGCTCCATGTTTGGGCTCCCTGCTTAGCAGGGAGTCTGCTTCTCCCTCTCCCTCTGCTGCTCCCCCTCCTCCAACGTGTGCATGCTCTCTGTCAAATAAATAAAATCTTTTTAAAATAATTAGTTGTTCTTAAGTGATTTACAGTGATAGTTGCACAACTATTTACAGTAATAGTTGCAACCGTTGGGTGCACATATCTGAAAAGCCACTGGACAGTGTACTTTAAATATATGGTATGTGAGAGTTCCTGAGCGGCTCCATCAGTTAAGCGACTGACTCTTGGTTTTGGCTCAGGTCATGATCTCAGGGTCGTGAGACTGAGCCCCATGTTGGGCTCTGTGCTGGGTGTGGAGCCTGCTTGAGATTCTCTCTCTCCGTCTCCCTCTGTCACTCCCGACCCACATGCCCCCCCCTCAAAAAATAACTAAATAGGGGCACGTGGGTGGCTCAGTGGTTGAGCATCTGCCTCGGGCTCAGGTCAAGATCCCGGATCCTGAGATCAAGTCCCGCATCAGGCCCCCCGACAAGGAGCCTGCTTCTCCCTCTGCCTATGTCTCTGCCCCTCTCTGTGTGTCTCTCATGAATAAACAAATAAAATCTTTAAAAAATAAATAAATAGTATGGTATGTGAATTTTATTTCAATCAAAAAACATCAAAAAATAGGGACAAGGCATATGGGCACATAGTGTGTGTGCTTCCTAATTAGCTAGTATCCTTATTATTCACTAAATGTTCCTTACATACCTCCTTTTTAAAGATGAAATATTTCCCTGTAATCAGAGCTATAGATAGACCAGGAAACTTTCCAAATCCGAGGTGACACACTCAAAGGCTGGCGAGGCCCAGCAGGAGCCAGAGAGGGGCTGTGAGTAAACTGAATGGGCTCAGCCTCAGGAGTGGGAGAAACTGAAGCTGCAAAGCTCAAGGCTCTTCTGAAGCAGTGATGTTCCACGTGAGAAGGCAAGCTCGAGATTAGCAAGGCCGGCTTCTCAAGGGAAGCAGAAATTCAGACTTTTATGTGAAATCTATTGACTTTTGAGTGTTGGCACCTATTTTAAAATGTCATAAATGTGGAGAAGGTCAAAATCTGCATCTGAGCCAACATATCAGCAGGCACGTGTTGGTCCTCAAGCCGGTTTGCTCTCTCTGCTCGAAGCACGTTAGCATGATTCCCAAAATGATCCCTGAGCCTCCACCTCACCACCTCCACCAGAATTCACTGATGTTGCAAAGAGAGACAGAAGAATTCATACATACATCCAGAGTTCCAAAACTTTCTCATAGATGCCAGAGTAAGGGTAGGATGGCATGGAGAGGGCTTGGGGCACACCAGTTTTGATTCCTAATCTAATTAGGGAACCCTATAACAGAGTCTTTGTTCCAAGACCAAATTTAATTTACCATTGAATGTCTCCAGTGAAGCCAGTTTTTATTAATTTCCAGCGCAACATTCAGATATACTGGCCAGAACTTCAATATGTTCTTATGTAGTGTTTAATCCCCTAATGCATTAAAATTAATTATTTCAGTTTTATGGCAAACTGTCTATAGCCAGCATCCAAGCTGGGCACCCCATGCCTCTCCTCCCACCCAGTCAGCTGGAGAGGTGTCAATATGATTATTTAAGGGGTTGAAAGGTAAAGGGCATGGAAGGGAAGGGAAATGAGCCTGTGATTATGCACTAATGCTTTAACAGGGAAGCAGATGGCATTCCTTGCATAAATTATTATTTATTCACGGAATTCCCCTCTGTCTCTTACCAAATCAACCCTTTTAAGAAATTCTTTGTTGGGCCTGTGAAGTTCCCTGGCCAGTATCCAACGTCTGCTCCCTTCCCCCCACCCCTCCCTGCAGAGACAGAGCGAGGGTGATAATTCCAAGATGGGCCGTAGACAGCAGGCAAGGATTGCCAAAGGCACGGAGGTTCCTGGTACGTATGGACCGAGGGGCACAGGGAGGAGCCCTGTAGACTGGCTTTACATCGCTTCACATCATAGACTGGCAGCTGGGTGCAGCGACCACCTGGTTACAGGAGCAGAGGCACCAGCCTGGGCTTCACCCCCACTCATAAGGCTTACCACACCTACATGCCCGCCAAGACGCCAGCTAAGGCACACAGCTTGGAACTTCACACGCGTTCTCTCACCCATCCCTTGAACAAGGCCCTGAGGTAGTCCATAGCATCGCAATCTGAGAAAATGAAGAAATGGGAAGCTCTGAGAAAAAATACTGCTCATCTTAACAACAGAGCAGCTATCATTTCTGAGGGTGCCCGATCCCATTGAACCTCCAGGATAATCCTAAGGGGCGGTTATCACCACTTTCTACAGAAACTGGAGAAACCTAGGCTCATTTTGGGGAAGCAATTGTTCCAAGGCCCCGCATCCAAAGTCAGTGACAGAGTTTGAACCTAAACTAACAGGGACGCATAGGCCTTCCAGGGCTTAGAGGATTGCCAGGCTGCGTTCTCTCTCCTGTGCATCACCACTGCCCTTCCTCTGCCCTCATCCCCTCACCAACGCAAAAGTCTGCTGCACAAGCAAAAATGTTGCTAACCTGCCTTACAGAATTTTTGAGGCAGAGAGAGAGTGTGTGTGTGTGTGTGTGTGCACTTTACCAAGCTCTTTGGAGGGCAAGGACTCGTCCATTTATATGCCTTCATTGTCCTGACACTCATGTTCTCTCTGACCCTCAAATGTCTTTGCCATTATGCGCCAGGGAAGGGGTAGCAGTAAGAGGTAAAGTGCTCTATTTGACTCCTCCAGCATTTCCCACAGGAAACTTGCCCTGGTCAGCAGCAGCAGCAGCCGCCGCCGAGAAATAACAAGTGCCTGGTCCCAGTGTCTCCTGAACCTGATAGCAAAGCAGATTCGGCTGATGCTGTGGAATCAGAAGGACTTGGCGCTGGATCCCATCTCTACCACTTTCTGTGTGAATCTGAGCAAGTCTTTGTAACACCTCCCTTTTCCCATCTATAAAACGGAATACCAATCTACACCTCATAGTGTTACTGCGGAGATTTAAGGAGCGCTCACAGTGGCTGGCTAACATTGTTAACTCACAGCTAGAGATGATGCAGCGTGCAGCGTGACCAAGTCCATACACAGAGGCACAGAGAAACTGAAGGAAAGAGAGGATTCGTGAAGCCATACTTAGTAATATTCTTCAGTGGCCTTGCTATTTTCTGTGCTGGCCCACCTCTGTGAAAAATGTTGATCACTGCCGGCTACGTTGATGTTATGACCCTGTAAAGGATCATCACTTTCCATAGGGACACTCTGACACCATGGGCTTCTCCTGGCCTGGCACTTATAGCCATGTTTCCATACCTCCCTCCTTTCTTCAATTCTGGTAGGATTTTCCTCTGGGTGGGTTTGTAAAATTGGGAGGAAAGAGACCTTACAAGGGGTGGTATTTAAAGCTGTTGTGAACATTGGTTTGGTTTTTATTGTATTGCTTTTGTGTTCTGGTTAGTGAGTCCAATCTACTTATCTGGGCTGGCTCCTGTCCTCATTCCCCTCCCTCCAACCATCTCGGGATCTCACAGGTCACATGCATACAAGGTGTGTCTGTCAGCAGAAATGAAGAGAGGAGGAACTCTCAAAGCTTTTCTCTCTCTTTGGAATAAAACTGGGTTGGACTGGGTAGGCTTCCCCTTGGAAGCTCCTTCTGTTTGCAGAGGGCCTATCACGCACCAGGCACTATGCTAGATAGACCCTGTAGACCACATGCTCTGTGAATGGCAGCCCCCCAGTAGTGCAACATATTGGCTTTCTTAGCAGATACAAATGTGAACAAGGCACAATCTGTCCTGACCCCAGAAGGTTCTGGTCAAGGAGTCAGACATGAAAACCCACCAAAGCAACAAACTGTTAATTCCCTATCATGAAAGAATAAGGAGATGGTTAAGACCATCAAGGGGAGGGAGAAATCATCAGAAAAAGCTCCTAGAAGAGGACACATCAGCTGGATTATCAGCTGGATTACTAAAACTTAAAAGCAAAGATCTCAGACTGGCAGCCGGAAGGCTGAATCTAGCTCAGAGACACGTTTTGTTTCTACATAGAATTCTTAAAATTAGTTGCCAACATTTTAAAACCTGCATTTCCACCTTCCCTGGGAAAGTAGAAGACCCATACTGACAGGGTTGACCATAAGGTTGAAAAGCAGGGTTGAGGGATCCCTGGGTGGCGCAGCGGTTTGGCGCCTGCCTTTGGCCCAGGGCGCGGTCCTGGAGACCCGGGATCGAATCCCACGTCGGGCTCCCGGTGCATGGAGCCTGCTTCTCCCTCTGCCTGTGTCTCTGCCTCTCTCTCTCTCTCACTGTGTGCCTATCATAAATAAATAAAAGTTTAAAAAAATTTAAAAAAAAAAAAAAAAAAAAAAGAAAAGCAGGGTTGAAAAGCAGCTGCCAGCCTCACACAGGCAGATGTTGGGCAGTTTGGCACAGTCCCCACCACTCCCTATTGTGTTCCTAATTTACATTCCCCTCTCGGCCCCTGTAAGCATTGGAGTTAGCAACCCTTAAACTAAAATCTGATAGGGAGAAACGTGGGCTAGAAGTCAGAATTTCTAAACCTGGATGCTGCTCTATGCTTTGAAGGAAAAGTTTTTCCAGTGTTCAGTCCAGCTCACCCGGGTATGAAAGCAGATGCAGATCTCAGCACAAGCCTTAGTGAGCCAGGGACCCAGATACTCCTTTGTGCTCTGGGTGTCCCAGGACTAGTCCCTGGTGGTCAGGCCCTGGACTGTAGAGGAATTCAGTCGAAGGAGGGAACGGCTAACACAATGCCTTGGTTTGTATTAAATAGGAACAATGCATAATTCTGCCTTCCAGAGCTTCCAGAATTTTGCTCTTTCCGGATGAACAGGTCCATAAAATGGCACACGCTTGGACTAGCAGTCCTGTAGGAGCTGGAGACGGGAGACAGGTGGGTTAGGAATTAGTCACCAAACATCATAATCTCTTTGTGATGCCAGACCTCACTTTCTCCTCCGTCCAAAGATAAACTGATATTAGTCTGCCATTTTTCATGCCTGATGAAGTCATAGAGGATATAGATGTTATGCAGTCTGTGGAGCACCATGAAATAGTGATGCATTAAACTTAAAATGGCTCAATAAATAATTCTCTGCTAAGACAAGGATCCATACTAACAACTGTTAAAATTCACCAAGTACAGACCAGGCACAAGGCTCTGTACTCCATGCACTAGCTCGTTCAGTTCTTACAGCATTTCCAATAAGATAGGTGCTATGGTTAGGGTAGTCCCATTTTACAGATGAGCAGAATGAGGTTTGGGGAGGTCATGTGACTTGTCAGATTCAGCAAGTGCACAGAATAGGCCCCCAGGCAAGCTGATTCCCCAGCCTCTGCTCAGATACTAGATTCTTGTATAGCAAAAAAGTAATTGAAAAAGTCTACTTGGTAGATTTCTTACCCAGTGACACGTGAGTGTGCATCCATTCTCTCTAAAAGGATTAACTGGAAAAATAAAATAAAATAAAATAAAATAAAATAAAATAAAATAAAATAAAATAAAATAAAATAAAATAAAAAAATAAAATAAAATAAAAGGATTAACTGGGACGCCTGGGTGGCTCAGTGGTTGAGCATCTCCCTCTGGCTCAGGTCATCATCCCGGGGTCTGGGATCAAGTCCCTCATCAGGCTCCCCACGGGGAGCCTGCTTCTTCCTGTGCCTTTGCCTCTGCCTCAATCTCTGTGTCTCTCATGAACAAATAAAAAATTTTAAAAAAATAAAATAAAAGGATTAACTGATCACTCACTTTGGGCCAGATTTGATTCCCAACTGGTAACATTTGTACCCTCATAGAGGAGAAAAAAATGGCCTTTCTCTGATTTTAAAAAAGGCCACATTGAGCCCCTTTTAGCCAGGCATCCCCTTCATCCCACTCTGAGAACAAACTTCTGCATTTCCAAACAACTTAACTAGATATTCTCCAAAACTGCTTCCAGCTCCAAACTTTGATGATTCTGTAAGATGGTCATAGGCTGGGGTAGTAAGGGGAGACGCCACAGAGAATACAGAGCTTTCTCTGGGTCCTCAAGGAAAGGTCATTCTTAGAAAAATCAAAAAGAGGCAGTAAGGCTGGAAAAACTGAACAAAGGTGTTGAGGTGGCACTTGTCTGTCATTCAGAATGACTATAAATAACTGTTTCTCTGCGGTGCAGGGTTGGTGGGAAGAAGGGTAAGAGAAGGTGGGAGCAGGTGCAGGAGAGCCTGGAATGCCAAGCCCACGATGTGGAGCCCCGTTTGGGGCCATGGAAAGCCACTGAAGACTTTCAAATGCAGAAAAGAATAAGTCGCGTGCAAAGATAAATAGAGTGTTAGGCTAGAAACTATTAGGAGTCCAGGCAAGATGATTCCAGCAGCTACATGTAGCTACATGTAGGAGGAAGAGCACCAGCAAGGGCAAAGGGAAGAACCAGGTGGCAAGGTGGAAATGACCTCAGCACAATGTGGAGTCATGCCAGGGATCCTCAACCTGACACACCGGCCCCCACACCTTTCTGTAGTGGGGCTGTCCTGGGCATCAGTAGACATTCAGAAGTAAGGCCCATCCCCTTGTTGAGCTGTAACAACTCAAAATGTCTCCAGACCTTGCCAAATATCCCCTCTGGGGGGCAAAATCACCTCCAGTGAAGAATCATCATTTTCTGAGAATCGAAAGAGTAATCATTTCCAAAAGTCATCAGTTTCCCTTTAGAGCAGCAAAGGTGAGAAGGAAAATGGGTGAGATCAGAGATTTGGTGATTAGAGGTTACTAGGTACCTTCAAGAAAGTTCCTTCAAATGGATGACAATCAAAGGTGAGCTACCCGCAGAAAGCCAGAAGCCTTGGTTTGGGACCTCTATGAGCCCATAAAAGGAACAGGTTCCTATTCCCTACTGACTTCCAAAGGAAGGTCAGAGATGAAAAACCTAAAATCTCCCCTGGGGTGAGTGCCCTTTGCAATCGCCTTCACCTCCAACCCAGTTACGGTCCATCCTGGGGCCAGATGTCGCCCAAAAGGACCACAGCAAAGGGGGGCCAAGTGAGCGACAAAGTGTAGAGACTTCTGAGATTGGCTCAGGGTTGGCACTTACGGAACAATAAACCGAGCCTTTGAAGAGGCTAAACAAAGGAACCATTTGTCTACTCCAGCAGCCTGACAAAGGGAGGCAAGCTCTCGGAGGACCAGGAATAAAAGAAAGCCAAGCTGGAGAGGAGACTCAGGTTTACTGGGTCCAGCCCAAGACCCTCCGCCAGGATCTGAAGTCAGTAGGTAAGAGAGCAACCAAATATACTCAATGTGACACAGGGAATGCAGCCTCTAGGGTTTTAAGTTAAAATCATCTATTTTCTTTTTCCTCTTCTCGGTCGCTTTAAGTCCTGCAGCATAGGGGTGGGGCGAGGGAGACAACATTTTAAAAACATGCATTTTTAAAAATGCACCAAGATTTTCTTCACTGCCTTTTTTTTTTTATCATTCCTACGAATGAATGATTGGCCAGATTTCGTCTGCTCGTCTGCTGAAGAGCTTCCCAGTGTTCCTCTCACTGGGACACATGGTTAGCACAGGAAATACTGGTGAGGCTTTCCCATCCTTTAACATTCTCTGGCCGCCTTGGTTTTGAATCTCATGGCCCTTCTTTCAAAATGATCTTTCTGCAGGAGATACAGATTGATCATTTCCCCCCCTTCTCTGCTCCCTCCTTGACAGGTCCCACATGACTTCGAGGGGTTTTGAAATTACAACCCAGCCTTCCTGGGGGGTTTTCTGTCTCACCCCCGAGTTGGAGCTGGTTGGACCACCGGGGTCCAGTTTCTATCTGTATTAGTCACTGCTCTTAACTGTCAAAGATCAACTCACTTGGTAGGAAACTTTTTGACGGGTAGGGGAAGATATATTCAAAGAAGAGGAGAGGTGGGCACTGGTGTTTTGTAAGTCACACATTCTGTATCTCTTGAAAGAGGGGAGAAAGTTGGATCAAATTGCTCATTCTTTCTGCACACCTTTCTTTTTTCCCTAAGCCTAAAAGCGGCACTGACAAAGTCATCGTGAGAATATTTGTTTGTGAGAATTAATGATTCTTATGTGTACCGTCCTGGAGGGAAGAATGTTCCCTGCAGTGACACAGTGTTCTCTCCCAGGAGGCAATCTCACTGGACTGTTTACCTGGAGTCCCAACCCGGGGCGGGGAGGCGGTGGGGGGACAACAGAGCTGCCCTTCTGGAGACCCGCCTCTTCTTGAAACCCCAACAACACCCTAAAAAAGGAGAGACACAGCCTTAGAGTGTCCCTAGACCAGCAAACCAGGGGTGCCCGGTCAACAGACACCTTCAACCGACTTCCAAAAGGAAGTAGAAAGACCAAAGTTGTCCCTTAAACAAGTGCCCTTAAAAATATAAATCTCAACAGCTATCTCTGGGTGACCAGGATTACAAACTCGTTCTGTTCTCTTACTCCCTTATTTTTATTTTTTGTTTTATTTATTTTCTTTTTTATATTTATTTTCTATTTTGCAATTTTTCTTTCACAATGAGCGCACACCCCTTTGGTCATCTGCAAAGATATGCATTCATTTTAATCTCCCCAGCCATGTTCCACCCAGCAAATGTCTACTCTAGGTCAAGTGATTCTTGAGAATTACTAAAAGACAATGAAGTCCCTTAACCTGGTGGAGATTCGATTTTCTGTTTCCTTGGCTATAAAACGGGATGGCCCCTACTCGGTTTGGAGGCACAAAACAACTCCAAGCTGTTACTTGAAAGTAACACCCGAGGTGATGTCACCAGCCTGGGGGAGAGTGATGTTGAGTCCTGAACCCACAAACAGCCTATCTGCCTGGGGTTCACACATCCTCAACAGTTCCACACCAGGCTGGCATAATTCAGTAGTCAGACAGTAAGACAGGGCATATCTGCCATCTTTCATAGCTTTCAAAAACTATCCTTTAGGTCAAGCTAAACCTACTTTTGCTGTTGTTGTTTGATTAGGTTGGGTGGTTTGGGGTTTTGTTGTTTTTGTTTTTGTGTGTCCTGGGGAGTGTAGTCAGTTAGCCTCCAGCAGAGCAAAGCCCAAAGTGCCAGATTCCTGGGAAACCACCCTAAGAGGCCTCTTGCAGGAAGGATCTCCTGTTGCCAAATTTCCTGAGGATACACTAGGTGATCAGACACTGCCAAGCATCCTTCTCAATATAAAGAGACTACCTGAAATATTCACTCCCGCTAAACATGCAATGTAAATTCCCTTCACATTTACTTACCAGTTGCTTCAGTATGAAAACTTTTGAACACTGTTTTCCAGTAGAATCTCAAATGCCCTACCCCTGGGTCACTATCAGAATATCTAGCTATTGTTCACCAGCCCTGTTTTCAGGGGGTAGAGGGGGGAATCTTTTTAATAATAACAAAACACAAATACCCCTCCCCTTCCACTGTGCCTTGCCTCCTCTCCTCCCCCAACCCCCACCCCCCATATGAATCCAAGGTCCTGCTCTACAACTTGACGGTTAGGAGATGATGGGTTCCTAAGACGTGCGGACTAAAGCTTGTTTTGCTCCTTCACAGTGTTCGTGTCTTTACTTGTTAATTATTCCGTGTTTTCTATAAATAGCATCAGTTCTCCATAGGGTGATATTCATTGTTAATAAGTGTTGATGGAATGGTTTTCACCCCTGCCTATGCGGTCCAATAGCCGCCTCCCAGCCACTTTTCTTTCCAGCAATTTCTCTTCCTTCCTCTCCTTTGCAGCCAGCCCGAAGGAGTCGGTAAAGGAGGGAGCTGGAAACTCGTTTTAAGGACCCGCCCCATCCTTCGCCCTGCAGGAAACCCTGCGCTCCGGACGCCCCAGCCCCCACCAACCTCCCTCCTTCCTTGGCATCCGGACGCGGCGATCTCGGCTGCCAGTAGAGGGCACACTTACTTTACTTTCGCAAACACCAGAGCGGGTGCAGCCCGGGGAGGGGGCGGGAGGGAAAGACGCTTTGCAGCAAAACCTTGACTAGGGATTGGCCGCTCTCCGCATTTGCGGCAGAGGCCTGGAGGCCGGAGTAATTTGCAGCCCTTAGAGCCGAACTGCGCTGTGCGCTTGATTTGGAGGAAGTTACTACTCATTTAACAATTGAACGCTGAGCTGCAAACTCAACGGGTAATAATTTATCTCAAACACGCTATGCAAGCCCTCGTACCCACCCCTCTCCCCGAATTTTCTTCTGTTTGGGATTGGGGGGTTGGGGGGGGTGCGGAGAGGAAAAGTTTACTTAAAATGCGTTGGGGTGAGGGACCAAGGTTGGGAAGATTGCCTTTGTTTTTAATGCCCCAGTGTAATGCGTAAGAGCAAATCCCGAGGGAATATGCATTCTATATTAAATATAGATTCACGTAGGGAGCGAATAAATCGTACGTCGTGTTGAGCAACATTTTGGGATGATGTGTACAAGAAATGTATATAGATGTACGCGGATTATACATAAGCACTTTCACTATGGTGTTGAGAAAAAAAAAATTAGTGAACTAAGGAATTAGTGCTTGAAATTTGGCCAATGTTTAATGGGTAATAAGACCCCGCCAGGAAAAAAAAAAAAAAAAAAAAGGCACGGAAGTCACATTTGGCTCCTCTAGTTTGATCAGAATCGATGCAATTCTTTTTGTGTGCATGATCTGGATTCCAATGATAAAGTGGAAAGAAGACCCGGAGAGGAAGTAAATGTCCCGGTTTACCAGAGAAGGAAAGAGTTAACGGTCTCTTCTTCCCCAGGATCTCTGCAAACTCCCAGGGCCGGGTCCTCAAGCTCGCCTCTTCCTCCCACCCTTCCTGGAGACTCCAGCCCCGAGGCTTGCACCCCCTCCCCAAAATTCTCTCGTCTAGCGCCTCTGATTTCCCCTAAACCTGGGAACCCCAGACTGGTGCAAACCGGCGCCACGGGGCGCAAAGAGGATTTGTGTCTTCTCTGAAACCTGGCTGCGGAATTGGGAACTCCGAGGGAGAGGCGTGGGGGTGGGATGCGGGTGCAGAAAGTGGGCGGGGGAGGGTCCCCTGCCGCGCGCACCAGCCAACGCGCTCCTCCCTAACTCCAGTTCCGGAACACGCAGGAACGATCCCGGGGATTAGCGCGTCTTGGTGGGGTGGGGTGGGGTGGGGTGGGGTGGGGGGTGTCGGGTGGGGGGGAGCAGCAGGCTCCCGCTGACCCCTCTGTAGGTCTGCGTGGGAGGGGCGGGAGCGAGGGCGTCTGCGGCTTAGGCAGCAAATTGAGGCATTCATGGGGTGGAAGGTACCCAATCGCAATAGGTCGCGGTACGCAAATAAGGCATAACGCCGCCAACAAATGCAATGCGTGTTTATTCACAACGCGCTCTCCAAGCATACGTGGCAGTGGGTTGCTGAGTTATTTTAATATTCCCGGCATCGGCTTCCTCCTAATGCCTCTTATCATGTATCCCCATCGCCACTAACACCCCGCACACTCAGGGCGCGCGCCCATAAATACCCCCGGCTTCCCTCCCGTCTTCACTGGACTGATTTTTCCAAACGCCGCCCAGAGGTCCCCCAGCCCTGGGGAGGCGCGCCCGCCCGGGCCGTGCGTGGCGCGGGGCGAGTGGGTACACGGCGGGTCCCGCGGTCCAAGGCTCGGCCGTCCCGCCTGCGATGGTGTAAGCACGCAGGGCGAGCGCTGCGCCAGAGGGGCCGCGGGGAGAGGGAGAGGCTTGGAGAGGGAGCAAACAAGAAAATGGTAGGCGCGCGCAGTTAATTCATGCCGCTGCGCTCTGACTGTTTACATGCGCGGGCTCGGCGCGCCCCAGTGCCAAGCAGCGAGGGCCGAGCTCCTCCCCGCACCCCCCTCCCCACTCCGCCCCCGGCCCCGGCCCCGGCCCCGGCCCTCCCTCCGCACCGTCGCCCCTCCTCGGTTCCCAAAGCGGAGGGCGGGCGCGGGGGGCGGGGGGGCGGGGGGGCGGGTGGAGGGGAAGAGAAAAAAGATCCACTCTCGCGAATCCCCGCCCACCGGCCCTTTATAGGCGAGGGTCCGCGGGGCCGAGGACCCCCGAGCCGCGCGTCTCCGAGCTGCAGCCGCCGCGCCCCGGCCGCCGCCTGGCTCCCCGCCGGCCTCGGGAAGGGCAGGGCTATTCAGAGGCTTGGCGGGAAAAAAGAGAACAGAGGGGGAGGGATCGTGCTCAGCAATATAAACGCTGGTTTTCTGGGCTTCTCCGACTCGCTGTAATAATCCCTGCGAGAGACAGAGGGAGCGAGCGGGCGCGTCCGCCCGGGTGGAAGAGCAGAGCGAGCGGAGAGCGAGCCGAGGGGCGCTCCGGGCGCCCCGGGGAAGGGAGACCCGGAGTCACAGGGGGGCCTCTCCGCCGCCGAGCCCCCGCCCGCGGGGCGCGCGACCCCCCGCCGCTCCCACGGAACTTTGCCCGCCGCCGCGGGCGGACACTTGGCTCCCCCCCTCCTCCCCTTTTTGGAACTTACAACCACCCGAGAGCGAGGAGAACGCGACTCTCCGGACGCGCAGAGGCTCTACCCCTTCGCCTATTTGGGAAGACACTTCTCCCCGCCGCCGCCCGCGCCCGGCTGCCCTGAAAGGCGCTCCCCGCCGCATTTTGGACGCTGGATCTCCTCCGGAGAGTGGAAACCCCGGTAAGCACCCGATCTGCCTTTTTCCTTTTTTTTTTATTTTTTTTATTTTTTTTATTATTATTTTTTTTACCCTCCTCCCCTGCCCAGGCTTCATGCCATGCCGCGACGAGTCGAGGTCGACTGCCCCAACCGGGATGTCGTGCCTGCCATTCCTGCGCTATTGACACTCTTCTCCTCTCGGAGTAGTTGGTGGGCGGCTCGGGGTGGGGTGAGGACGAAGCAGAACGGGATGGGGTGGTAGGGTGGCTTGTCAAGAGCGGAGGGGAGGAGGACGACGGGTGCGTTTTTAAAACTCGCCTTTTTTTTTTTTTTTTTTTTTTGCTTATGGATTATTGAGGCTGCCCCCGGACCAGCTGGACATTCCTGCTTTATTGCACTAATTGCTTTTGCTGTGACTGGGGGGGTGGGGGGTGGGTGGGGGTGGCCGTGCTCCGCGGTGGGCAGACAGCCCTGTGCATCCTGAGCTCCTGGGAGTAAGAATTACAAATCGCTTGTGCGAGCCCGAGAGCTCCGCAGCCGCGGACTTTTCCGCGTCTCCGAAAGGGTATTTAAATTTCATCTTTACCGCATTTCTGACAGCCGGAGGCAGACACTGCGGCGCGTCCCGCCCGCCGGTCCCCGCGGCGTTTCCCATTCACCCCCTGCTCCTTTTAAAGAAGTTGGCATTTGGCTTTTTTTTTTTTTTTTTTTTCTAAAGAATCCTAAAATTAGGGATCTTGGGCTTCCGAGGCGCTGGTCGGGACTGGGTGTTGGGGAGGCGCAGGGACCCGGGAAGGGGACGCTGGGCAGGGATGGGTCTGATTCTCCTGGAATCAGGGGCTGGGGCGGGGAAGGGGGGGGACGGGAGCAAATCCCCGCACCCAGCCTTGGCTCCCCCGCCGCCCGCGGTGTCCCCGTGCCCCCCTGAGATGCGGAGTGACGGCAAGGAGCGGGGCTCAGGGCTTTTCCAGAACAGCTGCTACCCTCGGCGGGTGTAGGGAAGACGCCCGGCTCCGGACGCGGAGTCGCAGCAGGGGCCCTGGCGCAGTTGCGTCGCGGGATTGGGTGTTGGAGGGAGGTGCCCCTGGTATTATCCAACACCCCCCTTTTATTTACGGGGGGAAGTGTTACGGCCGGCGGCTGGGCTCGCCCCACCAGCCGGCGAGAGACATCCAGAGGAGCCGGCAGAGGCGGGGAGGGGGGGCGCCGGCGAGGGGAGGGGAGGGGAGGGGAGGGGCGGCGGCGCCCGCGGGGGGAAGGAGCGCGGCGAGGGCGCGAGTGGGAACGGGCGCGGCGCGGAGGGGCCCCGCACGGGAGGGGGCCGAGCGCAGCCGCTCCCGCCGCGGCGCCTCTCGCCTTCTCCTTCAGGTGGCGCAAAACTTTGCGCCTTTGGCTTTGGCGGATCGTGAGCCCCGCCGCCAGCCTCTCCCGGCCAAGCGCTTAAGGAGGCCGGAGCGGATCGCGAGGGCTCTGCAGCGGGGCGGGCTCCGGGCCAGCGCTCCGGAGCTGCTGCACCGAGTGTGCGTCTTGGATAGTAGGGGGGGCCCCCCGGGGGTGGGCGCGAGGGCCGCGCTCTGGAGGGGAGCGCTTGGGCAGCGGGGCGCGCGCCGCGCGGGGCTGCAGCCACCCACCCGGAGCCCCGTAACTCAAGATCGCCCCCTCCCTTTGTGTGCCCCCTCCTCCCCCCACCTCCGCAGGCTGCCGCGATGCCTCTCAACGTCAGCTTCGCCAATAGGAACTATGACCTCGACTACGACTCGGTGCAGCCGTATTTCTACTGCGACGAGGAGGAGAACTTCTACCAGCAGCAGCAGCAGAGCGAGCTGCAGCCGCCGGCGCCCAGCGAGGATATCTGGAAGAAATTCGAGCTGCTGCCCACCCCGCCGCTGTCCCCGAGCCGCCGCTCCGGGCTCTGCTCGCCCTCCTACGTCGCAGTCGCGTCCTTCTCCCCCCGGGGGGACGATGACGGCGGCGGCGGCAGCTTCTCCACCGCCGACCAGTTGGAGATGGTGACCGAGCTGCTGGGAGGAGACATGGTGAACCAGAGCTTCATCTGCGACCCGGACGACGAGACCTTCATCAAAAACATCATCATCCAGGACTGCATGTGGAGCGGCTTCTCGGCCGCCGCCAAGCTCGTCTCGGAGAAGCTGGCCTCCTACCAGGCTGCGCGCAAAGACAGCGGCAGCCCGAGCCCCGCCCGCGGGCCCGGCGGCTGCTCCACCTCCAGCCTGTACCTGCAGGACCTGAGCGCCGCCGCCTCCGAGTGCATCGACCCCTCCGTGGTCTTCCCCTACCCGCTCAATGACAGCAGCTCGCCCAAGCCCTGCGCGTCCCCCGACTCGGCCGCCTTCTCCCCGTCCTCGGACTCTCTGCTCTCCTCGGCCGAGTCCTCCCCCCGGGCCAGCCCCGAGCCCCTGGCGCTGCACGAGGAGACACCGCCCACCACCAGCAGCGACTCGGGTGAGCCGGACCCCCCGGGGCCTGTCAAAGGGGGCGGCTGGCTGGGTCTCTCTCCTGCAGCTGCTCAGCGGGCCACCTCAGTTGACCCCAGCCTTTTCTCCCTTCTCAGCTTTAGGAAGGGAAACGTTAGGTCTGGAAGGGTCTAGGGAGCTCCTCATCCCGGAACACTGGGCTTTTTTTAGGGTTCCCCTCTGCATCCCCTTCCAAGACAGCCGGCCCCCTCCTCTCCCTCCCTCCCCTTAGGAATTTCATTGGTTTTTTTTAAATCTGCTGGCTTATCTTGCAACTCAATCCACTCCCTCTTACTTTTCTTAAAGCATTTTAATTGCCCCGGGGTGGGCGGTGAGGGTGTGTGTGAAGGAGGGCGGTGGGGAGGAGGCTAAGAGAGGATTGATCTCTGGGAGAGTGAATCAATTGCCTCCCTCTTCCCTTCTGAGGAGCTGCTGCGATTTGATTTCGAGGAGTAGAGATCCACAAAAAAAATGAAGCCGGGCAGTGGCCAGAGGCAGAGTAGTAGTCTCCCCTCCGGCTGCTGTGAACTAGTGAAAGTGTTGTAAGGGCGGATGGGCTGAGGAGCTGGGATCTGTTCAGCCTGTTTTGAACTCTTAAAAGTAAATCCTTGCCAAAATTGGACTTATTTCCTTCCCCCACCCCTAGAACTTTTGGCAAAACCACAAGAATTTTTTTTTTCTTTTTGCACTTCCAGTAAAAGAGGGAGTTGCTAAAGTCATACCAAGAGATTTGGAGCTATCATTTGCAACACCTGAAGGGTTCTTGGTAAAGTCCCTTAAAAAATAGGAGGTGCTTGGGAATGTGCTTTACCTTGGGTGTGTCCAGAGCCTTATTAAGTCTTAGGTAAGAATTGGCATCAATGTTTTATCCTGGTGAATGGTAATTTTCTTGTCTGTGCCATAAACCCAGCTGTCATTCTCCCTCTCTTGACTCTGCCTTCATGGCAAGAAGAAGAGCAGTGTCGATTGGCTAGCTTGTTCTTCAGGGGTAACTGTTCCCTGGGCTCTTTCGGGTGCAATCAGAGTTACACAGCATTAATTTCATCTGGTCACTGGTGGCTTGAAGGACACTGTTGCTAACCGGGTGGCTTCTATTTTTTCCTTTCTTAAAGAGGAAGAACAAGAGGACGAAGAAGAAATTGATGTTGTTTCTGTGGAAAAAAGGCAGCCCCCTGCCAAAAGGTCCGAATCGGGGTCCCCCTCTGCTGGAGGCCACAGCAAACCTCCTCACAGCCCGCTGGTCCTTAAGAGATGCCATGTGTCCACCCATCAGCACAACTACGCGGCACCCCCCTCCACCAGGAAGGACTATCCCGCCGCCAAGAGGGCGAGGTTGGACAGTGGTAGAGTCCTGAAACAGATCAGCAACAACCGCAAATGTGCCAGCCCCAGGTCTTCGGACACGGAGGAGAATGACAAGAGGCGAACACACAACGTCTTGGAGCGCCAGAGGAGGAACGAGCTGAAACGGAGCTTCTTTGCCCTGCGTGATCAGATCCCGGAGTTGGAAAACAATGAAAAGGCCCCCAAGGTAGTGATCCTTAAAAAAGCCACCGCGTACATCCTGTCCGTCCAAGCCGAGGAGCAAAAGCTCCTTTCCGAAAAGGACTTGTTGCGGAAGCGGCGAGAACAGTTGAAACACAAACTGGAACAGCTAAGGAACTCTGGTGCCTAAGTCCACCTATTGGAGGGAGGAACTGGAATCGGTCATGAATTCTCACTTGTTACTAAGGGAAAGTAAGGAAAAAGGTTCCTTCTGCCAGAACTGTAGGGGATCCTCATATCTGAACTTGTTTCAAATGCATGTTTAAGTGCAACCTCACAACCTTGGCTGAGCCTTAGGATTGAAAAGGTTTAGCCGCGATGTAAACTGCCTCAAATGGGACTTTGGGCATAAAAAGAACTTTTTTTTTATGCTTGCCATCTTTTTTTTTTTTCTTTCTTTTAACAGATTTGTATTTAAGAATTGTTTTTAAAAAATCGTAAAGTTTACCCCATTTTCCTGTGTAAATATGGTCATGAAATGTAAATAACTTTAATAAAACGTTTATAGCAGTTATACAAAAAATTCAAACCATGTATTATAAACCATAATTTTTTTTATTTAAGTACATGTTCCTTTTTAAAGTTGATTTTTTCTATTGTTTTTAGAAAAAATAAAATACTTGGCAAATATATAATTGAGCCAAATCTGAAGTGGTGAGTGTTTTCTTTCCCTTTTTTTCTTTCTTTCTTTTTTTTATTATTATTCCCTTTTCATCAATTCCGATTCACAGAATTTGGCCCTCGAGGGAATGAGTTTACAAAGATGGGAAAAGAAGTTATTTAGGAAAGGGCAAGGGCTTTTCTTTGTTAAAATGGGTCTGGGGCCCATGAGGTCTTTATTTTCTCAGGGTTATAAGATGCTTCCTGGAGATTTGTGATAGGGCCAGAGTCACTACTTGAAAGAATGAACAGGCAGTAGACTGGTGAGAAGGCAAAGGGATGCCAGAGGTTAAAGATAAGTTAAGTATACAAAGGGGGTGAGGGCTGGGGGTGGGAGGAAGATGAAGAAACTCCACTTCTGTTAACCCATGCAACTCCCCTTGCTGCTTGCCTACAACCACCAGGTGCCAGGCCCTTTACGTGGGTTATCTCCTCTTAGGTCTCAAAGGTGCTCCAGGAGGCAAGTTACTAACCCTGATTTGCAAACAATGAAATATGGAGGCACAGAGGGGTTTTGTAACTTCTCTGGAGCCACATAGTAAAAGGCTGAACCCAAGGTCCCCATTCCATTGAAAAACACTAACACTTCACTCTCACACTTTGGTGGTTCATCCTGGGTCTAAAGTGCTTGAGGTCAAGACCGCTTTTGGCTTGGGGTCTGATGGGCTGACTCAAGTAATTTAAGCATATTAACTTATTTATGTGCCAGGCATTCTTAGAAGCATTTTCCTTCTAATCATTCCACAACAGCCCTATGAAGGAAATGAGCCCAATGTTGATTTCACCAAAAGACTCCGCTATGTGCCCAAAGTCCACTGATCATGAACAGTAGTAGAGCTAGGATTCGAACCCAGGCAGTCCACCGTTAGCCTGTGCTAGAACACCTCACCAACAAGCCAGTGGGAATAAACTGGCTGCTTCCAAGAACAGGAGTCACCGATCTAGCAGATTGTATGCCATAAATCTTAACATTTAGGCCCTGCAGGACATCAGTTCCCCATTTGTTTGTCGCATTTCATTTTGTTACTTTGTTATTCATTCTTCCATGTTTTCTTTATCTGAGAAAAACCCACAAGCCATTCACTCCTACCTTAGCCATTTGTTAAATGAGATTCACCCCTTGCTCCTGGGAAGCAGCCAGTTTGGAATGCTACTGCTCCAATCATAAAATAAAACATACTTACTCTTTGGCACATGAGTCATTATTTTGGAAACTACAAATTCCCCTTCCTTCCAACCTCTTTGACACACAGACACTCATGACACATGGTCATCATTAGAACATGAAAAGGCATTTTTGAATGTAGACATTATTAATTATAAGCCTTTGCAAACCCGGGGCCTGAACGGGAAACTAGAACGTTGCCTACATAGGCAAATGGAAGTTACTATCTCTGTTCTAATTATCTCATTGTTCCAGCCTCAGAGTGGCTCTTCAGATCCTGTACTCTTTTTTTAGAACTTTAATCCACCACCAGGAGCACCAACCACCACCCACACATCAATAAGTAATTACTGTCTTTGGTTCTGAACTCTAGAATAGTTTACTCAAGTCCTCAATGTCTTTTTCTGGATCCTTTATTTTGGATCCCAAGTCCCACCCTAATAGTTTCATGTAGTCACACCCTATACCCTAAATTCAAAGGGAGATACAATCCACAGAAGTTGAATAGTTCAAAGTGTTAAAAAGCGGGGGCGATCTTAAAAGATTCACTCTTTGCCCCTTTGTGGCTGGAGTGCAGCTCTGAGTGACTCACTTGAGAACAAGGAAGGTGTTAATTTGATCACTAAGTCCAGGCAAGCCAGCAGAATAGGAGAGAGTGTTCTTCTCTGGGAAAACAACTCCCCATTCCAAATAATCAGGAAACAATATAGGGATCCAGAGCTTGGCTGTGGGGATGGAAGGGAGCCATTCCAACTACCCATTAGCCGTCCCCCCCCACCCCCACCCCAGGTTTCTGAAGCAAGAGTAAGGTCGGAAAACAGCAGATGCCAACTTCTTTCCAGAAAGACAGGTTGATCTTGACCCCAACACAAATTGGCTCTCAGAGGCAACCCAGGGAGTCCCCAGTGTCTGTGCCATTGTTCGATCTACTTTGTAGATAACAATAATCAAGAACCAGAGATGGAGGGAGGAGCTTGCAATTTGGTCAGGAATCTACAGGAAGGAATGAGCTCCTACTGACTATGCCTCTCAGCCGGGATGATGTCCAGGAATTAATGACTACTACTCCAGGGGATTCTGGGGGTGATTTTGTTTAAGGATGGAATGTATAAAGAGGAAGGAAGTGTTATTTCAATGCTGCCATTTGGAAGCAACAAAGGAGATCCACATTATAAAAACAACCAAATTTTTAAATGAACAAAGTTTTCAAAATCCCAGCCTGATACTCACAGCTAGGATGTGTAAGTAGAGTGCTCTGCTGGTCTTTAAGACAAACTCTGGCACAGAGCTTGGGAAAGAGGACAACAAGTGTTAGGGGGTTTTCTGTGGTTTATTTTAATAGCTTACGATTGGCTCAGTCAGTAATAATTTTTCAGCATACATGCTAGGGGCCCCTGAAGCATTTCTTCCCAACAATAAATAATCCTTAGGCTAGAAAATGTTGAAGGGTATCCCACAACACAATCTATAAATGCACTGGTAGCTTCACAAAAGGCTCCTCGTTTAAGGTTATAGACCATTACAGGCCTATTTCAAAGGCGAAGGAGGGTAAAAACAAGCTAATAGGATGGGAACAGAGACACATTAAAAAAAAAAAAAAAAACTAAAAAGACTCTACGCCCACCACTAAGACCGTAGTAATAATCTTTCTCTCATCTAGATCTTCCAGGAGAGAATTTAGACTAGTTCCAAATTTAGAAGAAACCCCCAAGAATGTTTGCTTTGCCTAATTGGCTGGAGGTGACTCTAAATGACTCTTAAGTTGATTTTGCATTTTGTTTTTAACTGTATTTCTTTCAATATTAGTCTACCTAAGAAGACACTGTTGAGGGGAACCAATGTTAATGGGATTGTAGATCCTCCGAGGTTGAAAGGAATGTTCTTTGTTCTTAAACAATGCCTGGGAGCTCAGCCACAAACCCCAATACTTTCTTCCCATTGTCACCCCATCAGCTGATCAAGAGATAAAACAAGTCAGTACAGTCAGGGGTCTCTGGGGGTAGGGAAAGGGGGAACTTGAGGAGAGAGAATTAACCTTTATTACACACCTACTATCTGCCAAACCCTCTATCTCACAGACCCTCACAGCAACCCAGCTGGAGAGCGATTGTTGAATGTGACAATACTGAAGTTTAGACAAGTTCAATAGCTCTCCCAGAGTCACACAAGTACCAACAATAAATACAACAATAGTAAGTTAATGTTTACTACGTGTCAAACACTTCACATTCATTATTTTATGTCATCCCCAAAGCAACTCTTAGGAGATTAAATCTATTTCTAATCCCCATTTTATGCGTAAGAGATTGAAATTTTGAGAGATTAAATAATTTGTCTTCACTCACAGAATTGGCGAAATGGTGACAGCACAAATTGTTCATTTGTTCGTAAATATTTATTAAGCACCTACTGTGTGCCCACACTGTGCTGCCTGGTGAGAAGAGATGCATAGATAAGGTCCTGGCCCTGAGTCACCTATGGACTAGCGGAGAACAAAGAAAACTGGCAATCTAGTAGACCAAATTATTTTACAAACACTTTTAGAATGGGATGGAGTTGAAGCTCTCTGCCCAAGACCCCACCCTGTGCCCCCAGGGAAAATGGAATCAAGGATGGAGCTCAAGAAATGCTGGAGGAGGGACGTTTGGGTGGCTTAGTGGTTGAGCATCTATGCCTTTGGCTCAGGGTGTGATCCCACAGTCCCAGGGTTGGCTCCCTGCATGGAGCCTGCTTCTCCCTCTGCCTATTGTCTCTGCCTCTCTCTTTCCCTCCCTCTCTCTCTCTCTCTTTCTCTTCTCTCTCTCTTTCTGTGACTCTCATGAATAAATAAATAAAATCAAGAAATGCTGGAAGAGGAACAAAGGAGAAGAGTCATTAGAGGGGTGGAGGGAAGGTAGAGGACATGGTGTCACTGAAGCCAGGAGGAAGCCCTTCTACAAAAGCAGAAAGAGGGGGATCCCTGGGTGGCTCAGCGGTTTAGGGTCTGCCTTCGGCCCAGGGCGTGATCCTGGAGTCCAGGGATCTAGTCCCACATGGAGCCTGCTTCTCCCTCTGCCTGTCTCTCTCTCTCTCTCTCATGAGTAAATAAATAGAATCTTTAAAAAAAAAAAAGGGGGCAGAAAGAGGTACAGCAGGATGTGCAGAAAATGGTCCATTAGACCTAAGATCTAGGATCCTCCCTAGGATTCTCCCTCTTCTTCATGCCCTTTGTTTAATCCATCACTTCAAACATCTGCCCACTCATTTCCCCTACATCCTGCCCTCCTGCAATGCCCTCTCCAGGAGTTCCCACAGTGTGATGCCTACACCATCAGGCATCATCACCACCCATGGATTTGTTAGAAATGGAAACACAGGGATCCCTGGGTGGCGCAGCGGTTTGGCACCTGCCTTTGACCCAGGGCGCGATCCTGGAGACCCGGGATCAAATCCCATGTCGAGCTCCCAGTGCATGGAGCCTGCTTCTCCCTCTGCCTGTGTTTCTGCCTCTCTCTCTCTCTCTCTCTCTCTCTCTCTCTGTGACTATCATAAATAAATAAAAATTTATTTAAAAAAAAAAGAAATGGAAACACATAGTCTCTTGAATTAGCACCCCAGGAGATGGGCCCCAGGAAACTGTTCCAACAAGCCCTCTGGAGCTTGAGAAAGTTGGGAAAGCCACTGTCTTCTCCATCACTACCACCCCAGTGATCTTCCCAAATCACAAATAGGAATATGCCCCTCCCATGCTTAAAACCCTTCAGAGGGTTTCTGCTACCATTCACAGGAAGTCTGAAGCTATTCTACACCAACGAGGTCCTCCACACACTGCCTCCTGTCCACTTACAGATCTCATCATCGTTGCTCCAGTGTCCTGTGTCCTGTGAGATTTTTCAGACACTTTGCCCCCTCTGCTCAAAACACCGTTGACCCACCACCCATCCAATCCACCAAAATGGGGCCTATGGGTCTGACGAGTTTTTACTCACCTTCTAGTATCCTCTAACCCTGAGACAAGGTTCCTTAGGAGACTAGGATTACGTATCCAAACACTTCTCACTCTTTTTGGACGTCATTCATCCTACTTTGAGAAATGGAACCACATGGGTCCTGTTCACCAACAAATCCTCACTCATCACCGACATAGACGCCTGGCATCAAACAGGGACTTAACAATAATTTCACGAATGGCTGAAATGAAGAGCCATTTTAAAGCAATGTGGATTTGAAAAGGCAAAAAATAAATAAATAAATAAAAATAAAGCAAAGTGGAAACATTTCTCACTAACCTTTTCAAGAAGAGTAGCTGTGAGGATAAGGAAAGAGATGGCTTTTTATTTTCATTTGATTGGCTTGAGAAAAATTTGATTTTATCTTATTAAGGATGGAAGAGATCATTCGTTTTTATGCTAACAGGACAGAGCTGAAAGGGGAGAATTGAAGATGCAGCAGGAAAGGGGGATGAAGCAGGATGTGGCCACCCTGAAGGGCAGCTTCCCTCTTTTCCTGCCCGCTGCCAATCAGGCCGCCTGGAATTCCAAAGGCCCTCAGCTGTGTGTGGAATGCGTGTGAGCTAAGGTGAGGGCGATGCACTCCACACGTGACCACTCCTGCAGACAGGGACTCCTCCAGGTAGTGACGGCAGAGGCCAGCCCAGGTCTCCTCCGCCAGGCTCTCAGGGCTCCCTGCTCTAGTTCTATCATAGGCCATGCTCACCTGGGTGAGAAACCACCTGTTTCATTCCCTTTTCTCTCTTGCTAGACTCTGAACTTCGGGAGATCAAGGTCTCTGGTGTTCTCCTTCATCATTGTACCCCGTAGGGCAGACACATGTCTAATGTATAAAATTGTTTTGAGTGGGGATCCCTGGGTGGCTCAGCTGTTTGGCAACTGCCTTTGGCCCAGGCCGTGATCCTCGAGTCCCAGGATCGAGTCCCACATCGGGCTCCCTGCATGGAGCCTGCTTCTCCCTCTGCCTGTGTCTCTGCCTCTCTCTGTGTCTCTCACAGAATAAAAAATAAATAAACATGAATAAATATTCAATAAATAAATATTCAATAAAATGAATAAATAAATAAAATC
Source organism: Canis lupus dingo (assembly GCF_003254725.2). NCBI lineage: Eukaryota > Metazoa > Chordata > Mammalia > Carnivora > Canidae > Canis > Canis lupus. The sequence continues at coordinate 25,437,394 of NC_064255.1, forward strand.
TTTTAAAAAACAAAAAATAAAATTGTGTTGAGTGAATGAATGAGCGTATCAACACATGAATGAATAAATGCACATATATTTGCCATATATTTTAAGTTTCTACTGGGGCCGTCAGTCTTTCTCACTCTGTACAACCCTATGTTTTGTGTTCAGCTCGTACTAAATCTCTTCCCCCCTCTGGACAGCAGGAGCCTCAGCGATAGCTTCTCTATCAGTCTACCTTACCAGCAACAGAAACTCAGCTTAAATTGACAAATGCAAAAAAAACAAAAAAAAGCAAAGAAGAAGTACACATTAGCTTATGCAACTGAAAAGGCCCAGGGGTGCCTGTATCTAGGGGCTCATACTATAGCTTTAGGATTCTTTCCATACTCTCATCTAGGTCAGGAGCTCCCTACCCCACCTGGGGCAAAGATGGCAGCCAGTAGCTCTGGGCTGACACAGGCTCCTGGAAGGGATTCTGATTGGTCTCCTGGGATCTCATGCCCACCTGAGGCTGGTGGATCCTCCTGGTTCCCAGCCCCCTTCCTGTGGTAGAGCTTTGATTGACACCCCCATCCAGCAGGAGGAAAGGTGATCCCTAAAAGGTAAAGATGGGCCCACAAAAAGAGCTAGTTGACTCACGGGATGATTGTGGTGCTAAGCTCCTCAGAGCTGCATGGAAGAGCCCAGGTGTTTTAAAAGACCCTGACTGACTCTCAGAATTGCCTGAGGATCTTCTTTATAAAATAAAGATTCCCGAATCCACCTCAGAGCTACTAAACCAGAATGTCCAGAGAGTAGGGCCTCGGATCCTATATTTTTTTCAAAGTTCCACAAGTGACAGGAAGGAACAAGTAGGTTTGGGGACTAAGGTCAGAGCTGAAGGCCCCTGGCTTCTGACCTGAGTTTCAGTCTGGCTGTACCACCAGCTGGCTGTGTGACCCAGGCCAAATGACTGCCTCTCTGAGCCTGTCTTTCCCAATTGGCAGGGGGGAAAATAAAGAAAGGGGTGGCCAGGGCTCTGTGGAAATCACACCTCTCTGCCAGAGCTTCTGAGGGAATTAAATGAGGTACCATATGAGAAATGCTGTAGCACAGATTCATTAAAGGAGAATTTCCTCTCCTTCTTCCCTCTTCCCACTTCATTTCAATGCATCACCAAGTCCTTCAGATTCTACTTCAGAAATACCTCTTGGCTTCCTGCCACCGCTACCACCTTCTTTTCACCCCCCATCATCTTTTGTCTGGGTGCCTAGTAGCTTCTCACTGCCCCTACCAGTCTGGTCTCCTCAAAGGCCCAGGAATGGTCTTCAAAAGATGGCAGATTGGATCATTCTCCAACCCACAAGAATTTAGACGCTCTTCTTACTCAGACTATAAAGTACAAGTATCTTGATACCCGTTCCTCATCTGCCCCCCAGCTTACCTGTCTGGCCTCCAGCCACATCACTCCCTCCGGTATAGACTACAGCTTCCTTAAGGCAATTGCATTTCTTCTGATTGCCAAGCACGTTCTCTCCTCCGGACCTCTGCTCTCGTTTCTCCCTTGGTCTGAATGATGTTCATCTCCACCATGTCTCATTTTGAATGTCACCTCTTCCGGGAAGCCCTCCCTGGTCTCTGCTCCCTTGGTTCCCTTTCCCATGCTTATCTTGTTCCCAGGAGCTACTAGCGGTTAAGCACTGTGACTCTCTTCTCGTTCACAGTGCTGTTCGCCTGTTCTATGTTATCTCACAACAACCCGAGGAGATGAAAACACTCACTTCCTCATCATACATATTAGCATACTGAGATTTAGTCATCAGGTAACTTCCTCAAGGTCAGTATAGCAAAGCGGTGTCACAGTAGCAGCTCAACCGTAGGTCATCTGATTCCATGTCACCAGGTTTGTCCACTTCCCGCTGCTTCTAGTCTACCACGCTAGGTTGAAATTGCCTATGTCCTTCTCTTGCCTCCCCCTTGGAATTGGAGCTGCTTACGTATGTGTCTTGATATTACCAACGCTTAGCACTAACTAAGCCATAGAAGGGACTCAATTAATGTTGCCAAATAAATAGTCAATGTACTCATGTGCTAAGATCTGTGGCCAGACAGAGACTGGTGACAAGTTTATGTCCAAAGGAATCTGTTCCTGCCACGCTATTTGAGAGTCGGGTTAGGGTCCAGGACACTGGTAGAGAGCTGGAGGCAATGTTAGCCTTTGCTCTCTAGATGAAGCTCCCAGAGAAGATGAAGTCTTCCCAAGGGCCTTCAACTACTTTTTGGCTGTTTTGGTTCGAGATTTCGGGTCTTCTGAGCTAGAGGATTTGTTTCCTTGCTTTACCTGAATCCAGGATACCCTCCTAAGTTAGGGGCAACTTACCACGAGCCCAGTTCTCAAGCCCATGCCAGGTCTTAATTCCACCCCCAAACTTTCCCAGTCAACAAATACTTATTGGGTACTTCCTACATACAAAGCAGGCACCAGTGTGGAAGAAATCAATTTAACAAGGTAGTAAAGAAGCATGACATTGAACAAGTATTTATGCGAATAATTAAATAAATAAATCCAAGTGCCCAAAACAGTGAGAAGAACAGAGTGTTATGGGAGTGTCTAACAGCCTAAGGGTTCAGGGAACGTGTTCAGCTAAGACATAGAGGATGGATATGGGTTAGTCAGGCTAAATATTCTGGGACCCTACTATGGGAGCAAAGAAGACATGCTCAGGGAACCCAGAGCAAACTAGAATGGAAGGAGCAGATAGCACAAGGAGAAGAATATCGCGGGATGAAGCCCAAGGGGTGGGGCCCAAGCCAGATCACCCAGGAACCTGATGAAGATATTTGGATGGACTATTGTCTGAGGACAGACAGCAGTGGAGGCATTCATATCATTCCCACCATGTTTGTTGGATCCAATGGTCATGGCGACACCATTCCCACAGCCTTGGGTTGTGGTCAAGTCAAAAGTCATAGTGTTGACTTTCTGCACTGCTATTGTCTGTACCCATCATATTTTGTACCTTTGTCTGTAATGTAGATCAGTAGGCCTAGACCAGGTAACCATAAATATTAAGTTCTTTCCAACAGAGACATAGCAATAATGATAACACCAACATATATCAGGTACTTTCTATGAGCCCAGTACTGTGCAAACACACAGTGCATGACTTTTCTCCTTGAATCTTTACAACAACCATGTGAATAGGAAACTATGATTATTTCCATTTTACAGATAAGGAAAAAAAACTCCAAGAAAAACTAAATAAATCATTCAAGCGTCCCCAGGGACAAGGTGGAAGAGAAGGCATGTCAGCCCAGGTCAACTCTGCTCCCCAGCCCGATTCCTTACCTGCCATATCACACTGTCACAGTCCTTCAGAAAGTCCTGAAGCCTCAAAAACCAGGATGGCCCGGGCCAGTCCATTTTTAGGGCTGTTTCGGGTGCTTTGAACTTTTAACAAAGTATGCCATATGGTGCTGGAAGACTCCCAGATGACTACTGTAGGAGCCTTCCCATGAGGTGTGGGAGCATCCCAAAGTCTGTGGCACCACAGTTGGACATGAACCACATCTTGGCACCTCAGCCCCTGACTGTCGCCACATTAACACAAGCCAGATAGGCGTCCTGAGGCTGTTTGTCCAGAAGTCCGCCACACCCCCTCTCTCTTCTCAATATCACAAATCTCCCTCCCAAGCACCAAGACTGCTACCTCTTCCTAAGTAAATTTGAAAAATTGCTATGGAGTGCATCCCTGGCTATAGGCTTTAGCCCAATGTCCTCCTACCCGCAGTCAGCTCTTCAGAAACTGGTCTCTGACTTGAAGTCAGCCACTCGTGACCATCAGGGTAGGAGGTTTAAACATGAGAAGAAAGATGATCAGAGCAGTGGGAGCTGCTGGGGTCAGAGAACATCCTGGAAGGATAAGCCCCCACATGTCACATGAGCTGATCATCTCATTTCGCAGATGAGGAAGTTGAGGTCCAGCCAGGAGAAGAGCTGTGGATAGAGCACCCAGACACTCAGAAGCAGGTGGAACAGAAGCCTGATTTTTTTAGGGCTGCTTTTTTTTTTTTTTTTTTTTTTTTTTAGATTTTATTTATTTATTCATGAGAGACACACAGAGAGAGACAGAGACACAGGGAGAGGGAGAAGCAGGCTCCATGCAGGGAGCCCGATGTGGGACTCGATCCCAGGACCCCAGGATCATGACTTGAGCCAAGCCAGTCAGTGGCACCACTGAGCCACCCAGATGCCCCTCTCAGGCCCACTTTTAAAAGCCCCTGCAGCAATGGGGTTCCAGACATCTTTCCTTCTTCGAGTGATGCACCCCCACCTCTTTTTGGAATCTCCTCTTACCCAGGGTGGGTCGTCTTAAGAGTCCCAACAGAAAGCCACAGAGATGCCCAGGGAGACCAACCAGACTTTTTCTCCCTGGGCCCTGCCAGTCTTAGAGTCTTAAATGGAGTGACCCAGGAACAGAATGTAGAAATGTGAGCCCATTCTTTCTGGTCGCTGTCCCTGGAGAGAACAAATTGTCTGGCTGTTTAGACGCTTGGCATTCCTTGGGACCAAGGCTGTGTCAACTCTGTAGTTCCAGGTCCCCAGCAGTCCTGGGAACTCTCCAACGTCCTTCTGGGAAATTTTGTTTAGGATTCAGTTCATCGTTAGAATTTTTTTTGTTTCTTGTAATTAAAAAGCTCTGAGTGATGGAGCATTCCTCAAATTTTCCCCACAATATCATGCTGCCTTGATCTGGGACAACACAACAACTTTCCAAAAAGAAAAAGAAAAAAAAAGGCAGCAAGCTGAAAACCACAATAAGGTAGAAATACAATCAAATCCTGAGCAGTAACATCTTCTATGTCGCGTCTCATTGTCTCATCGGCTGCATATTTTGTTCTCCGGTTATCTACAATTAGGGATAATTTGTACCGGACTTCAGGTCTACCAACATAGCTGATAGCAGGCCGTCTGGGTATTGTGGCGTCTCCACTCTGACCGTCTAGAAGGTCTTCCTCCCATCAAACCCAAATAAACTGCTCAACCTAAGCACAATTCTTAGATTTAAGAAAAAAAAAAAAAAAACTCTCATTGAAAAAGAAAAAAACAAAACAAAACAAAACCTCCCACTTAAGAAATCATTGTTTTGTGACAAGTATTGTGCTAAGGGTTTTACATGCACCATTTAATCAAACCAGCAATTCTATGGAGTATTGAGATTTATCGCACTATTATCAGTGCCTATTATTACTAATATGTGCAATCATTAATTAGGGCAAAATATTATTAATGTTTCTAATATTACACTATAATTAGCTCCATTGCATTAAGGAAAAAACTGGCCATCAGAGATGGGGGGTGTGGAGGTGTGGTGAATGCATTGCCAAGGTCACATAGCTAGCTGGTCAGAGGCCTGAGATATAAGACCAGGTTGATCTGGCTCCAGAGGTCTTGCTCTAAAACCATAGGTTGAATCATCTGGAAAGACTCAGAGACACTCACTCAAGTGGTTCTCAATCAGAGAACCCTCCCTGAATAAGAAAAGGTGAGTATCAGAATCTCCAAGGAAATTGTTGCTTGAAAAGCATATATAATGATATAATTTCATATTTGAAAAATGGAAAATATACCTATCTCAGTGCCCTTTCTTTCTTTCTTTCTTTCTTTCTTTCTTTCTTTCTTCTTTCTTTCTTTTCTTCCTTTCTTTCTTTCTTTCTTTTTTTTTTTCTTCCTTTCTTTCTTATACAAACCAGGACACATTTGAGAGTGGAAGGGGCTGGTGTGAATGATCCAGTCTGGTGTCACAGGTACAGTGGGGTGTAGGATCACAGGTGAGAAAACAGAGTCTCAGGGAGACTAAGACTTCAGAGCAAATAAGTGGTCCAGATGGAATTGGAACCCTGGAAGAAAGAACAGGGGCACCCATCATACCCCCTGTGACATTTCTGAGGCCTCATGTTCCTCTAATCCTTCAAAACTGCAGTCAACATGTGCTCATGCCGAGCAGCCCTTCCTAATTCCCTTCCTAATTAACCACAGTGGGTTTTGCAGCCTTGATGTCTTTTTTTTTTAATATTTTATTTATTTATTTATTCATGAGAGACACATAGAAAGAGAGGCAGAGACATAGACAGAGGGAGAAGCAGACTCCCTGCAGGGAGCCCGATGCAGGACTCCATCCCAGGACCTGGGATCATGCCCTGAGCCAAAGGCAGATGCTCAACCACTGAGCCACCCAGGTGTCCCAGCCTTGACGTCTTCTTTTACTCACTGGGTGCTACACTTTATTCATTTTCTCTTCATTGTGAACTGCTTGTGCTTCTTGGGGGGGGGTGCACACATGCACCTGTATTTTGGGCGGTTCCATGTCAATTATAACTAAAGGTCGGTTACCACTGAACTGAAATGACGCATGAGTTAGCACTGAACATACAAAATGAAGGCACAATCCTGATGTGCCCAAGTTTCTGTTAATATGGTGCTTTGATAATGCAGAGCACCTGCATTCTGATTTTCTCTTCCACAGTATATTATTTCCCAAGCTGCCATGGCCCCAAAAGGGTGGCTTACGACCACAGGAATTTTTTCTCACAGGTATCCACAGGGCCATGCTCCCTCTGAGGCTCTGTGGAGGATGCTTCTTACCTCTTCCTAGCTCCGCTGGACACCACCAATCCTTGGCATTCTTTGGCTTGTAGATTCATCACTCATCTCTGTCTCTGCATATGGGCTTCTTCCTTGTATTTATTTGTATGTATTTCTGGGTCTCCCCTCCTCTTACTATAAAGACACCAGTCATTAGATTTAGGGTCCACCCTAAACCAGTATGACTTCATCTCAACCAAGCCCATCTGCAAAGACATTATTCCCCCGAGCAAGGTCATGTCTGAAGTTCCCGGTGGATGTGAATTCCAGGGGGACTCTCTTCAGCCCCGTGCAGATGGGTAGGTCCCTCCAGGCCTGGGTTTGGGGCAAAGATCCACACTGCTGTCAGTGCCTAAACTGGGTAGTACACATCATAGGCCCTCATAATCCTGGTGGGTCGCAGGGCAGCCTGGAGTTCAGCCCAAAAGTGGTGATTTTTTCTCACCACTCCGGCCCTCTAAACAAAAAACCACTCCCTAGCTCCCTTCCTTCCCTTTTTCAATGCTGTCTTTTCTGGTTCCCCACCCACCCTAGCCTCCCTTTCTCTTTCCTTCCTCCTGCCAGCCAGGAAGGGCTGATGGTGGGGGGTTGAGGAGGGGTTCGTATGCGTGTATATATGTGTGTGTGCATGCGTGAGCGTGTGTATTCCAGAGGGGAGGATCTCCAAGCCTCCTCACCCCACACAAGCATTTCTGTGCTCTGGCATTTAGGTTGCAACGCCATTAGCAGCTCCCAGAGAGCCAAACTATATTTTCAGCTCTTAGTCAAATAGCCTGTCTTGGCCACACACGCTTCTGATTGTTTTCTCCAGAAGTTCCAAGTGAAAAGTTTCCCCATTGCAAGCTCAGCCTGTGTCTTCCTCTTTCTTTAGTTTCTGGATGCTAGTTCACTTTTTCTAATTAAAAATTAACAGCATGTTGTCACTCACTGAGCTTTTACTGTGTGCCAGGCAGTGTGTCACACACGGCACACACTTCAAGTCACTCATTCTTGACATGATACCCCTCCGAAAGAGGAGGATATTGAGGTCTTTGAGCAACCATGTTGTTTCCCCAGGGTGACACCGCCAGCTCAAAGGGGGGTCAGAATTTGAACCTATGTTCATCCGATTCCACGGCACTTTCTCTTCGTCCACGAGGGTTATGAAAGTGACCCTTAGATATTTTATTCCTTCACACGGCCTCCCAGCCAAGCTTCCTGAAAATGTATGAGAGCACGGAGTATGATCTGTTGTTTTCTGGAAGGAGTTAAGCAGATTCTTCACATTTTCTGGCTCCTCTGAAATCACCAGGGGGGTGGGGTTGCTGTTAAAAGGGAACTATGTAGACAAAGTGACAGACTTAAAATTATTACCGAAGATTGTCTTAGAATCCATTTTTCTCATAGCAGCTGCTTTGGGCTTCTGAGTGCAATATCTTAAGCCCTAAAATGCAAACTTCTCACAGTTTCTAAAAGCTCCTTGTTGGCAGATTTCCACTGAACTTGATTCAGCATGCTCTGTGGGCTGGGGACAAGAAGGCTCAGTGTGTCTTCAAATAAGAGTCAGCCAACAACCTCACATTCTGGAGACTCCAATTCCACTCAGCTCCTTGCAGCTTCTTGGGTGAACCTGCTTTCTCTTGCCCCTGTGCACCTGCTGTCCCTCTGCTGAACACCTCACCCTGAACACAACTGCTTCCCAGTGAATTTGTCCTTCAAGGCGCCATAGCACCCAGGAAGGCATTTCCCCACCCCACTCATCCTAGGAGTCCTTGTCTGAACCCTAAAGCAGCTCCCAATGCTTCGCTTTCAGGGCTGCAGATAGAAGGGGTTTAACACCTGAGCTTTGCCTCAAATCTACTAAGTTGGGGTCTCTAAAGTGGAACCTGGGAAGTATGCATCTTAACAAGTTCTCCAGGCACTTGGGAAGATGTCCCAGGCCTAGCTTTCCAGCACTGAGTCATTACTTCATCTTCAAAATTCTTATCCTGTATTTAAAAAAAGAAATTTAACAGTTACACATGGCCTATCATGGTCTATGCACTGTGTGCATGTCACTCTGTCAGTTCACGTGAGGGTCAGAACAATATTAGTGAGGAGGATACAATTATTATCCCTATTTTTCAGATAAAGAAACTAAGGTACAGAAAGATTAAGGAACTGGTCTGAGGTTACTTACCCACTAAGTGGCAAAGCCGGCTTATCTATGGATTTCTTTCTTTAAACCTTCTCATTTGTTAAATTCAAATAATTTACTTGAATTTTATGCAAAATCTATGAAGGCAGGGATTTTTAGCTGTCCATTTCTGGACACTCAGAGTCTAGAAGAATGCCAGGTGAAGAGTTACCATCACCACACATTTGTTGAATGAATTAATGAAAACAGAAACACTTAATGTGGGGTTGAGGTGTTCTTTATATCTCCTTCTCATACAAAAAAATACATGGATATATTATCCCTGTTAAAAAGTGTGCCCTGCAAAAAAAAAAAAAAAAGTGTGCTCTTCCTAAAACCATACTGTATTTCTGTCCTGGTATCTCTGCCCCAGGTAGGGAAGCCCTGGTCTGAGTGGACCTTTCTCTTTGCACTGACCACAGTCAATTAGAGTTTTTGCTTCCAGATTTCAAGCTCCTGCTAACAGGGACCGGATTTATTCATCTTTGCATCCCTATGCCTGGGGTAAAAGTCAACTCCTGCATTCCTCATTCCTGCCAGAGCACTGATTTTAGAGCTGTTGAAATCTAAACCCTTGGAAAATTCTTGGAGATCTGGCAGGAGGCAATAGTATTAAATGTATGGCAAAGAATAAAGAAGCTAGGGAGGCCTGGACTATTGGCCACCAAAGGAGTGTCAGAGCTATTGGGCATAAGGAAGTCTGAACTCTCCTTCTGGCTGATTCTTCATACCCCAGAAACAGTCTGCTTCTTGGAGATGGTGTCCTTTGTCAGGGTGCAAGCTCCTTGCAGATAAGAATCATGTCCTTTAAAAAAAAAAAGGAATATATATATATATATATATATATATATGTGTGTGTGTGTGTGTGTGTGTGTGTGTGTGTGTATTTATTTATTTATTTGAGAGAGAGAGAGAAGAGGAGGAGCAGAGGGAGAGAGACAAGCAGACGCTGTTGGACTCTGTCCCAAGACTCTGAGATCACGATCTGAGCCAAAACCAAGAGTCAGATGCCCAACCAACTGAGCCACCCAGGTGCCCCAAAGATCATGTCCTTGTTCTTCCTCACCATATCTTCAGAACCTGCTTAGTACCTGGCATATAGAAGATACTCAATAAAAGCCACGGGATGAATGAATGAAAGATTTTTTAACATGTCCTAATAAGAAAAGTATAACAGGCTTACCCGCACATTTTCCTGTTTCCGCAGTCTCCTGTGGCTCTAATATTTCCATATAAAATGTGTCTGTGGGAGGTAGTTTGGTTGGAAAGGCTTACTGAGAAGAGTATTTTATATAAGCTGGAAAAATAATAATTAGCCATGTAAAAGGAAGGGCACGATGAGGACTGCCAAGGAGCAGATTCTATATCCATCCCCATCCTAAACCCTAGTAGGTACCTGAATTCCAGTCTCTCAGCTGTCAAGTTCTGGGGTTGGAGCAGTGACCTCACCAGCTGGCAGGAGCTCCAGCTCATTATTCAAGATATCGGTTCTGCTTCGGATGAAATGCCAACAAGAATATCGCGAGCTAATGGCAGGGAGGCAGGCAGGCAGGAAGTCAGTGGTAATTAAACTTTGCTTGGTACGCAGCAGCCAAGCCCAAAGCACACAGGAAAGATATGGGCAGAAGCTGCCAAGAGCTGAATAGGGAGCAAGGCATAAAGAAGCAAACTCAAGAAAGTTTGGGGGTCCTATTTTTGCCTGAAATACCCGCTTTCAGAGACTATCCCAGTTGGTTGGTGAGAGAACCGTATCAGTGGGTCAGTGAAAAGGAAGCTGATCGTCACACATCAGAGCAGCAGATGAATATAATGATATGTTAAGTACTCCCCAGCCCAGGGATTCTCCATAAAATGGCAAGTGTCCCCAACAGCTTTATCTAATAGCTTGTCGATGTATTTGCATGAAAAAAAGAGTCATCCTCTCCTAATATAACAAAAGGCCTTCACAGGTCAAGGGAGGGGGAAGGAGTGGGCAGAGACAGCAAACAAGAAATGGAAGCTTAGGGGCACCTGGGTGGCTCAGTCGGTTAAGCATCTGCCTTCCACTCAGGTCATGATATTGGGGTCTTGGGATCAAGCCCTGAGTCAGGCTCCCTGCTTCTCCCTCTCCCTACTTGTCTCAAATAGATAAAATCTTTTTCTTTTTTTTTTTTTAAAGAAAGAAACAAAGAAAAGAAATGGAAGCTTAGAGAGTGTTTACGACCAGCCCAGACAGAGATGTTCACATCTATGATGAAATATTAAATTGTATCCGCCTTTTGGGGTATGTTCTCTTGCAATCAGCCTCTTTTATACGAAGACGTCCGGGCACATTGAATTGCATGTCCAAGGTCACCCAATAACTGGGTGGTAAACTTCTAGGATTTTAGAGTTGTTTGTGCCACAACATTACCTACTCTGCTTTGACTGATACAACCCCTATTGTGTTCTTGACAAATGTAATTTAACTCCAGTTGTAACTCAACCTTCAGTTCATCGACAGGCCATGTGACCATTTTGTGCCCACCTGACTTATTAACAGCATTTACACCTAAACTAAAATTTGCTCCTGGCCAGGGTATGTCATAAAGGAGGGCTGTCAAAAAGATCACTGATTCACTGTAGTTGCCTTTGTAAGAACCCACAGGAGAAATTTCTGTCTCCATGCCGACAGCTCTTCCTTTTGGGGACTTAGATGATAACATTAATTTTAATATATTTCTTTTATTTTCAGCTCTGGGGGCACTAGGAAAAACTACCTGGTGCTATCTCTTTCCATGCCTTGGCCACCAGGAAGCTCAGTGCCAAATGAATGTCAATCTGCAGCAAGTCTCTAGGATTTAAAGCACTTCTTTTCAGAACTAACCCTGTCCTTGGCTTCATTTTATTTTTCCTTATATTTCTTTTTAAAGATTTTATTTATTTATTCATGAGAGACACGGAGAGAGAGGCAGAGACATAGGTAGAGAGAGAACCAAGCTCCATGCAGGGAGCCTGATGCGGGACTGGATCCTGGGAATCATGCCCTGGGTCGAAGGCAGGAGCTCAACTACCGAGCCACCCAGGCGTCCCTCTTTCTTATTTTTCCTAACCTGATTTCTTACTCACTCTTTCCCTTGGTGTAATATATACCCAGAAGGTACTTCACACCCACTGTGAAATGAAGGAGGAAAATCATGAAAACACACACAGGGTAATTTGTGAACGTCAGCAACAGAACAAGCTTCTGCGCTGGCATCAGAACAAAAACTCTGGGTTGCAGACCCAGTTTGACCACTTAATTGCTGTGTGACCTTACAAGACTTACTGTGCCCCATTTATTCTTTTTTTAGAAAGTTGGGGATGGGGGGCCCTAATTATATCTCCCTTGAAACTCTGTGTTGAGGATTATATTGAGAAAAGCACTTGACCTCTAATAAGTGCTCTTACCAAATTTTTGTTCCTTCCTTCCTCAACTCAAAACGCCTTCAGCAACTATGTGCTCTTGGACTTGCTCAATCATGTTCCTGGGTGACCTGGTGAGCTCTGAAATATCTGCTGCTGAGGAAATGCATTTTAGCTGCATCAGGAGAATGTTAGGTCAGAAGGAAGCTGGGGAGGAAATCATGTCCAGTGCTTGCTGAGGAACTCAACTCATGAGCTCATGGAATCACAGTGGGAAAGAGAGGTTGGAAATTCAGGGCGGGAGACATCTCTAGACACACTGCAGTGACTAAGGGGATGTTCTGGTGGAGCCTTGACCTGAAACCAATGACCACGCCCCCACCTGGCCTCCAGCCCCCCACCCCTGCCATTGTGATTCCTTTCATCAGCATTATTTTCTTCACAGCAATGAGTACAATTTGTGATATATTTTTTTGTTTCCTTGTGACTTTGTTTGTCTACCTCCTTCATCAGACTACAAACGCCATGAGAACAAGAACTGCTTCTGTCTTGACTACCCTGGAACTCCTGGTCCCTGGCACCAGATGGAGCACCAGGCAGGGACACCGTAACTGTTTACAGGAGGGAAAAAAAACAAAAAAACTAGAAAGCAAGGAAAGGAAGAGGAGAGAAAAACTAGAGATTGCCCAGGCAGGAGGCAGTAGGGCAGAGGCAGACGGGGGGGAGCATTCCAAGCAGGGAATAGTATGTGCAAAGGCCCAAAGGGGTCCACAGGACTGGCTACATAGTTCAGAGGGCCCAGTACAAAATGAAAGTGCGGGGTCCCTTGTTCAAACTTTGTTACACATTTCAGGACAGAGAGCGGATCATTAAACCCAATGTGGGCTCTTCTGTGTGCAGAGCCCTGTGTGGATGCACAAGCCCCTTGCCCACGAAGCGCATGCTAGGAGACAAACAACCTGAGCCATGGGTGCGCGGCGGGTAGGCCTTGTCTCCCTCAGCCCCCACGGTGGTCTGATAAGGGATCCGCTGGGGTCCAGCCACACCGGGTTTTCTAACTGCTGGAGCTGCTTTCCCAGGGGAGCAGGACAGAGCCTGTCTAAGTGTGTCCTCCAAACCCGGTGTTGATATTAAGAACTACTACAGAATGAGGTAGCTCAGCCCAGGTCCTGCAAAGCATAGCTTGGCAGAAAGCTCCCGAAAACCCTCAGCGAGCCCCAAACAAAGCGGCAGTGTGTAGAGTTTTGGACCGAAGCCTGCTGGCTGAGGGCGGAAGGTGGACTGTTTCTACTTAACGAGGTCCATTCAGAGTCTAGTCTAGTCCTCCTCGACGCTGTGCCTGGTCAACGTGACAATTTGTCATCAGCCCACAGCGCAGGCTGCGAATAGATGCTCTCCCATCCTGTTTTTGGGAAAACTTGTAATTTACAGGTTATCTTTGGGGATAACTTTAATTGAGACTTCCGTGTTATGTCTTACTTCCAGTTGTGATTACCTAAGTTGTTTGCTAGGATCCGCCTAAAGGGCACTGGGCCCGGGACAGGTTATTGAGGGAAATCCTGGTGGGTGACTACTGTGTGTGTGGTGTGAGTGGGTGTGAGTGCATGTGAGTGTGAGTGTGCGTGTATGTGTGCGTGCACATGCACGCCCTCTCACAACATGTACAAAAGTGAAAAGGCTAATTGTTTACTTTGTCTCTTCTAAGCTTAGAGAAAGCTAGTAATCCAAGAACCCTTGGAAACTACCGTTTCTCAGGGAATATAGATTATCACAAAGATCTCCCTCAGAAAGGGAAAGAAAGAGGAAATGAAAGTCTCTTTGACTAGGCACTTGTCCACCACGTGTCAGGCTCTTTCACATACATGGTGTCATGGATTCTTCACCAGAATCTGAGAGATAGGAACTAACATACCCATTTTACAGATGAGCAAACTGAACTCAAGGGTTTCGCTGACGTCCTCAATTGTGACACTGCATCAGGATTATAACCCAGGACTCTAAATGCTGTGTTCTTTCTATGAAACCACACTGCCTCTCGCAGGAGGTGAAAAGGGATGGAGGAGAAAGAAGTAAAGGGTTAATTTGTTTTCCTTGAGGATACAAAAAAAAAAAAAAAAAAAAAGCAGGTCTTAATATCTTAATATTGTCCCATGACTGAGGTCTTAGCCTAGACTCGACTCCCTACCTTGCCGGCACTAAATGTCCCATCTTTTTCTGCCTCTTCAACCTCAGAGAGTCGGTAAATACCATGGCTGATATAATCCAGAATAACGGGAAATCCAAAAGAATAACAATTTGGACTGTGTATGATTTCAGAAGGCATCTTTCACTACTTCCTGATATTAGAATTCCAGTTATTTACACTATTTCCAGGAAACTATTGATTCCACGCTATCCTCCAATTCTTGAAACTCTAATAGCTCTGCTCCCTTCTGCTCTTTGATTTGCAAGGGATAAAAAGAAATGCCAGGTCCCTTGGCCTACAGCTCAGAGCAAGGAGCGAAGACACGAAGGATTCAGCTTGAGAGAATGGGAGAGTCATTTATTCCTCTTTGAGGCTCTTCTTATTTTTAAAGATTTATTTATTTTAGAGAAAGACAGAGCATGAGCAGAGGGAGGGGCAGAAAGAGAGAGAGAGAGATAATCTCAAGCAGACCCCCTGCTGAGCACAGAGCCCAACGCGGGGTTGATCCCAGGATTCTGAGATCATGACCTGAGTCGATATCAAGAGTCAGACACTCAACTGACTGAGCTCCCCAGGCACCCCTTGAGGCTCTTCTTCTTATGGATATCCTGCATCCTACCCTGAGACTTTTACCAGACCAGAGGAAGTAAAGAGATCTTAAGTCCTTGAAATATGGGTTGGAGTGTCCACTCTGTCATGCACCTGCAGTGAGTCTTGGGATAAGTCACTTAAAACCTTTCCAATCCTCAGTTTCCTGATCTATAAAATGAAGACGAAAGTACCCAACATCACTCACATACTGTTGCCGAAGGAATTTTAAAATGCATATACTGGGCAGCCCAGGTGGCTCAGTGGTTTAGTGCTGCCGTCAGCCCAGGGTGTGATCCTGGGATGCTGGGATCGAGTCCCACGTCAGGCTCCCTGCATGGAGCCTGCTTCTCCCTCTACCAGTGTCTCTGCCTCTCTCTCTTTCTGTGTCTCTCATGAATAAATAAATAAAATCTTTTAAAAAAATAAAATAAAATACATATATTTTGGGCCAGCTATTCCACCTACAGAAATTTATCCAAAGGAAATACCCTGACAAGTGCACAAAATGAGATATGTATAGAGATATTCCCTGAGATATTGTTTGCAATATATTGAAGGCTTTGAAGTAATCTAATGTCTGTCCATATGGAATTTGTTAAGTAATTATGACATATCCATATGTTGCAATGAGTGTAGGTATTTAAAGTGATACAGTAGACCTCTATTTGTTGAGTTAGCAATTTATGCTATGGTTGTATTATATGTGGGAAGACTTGTAGACTATCCAAGAGCCTAAACATAGTGGTTGATTCTAAGGAGTGGAACTGAGGTTTTGTGAGAGATTATTGTTTCAGTGGATATTTTTCTTTGTATTGTTTGAGGTTCTTGCCTGTGCATGGTCTGCTTAAGAACTGCTTAATTAATTAAAATAAATAAAATGTCAAAAGTGTGTTTCTTGGGCAGCCCGGGTGGCTCAGCAGTTTAGCGCTGCCTTCAGTCCAGGGTGTGATCCTGGAGACCCGGGATCGAGTCCCATGTCAGGCTCCCTGCATGGAGCCTGCTTCTCCCTCTGCCTGTGTCTCTGCCTCTCTCTCTCTGTGTGTGTCTCTCATGAATAAGTAAATAAAATCTTTTTTTTTAAGTGTGTTTCTATGTACATTAAAATTATAAGGATATGTGTGTTGCCAATAACTGTCTCTGATTACAAGAAATTGTTTTTCCCTTCTGCTATACTTTTCTGAATTTTCCAAATTATTTGCAACCAGCAGGCATAAACTTACAATAATGAGAGAAGACCAAAATGAAACAATAAAATACTGTCTGTTTTAGAAAAGAAAAAGCCATCTACTAGTTCTGAATTCTTTAGCTTTTAGAAAGCTCAAAATAGTTACAAGATTATTGTATTAGTTAGCTATTGCTGTATAACAAATTACCCACATACTTAGTGGCTTAAAACATCAATAAATACTTACTACTTCAAAAAGTGTCCATGGGTCAAGAGTTCAGGGACAACTTAACTGAATGGTTTGGGCTCAGGATTTTTCAAGAATTCACTGTTGTGGGTCACAGCTGAAAACATCTGAAGGCTTCACTACTACTGGCTATTAACAATGGCCTCTGTTCTTCATCATGCAGACCTCTCCACAGGGCTGCTTGAGTGTCCTCCAACATAATATCTGACTTCCCCCACAGCAAGTATTCCAAGAGGGAGCAAGACACAAACCACAATGTCTTTTCTGTTCTAGCCTCAGAAATCACATGCATCCTTTCTGAATATCCTAGGAGTTACAGAGGCCAACCCTATTCATCATGGAAGGGACCACATAAAGGTGTGCATACAAGAAGGCAAAGATCACTATGGGGGCCATTCTGGAGGCTGGTTACCCTAATTATATACATAAAGAGTTCCAAAAACTGTTGAGCACTATCCAAATGAGAGGGAGTCTCACATTTTGTCCTCACTCTTCCCCAGGGAGCACCCTGACAGTAATGTCTATGTTTTCCCTTACTTAATCATTCATTGTTTTAGCCCTGGATCTTTAAAGAACCCTTTCTCTGAAGAATTCTAAGTCACACGTAGGACAAAGCAAGGAGAAGGGCCCTAAGAACTTACTGCCCGCTTCTTTGTGAACCATCCATTTTGAAAATGGTGTCAGAATATTGTTTACAATCACTGGTCTCCTCTCCCCCACATGTCCACCTGCCCATAGGTGTCCTGAGTGTCCCCAGAAATAAAGAATGGAGCCTGTGCCAGCCTCAATTAGTCAGGGATTCCTTCAGGTTAGAATCAGTGTTGAATTTGTCACTGTCCCCAAGGACTTGGCTCAGTGTTGGCTCTGAAGCTGCTAAATAGTTCCTGGCTGATTTTAATGGATTTAAAACTATAATCTGAAAGCTAAGTCTTCTTCTACTGAAAGAAGGGAATGCAACCAATTGCAAAAAATAATCATTTGACCTCACCAAATCTCATTCCCGATGCTCTATCTGCTCTCATCTCCTCTGCCCTACCTTTGCTTATATATAATTTCCCATCCTCTGTTCTTTGGTCTGATCCCTGGCTCAGCCATGTAGTAGCTACTTGATTTTGTGCAAGTTACTTAATCTCTCTGAACTTCAGTTCTCAGATCTGTGAGACAAGGATAATACTTCCTCACAGAGTTCTTAGAAAGCTGAAATTAAAGAACAATATATACGGTGCCAGAAACTTAAGAGAATTTAAATGCATATGATTTTCCTCTCTGTTCTTTGTGTTGACATGAGCATAGTGTGCACATTTCACTTTGTGTTTTGCTTTTGTTGTTTAATATGATTCGGTGATCATTTTTATAAGTTGCTGCCTCATGCTCATAGTGATAGATTTTTTTGGCTGCATATTTTATCAATCATTTCTGATTGTAAGATACTCAAAGCCTTGCAAAAATTTTTGTGGTTACACAAGACATGTCCTCTTAGATTTTTTTTTTTTTTTTGGTCACAGGATAACATACCAAGATTGATTTTTATCTGTCCACAGGCAATTTGAGTTTGAATTTTTTATTAATTCATAAAGTTTAGGTCCCATTTCCTCAACTGGAGTTTATATTGCTTGGTAGTAGGTATTATGTCTCATTCTCAATGGGCGGTAGTGTGTGGTAATTAAGGGCACAAGTTTTTGAAACAGACAGATCTGAGGCTGTGTTCTGGTTTTACTGCTCTTTGAAATTCAGCATTCCCAACTGTGAAATAAAGATATCTAAACCTACACTTTGGCATAAGTATCAGTTATATGTTGCTACATTACAAACCATCCTAAAGCTAAATGCCTTAAAACAGCAACAATCATTTATTTGGTTGATGTATCTACAATTGGGCAGCACTGAGCAAGAACAGTTCATTTCTCCTCTATGCAGTGTGAGTTGAAGTGCTTTGGGGGATTCAGAGTTTGGATCCATCCATTTGGTTGGTTGGAGGATCCATCTATTTCAAGACAATACACTCACAGGGCTGGTATGTTGGTGCCTGTTGGGAACTCAGCTGGGGCTTTAGCCTGAGCTTCTTGGTTCTCCTTCACATGGATTTTGTTTCTTCAATATATGGGTTTCTTGGGTTTCTTCAATATATGGTGGTTCGGTTCTAAGAGTGAGAGTCTCAAGAGCTCCAAGTGGAAGTTGTACTGCCTTTTGTGTCCTAGCCCCAGAGTCATATAGTGTCACTTCCATTGTAGTTATAAGCCCTCCTCGGTTCAAGCAGAGGGAACCTCGTGATAAAGGAACGCCAAATCGTACTGTAAGAAAAGCTGATGAGACAAGAGATCTTGCTGAAGTCATTTTTGGAAAGCAAATTTTGCCACCAACTAGTAAGATTTAAAAATTAGATAAATATCATATGTTTATTTTTTTAAAGATTTTATTTATTTATTCATGAGACACAGAGAGAGAGAGAGAGAGAGAGAGAGAGAGAGAGAGAGGCAGAGACACAGGTAGAGGGAGAAGCAGGCTCCATGCAGGGAGCCTGATGTGGGACTTGATCCCAGGTCTCCAGGATCACACCATGGGCTGAAGTCGGGGCTCAACCGCTGAGCCACCCAGCCTGCCCAATACTATATGTTTAAATGCTCAGTAGAGTACATGGCTCATAGCAGGTACTCAATTCATAGTGGCTAGTTGACATGGAACCATGGGCAGTTGTGATCTCCAGGTAGACCTTCAGCAGATATTCAGGGTTAAGTGATTTTCAGATTGTCTGGGTCACCTTTTCTCCCTTCATAAGAATAAGTGAAGTGTGTGTCTGTCCTGATATTTGGCTTTCCCCATTGTTCTTCTCTTTTATAAGTTCATAACCCACTTATTTGGTCAATCATAAGACTCAATAGAAATAAGCAACACTATGTGGCATTGTTTAGCCACAGCCCATTTGTCTTGTGGTTGGGTCTTTCCAAACTGTCCTGTATGGCTTGGCCCCAAAATAGTTTGTCTGCAATGTGTGAAAGAGGATGTTAGTGATAAAGAGAGGATGTGAACCTGACCTACTGTCAGTCAAACAGGAGGCTTTGGCATGGAATATTCTTGAGCCATTCAGTCTCAGCTGTAGAGATGCCAGTAGTAAAGTAGAACTTGCCTCTGTCTAACAGGGTTGGGTGGGGCCAGAAAGAACCATCAAAAGGGGGCCAGAGACAGGATGGCACTTGCCCAAGGTCATAGAGCAAGTTGATGTCAGAGTCATAGATTAGAGCAGGGTTTCTTAACCTCAGCAATATTGGCATTTTGAACTAAACAATTCTTTGTTGTGAGAGCCTCTCCTGTTCAATGTGATAAGTCTAGAAGCATCCCTGGCCTCCTCTCCCCAGATGCCAGTAGCATCCTCTTCCTCTAGACATTGCCAAATGTCTCCAAAGGGGCAAAATTGCTCCCAATAGAGAACCACTGGCCTAGAATCCAGGTCTCCCAGTAGCCTGTGAATTTACCCAACTAAATTATCATTTTGCTAGGTAGTGAGTTGATTTACAAAGAGTAAATTAGGGCTGAATTAGTCTTTGTAGACTAGCATGGCTTTTGCTAAAGAAAGAACACCTTTTACAAATAAAGGCAAATCTAGAATATACGATATTCTGTGAGACAACTGGCCTGATCCCTTCAAGAAGCCAGAATCATGAAAGAAAAGAAGTGAGGATGATTGTTAAAGATGAAGAGACTCATGACCTTATCTTTGATTGGATCTTTTTTTTTTTTTTTTTTTTTTTTTTTTTTAAGATTCTATCTATCCATGAAAGACACAGAGAGAGAGAGACAGAGACACAGGCAGAGGGAGAAGCAGGCTCAGTGCAGGGAGACCAATGTGAGACTCGATCCGGGGACCCCAGGACCACATCCCCGGTGGAAGGCAGACGCCCACCGCTGAGCCACCCAGGCTTCCCTCATTGGATCTATTAAACGCACACACACATACACAGAGTTGTAGAAGATCTTTTAGGGGCAATTGGGAAAACCTGAATATGCAATTATTATTTATTTAGGTGTGGATATTGATATGGAGTGGATTAAGAAAATGTCCTTGTTTGGGGGAGATGCATGCTGAAACATTTAGCATTGGGGGAAATGGGTCAGCCATCAAAAGTAGGCAAATATGTCAAAATGTCAATAATTGATAACTCTATGATAGATCTTATGACTCTTTTTCATTTTTCTGTATGTTAGAACATTTTCTTAATTTAAAAATAGGGAAAATAAATAAGCATAAAGGTGAAAAAGCAAAATAATTAAAAACTTTCCTAAAGAAACATTCCCCCAAGTGCACAGAGACATTCACTGCCACATTGTATATAACACGGGAAAAAAGGAAACAACCTTCCTTTCATCCCTAAGCAGTAGTCAAACAAGTTGTGACATTCTAGTTGATATAGAATACCATGCAACAATTACAAAGAGCAAAGTACAACCTCAAATCTGCCCACAAAAGTGAAAACATTCTGAGTCAGTAATGACTGCCAAGAGTCCTGTATTCTGGGACATTAAGTCTCACAGTAGCGACCATGACTCATTGGCATGAACTCTTAGGTTGGTAATCAGAAGCCAAAGGGCAGCAACCATGCGGATGCTGGGCAATGCAGGATAGGACTCTATGCAGATATAAGTATTAGTCCAATAATGATTCACTGCACAAAAAATACAATTTTCTTTATTTTTCTAAGAGTTACCCAGGGTGTGATCCTGGAGACCCAAGATCGAGTCCCACGTCAGTTTCCCTAAGTGGAGCCTGCTTCTCCCTCTGCCTGTGTCTCTGCCTCTGTGTGTGTGTGTGTGTGTGTGTGTCATGAATAAATAAATAATAAAAATAAATAAATAAAAACTACCTTGCATTTTAAGCTCACATTCCACTGGGATGTTGAGAATTCCACCTGGAGCAATTGAGCATTCTCCTTTTTTCTGGAATTGTGACTAACTCTTGGAGAAGGTTTGGGGTTGAATTGTCTGAAATGGCTAATATTTTCAACCTTAAAAATATCAGCTTTGTGTAGTTCAACCTGAAGCACAAGACCGTCTGTATTTGAATGGAATTAGGAAAGGGACCAGGAAGAGGGAAGAATGACATAGATAGAGTTAGAAGTCCTTATATGAATGGCTGAATGGCTTTCCAAGACACATTGTGTGTGTGTGTGTGTGTGTGTGTGTGTGTGTGTGTATTTTCTGCCTATGGAAAGTACTTCTAAGTACTTCTCACCACCTCCACCTGCACCCATCATGGTCCAAACTGCGTAATTCCTTCCACTTTTGGCCTCTGACATCCATTTATACAGCAACCAGAGGCATCTTTTTAAAAGCCAAGTCATAGCATATTACTCCTTACTCACAATTATGTAATGGTTTGCATCTTACAGATTATTGTCTTGTGTCTTACTCACCTTTGGCTGGGCCCCACACAATGAGGTGTTCCCTAACAACCCTGATTTCAGCTCCTGCTCTTCTCTTCTTGATTGTCTCTACCACTCACTCTAATATCTTTGTTGTTCCGCAAACACGCTAGGCAAGCTCTTATCTCAGGGCCTTTGCACTTGCTCTTCCTTCTGCCTGAATCATTCTTACCCCAGATAGTCACAGGACTCATTCCCTCACCACCTTCAAGACTTTAAATAATGTTACCTTCTCTGTGAGGTCTTCTTCTATCATCCTATTTAAACTTGCCATATCTCTGTGTTACTTTGCTAGGATCTCTGTAACAAAGCACCATAAACTGAGTGGCTTACACAACAGAAATTTATTGTATCACAGTTCTGGAGGCTAAAAGTCTGAGCTCAGGGTGTGGGCAGGGCCATGCTCTCTAGAAGGCTCTACAAGATACTGTGTTCCACGCCATTCTCTTTTCAGTTTCTGGCGTCACTGGTAATCCTTTGTGTTCCTTGGCTTGTAGATGCATCGCCCTGATCTCTTTGTGTCCACATGACCTTCTCTGCTTCTACGTGTCTGTGGCCAAACTCCCCCTTTTGATAAGAATGCTAGTTATATTGAATTAAAGCCTATTCTACTCCAGCATGAATTCTTCTTAGTTAATCACATCTGCAATTACTCTATTTCTAGTAAGGTCACATTTTAAGGTATGAAAGATTAGGACTTGAACATGTGATGAGGGGGGGCACAATTCAACCTATAACCTCTAGTCTGCTTTATTTTTTCCTCTGGTATTCATCACTTTCTAATGTACTCATTTACCATCTTTAGTGTCTGCCTCCCTCTATAGAATGTAAGCACCATGAAGGCAGGTGTGTTTATCTGTTTTCTTCACTGCTGTATCCAGAGAACTGAGAGCCATGCTCCATACGTATTCACTGAATGACTTCAAAGAAAGAAAGAAATGTTAACTTCTCATTTCTTTCTTTCTTTTTTATTTTTTTTAATTGGAGTTGAATTTGCCAACATATAGCATAACACCCAGTGCTCATCCGACCAAGTGCCCCCCTCAGTGCCCATCACCCAGTCACCCCAACCCCCCGCCTGCCCCCCCTTCCTCTCATTTCTTTCTTTGCAGCTTTTGACATGCCGCTGAAGCTTGGTGCTAAATAAATCCACATATTCACAGGCTATTAAAATTTTTTAAATGTCTGATGATCACCGTGTGTGGTTCTCCCATTTCACTGGTAAGAAACTGAGACCTATAGGCAGCAAGTGTCTATACCAGTAACACAGCCAGAACAGGTTCCAGGTGTCCTCTTTCCTGGCACTTTCTAACCACAATTGCTGTCTTTATCATATGTAATTTTCCCAGTAGTCAGGAAATCTGTGATGATAATTGAAAAGCTATCACCTCTTTGTGTTTGACCAATGACAGATGGGCACATGGCTCTGTTTGCACTAGATAAACTGAGCTGATCAAGACATCAAAGACTCCACACCTTGATGGTCCAGTCCAACCAGCCTATAATATTTAAGGTTAATGCCAATTCATTAAAGAGGATGATAAACCAACCCCATTAATCTTGGCCATTTATCAGGAAATGTTTCTATTTAAGAGAATCTGTGCTTCTGGTTCTAGACAAGACTTGCTCAACTGGGACCTCACAGTGGAACAAAAGCTCACAAAATCTTCCATCCGGCTTGGATTACCTACGACTCCAGAGGAAAGGGGTCATCAATCTCTAGTTGGAGCTAGAAACACCTGACATGAGGCTTGGCACCTGGTAGGCCCTTCAAAGATATCAGCGAATCTAAGTTAAAAAAAAAGAAAAGACAACTAAAATATTCTAAAATGTTTTGCTTTGTTTTCTTGTAATCTGGTAGTTACCTTTTTGGACTCAAACTAGCTGAGTGATTCTGAACAAGCCACTGAAGTTCTTGGTGTCTGAATTTCCTCTTCTATAAAAATGAGAATAATAATAGTGTTTACCTTATACATTGTGAGACTTCATTGTGGTAACTCACAAAAATCACTTAGAACAGTGTCTGGCACATACTAAGCTCTGGCACATAAGTTTGCTCTAGTTTCTCCCTTACTGCACCCACCCACTTATTCAATCACTTATTCACATGTATTAAGGACCTACTTGGAGTTCTAGGATCTATGCGAAGTGTCAGGGATAGCAAAGACATGGTCCCTGTGCTCCTGTAGCCCACAGCGCATGGCAGGGATCTCTCACTGAGAATCCACAGACCCATGAGATTGTGAGCACCTGTTGCTGCATGTGTGCACAGGTGCATTTTTCCGAAGTGGAGGACTTGTGGGTCCCCATTATTTGCTCAGAGGGATGCTTGGCCACCCACCCCCCATCCTGCCAAAAAAAAAAAAAAAACAAGTTTTAAAAAAACAGTTAAGAACTATTGTTGTTATAAATGGGAACAGAAAATTCCCTAGACAAATCTGACATAACGTAGTAGTTGCTAACTCGGAGATCTGTATGAGGCATAAGACAACTCAGAGGACCAAAGCCTGGCTTTGAATACCTGGCCCGGCTTCACGTAGGAGGTGTTTATCTTAAACGTATGATGGCATCTTGGTGCATTCATTAAGGACTGGAGAATTGGGGCAGCCCAGGTGGCCCAGCGGTTTAGCGCCGCCTTCAGCCCAGGGCGTGATCCTGGAGGATCGAGTCCCAAGTCGGGCTCCCTGCATAGAGCCAGCTTCTCCCTCTGCCTGTGTCTCTGCCTCTCTCTCTGTGTGTGTCTGTCATGAATAAATAAATAAAATCTTAAAAAAAAAAAAAAGGACTGGAGAATTGTAAACACACATGGGAAAGGTAGAAGAAGTGAGAGAAGAAGTGAGAGCAAGAATATAATGACTTGCAGGCATATTTTTGCTCTGGTTCCTAGGGGAAGGAATAATCTCACAAAGAAACTGAGCAAATCTTGGAATTCGTCTCTATTAAGACAGCATCAAGGAAGAGGATATGTGTTTTGGAGTGAAACAGACTTTAAGTTAAATTTTGACTGTTATTTATCATCGGTAGAGAAGTTGGGCAAATATGCACCTCTCTGAGGCCTAGTTTCTCAAATGCAAAACTGAGATTGTGAAATGCTATTTATTATATCTTTGGTGCAGAGCATCTGGCTGTGATAGATTAATAGATTGTATTGTTTGTTCACCATTATTCACTTTCTCCCCATTCTTGCCCTGCTTCCTTCTGTATAGGTGGAATATAGTTTTGTGCCCATTGACCTTGGGCTTAGCCATATTAATTGGACCAATGGACTGTGAGTGAGTGTGATGTATGTGAAATCAGAGCAGAATCTTAAACATACATACCAAGTTTGGCAATGCCTTCCCTCTGCTCATCCTTAGCTGTAAGAACAACTTGTCCTCTGCTTGAGCTTGTCTCTCAGCTCAGATACAGGAATGAGCAGACACATGGAACCCAGGGGAGCACAGCCACAGTTAAACTGCACATCAGCAAGAAAATAAATAGTCAACCATGACATTGTGGGGCACATCTGTTGCTGCAGCAAGCTGACTAACACACTGTCTAAAAGATGAGCATGAATCTTTGTTATTCCCTCACTTGGGTTTGTTCCATTTGCAAATGAAACCCAAGAGATACTAATATAGCTGGGGTACAGGTGAAGGGTTTAAGTACTGATATTCTTTAAAAAAAAAAAAAAGATTTTATTTATTTATCCATGAGAGACACAGAGAGAGAGAGGTAGAGATGTAGGCAGAAGCAGGCTCCCTATGGGGAGCCCAATGTGGGACTGGATCCCACGATCCCAGGATCACGCCCTGAGCCAAAGGCAGACACTCAACCACTGAGCCACCCAGGTGCCCAAGTAACCATAATTCTTAACAAATATTTATTAAGAGCTTATGATGTGTCAATCACTATACCACAACCTATGCCAGTTAAGCCTCATCCAGCCCACTGTATAACTCTGTGAAATAGATATTATCACTCTTTTCTCAAATAAATAAATAAAGCAAGTTGAAGATCTACATGGTCAATAACTTATTTTTGATCATGCGCCTGGAGAGTGGCAGGAGCAGATTGAGTCCAGATCACTTTGGTGCCAAATTCAGTGTCATGACCACACAGCATTGATTTCTTGTGCTCAGTGAGTTTGGAAAGACATGGGTGCCAGGTAACCCTTTATGAGCTGAGACCCAAGTACAAGGACCTAGGCCACTGTAAAGAAAAGATTCTATTTCTTTAGGAATCTTTGGGCTTGAGAGACCATGTGTCTAGACATAGGGGTGGATAACATGTGGAAGAGCCAGGAAAGACAGGAAGATAGTGACCCCAAGAATCAGGGCTGGACAGACGGCCAAGGAAGCTTGGTGGAAAGTGACAACATGTACCAAGAAGGGATTGGTTAATATTTAATCATGAATCAAGCAATAAGAGTTCACATGAGACCATTCATCTAATTGCCCTTAACTGTACACATTGGAGTACCACAAATTTCTCCCCAGAGAAATGATATCTATGCGTTTAAATGGGTTGAGAGCCAGTGGACAGATAAAAGGCAGGGGCCAGAAAAGTGAAAGATTCTGGAGACATAGACAGTAGAGAAAAGAAACATCGAGAGTTTAAAAAAAAAAAAAAAATCTAGTTCTACTCCTGGCTGCTCTTGTAGCCAGGGACATGAACGTGGGCAGGTCAGTCTCACCTCTCAGAGCCCATGCACAAACAAAGGGTTTGGCTGGAAAATTTCTGAAGTCTCTCTCAGCCATGACTGTCTGCTCATTGGCTGTCGTTCTTCTAGGTCAGGTTCCACAGAAGCAGATCTTTCTATTAGGTGTCCTCTCTCCTGTGTCAGGAAAAATAAGACAGACGGTGTGGTCTTCCTTATGTAGAGAGGCTGCCACTCATTCAGAATCACAAAGCTGTTGACTGAGACAGCTAGAAGTGACCATCTCCTTTCCTCTCTCATCATACAGAAAAGAGAGGGCAAGTCATTTTACTAAAGTCACACAGTTAAAAAATAAAAATAAAAAAAAGTCACACAGTTATACACTGTCAAAGCTGAAACTGGAACCCTGCCTTTGAAGCTGAGTATGGGGGTTATTCCAGAACAGCCCATTGCATAGGGTATTGGAGAAAGAGTAAAAGGGAACAAGCATATACTAGGCAGTTACTATGTGTGAGAAACTCACTTAGGCTCTGTACTCAGTCTACAAATGTTCAGCAAGTTTTACTGAGTACCCGCTGTGTGCTACATTCTGGGAATACAGAGATGAACAAGACAGACAAGGTCATATTCCAGTGAAGGGGAATGGGGATAGCCAATAAATATAAATACACAAGTAAGAAAATATCAAACAGTACTATCAAGAAAATATCCTGATGTGCTATTAAGAAAATAAAAATGTGGGCAGCCCAGGTGGCTCAGCGGTTTAGTGCCGCCTTCAGCCCAGGGCCTGATCCTGGAGACCCAGGATCGAGTCCCACATTGGGCTCCCTGCGTGGAGCCTGCTTGTGTCTCTGCCTCTCTCTCTCTCTCTCTCTCTCTCTCTGTCTCTCATGAATAAATAAATAAAATTTTTAAAAAAAGAAAAGAAAATGAAAATGCTACATACAGGCTGGACACCCATATTACATGAGGTGAATAGAGCCCACTTTCCAGAATTTATCTTACGTATCCCCCACAAATGTGCTGTGAAATTAGTATTTTCATTGTTCAAATGAGGAAACTGAGCCTCAGACTCACATAACTGGTGAAAGCTCATTGCAGATTCCAATTCAGCTTTCTCTGGCACAAAGCTTGTGCCTTGCACTGAAGGTCTTTATTTTTTTAATGAAAATATAGAAATAAAGTATATACATATATACTGTAGTTAATTGTGACTAGGTGCCTGATAAATGGTAGCTGAATTCCAGTTCCTCAAACCCAGTGTCTTCTTTGAAAACCCTCTCCAGTGTGGAAGGCATCTGATTTGGTCCATGGGTAGAGGGCTGCAACTTTAAAAGAGAATTATCCCTATGTTTGGAATTTGCTAACTTGGGTGTGAGGGATTAGAACTTATAATTTAAGACTCAGAAACATTACACTCTGATCTAGGATGCCAAATCACCCAGTCCAGGGCAAAAATCAGCAACAGATCTCTCTGAGTTCTTTTGACCTGCTGGGTGAGATCAGGGACAGTTTTTCAGCAGACTTCTGGACAACAACATCCAGACTATCTTGTAAGATTTACGGTGTCTATGTATGTTTTCATATTCCAGGGTACTAGTGTGTTTCCTCTTCTCTCCTGCAAGGAACATTTCAGAATTCTAGAACCTAATCCAGTGAAATTTCAGATGAATTAAGGAGTTTAGGAATCAAAGGGAAACTGTTAAAGAGTATTTATTTATTTCACAGAGAGAGAGACAGAGAGCACAAGCAGGGGGAACAGCAGAGGGAGAAGCAGGCTCCTCGCTGAGCAGGGAATTCGACATGAGGCTCAATCCCAGAACAGGGGATCATGACCAAAGTTGAAGGCACGTGCTTAACCGACTGAGCCACCCAGCCCCCACCCCCCCCACCCCCCCCCGCCCCGGGAAACTGTTAAAACAACTGGAAGGGAAAAAAAAAATGTCAGGTGCTCTATTTAAGATGCTTTCCAAACAACAGAAACCTCAACTCAAACTGGCCGAGGCAAACACTGCTAGTTGGTTAACGCGACCCAATTCCTAATTCCTTCCTACTTGGCTGCCTTTGCTACAGAGGTTGGAAAAAAACAAATAATTGCTTTCACAACTTTACTTGCAGTTAGCAGAAGCCATGTGATAGTTCCAGCCAATGAGACTGCATGCCGAGCAGCAGCAGCTGGAAAGACATTTGCTTTTTCTGGTAAAAGGGCCAGATACAGCTGATGTTGCTCAGTTCACTTTGCTCTGCTTGAACCACGCATGTGATGCCTAAGGCTGCAACAGCCACCTGATAGCCACAAATGAGCCACTGCACCAATACCGAGTAGCCCCCAGACTACTGGTTAGTAGGAAGTATAAACCCTTATTTGTTTTAGCTACTTTTAGTGGATTTTCTGTTACCTGCAGCTGAAAGCACTTCTGCGGGTAACCACTGTCTCAAACCACAAAGAAATGCATCCTCTTTTTTTTTTTTTTTCCTAAGAAGAGAAATGGTATCTTCTTTCACCTCTTCAGATTCCATCTTCCCTGCAGTTACTCAAAGCTTGCCTTTCACATGCTATTGTCTGGACTGAATCAGCCAATCCATTCCTGAATTGATCACCAGGAAAGGAAACAGAACGACAAGCTAGACTCCAACCGATTATTGGAGAAAACACATATGGAAGCCCTCAACTAAAACACACGCTCCAGTGAGAGATCACTGAGATAAGTAATGACTTTCTGAACATAAAAACAATAGGAACACACCACAAATTCAAGGACCAGTAGATATGAGCTTATTGAAACTAGAGACTATTTATAAAAGAACCTGTTAGAAACCAAAAGAAAAGGCAAATAAGAGATCACAGAGAAATCTTTGTAGCAAATGAAGTGTTAATATCCCACAAATCACTTCTAAGAGTTGACCCTAAGGAAATCATTAAGGACACATGCAAAGATTTAGTCACAAGGATGTTTGTAGCATTACTGTGTTTAATAATGAAAAGTTGCAAGTGAGATGAATTTCCAACAATAAGGTACCAGTTAAGTAAAATATGATACAAACGTACAACAGAATGCTCCAGGATTATTAAAAAATAATGTTGCTAATGTGCTTGTACTATTGTGGAAAGTCAATTGTGATATGTTGTTAAGTGACAAAAGTAGAATGCAAATAATTTGTCCTTCGAGTCTATTTTCCTGAAGGAGAATGCAGATGTGTGTGAGTGTGTAGTGTGTGTGTGTACCTAAAAGAGTATGTATCCCAGAATTAACCATGGGTACTTTTGTTGAGTGATATATTTTTTTATTTTATTTTTTTAATAGTGAGCTGCTTTTAGAAGAAAGGAAGGGAGGGAAGAAGGAAAGTAGGAGGGAGGGAGAAAAAGAACTTAATTTTGAAAACAAATCCCAAAAAGTAACAGAACACCTCAACAAAAACACGGGCAATGGATCTGAGTGAAACATGTTCTCAAAGACGTGCAATGAGCCAGTGAACATGTGTGAGTATTCATTCTGGGTAGTTATCCAAAATGCAATAAAGACGAAAATGTGACACAACTCTTTCTTTCCATTTCTTTCTGTTTATTTGTTTATTTTTCATTAAACTGGAATGTTTCTACCCCAGGAAAGGAGGACGCCTTGGTTGGGAGTGCAAGGAAGGATGTGTGCAAGCTCAGAGGTAAAGCTTTTTGAAGAACAATTTCCCAGGGGGCAGAGTTTCCAAAACCCTCCTTCTCCGTGAACCTCACAAGTCCACCTCAGTACGCAGAACACAGTGAAGGGACTAGAGGGTCCTATCAAGACTCATGTTTCAGGATTTCAACATTTGTTCTCTACATAATGAAGAATGACTGGCTGGGAGTCTCAGCAGTTGGGGAGAGAGAAGCAGCGATACCTGTTATGCTGGTATAGGCACCTAGTCCTTTATGAAGCAAGGATTTAAAACATATTTAATAAAAAATATTGAATACCATAGGGAGATGTGCAGGATATGAAGGTGAGGGTTTTTTTTTTTTTTTAAGATTTTATTTATTTATCTGACAGAGAGAGAGAGAGCACAAGAAGGGGGAGCCATAGGTAGAGAGGTAGGGAGAAGCAGGCTGCCCGCTGAGCAGGGAAGTTGGATGTGGGGTCCCATTCCAGGACCCCAGGATCATGACCCCAGCTGAGAGCAGATGCTTAATGGACTGAGCCATCCAGGTGCTCCTGAAGATGAGTTTAAGCAGGTTACAAAGAAGCATATATGACATAAAAAATTTTGAAGAAATGAAACAAATTTGTATTTATATGCTCAAATTTAGCATGTATTTAAGAAAGATTGAAATAATGTAAGTCAAAATGTTAGTAGGTACCTCAGGTAGTGAGATTATGGACAGTTTTGATGTTGTTCTTCACATTTTTCTGTGCTTTCAAATTTTTTATAGTACATATTCATTTGTGCATTACTAACCAGAAAAAATTCATACACTATAAAGATATTCAGTGAGCCCTATGTGACAACCCTTATTGAGATCACAAGCACTAATATGTTTTAGGTACCTACAAAGTGGCTAATATGTTTTAGGTACCCACAAAGTGGCAGGCAGGCAGGTAAACCTACAAATTCATAGTGTACTGTATGTGAATTGCTTCATTTCATTTTCAAGCATTCTGTGATGTAGGTACCCTTATTGGACCCATTTTACAGATGAGGAAATTGAAGTACTGAGAGATGAAGGGATTTTCTCAGCATCATCCAGCTAATAGATCTAATCCCAGGTTCATCTGACTCCAGAGCTTTTATTGTCTCTCTCTCTCTCTCTCTCTCTCTCTCTCTCCAGTTTTAAAATTTAAATTCAATTTGCCAACATATAGTATAACACCCAATGCTCATCCATCCCATCAAGTGCCCTCCTCAGTGCCAGAGCTCTTATTCTCAACCCACTCCTAAGTATACTACTTTTCCAGAAGGAAAACAAAAGCCCATATTTCCTCTTCACTTTCATTGATTAGCTATTATCTCAAAATACAAAGAGTCTTCTGAGTGATTCAGTTCCTATAAAAACAAATCCTCCAGTGAAATTTAGGAAAGAGGAAATTTTTTCCCACTGTATATCTTAAATTGAGTTATAGTTTCATAAAACATGATGTAAATGTAAGGTGTACAATGCATTGATTTGGTACTATATTGCAATATGGTTACCACCCTAGTGTTGCCTAACACCTCCATCAGGTCCAATAATTATCATTTCTTTTTTGTGGTGAGAAAGTTTAAGACCTAGTCTCTTAGCAACTTTCAAGTATATAATACACTGTATTGTTAATTATAATCATAATGCTGTGCCTCAGAGCCTCAGAACTTATTCAGCTTCTAATCAGAAGTTTGTACCCTTTGGCCCAAATCCTCTCAATTCTTCCACTCCCAGCTCCTGGTAACCCCCATTCTACTCTTGGTTTCTGTTAGTTCAGCTTTTCCAATGCTACATGTAAGTGATATTATTCAGTTTTTGTCTTTCTCTGTCTAACTTATCTCACTTAAGAGTAATGCCCTCACAGTTCATCCATTATTGTTGCACGTGGCAGGATTTCTTACTTCTCATGACTCAATAATATTTCTGTGTGTGTGTGTGTGTGTATGTGTGTGTGACATCTTTATCCATTTATCTATGGATAGACACTTGGGTTGTCTCTACATCTTGGCCATTGTAAATAATGCTGCAATGAACATGAGGGTACAGATATCTCTTCGGTATCCTGTTTTCATTTCCTTTGGATAGACACCCAAAAGTGGAATTATTGAATCATAGAGTGATTCTATTTTTAATTTTTCAAGAAACCTTTATACTATTTTCCATAGAACCAATTTACATCCCTGCCAACAATGCACAAAGTCTTCCTATTCTCCACATCCTCACCAGCGTGTGTTATCTCGTCTTTTTGATGATAGCTATCCTAACAGGTGTGAGGTGAGATCTCATTGCAGCATTGATTTGCATTTTTCTGATAAGAAAGGTTTTAAACTACTGAATTGAAATGCAGTTAGGTGGGCTGTTTAATCAAAGTTCATAAGCTTCTTAAAAAATGGCTGGGTTTAGTGTAGCAGGAGATCCAGAGATCAATGTTGATGTGACATAGTCTTTAACTGCGATGGCTCTTTTCATTGCAAATAACCAGTGGAGTTGTATGTTAGCCCTCATTTTACTGATGAAAAAAAAATGGAGACTTTGTTAATTATTAGGAAAACATCAGATAAATCAAAATGAAATTCTGGACCAATCAGAATTGCCAATCAACACTGGCAACGTCATGAATAACAAGACGCATCTAAGAAACTGTCATAGACAAGAGACAAAAGAACAAATGCAATGTGGCATTGTGGATGGGATACTTTTTTTTTTTTTTTTAAAGATTTTATTTATTTATTCATGATAGTCACACAGAGAGAGACAGAGAGGCAGAGACACAGGCAGAGGGAGAAGCAGGCTCCATGCACCGGGAGCTCGACGTGGGATTCGATCCCGGGTCTCCAGGATCGTGCCCCGGGCCAAAGGCAGGCACCAAACCGCTGCGCCACCCAGGGATCCCTGTGGATGGGATACTTAAACTGAAAAAACATAGTAAAGGAAAAACTGTTGAAATTCACCAAAAATCTAGAGTTTGGTTAATAGGAAGGTCCCAATGTTGTTTTCTATTTTTTAAAGATTTATTTATTCATTCATTCATTCATTCATTCATTCATGGGAGACACGGAGAGAGAGAGAGGCAGAGACACAGGCAGAGGAAGAAGCAGGCTCCATGGCAGGGAGCCCGACATGAGACTCGATCCCTGGTCCCCAGGATTACACCCTGGACTGAAGGCAGCGCTAAACCGCTGACCCACCCAGGCTGCCCCCCAATGTTGTTTTCTTACTTATCACAAATATACCATGATAATGTAAAATGTTAATAATAATAGGGCATAGATGAGGGGTAGACAAAAACGCTCTGTACTGTTTTATGACTTTTCTGAAAATCTAGAATTATTCCAAAATAACATTTTATTTAAAACATCTGAACAGTATGGTGGCTCCTTAAAAAAAAAAAAAAATCAGAACTACCATATGATCCAGAGCTTTTGGGGAGATACCTAAAGAATTGAAAGCAGGGTCTTAAGGAGCTATCTCCACACTCATGTTCATAGCTGCATTGCATGATTTCACTTATATGAGATACTTAGAGTCACCAAATTCACAGAGACAGAAAGTGGATGGGTGGTTGCCAGGGATGGAGGGAGCAGAGGATGGGGAATTAGCATTTAATGGCTACAGAGTTCCAGTTTTTCAAGAGTGAAAGAGTTCTGGAGATGCTGATGGTCTTACCACAATGTGAACATACCTAATGCCACCGAACTGTACACTTAAAAAACGATTAAAAGGGTAAATATTATGTCATGTCTATTGTCTCACAGTTTAAAAGATAAATTTAGGGGTGCCTAGGTGACTCAGTCAGTTGAGTGTCCTACTCTTGATATTGGTTCAAGCCATGATCTCAGGGTCCTGGGATCGAGCCCTGCACCGACTCCATGCTCAGTGCAGTCTGCTTGTCCTTCCTGCCCCCCCACTCCCTCCCTCCAGCATGTGCGTGCTCTCTCTCTCAAATAAATAAGTAAATCCTAAAAAAATTTTTTTTAATCTGAGACTTTATTAAATAAGTCATCCAGAGCCTCATAGAAGCTATTGGATTTAAACCAAGGTTTGTCTGACCTCAAATCACACTTTCTTTCTAGTGCTCTACAAAGAGATGATCAGTGTGGTTCTGGAGGCGTTCATTCACTGAGAGTCTACTTGCTTTGTCTCTGCTGCCTAAAATACAATCAATCCTGGCCTCATTTTCCCCAGGGGGGCAAGTGAGCTGTAAGAGACCCAGGTAAGTCCATTCCATGTCAAGTCCTGGCTCTGCCACTCGCTGATTGTCTGAACTTAGGCAGGACGATGAGCTTTCTGGGTCTCAGCTTGCAGGTCTGACTTGATGAATAGGGTTATAACGATGGCTCTGCCTGAGGGCTGTTCAGAATCTGAAGAGGGAGGTGAGGCCTCCTCCCTAACTACTGGAGGTTGCCAGTCAGGGCTCATGCCAACGTAAGCATGAGTCGTACAAGAAGATACAACCTGGTGTATTCAGTGAACCGCCTCACGGAAGAGGAGAGACAGGAGCTGAGCCACAAAAAGACCGTGCAGAGCTGAGCTCTAAAGGTGGATATTCTAGGAGGAAAGAAAAAGCTAAGGAGATGGAACAGTTAGATAGTAGGTGGCTGTGGCAGGGAAGGAGAAAACTGGTCTTCATAAGGTAAGTCTGGAGACACTATTTAGAGCCTATCAGCACACAGAGATGTGAAGTCAGAAGGACCAGTCTGGTTGTTGTAGAATCCAGAAGGGAGGGAGAAAAGCCTGTTCCAGAGTGAAGGCTGTGAGCAAGAAGGATGATGGATGGATGAACCTATAGACCCTGATCACTGGACAGATGCTGAGAAGATAACTCAGAGGTCTGGCACCTCAATAAAGAGATGGGTCTGTCCTAACCACTGTTAGGGCAGAAAACAGAGGACTAAACCTCAAATCATAGATTTACAGAGAACCGTCCGAAAAGAAGCAGCCTCTGCCTCTTTCTACCCCATAAATATTCATTCCTCAGAGTTTAGTTTGATCCCTCCCCCGCCCCCCCCCCCCCCCCCCCCCCACGTAAAATACACTTCCTGCCTGGGTAAGCTCGTTCCTGTCCACTACCTATATGTTGGTGACTGCTCAGTTTATATCTCCTACCGAGACTCCATGAACATGGGACACCTAGAGCTCCCTGCCTCCTGTACTCCACTTGGAAGGCCTGAAGGTTTGTTCAGCTAGTCCACAATCAGGGGCATCCTGTGAGTGGGCATCCCCACTCACATCAGCACCCTCTCTGTGTATGACCCATATGAATCAAGAGTACCACCAATCCCCTAGAACTGAACCCAGAAACCTTGCCCTCACCCTTGATTCTTCCTTCCCTCCATGCCCCACTCCTCAACTGATTGCCTTCTCTAGTGGGTTTATCTTCTTCCTAAATATTCTTTGTATTTATCTCTTTATCTCCATTCCCAAGGCAACTGCTCCAATCTAGGATTTGCTTTGTCTCACCAGTATTTCCGCTGCCACTTCCTAATTGGTCTCTTGGTTTCTTGTCAGGTTCCCCTAAAATCCTCTCTCATCATGACCACCAGTGTTGTATTTCCCGCCAGCAAGACAGCTTGTGCCTCAGCCCTGGTCACAAGTCCAGGTCCTCCGGGGCTTCCTCCTTTCTTCAGGGCACAGGCCAAACTGCTTGTAACACAAGGCCCTTCAAAATCTGGTCTACTGTTCTCTGTCCTCACTGCGTTTTCACACTTTTCTAGCAATGATTTTTTTTTTTTTTTTTTTGAGAGAGAGATTGAGAGAGAAGCCCAAGCTAACTTTGCCCTGAGCTCAGGGCCTGCTGCAGGGCTCTATCTCATGACCCTGAGATCATGACCTGAGCCAAAATCAAGACCCTGGGCACTTAACTGACTGAGCCACCCAGGTGCCCCCTCCAACAGTGATTTTATACTCCAGCCAGAGCCAACCACTCACTGTTGGTCAAATCCGCAATTGTACATGTCGCTCCTTTTGCTCAAATACCCCCATTCTCTTCCTCATGGGACTGGCAAACTCTAAATCTGTTTTTCAAGCTTTGGCTCAGTCTCCACTTCCCCTGGGGAGCCTTCTCAGCCTGTGGCAAATAGATGCCCTCTCTTGTGCTCCTGCTGCACCTGGCACTTTCCTATCACGAGATCCAGGATGTTCGCTCATTCATTCACTCATCGGCTGTCCATGTATTTACTGAGCCGGTGCTGGGGAGAGAACGGGGAGCTGAAGACACGTGATTCCTGACCCACTAGAAAAGGACGACGGCCACTGTTTGCCTGTCTGCCCTTGCGGAATGATTGATGATCCTGTTTCCCTGCGGCTCCAGGCCTTTGCTCTTGCTATTCCCCAGGCCAGGAGCACGCTCTCCAGTCGGCACATCTGGCTTCTCGGTCAGATTAGTATCTAGACTCAATTCCCCTCCTCCCCCTCCCTCTCTACCCTTCACCTAGATTTTCCGTCTCAGCAGCATGTATCACTTGCTTATTCACATCTTTGCCCATCTCTTCTTACTGGAACCTAAGCCGTTGGAGAACAGGGACCTTGTCATAGTCCTATTGCCCACAGAGCCTTAGGGACTCGTATGTGCCATTAGGGGCTCCCTAATGTGTGATGAATGAGTGGATGATTTTGTAGACAAGGAAGCGGACGTGGAAAAGTGAAGGGCTGGACGTGAGCATGAAATTCTTTAACCATAACCCTTCACGGAATCACCTTTATAGAATGGAGGGTGGCAACTGGAAAACAGTGACACAGCCTCCAGATACAGGAGGCAAGTAAGGGGAGGTGAGAGGAAATGTGCCGATGTCCTGGCAAGGACATTCCTGCTCTATAAAATGGAGAGACTTCCATTCACTCTCTTCTTTTTCATCATCGTTTTTCTGAACCTTTGTAGAATTATTCAGGAAACAACATCTCTCATGGGGTAAAGAAACATTTAAAATTTACCAATCAGCTTCATGTCAGCTTCCCTTTCTTCTATTATAAGAGAAAGTAAAATACCATAAATTTGAAAACAGCGACTTTAAGGTGTTAATATTTCAAAATACATTTATTGTTTGTCTATTCTGTCAGTCCCGCTTTTATCCATGTACACGGATATAAACATACAAAAGATGAATGTCTGGGATTTATCTAATATTCATGAAAGTTATTTCTAGCTGAAAAAACTTTGGTTTCTTTTTATTTTCTGTATTTTTCTGCATTACTTTAAAATTTTTACAGTGTACATGTTTTGTATCACTTTTGCAAAAAAAAACAAATGATTTGTTTTTTAAAAAAACAATTGGGAGCAAATATACCAAAATGTAAAAGACAGCTAATTTTGTGGGTGTGATATGCAACTGATGAATCACTAAATTCTACCTCTGAAGCTAATAATACAGAATATGTGAATTCAATTTAATTTACATATATATTTTTTAAAAAGATAGTTGATTTTGCAAGGTAAAGGCCGTTAAGATATTTTATATTTTTCAGGGAAAATTTTTTTTTTAATTTTAAAAAAGGAAAATTGTGAATCTAAGATCAGCGCAGTAGGGAACCAGAGAGGGCAAGCAGAGTCAAGGTCAAGGTTGAAGGAGTCCTAGGGCAGAGTATCTTTTCAGCCAGGAAAGGCCCCAGTACAGGCAGCTAACAGGAAGCATCTGGTAGCCAGGGTCACGACCCTGGAGAGGGAGTTGAGGTTGGATTTGGAAGCAGGGCCTCCAGTGGCCTGGGGGCACCCCGCAGGCAGATACCGGCTTTCCCCCAGGTGATAACCTCGGTTCCTGGGAGCACGTTTGAGCAACCAGATCGCACACCTCCTACAGCCGGCTGGATGGGCTGGATGGATGCAGGCGGTTGGCTACCAAAGCGCAGACGCGTCCAGCCCCGCCAAGGAGCCAGGCACCGAATAACCGTTCTGGAATTATGAAAAAAGCATCAGTTGAAGATTTTTTTTTTTCTTTTTCAAGAGAGGGGAACGATTCACCTCGGGAAGAGGCTGTGGCAATGGGAGAAGCTGAATATGACCCAAGAGGGAGGGAGGAGTGGGAGAGTAGAAATGATAGGGCGGGTGTAGGCATTGGGTGGGGGAGACGGGGGATGGGGGGAAGCCTCTGCTTCCATAATACTGAAATCATCCATTTGCGTGTCCATCTTTTCACCAAACTGTGCCCTCCTTCCATGGTCTGTGCCCAGCTCGTCCTTGAGACCCTCCCCATCGCCTCGCAGGGCATCGGCTCCCCGTCGGTGCTCAAAAAATGCTCAAGTGCGTCGGTCGAGTGCAGGGCTTACGAGGAGAAAGCAAGGAGGCCGGCGCTCCGGAGTTGCTTCGGAGGGGCTCTCGGGCATTCAAGGAGGGGGTGCGGTGGGGGTGGGGGGACAGCCCTACTTTACAGCGGAGGGAGCGGTGCAGACAGCCGGCTGTCTACACGGGGCTTGCCGTCCTCAGCCCTCGGGGACGGACAGGGATGTCAGAGGAGGTGGGGAGCTGCGTGCGCCCTTGTCATCAGGCCCGCGGGTGCTGGGTGGTACCCACGGAGGCGCTCGGGTCACTAGGGACGGAGCTAAGCCTGGGGTCTTCCCTGCCATCTCGGGGCATCTGGCTCCTTCGGTTTCACCGACCTCGCCTTCCCCATCGGGCCGGTGCGAAGGCTCCCTGCCTCCAGGGCGCCGGGATGGGGGGAGGGCTGGGCTGGGAGAGGCAGCGCGCACAGCCCGGCGCTCGGCGTGCGGGCATCCCCGCAGGGTTCGCGGCGGCGGCACGCGGTGGGGCTGAGCTCCCGCCCGGTGCGCAGCGCTCCCCTCCCCTCCCCCCACCCCTGCTCCATCGGGGCCTCCCGGCCGCGGCGCCCCAGGCCCGCCCCGCCTCCCCCTGCAGCCCTGGGCGCCCCGCGCTGCCCCCGGCGGCGGGCGGAGGGGCGCGCGGGGCCCGAGGACGCACGCGGCCGGCGGGGCGGCGCGCTCCCCCCTCCCCTCCCCTCCCTCCCTCCCCTCCCCCGCCCTGACGTCACGGGCCGCCCGCCAGCCCCGCGCTCGGGCGGGCAGAGCGCGTGCGGCCGCCGAGCACATGGGCCCGCGGGCCGGGCGCGCTCGGGGCGGGCGGGGGGCCGCGCGCAGCCTCGGGCCCCCGCGCCCCCCGCGCCCCCGGGCGCATTTCCACGCCGAGAGCGCGTCGGCAGCCCCGGCGACCTGCACACGCACGGCGGGACCCACCTTCCAGTAAGTTATAGGATTTTGCCCTCCGCGTTTCTGGGAACTCGCGAGCCCCGGCCTGGCGGGCTGGGCTGGGATGCGCCAGGAGCGGGGGGGACCTGGGCGCCGGGGGGGACCCGGGGGCGGGGGGGGGTCGGATCCCCGCGTTTGCGCCTTCACCGTGCACCGGCCTCATCCCCAGATTCGAGACTGGCAGTGAGTTTGGACGTCGGTGGGGGGGCGGAGGGGGGAGGCATCCCATGGCCCGTGCATGCCTAGAGAGAATTCGGGGTCCGTGCACTTGATGGAAGGCATGTTGTGACCCAGCAGAGCTAAAAATAGCCCCTCCTCCAATCAGTACCGACTTGGGGTCGCAGCTGCGGTTGGGAGGACCCTCGGTAAGAAGCGAGAGGTCCGTGCACCCCTGTGATGCTGCCTCCATCCTCTGACCACCGGGTGATTTTCACAAGCCCACCAACTTGTTTTTGGAAACTTTCTCTGCCTTTGCATTGCATTTACAGATTGCTGGTTGCCCCCCACACCCCACCCCTTTTCATGGCAGTCCTTTCTGGATGGCTTGTTGGCTCAACTGTTTCACCCTCCCTGGACTGCCGTGCTCTTAGTTTTGCCAGTGTTGGGGGTGGGTATTGACTTTCAGGAAGGGCAGCCATGAGGCTGCATGTGTCCGGTGCCCGGATACACTGTGAATTTTTCCTGATACTTTGTAAGCGTGGAATAGTCTTCTGCTCCCTGGAGCCCCTGACTTCAGGCTCTTCAAGGAGATGAGAGGCGAGGTTGGGAGGGGGGGAGGGCGCGGGAAATCACTCGTGGGGGTTTTTAGGGAGAGGAGGGTGAAGTTTTGGTTTTCCTTTCTGGTCTTGTGTTTTCCAAAGAGAGGCTGGCAACCCCCTCTGGCCCACTTCACCACCGTGAGTCCTGCCTCCTGGAGCTGTTTAGCTGCCCGGAGGAAGCAAACCCTGGAGAAACGTGTGTTTGTGTGTGGTGGGTGGGCGGGGGCCCCAGGACGTAGGGGCTGTATCTGCTCTGCTCTTAGTCATAGGATGTTGCAGACCTATTTTGCATACTGGCGTTGACAAGTTGAGGCTTGTTCATTTGACACAGTCCTGTGGTCACAGCAAATCTCTCTAAAACTCTAGCCAGTGGAAAAGGTGGTTATGTGGATCCTCTGAACCCTGAGCGTGGAACTTCCTGAAGGATTTATTAGGAGAAAAACCTTCCTGGAGGCAGCAAAAGGACAAACAGAACGGCTGGCCGG
The DNA here is from genome assembly GCF_003254725.2 of Canis lupus dingo. Classification (NCBI taxonomy): domain Eukaryota; kingdom Metazoa; phylum Chordata; class Mammalia; order Carnivora; family Canidae; genus Canis; species Canis lupus. The sequence goes on from NC_064255.1 coordinate 25,477,850, forward strand.
GCCGAGCCTCGTGGCCTGGTCTCCACGACTTGAGGGGACTTACATCTGAGAGGTGAGGACGGCCTCGTGGCCTCAGCCGTGGGCAGAGAGCCCGGCCGGAATTCCTCGTGTGGGTCTGGCGATGGAAAGGCTGGGTAGGTCCGGTGCCCACCCTAATGCTGTACCCGCTGAACTCCCAGAGGGGATTTATTGTGTGGTCACGTTGCTGTTCGGCCTGCTGAAGTGTGCTGTTTATTGTTGTTGCTGCTTCACCTACTTTGTGGGCAGAGTGCTGCATAAACCGGGCTTCTCTTGAAAAGTAGACAGAATCAGCTTCTTTTTCGGATTTTCCTCTCTCTTCCTGCCCTTCCCATGCTGTCCGGTGTGCTTTTTCTGTCCATGGCTGGAGCATTTTTTAGGCCTGGAAGGAGGGAGTTCTTTTTTCTCACTTCTGAGCTATCTGACCCGCACTGGTGGTGTCTGTGATTGCTGGTCTGAAAACCCGGATGAATTCTCACCGGCCACATCCAGTCTGTCCCTTGTGCCTCAGCTTTTTTCTTTTCTTTTTTTTCTTTCTTGGATGGCAGGCAGGCAGGCTGGCCGGGCTCGGGGCCTTCTGCCGGCTTGCGATGGACACTTTTCTGGGACAGCTCAGCTCAAGAGGCTCCTGGAGGATGAGACACCCCTACTTTCGTCTTCTTTGTGTCCCTGGATTTGGTCAGCTCAATGACAAATCAGCCCTCTCCTGAAGAAGCCATGGACCCTGGATGGTTGCCCCGTCCGTATTGCCTGGCGAGGTGGCCATGGGCCTGCTGCAGGCTGCTTCCACGGTGCTTGTGTGAAGTCACATGCCCTCCTGGATGGATGCTTGGGCTTTTTATTTTGTGTTCCTTTTCACCATTGGCCGTAGACACATCACTCTCCTTGTTTTTGTTTTTCTCCTTCCCTCCTATCGCTGGTTTATAATGTCTTTAAGAGACTAGGACTCCCTCGTTCTACATCTCGCCTTTGTAGGGAGACCGGGGTCCAAGGTGGGAACAGAGCATCATTTGATGAGCCCTGTTGATGGCGTGGCTTCCGTACTCTGCTTAGGAAACCTCAGAAATTCTGGGTTTTACTGGAGGATGCTGCTCAAGATGGTCCTTTGGTAGGTGCCTCCTTGATCTCTTCTGTTTTTCTAAGTAATCTAAGCAACTAATAACTGTAGTAATAATAATTGTAATAATAAAATGATAGTGGTTCCTGTAATAACAGGAAGTTGTATATCATGCCAAGTATGTTCTTTGCATTTTTATGCCCCTTACAACCTCACCAGGCAATTATTATAAAATGTCTAGCAATGATGAGGTTCTTACCATGGGCCAGTGTCAGTTTTAAATGCTTTAAATGTATCATCTTATTTAACCTCCCAATAATCATATAAAATAGAATTATTATTATTATTACTAATATTATCTTATTTAACCTCCCAATAATCATATAAAATAGGATTATTATTATTATTACTACCAGTATTTTGCAGATGAAGAACCCACAGCTCAGAGGGTTTGAAAATATCCCCTCAGGTCACACAGTTGGGGAGCAACACAACCATCACGATTTGGCCCAGGGCCTGCTCTCAGAAGTCAGAGGGCAGTGAAATTAAAAATAAGCAAGGGATGCTTGTTGGCCTGGAACAGGAGGACTCAGGCAGGATAGAAACCCTAACATCATGTACAAAGGCACCACTTGCTCGGGCTGCCTGCCTCTTCCGCCCTGGGGAAGCAGGCTGTACCTAGTGGGGCCAAGGAGTCTCAGAAACACCTTCAGTGTCTGGAAAGCTCCGGGGAACAAAGCCCCTGGGGTCCGGGCAGGAGCCTCAGACATGGTTCAGAAACTCTCAGGATTTGTTAAGTGCAACATCCAGGCACCCTGCCTGACTTTGTGACCAGCATTTAATTACTATCAACTCCACAGCAGATGGGAGATGGAGCTCTTTTAGCAAATGATCACATCTTCCCTTCCCTCACATTCTTGCAACTACTCAGAGTCCCTGCCTTTATCCTGAGTGCGTGTAGCTCCTGTAGCTACTGAACCTACCCATAGAAGATTGTGGTGGCCCCTCTCTCAACCCCACCAGTAAAAACAGTAACAGTATGGGTCATAAAACACAAGCCTTACTTACATTCACGAGGCCAAAATGGTCTCAGTCATTTTTATTGGACGAATTCTGAGTTGTCTTTCCCTTGTTTTCTCTTCCTCTTTTTGGGGAGTAAAGGTAGAGTGTGTTGTTTTGCTGGTGTCTGGCGGGTCATCTGAGCCCCAGGATTACTTGTTCACCTGCCTCTTTTTCCCTTGCTGACCATGGGCTGCTTGAGAGCAGTGGAGGGCGGGGTGGGGAGGGGCAGGTGGGCATCTTCACCTGTCTGCTGGCTAACACAGCCCTGGTGCTTAGTTGAATTAGGCGGCTATTCAAGGAAACAAGCAGCCCCCAGTCTACAGTCGCTGTCTTAGAGATGATACACTCCAACGTGGTGGGAAGTGGAGGGTTTGCCCTGCTGGACACTGAAGAAAGAGAAGGAAACCAGCTAGCAGCAGGAGGCATCTGGGGACGGTTAAGACGTAGTAGTACAGATCAGGGTTATTTTGGGGCAAGTTACTTCACCTCTGTAAGCCTCAGTTTTGTTATCTATAAAATGGGGATGATACAACACCAGCTTCACAAGTTGCTGTGAGGAGGAAGTAGGGGATGAAGAGCAGGCATTCAGCAGAGTGCCTGGGCTCATAGTAAACCCTCAAAAAAAGTTAGCTAATATTACTGCTACAATTACTGGGTTTTATTACTTCCTGTGGCTGCTTGGAGTAGTGGTTTCTGAATACATTTTAATGTATTTAATGTTACAAAGAGATCAGCCATCAGGGAAGCTGCAGGGCAGTCTGTGAAAGGACAGGGATGGGAGGTGCCCCTCAGGCCTCAGCCTGTATTTGCAGGTTACTTAACCTCTCAGCTTGCTATGCAGGGAGAATGGTTTTTCCCTCTCAGGGATGGTGCAGAGCACTTAGCACAGAGGAAGTAAGCTCTCGAAGAAGACAGAAGAGCAGTTGTCATTATTTATTATTCTTTAGGACACCCTTTTCCTGGTAGCTTTGCTACTCTGCGCAAGATTGATTGATCCCATCCATTCATTCATTTGCTGAGCAGTGTGCCAGGCACTGTTCTAGCTGCCAGAGATCCAGCAGGGAAAGAAAGAGACAAAAATCTCTGCCTTTCTATAGTGTCCTTTCTAGTCCAAGCCATGCAGCGGGGGCAGGGTGGTCCTCAGAGGGCGATGTGGAATGGATGGAGGCAGTGCAGGCCGACACTGCACCCCCTCTGTGTGGAGTGGTCCTGGCCCCGCCGTGCCATTGGGCACAAGGTGCTTAGCACCAGGCCTGGCATGTGGTAGTTGTTATATAAGTTGTAGTTGCTATATTTGTATTATCCCATTTACCCTCCTGAGATTTTTCTCCGTGGCACTGGTTATGGGCTGAATGTGTCCTTCCAAAATTCATATGTTGAGATTCTGACCCCCAGTGTCATGGTGCTTGGAGGTAGGGCCTTTTGGAGGTGATTAGGGATAGATGAGGTAGGGTAGAGGGCCGGTCCTCATGATGGGGTTACTACATTCATAAGAAGCTACGCCAGAGAACTTTCTTCCTCTCTCTGTGTGAGGACACAGCGAGAGGGTGACTTTGTAAGCCAAGAAAAGAGCTCTCAGCAGAAGCCAGTTGTGTCAGAACCACGATCTTGGACTTCCTAGCTTCCAGAACTGTGAGAAATGAATTTCTATTGTTTAAGCTGCTCAGTCCATAGTGTTTTGTTATGGCAGACCAAGCAAACAAAGACAGTACCTCTCCTTGCCGAATATACCCTATAGGTGTCCTCTCTCAATAAATCATAAATTCTGTAAGGTTGAGGGCTTGTAGCCATTCATTTTCGTTAATCGAGCAAATAGTGACTGCATGCCTACTCTGTGCCAAGCAACTAGGTGGCAGAGATGCAGAAAGGGACAAAAAGAGGATTTCTGTGCATATATGGTGCTTGCATTACAGCTGAGAGAGACAGAGAAAGAACAATAGGTAGACGTAAGAACTAAGGATGTGGGATCCCTGTGTGGCGCAGCGGTTTGGCGCCTGCCTTTGGCCCAGGGCGCGATCCTGGAGACCCGGGATCGAATCCCACATCGGGCTTCCGGTGCATGGAGCCTGCTTCTCCCTCTGCTTATGTCTCTGCCTCTCTCTCTTTCTCTCTCTGTGACTATCATAAATAAATAAAGTTAAAAAAAAAAAAGAACTAAGGATGTTACTAGTGTTTTAGAGGGTAACACGTTCTATAGGAGCTGGTCGAGCAGGTGAGTGTCTGGAGGGCTGGGGTGGGCTGCAGGGTTAAGTTGGCTGGTCAGGGCTGCTTCTGTTGAGAGGCAGACATTGGAGCAGCCTTGAAGGAAGTGAAGGAGGTTAGTCTAGAGGAGGCTGTTCCTGGCTTTGGGGAGAGCCGGGATAGAGGCTGGGAGCAGTGGTGAGTCTGTGAGATGGAGGAGCAGCACGAAGAATGAACTGGAGCAGTGGTGTGAGCAAGGCGGACAGAGGCAGGAGATGCCAGGGCAGCCTGCAGTGGATGTTCACATTCACAGGCCTTTCCTAAGATTGTGTGGGGTTTTTTTTTTAATTATTATTTATTTATTTTTTAATTTAGGGGTAATTGACCTACAGCGTCCTTAGTTTCAGGTGTATATCACCCTGGGTTCTGTATTTGTAGGCACAGTGAGCTGAGCCCTGCAGCAAGTCGAGTTCACCTCTGTCACCTTACATAGTGATTTGTCTTCTATTCTGTAAAATGCGGAACTATTCTTTTTTTTTTTTTTAAAGATTTTATTTATTTATTCATGAGATACACAGAGAGAAAGAGAGGCGGAGACAGAGGCAGAGGGAGAAGCAGGCTCTATGCGGGGAGCCCGATGTGGAACTTGATCCTGAGTGTCCAGGATCAGGCCCTGGGCTGAAGGCGGTGCTAAACCGCGGAGCCACCTACCTATTTGGGGTTTTATCGAAAACTGATTGGGTGTGATTTAGTGTTTGAAATGATCCGTCTGTCTGCTGTGGTGAAAAGGGCCTAAATCAGAGTCAGAAGCCAGGGCACCAGGTGCAAATGAGCAAGTATCACAGGCCCTTGGTCCAGGCTGTTGGTGATGGACATGCGTACAAGTGATGAGCTTCTGGACTGTTCACTGCTCTGTCCCAAGCACCTAAAACTGTACTGGCTCATGTCGTGGCCACCAGCCCTTACTTATATGGCCACTGAACACTTGAAAGTGGGGAGTCTGAATGGAGATGTCATGCATGTGGAAAATACACATCAATTTTAAAGACTTAGTACAAAAAAAGAATGTAAAGTATCTCACTAAAGAATTCTTGAAAGTTGACTGTATATTGAAATGATATTTTGGATATATTGGCTTAAATACATTATCGAAATTAATTTCTTCTGTTTCTTTAAACTTTTTAAAAACGTGGCTACTAGAAAATCTGAAAGTACACGTGGCTTGTGTTCTGTTCTGTTTGTGTGCAACAAGGCAGCTCTAAAACGGTGCCTGGGACGTGGTAGGCATTCAGGAATGGAATGAGCGAGTGGGTGAGTGAGCGAGCGCAGGCACAGGGGGTAGTGAATAAGAAACCACCCAGTCTGGAAGAAGTTCTCCATGTAGGAGAGAGGCAGATCTCTGATGATACCTGCTAGGAGGTTGAGGGCGACGTATTGAAATGGAGGCAGCTGGGTATGTGGCAGCTGAATCTTCCAGTCCCTACCTGAGCGGGAAGAGGGGTGAGGGGTCTCTGGTCTCAGCAAGGGCCTGGAAGACAGGGACCTGAGAGGGTAGGCTCCTGTGTGTCAGGAGGAATGATGGCAAGAAGCTGGGGCACTCTCAAAAGCCTTAAATGACCAGGCACAAGTGGATGTAAATGGGTCCTGCAAACTCTGGTTACTTTCCAAGGATTGCAACCGAGGAGTAGTTTTCCAGACTCCACATTTAAAGTGGTGACAAATGCACTTGGAGGGGGCGGTTTTAGAACAGAAGTACCTGAGTTGGAGATTACAGGCCCTTGGTGGACGGAACTGATGGAAAATTTAGCTTTCTTCATGTGAAAGGAATGGGAGCTTATCTTTGAAAATCTGGGAAAAAATCCATAAAAGTTAAATATGGTTTCTTGAGTTACATATGGTCACTGTTTTGTCTTTATTGCTGAGGTTGTCATTCGGTGTCTGTGGTCGCATCCTGACTTGTCTTGGTTACCATTAGGTAGTGGGCATTCCTGAATGTTCTTGTGTACTTTATTTTTATTGCATAGATAACATTTCTATTCAGTGACTGTTTCAATGCTCACTGAATCATTTGTCTCATTTGGATGCGCAGCTCCACAATAGACTGTTTTTTGTATATATCAAGTTTTTTATTTTTCAGTTAAAACTTTTTTTTTTGTAAATCCTCGGATTTAGGATTGTTACTTCATAGTGTCTCAATATTTAAAAATTTTTGAGTAACTTTCAGGGCTCATGAGATTGGCCCTGAAGCCACATTTGCCGTTTTCTGGTGAGAGGTGTGATGTGTGTTGCTGTCAGTGGTGCAGTGATACCTGATAGGTCATTAACATTTATGCATAATGTGTATTACATGCTAGACGCATGTTTATATGCATCATAGACACTTTTAAAAAAAAAGATTTTATTTATTTATTCATGAGAGACAGACAGAGATGCAGAGACACAGGCAGAGGGAGAAGCAGGCTCCCTGTAGGGAGCCCAATTCGGGACTCGATCCCAGGACTCCATCTCAGGATCATGACCTGAGCCAAAGGCAGACGCTCAACCACTGAGCCACCCAGATGCCCTTGCATCATAGGCACTTGTATTAGATTTTTCTTTACTTTCATTTATTCAGCAGATGTTTGTGGAATGCCTTTTGTGTAGTGAGCATTGTTCTAGGCCTTGGGTATTCAGTAGTGATCAACAGATACGGTACCAGTTTTCACAGAGTTTATTATGTCATGGGGGACACACAGAAAGAAGCAAACGTACAAAAAAAGCCCATTATTGTAAGGAATATGAAAGACTATGAATAGAATAATGGGAGAGGATAGTTTATGCAGGATGAAAGGGTCAATACTGAAATCCCGCGTTGCAGTGAGACATGAAGACCCAGGACAAGTTCACCAGAGAAGGAGCAGAGCACACGTGAAAAGGGAAGAATTGACAAATGTGACTAGATATTAAAGAAGAAAGCACATCTGAGCACAAGAAGCTGTTATAATGAGGATAGAGAGTTCCCCCAAGTCAATAGCTAAAAGCCAAACAACCTCATAGTAAAGTAGGTAAAGGATAGGAACAAGCAGCTCTCAAAGGAAGAAAGAGTGAAGAGTATGAGTCCTGAAGCTCCCTGATAAGGTCGAGCCCTCCTCTCACTCAGGTCTGACGTCTATACAGCAGATCCCCTCTTTTTTCAGTGTACAACCCGAGGCATTTTCATCAACACACAACAGCTATGTAACACTGCTGTGTAAGCCTCACCATCAAGATACAGACCATTGCCATCGCCCCCAGACTTCCCTCCTGTCCCTTGTAGTCGGCCAGCTTCCCCAGGCCCCAGCTGCTGACAACCAGTCATTTGTTCCCTGACCTTACAGTTTTGCCTTTTTCATGTAAACGGCATTATCTAGCATGTAGCACCCGAGTCTGGTTTTTTTCTCACTTAGCCGAATGCATGGGAGATTGGTTCCCGATGCTTCGCTTCGTGGATCAGCGGTTCGGTTGAGGTTGCTGTTCTGTTCCATGGATATGCCACTGGTTCAGTTCACATCCTCCGGTTGAAGCGCATTTGTGTTGTGTCCAGGGGGTACATTTTTCATGTTTTAAAATGTGCCCAAGATAGGAAGTCTGACTCAGATCTTGGCGGGACAGTGTGGCACAGGATCCCCTGACTCGGCTAGCGACCGTGTGAAGTCACCTGCGAGACCTGTTGGCAGCGTGCGGTAAAATCGAAAAAGTGTGCAGCCCCACTCCTCCATCAGTCTGAGAATTCACAGCTCATGCTCTCTGTTACTCAAGGATACTTTAATTTAATTTTATTTTTTTAAGATTTTTATTTATTCACGAGACAGAGAGAGAGAGAGAGAGAGAGAGAGAGGCGTAGAGACACAGGCAGAGGGAGAGGGAGAAGCAGGCCTCATGCAGGGAGCCTGACATGGGACTCGATCCCGGGTCTCCAGGATCAGGCCCTGGGCTGAAGGCAGCACTAAACTGCTGAGCCACCTGGGCTGCTCTCAAGGATACTTTTAGAGATGGATGCTGAGTGTCTAAAGAATGGGTTAGAAGGATTTAGATCAAAGTCACTATTGTCATCTTAGGAGGAAGGAGGGGAGGGGGCTTTTGGTGAGGGTCAAAAGGCTACTTTAACTTTATTTTTAGTGCTTTCTGAAAGCATAAATAATATAGACTTGCAAAATGCTTCCTGGAGGAGGTGACCCTTAAAGCTGAGTCATAAAGCGTAAGTAGGAGTTAGTTCGGAGAGGAAGTGGGGAAAGGGAGCGACACCCGTCCCATGTCCCCAGCTGGCTGCTTCTCTCCCTGTTTGTGAGCCGTGACTGTTAGAAATGAATCTGCAGACGCCAATCCTCTGGAAGAATCCAATCATCGCTAACCCTTCAGGATCTCTCAAGCCCCGTATCTACTAGCTGCCTCTGACCGGACAAGCCATGCTTCTGACCCATGCCCCTGGCGTCCTATGGAACAGACAGCATCAGCCTGTAGACTGGGGTTGGTGGGGGCTGCGTTCTTGCCCGGCCCCACCGTTCACATCCTCTGGGCTGTTCAGCGGCTACTCACTGCAGGCCTTTTATGCAGCAGGTACTCCAACCAAAAATGAGAAGGCGTTATGAACTTTCAGTCTTGGAGTTTCAGGATCTGGTTTGCCCGCTGAAATGCACGCTCTGGCCAGGGCAGGAGGAAGCACCCAGACAGGTAGGACAGGCTGCAGGAGGTGGGAGCTCCCAGGAGGCCGTTCTGGCACTGTGATGTCAGCTGTTAGCGCTGGACCAGAGGCGAGATGGTTGCATAACCAGGGTCAAGGATTCAGGAATCCTTCGGGTATAAAACCTCATTGTACCGTCTGAGTTGTGTCTGCCCAGACACTCTCCGTGTGCTAGTTACTGAAGGAGTGATTTCCCCTTTCCTTCGTCATCCCTTGCTTGTTTAAAAACCCTTTGCTTTTCCTTTTCAACAAATGACTATGCAGGGAATGCCCTTCTGATTGAGAAAGCATGTATGGAATGTCCAGAGAGATGATAGGGAGAGGATAGTGCCTTTGGCTCTGGAAGGATGGAGGAGGCTCAGGCCAGGGGGCAGCCTCCAAGCTGCTCCTCCCAGGTGCTCTGGGGGAGAAGGTGGCCCTGTAATGGGGCAGGGGTGGCGGGGACAACGGGAAACACAGCCTGTGGGGGTGAGGCCCCAGGTCCCCACGCTGCTGTCCTCTGAGACAAATCTGGCCAGGACAGACTGGCCTTTGCCTCGTGGGTTTTTTATGGACCAGATGCACTGATGTGTTTTATAAGAAGCGATGCTCCACAAGGATAGGAGATCTCTTTGTCTCTAAGTGGGAAGATCCGCTGAAGTGATCCCAAGACTGCCTCCAGCCCTGGTTGGATGAATCATTACTTAAGTGTGACTATGGAATCACCCCCGTCAGAGTGAATGCCGCAAGGGGCCTCCATCTGCTCCAGCTGCTGTCCCATAAATTACTGGGGACTTTGCACACAGAGGACCTTTTGTTTTTTTCCTATTACCTTTTGAAAAATGGGAAAAGCCAATCATCCTGCAAGAGGGCACAGTCTCAGCTACATTAGCTGGAACGTTCTTCAGAGACTCCGCGCCCAGGACACCACGTGTGGACAGATCCCTCCGAAATGGCACGCTGATCTCATCCCTGCCCCTGTTCGAGACCGTCCATAGCTCCTTATCGCTGCGTGATAAAGTCCAAGTGCCTCAGCTTGTTTGGAAGGCCGCTGGCTGCCTCTTCAGTCCCACATGGAACCCTTCCAGCTCTGCTCTCCATGCAGAAGTCCTTTCTGTCTCCAAAATAAACACACACGTGGGGCAGATGTGGCCGGCAGTTTGCATTGGCCGCGGTGGCTCTCCCGTCGCACCAGCAGACGTGCTGTGCTTTCCTGTGCCCCTAGCGCCCAACGGGGACCTGGACGTGCCACTGTGGGTGCTCCCTGCTTAAATCCTTATGGACTCAAATGCCATAAGTGGGCCAGCCCTTTCCTGAAGATAAGGGATTCCCATTTCTTCCCATCGAACAGTTTGCCCGGGGTGTTCTGAATTGCTTCTTCAGACCCTTACGTACTTTTGTGATGGGCTGCGTGTGCCTGGAAAAGTAATTGCTCCTTAGATTCTAGACTGTGCCTTCCCTTTTCCTGTTCCCTCTCTGCCTCAACACATGTTGGCTTTGCTTCCCACCCCCCGAGGAAGCCAGTCCTTTTGTATCCTGCTGGATGGGAACTTGCGGTGGTGTTGTTGGGCTGTTCCTGGGCAGAGGTGTTGATGGGTTCCCGGCAGCTCCCGTGGGTGAGTCACCGCTGGTGGCCATCAGGGGAACACGCGTGGTTTTGGGATTCCTCTGCATTTGCAGTGAGCGATCATAGCAGAGTTGCTCAGAGAAACAAACAGCCACCACGGAGAGAAAAGCCCCACCCCACTTTGTACAGCTTTCCCTGTCTTATCTTCATGAGCTCGGTGCAGGAAAAATTCATTAAGGACCTGGTTGGAAACTACGCACACCTCCAGGAGGGGTCACAGAGGAAGAACCATGGATTTTACAGTGTGAAAGAGCCAGTCCTTGTCTTTGAGAGATCTTGACAGAGTGAGAGCAAAAGCGCTGTCACTATGATGCAGCATTAATTCCTTACGATGCAGCATCATGGTATTTATTTAGTATTATCCATCGCTCTATGGAAATGCCACGCAGCACGTAGCTCCTAAGCCCTGACTGAGTACCAGTGTTAACTTTTCAGGGCACCTGGGTGGCTCAGTTGGTTAAGTGTCTGACTTTGGCTCAGGTCATGATCCCAGTGTCCTGGGATCGAGCCCCGTGTCCGGCTGGGCTCCCTGCTCAGCAGGCAGTCTGCTTGTCCCTCCCCCTCTGCCTCTGCCCTCTGCTCATTCGCTCTCGCTCACTCACTCTCTCTTGCTCACTCTCTGAAATAAATAATTGAAATCTTAAAAAAAAAAAAAAGCACTTTTCCCACATGAATTCGTGGGAATTCATGTAGTAAGTGTATTAAGTGTGAACTAATTCCGCGTGTAAATTGCACTTGAACAGCTGCACTCAGGCCCCCAGCGTTTGCCATGTCTCAGGTGCAGGTGCTGTGCTGGGTTTGCAGCTCTGCCATTGAAAAGGGCTTGGGGATCCCTCTGAGACCCTCCCCACGGAGTGAGTCCAGTGCAGGAAGACACACACATAGGATTTCGCACGTCGACAGCACCGTGGTGAGATAGTGGTTCTCAGGGGTGAAAATGAGGATGCTGGAGTCCAGGAAGCCAGGCACCTGAGCACAAAAGAAGGCTTAGGAGAGCAGGTGATGTAGGTGGGTCTCCAGGGATAGGATGGCTGAGATCTGGTTGGTTGGGAAGGCTGGGGTCAGGGACAGGGCTGGTGGGGTGGAGCGGAGTAGGTGGAGATGGGTTTGCCTGCGATAGGAGGGCCATGAAGAAAGAGTCTTTGTTTCTTATCTCTGAGTGGGAACATGAATTCCTTCCTCTGGCTGATGGTGAGGATCTGTAGTAATCATAGTATGTTACCCACAAGAGCTGGGCCCACTGTGTGAAGGGCACAGCGCCACCTACTTCACTTGCATGACCCCATGTATTATTCAGCATTACCTTGTATATGGCAACCATTATCAACCCCATTTTCCGGATGGGACAAACTGAGGCTCAGAGGAGTTAGCTGACTTGCCCAGGTTCACACAACTCTTAAAAGGTGGATTGGAATCCAGGTCAGAGTGTGGACGCTGGGTTTGGAATCAACCCGTTAACTCCAGATTCCCAGGAAATTAAAAAAAAAATGAATCTTTTTTCCCTAGATGGAAGTTTCTTGTTATTCCCATCCTTGTTTTCTGATCCCCTGTCTTCTGCAGTATTGCAAAAGGGCAGGACAGTTTTGGTTTTGGCTACATATTTTAGTTATCAGGACCCCAGGTCTCTGGTTCTGAATGAGACAATCTCTAGATAAAGATTGAGAGAGAAAAGGGAAGAATTGAAGTTGTAGCTGTCCTAGGTGATGTGGATTGCAGGCACAGGGCTTCCAGGTATTGTTTTTTCTGTGTCATAAACCTGTTTTAATTATAAATAAGACTTGGTGGCAGTGAGGGAGGGGGCTTGATGGGCACATTGATAAAGCACCAACGGAGAGGAAACTCTTGGGTGTCTGGCTCAGCCCTCTCCTCCTTCACTCTCCCTCTGATTTCTGAGCAAGAAAACAGGGTGCAACCTCCCTTTGCCCTTCTGGTGACACTTGTAAGTGCCGCCCCATACCCAGCTCAGCTTCGGGCAGCATGGGGCAGCACTGACAACATCCAGTGGGCCTTCCCTTTATGTTCCTGGCCTCGTGTCTGTCTCTGTTTCCCCAGATCCTAACTCTAGACTGTCTGGTTTGAACCTCAGCTCTGCCTCGAAGTAGCTGCGTGACCTTCACATCTCTGGGCTGAGTTTCTTTCTCTGTAAAAGGTGACACAGGAGGAAACTGAGTTCTGTTGAACAGATTTAGGGCGTGCCTCTTACCTTCCAGGCACCACATCTGAAGCTCTGGGAACTCACAGGCTCTCCCAGAGGTGGTGGGGGACCTGCCCTCCAGCTGGCACATCTGGGGGGTGGAGTGGGGAGGCAGAGAGGAAGTGGATGCAGGCCTGCTGCATATCTTACTTCTCACTCCTTAAACCCAATGTGAACAGGATGGGGAACGGACAGCAGGATTCTGAGCCCTGCAAAGAGGAAATGATTTTTGCACTGTCTCTTCTGCGTTGCTAGTTTTCCTGGTGGGAAGGGGACCTGGTAGTTGAGGGGAAGCTCTCTTGCTGATAAGACCTCCATGCCACCCTCTCCCCCCCACAAAAAAAAAGACTTTCTGGTGTTTGATTGAGGGGGAGTCGGGGCTGAGCAGGTGAGGATGCCTGGGCCACCTCTGCACCTGTCTGGAATCCAAGAGTCTGCCCAGTTGTGTCAGTGGCGGTGGCTGTGGTGGTGGTGGGGTGTCGGGGTCACAGTGAGTGAGCTGTTCTTGTCTCCCGTCTCTGTTTCTTCCCCTTTTTGTGAGGGGCTGGATTGAGTCTTGAACATCTTTTGCAATGTGCTGGGCCCTCTTCTGTTTTGAGCTCCTGCTGCATGATGTACTCTGCTCCACCCGTGAGCTTGGAGTTACTCAATCTTTGTAAGCAGACCCTCCGGGGAAGCTGAGGTGATCATCATCCTTGCTGACAAATGTGGGGGGATTGAGGCGTAGTTTAGTTTTAGGCTTTTAATTATTATTATTTTTTTAAATTTTTATTTACTTATGATAGTCACACAGAGAATGAGAGAGAGGCAGAGACATAGGCAGAGGGAGAAGCAGGCTCCATGCACCGGGAGCCTGACGTGGGATTTGATCCCGGGTATCCAGGATCGCGCCCTGGGCCAAAGGCAGGCCCTAAACCGCTGCGCCACCCAGGGATCCCTAGGCTTTTAATTATTAAATTAAAAAATTTTTTTATTGAGGTGAAATACTCATGATGAAATTTACCATTTTAATCATTTTTAAGAGTTCAATTCGGTGGCATTAAGCACTTTTGCTTTGTTTTGCAGCCGTAAATCTCCGGAGCTGCTTCATCTTCCCAAACTGAAGCTCTGTCCCCATTAAACACTAACTCCTGATTGCTCCTCCCTCCAGCCCCTGGCAACCACTTTCTATCTCTGCAAATTTGACTAGTCCAGGTACCTCCCATCAGTGGAATCAGACAGTAGTTGCCCTTCGGTGACTGGCTTATCTCACTTCACGTAATGTCCTCCGTGTCCATCCCTGTTGGAGCACTGTTGGAATTCCCTTCTTTCTGAAGGCTGAATGATTTTCTGTTGTACGTGTGCACCATGTTTTGTTTATCTGTTCGTCTGTTGATGGACATTTGGGTTGCTTCCACTGTTTGGCTATTGTGAATTATGCTTCTGTGGACGTGGCTGGGTCATGTGATGATTTCTGTGTTTAATTTACGGGGGAGACTGCTATGCTGTTTTCCATAGCTGCTTCATATCCTCACCAACAGATATTATATAAATACATATATATATACATACATGTATATACCATGTATATGTATACATAGTAGCCATCCTAGTCAGTATGAAATGATAGCTCACAGTGAGTTTGATTTGCATTTCACTAAATGACTGGTGGTGTTGAGCATCTTCTCATGTGCTTATTGACCACTTCTAGATCTGAGGAGAAATGTTTGTTGTTGCTGTTGAATTGTAGGAGTTCTTTTTTTTTAAAAAAGTATTTTACTTATTTATTCATGAGAGACAGAGAGAGAGAGAGAGAGAGAGAGAGAGAGAGAGAGGCAGAGACACAGGCAGAGGGAGAAGCAGGCTCCACGCAGGGAGCCCGATGTGGGACTCGATCCTGGGACTCCAGGATCATGCCCTCAGCTGAAGGCAGACGCTAAACCGCTGAGCCACCCAGGTGTCCTGAATTGTAGGAGTTCTTTATATATTCTGGATATTAATCCCTTTTCAGGCATACAATTTACAAATACTTTCTCCCATTCTGTGAGTTGTTTCTTCACTCCCTTGAAAGCATCCTTGGATGCATAAGTGTTTTTAATTTTGACAAAGTCCAACTTAGCTGTTTTTTTTTTTTTTTTCTTTTGTTGCCTATGGTTTTGGCATGAAATACAGAAATTGTACAAAATTCAGCCATGGTCATCCAGCCAGAAATGACAGAGTGCACATTTGCAGGTCAGGTCTTGTGCAGACAGGTCTTGCATATTTGCAGCACTGCCCTGAGTCTTCATCCTTTGGATTCCAGTGGTCAGTGTTTACCTCGTCGGTGTCTCAGTTCAGCCTTCTTGTGCGTTATCTTGGTCATGCCCTCAGAGTTCTAGCAGGTGGATGTTCTTACTGAACATCCCTCCAGAGTTGAGGGAAGCACCCAGGTTTCTGGTGAAGATTGGGTGAGGGCAGGTACTTGCTAATGTAGCAGTAATGGCCTAGCAGCAGTCATGGTTCATCTACCCTGGACATCCAGACATATCAAAGTCCTGTCCAAGAGTTGTTTTTCTTGCAGAATAAATGACTAGCAAATGTTTTTGGTAACAAACATTTTTGGTGACAGAATGGATGAGCAGATTTCATGTAGCTTCTATAGTCTGTTATACTCTTTTGGTGTCTCCAAAAGAAATGGGGGTCATTTATAGGCCAGTCATGGGACATGGTAGTAACTGGACACCTGTGAACCGGCCCCTTGCTTAGGAGCAGAATATGACCAATGAGCACTGACTCTACCGGTGTCTTTTTTCTGGTCTCTTCTACCCCTACTCCTCAGTGCTCTCCTCTAGAAAGAACCATGATCTTGGATTTGGGAGTTTGTTATACCTTTGCTTAAACTGTTTTCACCGTATACAGGAGTATGCCTAAATACTATTTTCTTTCTTTTGAATTTAAATTCATTTAGCCAACATATAGTATATCCTTAGTTTCAGATGTAGAGTTGGGTGATTCATCAGTTGCATATATCACACCCAGTGCTCATCACATCATGTGCCCTCCTTGATGCCCATCACCCAGTTAACCCATCTCCCACCTCCTCCCCTCCAGCAACTCTCAGTTCGTTTCCTATGACTAAGAGTCCTCGTGGTTTTTCTCCCTCTCTGATGACTTCCTACACTATTTTCTTTTCTTCCTTTTGAGCTTTACAGAAGTTCCATGCTCTAGGCAGTGTACTTGGCCACCCAGTTTCACAGTGATAAGTCCATGTTGGTGCATATCATCATCGTGGTCTATTTCTCACCGTGGTAATCTCCTCCACTCTGTGAACAGACCACAGTTTATTTATTCATTCTCCAAGGGCATGTGAATTGTTGGCATTTGTTTTGTTTTGTTGTTGCTTTTTCCCCCACACACAAACTGTGCTGCTGGGCATCCTCTTGTATGCCTGCTTACGTAAGGCACAGGGTCAGAGTTTGTGTTTAGGGTGCTGGGACCCAGAGCTGCTTTGGGATTGTCCCAGGATCATACACTCTCAAAGTTGGAAGGGACTTCTTTGGCCAAGTAGTTCACCTTCACTGGTAATCTAAAAGTAAGTGTTCTTGGTGTGGTGGTTAAAGAGCTCAGTTCCTGGAATTGGGTGGCCACCGCTCCTCCCCTGCCTTTGCCTCGTTCTGTTACTTCATCCATTGTGCAGTGGCCTTAACTTTTCCCTGCCTCAGTTTCCTCCGCTGTGAACCGAGGGTCAAAGTCTGGGTCATGGCGAGGTTGAAATGTGATCATGCACGACGAACTCAGGGCTAGAGCGATAATAAGCACCGAGCAAGTGCGCCCACGGTTGCCGTTGGCTTTCGTTGGTGCTTAAAGATCCCTTGCAGCTGTCCCAGACTGATGTTGAGGCAGAAGCGGATGCCCAGAGAGAGGCGGTGACTCAGACAAGGTCACACAGTGGCAGCGGTGGGATTGGCATTCTGGAAACAGCCTCTGACCTGTATAATTTTCCTTCATCGTGGGTATGGGACTCCAGGCCCGTCCACAGTGCTGCTGGACCGCTGCTCTCTGCCGGGTTATCTTGACCTGCCCACGTGGGACTTACCCTCTTTCCAGACTTCCTGCGACCTCTGTGCTTGGAATGCAGAAATGCAGCAATGCAGCGTGACTCCTGCAGTGGAGCTGTGGTTCTGATGGCCCCAGGGGCTTCCATACCCCCAGCCAGGATAAGCCTTTCAGAAACTGATACACTGATTGCAGTCTAATAGAATGGGCTCCCCAGAGGCCCCACCCCACCCTGCTGGATGCCTCCCTGAAGAACAAATAGCCTCCTAATTCCTCTGCTCCTCCCTGCCTCACATTCCAGCCTTGAGGCCCAAATCCTGGGTGGAGGGCAGGAAGATCCCTCTTCTAGGAGAAGGAACCCGGTTGATCAACAAGATTGATTCATTCATTTATCCTGTCAGGCCCAGAGCCTGGGCTTCTTACTACTGGGGATTGGCCTGGCATTTTGAATTATTCTGTTACCTGGTGGCAGAAAAGGAAAAGCCATAATTGTTTCTATGTATTAGGAACATGGAAAAGCGTACAAAGCATAATGGATCAGAATGAGGACTTCTATTGGCTCAGTGGAGGTTTGAGCCCTGCCTCTGCCTTGGGAGGTCTCGGATCTCCTGGGGGAGGTTACCCTCTTGAGTCTATTTTTTCATCTGTAAAATCGGAAAGTAAATAGTACCTACTAGATACATTGTTGTGAAGATTGAATGAGATTTTGTGCTTGAAGAGCTTCCCCCAGAGCCAGCATGTAGTAGGTGCTCAATATGCGCTGGTTATTACTATCCAGCCAGCCTGTGAGCCCCACATATGCTGGAAGGGGGGGTGGCTGTCTGGCATATGGGCTGGGGTGGTCAGTAAACACATGATGAATGAATGAGGGTGTTCAGTACTTCCATTTTGAAAAACCTTTCTAAGTGGTGTTTCATTTTTTAAATTCCTAGTTTTGGAGTCTTGGGATCCATGCTTAAGCCCCGTCTCTGCAAAATGACATTAATTGCTGCCCTCGTTTTGGGCCTTGATTTTTCTCAGCTGTGGGCTCATGTTAGTGAACATGTTAGTCCCTCCGACTGTACACCAGCCTCCTTTCTGAGCACTCTGCGTTTACATTTAATCTATCTGTGCAGGCCTCACAAGAGTCTCTGTGGTCTCTCTTAATTTCAGGTTCACCATTGGGAAAACTGAGACAGTAAGTGACATTTCAAGGTCACCGTGAATAAGTCGTAGGGCCAGAGCTAAGACTTGAAGCCAAGCAGCTTAATTTTAGGATCTTTGTGTCTTAACTGATATGCTTTCCTGCCTTGAACTTATCTCTACTTCAAGGGGTGCAGGTAGTTGGTTGATGTTCAATGTGGAAGAACTTAGGGGCACTTGAGAGAAGTTTATATCAGTGGCACCCACTGCCCAGCTCTCAGGAGCACAGGGTGGGCCGGGGCAGCTGACATGGGGGCAGGGGTGGGATCAGAACCCAAATGTCCCTTTGTCCTTGTACCACAGATCATCTTTCCCATCTGGCAGCTCCAAGGATCACCCACATTCTTTTGTTCTTTGGGAATGTCAGTGGATGGAGTTTGGTTCTAAGGGTTTGGCCAAGCATTGGGAGCTTAGAACCCTTTGCCTTTTTCAGAGATGATTGTGGGTGGTAGTTCCCTTGGATTTTGCCCCAGTGCTCCCAGTTCAACCTGTTTGGGGATGAATCCCAGTGTAGACAATAAATGCAGGTTTGAGGCCAGTTACCCACCCCCCCCTGCAGACCTGATTCACGCTGGGACTTAATCAGTGAGAGTGGATTAGTGGCAGGCCGGCTCCTTCCATTTGTTCTAGTAGCTCATGGGGCTCAGGGCACACACCTCCCTCCTGGCAAGAAACTGAGAGCTGCCACGTTGTTCCCCCTTCCCCCCAAATCGACAATGTGGTTTTCATTGTGGGAGTAACAAATGATGCTTTTTAAGGATATCTCCCAGCTGTTGAGTGGTTTAAACTTCCAGATAATCCTTTGCAGAGGAAGCAGAGAAGGGTGCATGATTGGATCTCTTTAAAAGTTGATGCAAAAATTTCAGTACACACCCCCCCCCCCCCCCCCAGGGGCAGTGTAGTATTTCCTTCTAGGGAAAGGGGCACCCATTTGCTCGATTGGCCTGGGTGAAGCATTTAACAAGTTGTAAGTGAAGACAAATGACCTGGATTTGTAGGCAGGAGGCCTGAGGCATGGTTCATACTGGCTGTGTGACTCTGGCCTGGAACAGATGACCTCTCTAACCCACAGTTTCTGAAGCTTTCAGCTGGGGACACTTTTTAAGAACTACAGGAAGCATTGTCGGGTATAAGACAAAAAATTCTGTGCAAATGTTAGCTCTTACAATCAAAGGTTGTATTGTACCTGACAGAAAGGAGACAAAGTCTGTCCCGACCTTTGGGGGTGGGGTGAGGTGGGGGGCCCCTGAGAGGCCCAGAGAAGTTGGGCTTTTTAAGCTATAGCTGGATCTGTGCTGTCCGGTGTGGTGGTTAGTATGGGGCTGTTGAGAACTTGAAAGGTAGAAAAAGTCTGGGTTGAAATGTGCTAGAAGTATAAAATGTCCACTGGATTTCCAAGTCTTAGTACAAAAAAAGAGAATGTAAAATATCTTTAATAGTTATTCGTGTTGATGATGCGTTGAAATGATAAGATTTAGATAGTAATTTAAATAAAATACATATGGGAATGAATTTCACTTGTTTCTTATTATTTTTAATGTGGCTGCTAGAAAATTTTATTTTAGTTTTTTTAGAAAGATTTTATTTATTCATGATAGAGAGAGAGAGAGAGAGAGAGAGGCAGAGACACAGGCAGAGGGTTCTCCCTCAGGCTGCATGCAGGGAACCCCACGTGGGACTCGATCCTGGGACTCCAGCATCACGCCCTGGGCCAAAGGCAGGCGCTAAACCGCTGAGCCACCCAGGAATCCCTAGAAAAATTTAAATCATATATGTGTCTGGCATCGTATTTTTGTTGGACACTGCCGAGCTAGACTGTGATAAGAACAGTGGGCTTCAGAGTTGTGTAGT
The DNA here is from genome assembly GCF_003254725.2 of Canis lupus dingo. Lineage (NCBI taxonomy): Eukaryota > Metazoa > Chordata > Mammalia > Carnivora > Canidae > Canis > Canis lupus. Next base: position 25,497,714 of record NC_064255.1, read on the forward strand.
GTGGCCTGGGCCAACTGCGGTGTGGTACCTAGCAAAGAGACCAGCTCCTGGAGATTCTCCAGGAAGAGCCAAGGTAGAATTTGGGGCCAAAGAGCGACTTGATGGGACTTGGGCATTAGACTGCTCCAGCTGCTCAGAGGAGGTGATATTGGACAGTGGGCATGGAGCCTGTGGGCAGAGACCAAGAGAAGGAAGTGTACTATCTCGAAAGCCCACGTAGTGTGCCTTTTTTGTTAAGTGTCTTTACATTCCAGGTGGCATTTATAATATGATCCCATGTGTGTCATCCCTTCCCAGTTCATCTGCAAGAGAGAGATATTTGGGGCGGTGTGCATCTAAAAATGCCTTCAGCTTGTGGGGATTTGGGTTATTGTGCCAGGTAGTTGGGGGAGCTCATTATCAGGCTATTGGCCTGCCCCAGGAATAGCTGCTTCATACAGATGCAGAGCTCTTTGACCACATTCAAGCAGGAAAGAGGGATGGGAGCATTTAGGCAGGAAGCTCCTGCTCATAGTATGTTTGAACTCAGAGTTAAACACCTTTTTAAAATAATTTTTTTAAAAGATTTTATTTGAGGGAGACAGTATGCATGAGTGGGGAGGTAGGGGCAGAGGGAGAGGGAGAGGTGAACTCCTAACTGAGCAGGGATCCCAGGACTCTGGGATCATGACCTGGGCTGAAGGCAGACACTTAACTGACTGAGCCACCCAGGCACCCCAAGAGTTTTTTTTTTTTTTTTTTTTTAAGATTTATTTATTCATGAGAGACAGAGAGAGAGAGGCAGAGACACAGGCAGAGGGAGAAGCAAGCTCCATGCAGGGAGCCCGACGTGGGACTCCATCCTGGGTCTCCAGGATTACACCCTGGGCCGAAGGCAGGCGCCAAACCGCTGAGCCACCCAGTGATGCCCAAGAGTTGGGTTTTTAATCAAAATATTACATGCATGTATTTAAAGTCAAGTGGGAAAGGCTGATGTGGAAAAGGACAGAATCCCTGTTCTCCTGTCTTCTTGTCTGCCCTTAGTCCTTTTCCTAAGTGAATGGAGTGAATGGGGGTGGGGGGGTGGGTCAGTATCTCTAAATAATAGGGTTAAATTGCCTATCTCCACCACCTCCCACCCTCCCCACCCCCTACTTAGACCTTCTTTCCTCAGCCTCCCTGCTATCCCATGACTCACACGTGCTGAGCCTGTGATATCAGCAGGCCTTGCCCTTCCTTCTTCCACCTTCCTTCTTCTGACCTCTCTATTTCTTGTTAGCGAGGCAAGTAACATTCATATTCTCTCCCACATCCATAATTAAGACTTCTGTGTGTTATCCACAGGATTAATTCTAAAAGTTGAAACATTGGTAAACAGCGTTTATGAGATTATGCTCTAAATGATGTTCCCTGCACGTCCAAGCTGTGGATGCTGATCACGTGTCCTTTCTGGACGGCTCTCTGTTTGTCCTGGGATTTCTAGTCGCCCCTTCCTCTTTGAACTATGTAGCTTTTTATCCTGAAAGTAGCTGCTTTTTGGACTCCGCTCCATCAGACCCTAGTTCTTAGATCACTCACCTGGGGACGCCCCTGTTCCCCAGTGGACCTGCTGTGGTGTAGATTGTTCTTGGGGCTTCCCTTCTCTGGTCTCCATGGTCCTGGGCCTGAGCCACTTTTTACTCAGTCTCTTTCTAAATCCATTGCCTTATTTTGCAGGATCGTGTAGCTTGTTGGAAGCATACTCTGGAAACGAATTAAATTCTTCTCGGTCTCATATTACACCTGTTGCTCACTTGATCCAGGAACATGGGTCATAATTTCTTTCAAATAATGCTTATTTTTATTGTCCCTGTGGAAAACTTGGGAAACGTTCAGAGCATAAACGAAGAAAATAGTGTTAACGTCTTTCTCGGCATATCCTTTCTTTTTTCTTTGCTTATCATTATTATTTTTTAATTTGAGTCACCTAATATCAATAATCTCATTGGATTTTGCTCTGAATGTAGTGGAAGTATTTCCACATGGAGTTAAAAGCTGGCTTTTAAGTATGATTTTTAATGCAACATAATGTTGTAATATCCCATCAATGATAATTTTGTCATTTTCCCAATTTTGTCTGTGATTTTGAGTATTAAGAATATATTTTGTGTTTGTCTCTCATAACTCGTGCTGAGATGACTGTCTGTGCATGCATATGCAGACTGATAAACCTGTTTCTATCTTTCAGATTAGCCTTAGGTAAATTTTTGGTTGTAGAATGACCAAGTCAAAGGTTCTAGAGTTTTTTAAGGCTCTTGATGCATTTTGTAAAGTGTCTTCCCCATTTGGTTTTGCCAGATTTGCAGCCACAAGATTCTGTCACACATTTGCCCTGCATGGAGTTGCTTTCATGTTCAGTTGAGTTTCTGAGGCCAGGTTGATGTGGGTCTTTGGTGTTTGTCCCTGTTTCTCACGATGACTTGGGATTTCATTTATACACCACACTGGGGATAAATATCTGTGTCATATGGCTTGCAGTTCTTCCCTGTTACATTGTGTCACCCAATATGATGAACATCAGAGAAATGCATTTGCATCCTAGTGACCTTCCACTTACCAGCTATGTGACCTCAGGCAGGTTGCTTGCTTCTGGGACCTTGGTTTCCTTTCCTATAAAATGGGGAGAATGAGACCAGGCCTTAGCTCCTTAGGTGTTTAGGAAGGTTGGACGAGTAGGTGCCTATGACTTGCTTGGCCAGGAGCCTGGTCCTGGGGAGCGCTCAGCAAAGGTCAGCTGTTTAGCACTAGTACGCTCCAGCAGACCCGACACGTCCCCAGAGTGGAGTCAAATCAATGTGCAGGATAGCTTCTCAAGCTGCTTGCCTCTGGATTTTGGCAGGTAGGTCCATACTTTGGACTCTTCAAAGTCAGAAGGGACCTATCAGAGCTTGTCATTTGACAGATGACAAAATCAGGCTCCAGATGGTGAGTAGTTCTTTCGGAATTCTCTCATTGTTCGCATTTGCGTGTCAAGGAAATAACACACGTGTGCACGTGTGCGTGCACGCACGCGCACACACACACACGCACACGACTAGCTCTGGAAGGGTGCACAAACAAGACTGTATTAGTGGCTGCTGCACAGGGGGCCCACAGGGCCTTCTGGAAGCAGGAGGGAAGCTCAGCATTGATTCTGGGACTCTATTCTATTGGAAATCTTTACCATCTGGATGTAGTTGTTCTTCAATCAATCAATAAAAAGCAAGTTCTTAAAAATCCACCAGGTAGTAAAGGGCCTTTGAATGCCATCATGCTTGCCTCCTGTTGCTCTAGGAGTATTCAGAAATCTGTTTGTTTCATAGCTGTTCACCTGAACCCACGTACCCGAGCCCCAGACTGGAGGGCTTTCTTCTAGTCCCGCAGACTGCTACCCCCTCGCTGGCCTTCCTTCCTGCCTTCCAGAGTCTGCCAAGCCGCGTCCTGAGCCTTAGACACCCATCCTTGTGTGCCATCCTCTGGGGTGGTCTGTGTGGGGGAGCCCTGGGCCTGGGGTTGGAGGCCTTGGCCTCCTCCCACCCAGCCCCCTTCCAGCCCAGGTGCCTCCCAGCTGCTGAAAGAAGAATCACTGCAGCCTGTTCCCTATCCTCCTGTGAACCAAGCCTCGTTCCAAGAATTTCAGGGCCGCTCTGCTTGTATGGCAAGGCTGAGCTTCTCCCCCAGGCCCCATGTGTGGAGTTGGCAGCTCCCCGGAAAAATTTCTGCTCCCCCCCTTTTTTATTTTGGCACGAAGGGTGGATTTCCTGCCTCACCCCAGACTGTGCATCTCAGGGGTCATTTGAGTTGAGTCCTGAAGGAGCATCTTGCTCTGTAGTCTCGGGGCGTGGGGGGTGGGGGAAGGAGCAGAGGCCTGAAACCCCTCTTCCACCCTCCCAGACACCTTTGATCTTCACCCTGCCCTGAAGCCCCCCATCTCCCCCAGGACATTGTCATGGCTCCCGGATGTTAGTGCTGAGTTAGCCCTCTTTGGAGGTCTCTTTCAACGGTGAACGATTTTTTTTCTACCCAGTGACCAATTTAGGACACCTGAAGGTGTTCATAGGCCCGCTTTTTGCGTACCCGTGCAAAATGAAAATAGCCATAGTGATCCCACGGTGGGGGTTGGTGTATCTTCTCACTGCTGGGACTGGGTGTTAAGAGGAGCCCGTGCTTTCTGGCCATTAAACCCCTGGGCACATTTCAGGAGAGCAGAGCCAACTTTCTCCCCTTTTCATTCGGAAAGTAGACCTCGGGCCGGAGAGGCGTCTTACCGTTTCTAGTTCCTTCTTGTACACATGAGGGAAACTGAGTCCCAGAGCGGCTGTGCCATTTCCGAGGGAGAGACCGTAAGGTTCTGGGCAGGTGAGACGTTATTTTTGGTGACAGGAGCAACCACCACAACAACCATAAGGATAACCAGAGTAAGGAGTGGCAACAGCAGCCCCAGAGTGTGGGCCTTTGATTTTAGGCCCGGATGATGAAGCCTGGTGGCTTCTCTCCTGAGCGCAGGCAGCACCAGCCCTGTGGTGTTTGTATTGCTCCTTGGCCAAGGATGGGTTTTGAAATTTAAATGATAAAGCAAACAAGCCCTGTTTTCATTGAAGCTTTAGAAAACTTGCGGGAAACCTCGCCTGGGTCTTGGGAGCCAAGATAGGCCAAGTTTCCCTTTCAACGTGGGCAGAGAGGGACATTGAGGACGGTCCATCCGTAGAGAGTGAATGACCGCATTCATCTTGATTAAGCCCAGCGAATTAACGAAAGGATGATGTATGTTCTAGCAAACTCACCCTTTTATGTATGTGCTTGTGGCCAATTTGTCTTTGCTGGAAATGGAAAGCTGACAAGATGGGCTATTTTTTCCTGTTAAAAATAATTACACGCCAGATGCCGTTCCAAGTTCTGCGCCTCAACCAGTTAAAGATTTTTGAATCTTTTGCCCAGAATGCCTCTTCAGAAGGTAAGCTTGTTAGCATCTGAGCCAAGTATAATAATAATGATTCAGGTCAGGAACTACAAAGGAATCTGTGATGAGCAAAAAAAAAAAAAAAAAAAAAAAAAAAAATTATTGCATATAATGGAATCTTTTAAATATATACAGAGAGGAGATGGGGTGGTCTTTGCAACAAAAATTTGTGTTATAGTCGTGGGGTTAAGCCTCCACCCGCCTTGGAGTTTGTTCTTAGAAGCAGTTCATAGCCAGTTCCTCACTCCCTGGTAACCAGAGCTTCCCAGAAACCCTGATAGAACAGCTGCCAGAGGGCTTTAAAGGAGCAGGTCTTCAGGTATTGCTTCCAAGGCTCTTTTTTTCCCCCCTTTGCCTGCATTGCCAAAAGAGGTTGGCTCTCAGCTCCGTGTGAAGAACCTGTTTTCTGGAGTCTAAGTTTGGATCTCAGCTCTGCCACTTACTTACTAGCTGTGTGAACCTCAGCAAGGGTCATCTCTTTTCCCACCTGTAGAGTGAGAACCAGAATTCTATCTTGGCAGGGTTGGGGCACGGACTGGAGAAAATATTTGTGAGGTGCTGCATTGGTCTCCTAGGGCTGCTGTAACCAGTTAACCACAAACAAGGTGGGTTATGACAGCAGATATTTATCCTCCCATGGTTTTGGAGGCTAGAAATCCAAAATCAAGGTGCCAGCAGGCCACGCTCTCATGAAAGGCTCTGAGGAAGAACCTTTTCTTGTCCCTTTTCTAGCATCTGGACTGGTGGGTGCTGGAAATTCATGGCATTCCCTGCCTTGTGTGGTACCATGATTCCAGTTCTGGCTTTCATGGTCCTGTGGCCTGCCCCTGCCCACCCCCCCACCCCGTGTGTGTGTGTGTGTGTGTGTGTGTGTATGTGTGTGTGTGTGTTTCTGCATGCCTCTTTATAAGGACACCAGTTAGTGGAGGAGGTAAGGCCAATCCCAACCTGGTGTGACATCATCTTAGCAAATGACTCTACAAAGACCCTATTTCCAAATAAGATCATGTTCTGAGGTCCTGGGGACACATGAATCTTGGGGAGACATTTTCAGCCCAGGAGACACGCCTAACATATTACTGCAGATATATCCAGGCAGATGACAGCATTTGGTATTTTTATGATTGTCACATATCAGAGGTAAGGATAGATATTTCTCAAATAAGAGGGGAGCAAGCCTGGTTATTTGAGGAACAGAAGGAGGGCCAGATGGCAGAAGCTGAGTGAGGGGGGTGGCTGGACCGACGGGTGGAGGGGTGGCCGTGGAGCTGGGGAAGCCGTATTGCTTTATTCCACACAAGAGCACTGGTCAGCTGGTCGGTTGGTGGCCAAGCAAGTGGACAGAAGAGGGTGCCTTCTAGATTCTGATCCCTTGTTTGTTCTCTTGCCACTGTGGGCTTTGGTCTCTGCCTTGCTGTGTCAACCCTGGGTGACGAGTGTCACTTGGGTTGAGAGGAATGAGAAGGTAAAATGCTTCCGAGTCTGAGAGCAAGTCTGAGCCCAAGGCCTGTGGAGTGAATTGTTTTTATGGCCTCTGTGCATGTGAGTCTTGGCTCTTGTTACCTGCTGGTCGCACCAAATCCCCTGGGCCCTGCTGAGCCCCAGGGAGTCCTGGGGCCGGTACTGCAAGGGTTGTTGAGGGATTCTGGTCAGATTCCATAGGGCAGTTTTGGTCAATAAGCAGGCATTCCATAATCCTCTCTGCTTTCGGACAATCCTGCCTGCCCGAGGACTCAGAGGGATTGCCTGCATTCTTGTCCTGAAACTGGAATGCAGTGCAGTGACAGTGGCCCCAGGGGAGTGTGAGCCTCTGGCCATCCTGCTCCCTGCTGCAGCCCCACCCACCGGGAACTGCCAGTGCCCTTCTGCTTGCTGGGCCTGGTCCCCTCTCACAGTCTCTAGCCTGGCCTGGGCTGGCCCCAGCTGGGGTAACTGGATGTCAGTGCCACCCATGGATGGAGCATATTCTAGAAGCTGTCTTGGATCCGGGATCACGTAGTTGCTAGGGCAGCAAGGGTTAGGGTTCAATCCACCCAGCCCCGGAGGGATACAAAGACACTCCCTGGGGGGCTGCACCCGTGTGTTGTCAATATTATTGGTCATTTAGTCCAGTGCTTCTCAGACACGAGTGGCCTTCAGAACCGTGTGGCGGGCTTGTTAAACTCCAGATGGCTGGGCCCCACACCTGGGGGATCAGAGTGAGGCTTGAGAATTGGGTCTCTAACAAGCTCACAGGTGGCACCCAGGTGGAAGGAACCTCTGTCTCATTCTGAGTACCAGAGTCTAGTCCAGTCTCCCTCCAGTGTCCCCTCCTCTCTGCTTCTGTGTCCATGTCGCCCTTACCTTTCACTGCCCGTAGGCAGTATCTGCCTCCCTGGGGCCCTGCTTCCACTGTGACCCTTACCCAGAACCAGAAGAGCCCTGTCACATGGCCTGGGTAGGCCCTCCCCAGACTCCCCAGACCAACTCCCCACTCCTACGAGGGCCTGCCTGCCTCCCAGCCTCTTCTGGGTGCCCCCCAACCCAGCACACTGGGCTTTGTTAGTTCCCTTTCACCCTACTCTGCGTGCCACAGGACCTTTGTGTGCTTGCTGGTCCCTCCTCCTCCTAGAACATTCCTCCCCCAGCTCTTTGCAGGGCTGGCTTCTGCTCATCCCAACTCTGGTCACCTCCTCAGACCGCCCCTTCTGATAGACCTGTGCTCCCCAACCTCTGTTATTCTCAGCCACGGAGTGCTGCTGACTTCTGCTGTGTTGTCAATCATAGTCTGGAAAAAAATATTTTTTTTTTTTTTTTTTTAGCTCTTGAGTCTTTTTTTTTTTTTTTGCACCCCAATTATGTATTAGTTTTTATTTTTTTATTTTTTTTAATAAATTTATTTTTTATTGGTGTTCAATTTACCAACATACAGAATAACACGCAGTGGAAAAAAATATTTCTTTGATGTATTTCACTTCTGGGTTTTGGTATGGCTCCTCCACGAGAGAATGGGAGCTGTGACTTTGTCCTTGTTCTCTGGGCTGTTGGACACTTTGTGAATGAAAAGTGAGTGAGTCTGAGCAAGGCCGAACCACATAGATGGGACTTCTGACTGATTTCATTGTGGAGGAAAGTGGAATATCCCTGTTGGAGCTGACCAGAGCTCCGTAGTTCCGGAGGCTGGATATGATGGTAATATTGCTAACTGCCAGTAATGAAATAATAACTTATGGAGCTCTTGCTTTATGTGCATTAAGTCTCCATCTTACAGAGGAGGTGACCTCTTACTCCAGAGAGGTTAAGAGACTGCAAACAATGATCAGGGTCTGGATTTGAACCCGGGCCCCCACATCATCAAGCTGAACTCCTGCACTACGTTGAGAGAGGAGGCATTGTGGGGAAGGTCCCCTCACTTGCTCCCTTTCACAGAGTCCTCCATGTGGATGGGCAGTGGTCTTGGGTGGTTCTAGTTAGGATTAGTCTTCATTGGCCCGTCTCACACCAGAGAATGTGGACTCAAGTCCATGGGCCAGAAGCCAGGCCTCCTGAGGTGAGTTATTTGACCAGAGCTCGTTGGAGTCTTGTTCCATTTCACAGCTGACAGAGGCGGCCATCTGGTGCTCACAGAAGGGCCATGGATGGACAGGCTATGAGGATGGGCACTTGGTGGCTGGTTGGGGCCACCAGGTGGGGACAGAAGAGGCTGGAGGCCCGAGCCTTGCTGGCAAAGGACCATGGGCTTTGAGCAACACCTCTCCACCTTGGAAGAATAAAAAAACGGTTCGAGTGGACCTCAGCTGCCACATTCTGTCATTGAAACATAGATTATTTTGAATACTGGAGATTAAGGGGACATTGAGAAACTTCCACGTGGCTTCGTGAACCGTGGCTCTTGGAAAACAGACTTTTGAAAAATTCTTTTGATGTATTGTTTTTAGGAGGCTGTGAATAACTTTAATGCATGTTATTTCTGCATAATTTCCTTGGGGTTTCTGTGTCATTTGTTGTGTTTTATTGAAGAGGAAAAGAGAGCTGATACTGATTGAGCCCCTCCCGAGTGTGGACAGAATCCTGTTCCCTTAACTTTCGTCAGTCTGTGACCCAGTGATCCTACGGAGGCGGGGCAGGGGTGGTGGTGGAGGGGGTGTCCCTTCTTTACATGTGCCGGAGGCCTCGGGGAGGGGCCTGCTTGCCCACAGCCGGGACTGAGACGTCCCAGCATTCAAAACCTCCGGGCTGCCAGATGTGATGGGTCTGCGGACTGCTTCCTTGACTTCATTTGCTCTTTGGGTGGAGTCACGGAGATCAGATGTAATTCGAAAGGGGTGCGACCGTTCGTGAATGTAAAAAATATGTACGTGCATACGACCCGTATATAATTACATACACTGTCACAGTTTGCATGGAGAGTAAGGGTGGTCGTCTGCAAAGCAGTTGTCCTGGGAGGCGGTAGACGGATGCCAACTATGTGGCCTGTGCTCAGCAAGTGTTGGGAACAATGTAGCCTGAAGACGTGTCAACTGGAAGACTGTTGAGGAATTAAGGCAAGTGACGCAGGTCACACCACAGGGAGGCAGAAACAAGGTCTGACTCCAATGATAGTAATAATAACAGCTTCTGTTAGTGAGCACTCATTACCTACCAGGCACTGTTCTAGGCACTTTCTTCCGCCGATTAGCTGATTTCATCTTCCTAACAGCTCAATGTTCCAAATGCTGTTAGCACTATTCCCGTTTTTCAGACAAAAAAGCTGAGGCACAGAGAGGTTGATTAACCTGGCCCACAGTCACCCAGGTAACAAAAGGCGGAGCTGGGATTTGAACCCAAGCAATGAGGCTCCACCAGCAAGGGGCTTACCTGCTTGGTTAATAGACCAAAGATGGGCCTGTTTTTCTTGAAGGTCTTATAAACAGGCTCTGAAGGTCAAGTGCAAAGAAGGGTTTGTTCATTTATTTAAGGAACATTCCTGAGTGTCTTGATGGTTTGTCCGACACTGTGCTGGGTGAGGGGGTTAGAAAGAAAAGAAAAAGAGATCATGGGCAGCATCTCTGTGCAATATCCCCTCCCCTCCCGTGCAAGGGGATGCTTTCCTCCTCCTTGAGGTGGGGCCAGACCATGTGATGTGCTCCAGCCAATGACATGTGAGCAGAAGTGTGTGGCTTCCAGGTGGCAGCATTAAGAGCCATGCATCCGGCAGGCAGGCGGTTGCAGATGTCCGCTGCTCTGGCGTCCTGGCCTCAGGATGAGGAGAACCTTACTGAGCGGAGCCCCCAGTGGCCCTGGGATGGACGAGCGTGTAGTGCAAGTCAGACCTTACCCTGGAACCTTGAGGCCACTGTGACCTTGGCTTGACGCAGTCCATTTCCTCTCTCAGAAATCACAGTCAAGTGAGGCGCTCCTTGCATGTTTTTATAGTGGGACCACAATTGGGACAAATGTTTAACTTCCTGAAGTGATGGCATTTATTTAAAACCACATGCACGTGCACACGCCTCGCTCGCCACCTTCACGTCCTACTCAGATTCCCTCCATCGTCATGCCCCCTCTGGACATAGTTGGGTGACACCTCCCAGTAGGGAAAAGTCATCTTTCCCTTAAAAGGCCAGTTTCTCAAACTCGTGAACTATCTGCCCAAAAGATTACAGAAATAGGTCCTTGGGAGTGACTAAATATATTTAGTGTTTTTCTAGCTTGGAACTTGATTCCCCCACTCCACCCCACATATGCATGCCATTAAAAATAATGCATTGGAAACTCACCCCAGCATTTACCCTTCAGAGACATAATGACAGCTTCCATTTTTTTCTGTGTCTTTTTGCTTTGTGCCAGGCCTTCCGCAGGCAGAGTATTGAATTTTCAAGGTAATCCTGGGAAAATTAAAGATGGTTCTCCCCGTTTTAAGGGTGAGGAAACTGAGTCCTCAGAGATGGGAAGTACCTTGCCTAAAGGTCATGCAGCTGGTGAGTGGCTTAGCAGGGATTTGAAACCATCATGCCTGATTCTAGTCCTCCTGTCAGGGCTCTGGTAGTCATTCAAAACCAGCACAAGGCCCAGAGGATTCTAAGCACCCACTTCAAATCAGATGGACACCCAGGCTCCCTGCAAGTCCTGCCGAGGTTGGCAGACATCTGAATTCCATTGGCTGGTGCTGATGGTCTGTGGGAGTAGTTTTGCGTATTCAGACCCCAGGAGGGATTTTACAGTCAGGCAGGCTGGAGTAGTTGTGGACAGCTAGCTGATTTACAAGGACATTCAGGGTCCTGAGTCCAAAGGCAGGGTCTAGGGTCTGTCTGAGCAGGCCAAAAGTGGAAGGTGCATTTTTTTTTTAAGATTTGTTTATTTATTTGACAGAGATAGGTAGATAGATTGTAGATAGATGATAGATAGAGAGCATCAAGTAGGTAGAGCTGCAGGCAGAGGGAGAGATAGCAGAGCAGACTCCCCACTGAGTAGAGAGCCCGATGCAGGGCTCAATCCCAGGACCCTGAGATCATGGCCCGGGCCGAAGGCAGACGCTCAACTGACTGAGCCACCCGGGTGCCCCAGACGATGTATTTTTGCGTGTGGGGACTGGTGTGTTGTTGTGTTGGCCAGCATCTAGAGCCCCAGCACCTAGGGCTGAACCTGGCATGCAGCACACACCCTGTAAATACGTGTTGATCCTCCGATGGTCGTAGCTAATGAGCTTTGCCTTATACTTGTCTGTTAACAAATTCATTCAGCAGGTATTCAACACTCCTGTGGCTCTGCTATAGGCGCTGGGGAACATAAGAGCAAGCAAGACCAAGCTCCTGCTCTGAATGGAGCTTACATCTAGAGGGGGAAGGAATTAGAGTATATTAGGAAGTAATCTGCTAGGAGAAAAATAAAGCCAAGAGAGAGGGCTTATGGGGGCAGGTGTTCAGAGACATGGATGCAGATGACCTGGGAAAGCGGCTGCAGGGAGAGAGCAGATAGAGAGCGCTGGAAACACCCAGATCAGTCTTGAGGTGGTTGGATAAGTCAAGGTCCCAGTGGCTCCACCAAGGAGGGTTTAATGAGGGGGCTGTAGACAGGGCTATAGGAGGCATCACGCAGGTCCAGCCCTGGACGGTGGGGAGAGATTAGTATTGCCAGAGCTAAGTTGGAGGGACCGACCTCTCAGCAGACCACAGGCTGCAGTGTGGAGGGTTCCAGCCCCTGCTGCATGAAGGGTGTCCCACAGTGCCCAAACTTTCCCTTCTTCCGCCCTCTGACCCCTTGCTCGTGCCTCCCCTTGACTGAACTCAGCTAATAGCCACGTGCATCTGGGTGTTGTTGATGGCCCTGGGCATTCACTCCTTGGGTGCAGGGTTGAGTGCACAAGGGCAGACCCTGGATTGGAGTCGGGGGAGAGGACCACAGGACAGTAACCCGGGGGGTGAGGAGGTTCTGTGGCTGGAGGGGAGCGAGCAGATGAGGGGAGGATAGGGCGGAGGTCAGGGAGGCAAGGAGTCCACGCCGCATGGGGCTTTGGGGCTGTATTTGCAGAGAGGTGGGAAGGCAGCAGGGGGTTGGAGCAGATGCATTTAGTATCACTGATGCTGCCATGAGGATAACATTCTCTCTACCGTGCGTGTGGACAGGGGCCCCTTAGGATGAGAGCCAGGACCCCAGAACCAAACCCCGGGGGAGGAAAAGCTTCCCCCCCACCTCCCCTGGATGAGGCATTTGCCTGGTCTACGTGCTGCGTGCCTGCCAGCCCATAAACCACAGGAAAGACAAAGGAGCAGTGAGTCTCAAAAGAGGATATTCTGGAACTCTTGATAATCAGATCCCATTGTAAAGTCACGCTTTGAGTTACAGCGTTGTAATCTTTGTTCCAGTGGAAAACTTTTACAGACTGTCCCCGGCGAGCCCTGAATCCTGTTTGGTTCTCAGAAGGCCTTAAAATAGTGTGGAATGCTGGGAGACGGGCCCTGAGGGGGCAGAGGTCATGCTCACTGCGCTGGCCACACCTTGCGGGGGACAGCCCTGGCCGCGGGGCCTTTCTCCTAGTGGGGCGTTGCAGGGCAGGGCAGGGCACACGAAGGATTTTTGGTGTGCTTGAGTTCCCCCAAAGAGGCTTGTGTGGCGGGAGGCATCAACTGGCACTTCAGGCCACACTGCGCTGGGTCCCCCATGCTGAGCTGGTTCTCGAAGGATGCCCGGGGGCGGGACGGCGCACCCGGGGGTCCTGGGTCCATCTCAGGTGGGATCATGAGTAAGTAGAGAGGCCTAGGGCTCCAACTGCTTCTGGTTCTGTCCCCTTCTACCCCTGCCACCGAGCAGACCAGGACCCCTCTGCTGCCTGGAACCCTTCCCCAGAGCTTGCTCTGGAAATGGATGGTTTGGGGCAATATGTTTGAGCCTTAGTCTCCATCCCAGGAAAATGGGGACAATAAACATCAGAGGGCTGTTGGGAACGTTCCTGGCACATAGTGCAGGCTCTGTAAATTCCCTTCCAGGTCAGAATTCAATCTTTATCTGACTCTCACTGCCTAGGAGGAGAGGAAGGCCCATACTACCGGCCCCATTTGATAGGCTTTCAGGTGTCTGATGTGGGATCTACTTGGAATCCTGGGTTTGGCCTCTCACCCTGTGTCACTCTGTATAATTTCATGCCCTATCATCTTTTTTTTCTTTTTTTTTTTTTTTAAGATTTTATTGATTTATTTGAGAGATAGCAAGGAAAGCACAAGGTGGTGGGATGGGGGAGTGTATGGAGAGGGAGAAGTAGACCCCCCACCAAGCAGGGAGCCCGATTTGGGGCTCAATTCCAGCACCCCAGGATCATAACCTGAGCCGAAGATAGACGCTCAACCGACTGAGTCACCCAGGTGCCCCTTTCCATTTTAGATGTTTAAGACAAAGACTGGAATACGGTTTTGCCTTTTGATGGGACTCTGCACTGTATTTGTTAATGCTCCACTCTGGGGCAGCAATTCTGGAGTCTTTATGAACAGGCTTTGTCTCTCAGGCACAGAGTGTTGCTTCCGGGCCCAGCCCCAGCCCCTCTGAAGGTCATCTGTTCCCTCCTTTCAGAGAGGGCCAGACTTGGCATGTAGGCACGGGTGTGCACGAGCCATCTCTTTTGCTTTGGAAACGACCTGGTTTGTTCCCTAAGCTAAAAATCTTAGAACACGGACATCTTGATCCAGCCTGGTCACTATAGAAGGTCACGGAACTCCCCCAATCTTCTCTGGATACCAGGAGAAGTTGGAGGAGGTGACATCCAGTGATCTGCCCAGTTCCAGACCTTCTAGGACTCACATGGCGGAGAGCAGGTGTCCCAGGGCGAGAGGACCATGTCGGAATCCTCTCTCTGGAACCTTCTGTGATAGGCCCCAGCAGGTCCCCTCTCCTCAGGGTGAGAGCCCAGCTTCCTGTGCAGAAGCAACAGATGGGACCCTGTGAGGACAGAAGAGGTGGGGAAATTGGAAGGAGTTTGTCACGGGCCAGATGTTTATAAATCAAACACTTTGTGAGCAGCACTTGCTTTTTTATAAGAAGTTGGAATCCCTTGTCTTCTTGGGCAGACTAGATGTGCTCACATGGTACTTGGTACAGATTCCCTGAGAGAAGCCCCTTTCTTTCCAAAGCATGGCCTCAAAGGACTCTGCTTCTGAAGCTGCTAAATCCTGGGCAGGGGATTCTTGATACGCCTCATCGTTCCTTTGGGGAGCCTCCTGGTTTCTGAATTATTGATGCACGTCTACATTATTAAAAGGCTCTATTTGCATTAGTTAGCTGAATTTGGTGCCCTTGTGAGTGGGAAAGCTGCTTGGGGAGGGCAGTCCTGATGCAGCCTCATGAAAAGTCTGAAATAGTAAGTGTGAAGCCCTCGGCAGAGCTGAGGCTATCATTATTCAAGTGTACTTTTTGGTACCCATGCTGCACACACAGCTCATTTCTCCCCCTTTCCCTTGCCCATGAGGCCTTCCGAACACAGCTCTCTTCCTCCCATGTTTCTACAAGCCACACAACACTCCTGCAACCTGTAATCCTCTTCGGTTCTTAGAGGTGTTACTCAGGTGCCACTTCCCCCAGGAAGTCCTCCCTGACTTCCAGGTTTAGGACAGGCTGCCTATGTTATTAACCCATGAACAGAGCTCTTCTCATGCATTAGCATCAGCATGTCTGTCTCATCCACTAGACTGAACTTCTCAGGGATGAACCTCTGTGCATGGGACAGTGCCTGCAACCTACCTAGCACGTACTCAGTGCGGGAGAAGGTTTCTTAAAGGAGATGGAATTGGAGTTGAGCCCTTTGGAGGGATGATGAGAGCAGGGGAGACAGTGTGTGTGTTGCAAGTAAGGTCTCTGGAGGCTGAAGCAAAGG
Source organism: Canis lupus dingo (assembly GCF_003254725.2). Lineage (NCBI taxonomy): Eukaryota > Metazoa > Chordata > Mammalia > Carnivora > Canidae > Canis > Canis lupus. Next base: position 25,512,989 of record NC_064255.1, read on the forward strand.
TGCTTCATTATGGATCCTGATCTGGTTCCTTCCTTAGAGCTGATGGTCAGAGGGAGGGCTGGTGGACCTTACCTAAGCTTGGAGAGGGTGTTAGGCTGGCTTGCTGATGCACTCATAGCCTGAGTGGGGAGTGGTTTTGGGTCATCAGGGAGGAGGACTCCCAGGGCTTTTGAGCTGGTATTCATTCCCCAAAAATACTAAGATTGTGTCTTTGCTGCTATGGCTGGGTTGGAGGGGAGAGAATGAAGACGGGATGGGAGGAGGCTTAGAAGCCCTTGAGCGCCCAAGCCAGGTGCCAGGTGCATGCTGGAGGGAGAAGAAACGGATGGACAAAGATCTTATGGAGTATAGAAATTTAAGAGCACCAGCCCTTGACCCTAAGCATATATATATATATATATATATATTTATATAGCTGACTCAACACCCTTTCTACTCACAGGATGAGGTTATGCAAGTGATATGACCCAGTGCACTCTAGAAGCTGCCAGGGACATAAATAATTCATAACATATGCAAATGAGCTGCCCAGGGTATCTCTGGTCTTGGGGAGAATTCTTAGCCGACCTGAGATATTTACAGAACAGAGTGTTCGTTTCCCAATCCGCAGCCTCCAGGCCTGGCGCAGATTTATGCGTGAGAGCAATTTCCAAAGTGGATGTTTCTCTGGCACCCGTGGTTTTCTCCCTTGAACAAAACTCGTAGAAAGGTCACTCCTGTTTATTGAAACTTCACCTCTCTACTCAACTTGAGTTTCTGAGAGCCTTGCTGCCCCCAGGGGCCCAGGCAGGGCTGCTCTGGTGCCTGTGGACCTTGGGGCCCCAGGGGTGGTCCTTTATCAGAGATGCCCAGGAGACTCACCCAGCGGGGAGCTCTTTCCAAGTGCACACCCCGGACTCCACTCAGGACTGGGGAACGTGCATTGTTAAGGTTCTTCAGGTGATGATGGTGTTAAGCTACTGAGCTAAATGGTCTAAAAACAGAGTACCTGGTCTCGAAAGGCCAGCAGAATGTAAAGAAAGAAAACGAGGTTGGGCCGTTCACCTCCACTTGCACTCTAAGAGCCAGCTCTGTGGCTTGGTTGGCGTTCATGCTGCCTTTGGTCCTGCCCACAGGTTCTTCAGGTCTCCTAGAGTCTCCTCTTGCATAAGGCTTCTTCCTGGCAAGGTCCTTCTTTCCTTTCTGCACGCCTCTGCAAGTAACACGTACATAATTCTTGGAGGTCTCGGCTGAGCCCCACCTTCCCTCCGGCCCTCGCCACAACCGAGCCCTGGTTCTTACCCCAGCATGCGTGCTGCTGGCTCCCTGGTCACAGCTGGAGCCCAGGCCATGTGTGTCCACGTAGCACCCACGAGTGCTGGTCACAGTTAAGGGGACAGTTGGTATGTGTGAGACACATAGCTCTTCGGGATGAAGACAGTTTCTGGAGGAGGGAGTCTTGAATGGCACTTACCCAGAAGATCTCCTCAATCATAGAAAGCAAAATGGATACCCAAAATACCACTTTCCCCTCTTAAAATCCTATAACACACAAGGCGATGATGTGCTCTGTTGTTGACAGAACCAGGAAGAAATGCACATTACTCGAGAGAATGCAAGATCTCGCATTGAGATACAGTGGTCCCCGCTTATCTGCTGGGGACACATTCTAAGATCCCCAGTGGATGCCTGAAACCTTAGTGCCAAACCTTTGTAGACTTTTTTTTTTTTTTCTCCTACACATACTTACCTGTGATACAGTTTAACTTATAAATTAGGTACAGCTTGAGATTAACAGCAGTAAGTAGTAACACAGTGGAACGGTTATGGTAATAATACTGTAATAAGAGCCATGTGAATGGGATCTCTCTCTCTCTCAGAACATCGCGTTGCCCAGAACTCATCATTCTCCTTGCGACGATGTGGGATGATAAGACGCCTGTGTGTTGAGATGGAGTGAGGGCAACAGTGCAGGCATTCTGACATAGTGTGAGGCTACTTGACCTTGCGACGGTCCGTCAGCAGCAGGATCCTCTGCTTCTGGACCTCGGTTGACAGTGGGTCCCTGAAGCCCTGGGAGGCGAGGCCGTGAATAGGAGGACGACCGTATTTGCCCAGGAGATCCACCTAGAGATGTTGATGTGAAAGGAGCCATGCTCAGGAGTCTTCGTGTTTCTTCTGTAACAGCTTTAGAGTAGCAAGAGATAGAGCAGCTCAGATATGCATGAATTGGAGGCCGTTGCAGTAAATGATGGCTGGTCGTACAGTGGACTGGATGTGGGAAAGAGTAAAGAATGGCTTTGGACAGGACGTGGGCAGATCTTCGGGTATGTTGTTGCAAAAAAAACCCCCCAAAAAACCAAAAAAAAAACAACCAAAGTGCAGAATAGTGAGGACAGCTAGCCACCTTTTGTGGAAGAAGTGTATGTGTGCAGAAGGGATGTGTAAGGATTTATATGTGCCCAAATTCTGTAAGGATACAGAAACCAGCCTGCAGGTGGCAGGCAGTCTGGGCGTGTGGAGGAAGGGGTATGGGGTCGGGGGGACTTTCGATTATGTATCTTTGGGTGTTATTTGGATTTTGAACCATGTCGAATGTATTACCTATTTTTTTTAATTTTTATTTATTTATGATAGTTACATAGAGAGAGAGAGAGAGAGAGAGAGAGAGGCAGAGACACAGGCAGAGGGAGAAGCAGGCTCCATGCACCGGGAGCCCGGACGTGGGATTCGATCCCGGGTCTCCAGGATCACACCCTGGGCCAAAGGCAGGCGCCAAACCGCTGCGCCACCCAGGGATCCCTGTATTACCTATTATACATTTAATTAAAAAAATCCATGACCTTCTGGTGGTTAGGCTGGGATTGTCGGTTTGGGGGAGGAGAACCACAATGGCAGAGTGCCATTTCTTATCACATCGTTAGCATCAACAAGCCTTCTACCAATCCCAGTGGAGGGACATTTACAAAATACTTTGATCAGTAAGTACTCCTCAAAACTGGCAAGATCACCGAGAACAAGGAAAATCTGAGAAACTGCCACAGGCCAAGGAGAGCCTAAGGAGACATGAGGACTCAGTGTAATGTGAGATCCTGGGTGAGCTCCTGGAACAGAAGGGGGACATTAGGAAAAGACTCCGAAAATCTGAATCGTGTTAGACTTCAGCTCATAATAATATGTCAATATTGGTTTCTTATTTGGTAAGAAATCCTCATATTAAAGGATAAGAGTAGGGGAAACGGGGAGCAGAATATACGGGAACTTTCTGTACTAACAATTTCTCTGTAAAATCTTAAACTATTCTAAAAATTTGTTTGTTTAAAAGTAAGTGGTGGAGGAGCACCTGGGTGGCTCAGTCAGTTAAGCAAGCATCTGCCTTCAGCTCAGGTCATGATCCCAGGGTCCTGGGATTAAGCCCCATGTGTTGGGCTCCCTGCGCAGGGAGGAGTCTGCTTCTCCCTCTGCTCCTCTCCTTGCTCATGCTCTCTCTCTCTCAAATGTATAAATAAAATCTTAAAAGTAAGTCACTGGCTGGCTCAGTTGGTAGAGCATGTGACTGGTGATCTCAGGGTCTCGAGCCCCACATTGGGCATAGAGATTATTTAATAAAAAATTAAAAGAAGTGGGAAAAAATTTATGGCCTCATTTGATTGTCTCAATAGCCTATGAGTTACTTCTGTCTACAGATGAGAGGCCTGAGGGTCAGAGAGGTTAGAGCTGTGCCCAGGTGCCCGCAGCTGGTACATGGTAGGACCCCACATGTGGCACAGCCCACAGGCAGGGGTGGTGCTGCACAGGCGTGGGAAGGATCTCTGGGATGTTGCTGGGCGCAAGAAATGGAGTGAAGTCCTAGCTCCATTTGTGTGGACGTGGGCTTTGAGGCGCTGGGATTGGAGACACAGCTGGAGGACAGAAGCCAGGGCACACCCCCCCCCCCCCCCCCCCCCCGCAGATTCTGAGTTGCCAAGAAAGGGATGGCAAATGGTCTCATTCCTGGGCCGATCCTGATTGGCTGCGGAGAGCTGCCCTGGCTCAGCAGGAAGCATGTGTGATCTTTTATGAGGTTGTCAAGGACAAGGGAAGGGGGATGGAGAACAGACATCGGTAACTGCTGAGCCCGGGGCGGGGGGTGTGGTGGGGGGGTGGGACACCCTGGAGGGGTTCCTCCTGGCCCAGTAGGGCCAGTGCTGCAGCCAGACTACTTTCTGTTCCTTTCCTTAGACCTCCTCAGGGTCTCTGTGTGGTGCGGTCAGGGTGGTTTGAGGATGGAGCCGGGCTAAGCCAGGGGTGGGAAATCTTCTGGGTTCCTCCTAGGCTTGAATCCTTTGAGTCTCTGAGGGTAAAAGAACCTGCAGCCTGGCCACCTTTCGGAACAAGGTGTTCCCCAGGAGGTGGAAAGACTGGTTTTCAATCAGATTAAAGGTAGGATCCTGTGGAAGTTCTTGGGGCCCTATCCCAGGGCTCCGTTGTCATCATCCCCAAGAGGTATCTGTTGTCACACTCCTGGCTGGCTGGCAAGGTAAAAGGGGGTGGAAGAAGAACCAGGGACACTGGAAAATAAGAAAGGAGTAAGACTCTGTGTGCTTGTGTGTGCCTTCGCGTGGGTGCTTGTGTGTGTGTGCGCACGCGTGTATGTGGGAGTGTGGGCAAGAGGCTCTCGTGGCTGTGCGCAGGCTGTTGGGGACTAGAAACTTCTTTAAGGGGCAGTGAGGCAAAGGTGAGCCTCTCTTGTAGGCAGCTGCTGGTCAGACATCCAGTTTACAAAATAGGTCATTGAGGAGCAGCTCTTTGGCATTCACAAGGAACCTTTACTTTGTAAAAGATTTTTGTAAAAGATTTTGTAAGATTGTAAAAGATTTTTGATCTCTGGTTTCCCTGATACAGTGTTTGAGGCTTGACCTGGAACGCAGGCAGGCCACACGTACCTGTTGGGGCACACCTCTGTGCTTTTGTTGATGATGTCTTATTCCTGGCCAGGGACCCTAGAAAAGATATCTAGGGGTGCCTGGGCGGGCTTAGTCAGGAGAGCATACGACTCTTGATTTTGCGATTGTAAGTTTGAGCCCCGCAGTGGGTACAGAGATTACGTAAAAATAAAACCCCAAAAGAAAAAGAAAAAGAAAAAAAAGGATACCTGGTAATAAAAATAGCCGATTCATATAGATTACCAAGCACTGTGACTTGGCTCATAACCCGCGCAGCAATCATGGGGACCGGTGCAGAGTAGCCTTTGCAGATGTTAAGAATGGTCACTTTGCTTGATCTTTGCTGGAGCCCACGGCAGTTTTCAGAGGAGTGTCTGCACATGGGATTGAGCAGTGTAGGACTGGTATATGAATGTTTGTCCTTTAGTTCTTGGGCAGACTCAGTGATGGGTCAGAGTCCCTTTGTCTTAAGAAAACACTGTTACAGAAAAAATTCTAAACATTTTATTTTGAAACAAGACTACAGAAGGAATAAAAAAACAAAACAAAACTGAGGTAGGTGAGTGGAGAATCTCTCCTAAATTTTATTTTTATTTTTATTTATTTATTTATTTTAAATAAAGGGAATTTTTTTTAAAAGATTTTATTTATTTATTCATGAGAAACACAGAGGAGAGAGAGAGAGAGAGGCAGAGACACAGGCAGAGGGAGAAGCAAGCTCCTCGCAGGGAGCCCGATGCGGGACTCGATCCTGGATCCCGGGACCACAACCTGAGCTGAAGGCAGATAATCAACTGCTGAGCCACCCAGGCATCCCTCTCTCCTAAATTTTAAATATAAAACTTTTACTGGGGGGGTGAATAGGGTGTCGCGAATAACTTACTAACTTTTTAGGAGATTTTATTTGGCGGGGGGAGAGCATGTCTGTGAGCATGGGGAGGGGGTAGGCAGAGGGAGAAAGAGAAACTCCAGCAGACTCCTGGCTGAGCGTGTGGTCCCGATGCAGGGTTTGATCTCAAGACCCTGAGCTGAAACCTCAGGTCGGATGCCCAACCTGGGCCTTCCAGGCGCCCCTGACTTATTTTTCCATAGTAACCTCTTCTGTAAAGTGTTGGTCTAGGAGATACATTTGGGGGTGAATCTCCTTTCCTGGTGGTTTTTTTCTTTGGGACTCACTGTAGTTTTGTGGGAAGACAGGGCCATGTCTTTCGGCTACTCCTGAGTTCCTAATCTGAAATCCGTCCCACGCCGAGAGACCTGGTTACTTAACCTGAGAGGACATCCTCGTGGTCCTCATCTGCCCTCATCTGCCCGCTGCCGGTGATAGTATGCACCTTGCAGGCTTCTGGTCAGAAGGAAGATCCTTGGCCCAGGCACGTGATTGGTGTGCAGTCCCTGGGGCTCTAATCAGGAGCAGAGGGATTTCCTGGATGTGGCACTTTCGCCTCCAGTGGAGGGACGCAGGCCAGGTGTGGGGTGAGAGTCTCGGGACTCAGTAGCAGGAGTTGCTCAGTCTCAGCCTTTTGGCGAGTGAATTTGGAGCAAGGGTCTGGAGTCACAGGCGAGACTTGATTCACTAGGAGGGAGGTTAGGAGGCTCCCACCAGGTAAGCAGACCCTGGTTCTCCATGCAGAGGTGAGACTGGGATGAGGGGTCCCGTGAGCTCCTCATGTTCTGCCCCTGTTTTTCAGTGCGACTGGCTTCAGGGGAGGGACTGATTGTTTCTCTGGCCCAGTCTCTCAGGCTGTGACATGGTCTCTGCTCCTGCACTGAGGTTGGTGAAGTCACTTAGGTGAAGGCTCCTCCAGATTTCCTGGTGCTTAGAGCTCACTCTGCGCCTGACAAGGACGACCCGGAACCAGGCTGCCTGTGGGCCAACTCTTTGTGATTTGGGGTAACTGTACCTCCCAGGCTCAGAGGCACTGGGGAAGCTGCCTTGATCTCTGGTTTTAGGCTTCTTGGGGCTGAGTCGTAGCCGCAGGAATTGCCTTGATGAATTGTGTTGACTTTGTGTAGAGTCCCAAGTGAAGCAGCAGTATCTGCAGCTGGAACTGAGCAGGTCTGCAGGAACTAGGCAACTGGGAGGAGTCATGGAACCACGTGGTGCTGACTCTGTGGTCCGCTGCAAGGGGCTGTGAGCCCAGTGGGATGTTTGTGTGACACCTGGGCACGTCATCTAAATTAGGCTCAGCACATTCCCCCCTGCTTGGAAGCTTTGGAGCAAGAGGCAGTGAGGTGTATGATGGTTAGTGCACGGACCCTGGCGCTAGCCTGCCTCGGTTCGTATCTTGCTGTGTGATCTTCAGTATGACATTAATCTCTCTGGTCCTCAGCTTTCTCATCTGTGACATAACAGGATGTCTCCTAAAAGGGTTGGGGTTTTAAATGAATTAACAAAGGTAAAGTAGACAGTATGGTGCCTGAGGGTTAAGGGAGATAAAGCCCTTGGCACAAACTAAGGGCTCAATAAGTGTGAGCTGCTGTTGTCGGACCTTTATTCCTATTAGTGGAGCCTTGCCCTTCCCTTCTTTCTTCCCATCCCCATAGCAGGCTGGTGCCAGCCCTGTTCACAGCTCTTCCCACAGGGAACCTGGCTGCTCCCCTGTGGCAGTGGGACCTCCTGAGGGCAGAGCCCCTGGGTCTGGTCCTTTCTGTTTCCATAGCGTCTAGTGCAGTGTCCAGCTAGCTGCGTGGAAGAGGTGCGTAGTAGACAGCAACTGAGTGTGACTTTGGCAGCTTAGGGTTGCTGGGAAAACACAGGGTTCTCTCTCATGCTGTCTAGACTTCAGATTAGAAAGAGTGGGTGGCACAAGGTTATGAGCATCGACCATGCACAAGACCTTACGTAGGTCAGAGCCGAGAAGTGGATGTGGTGCATGGGCAGCAGGTCCTCCAGAACCTGGGCTCCGGGTGAGGAGGCAAGATACAATCTCTGGCAGCATCAATAGCAATAGAAACCCAGAGCAAGAGTGAAAGTGTGAGTAGGTGAGTCAGTGCCCCAGAAGGAGGCCAGGCAGGGGAAAGTGAAGGGCTGCCCTCAGGGTTCCTGGAGGGCTTCTTGGAAGAGGTGGCTGGTGAGTGACAGGAATTTTGAGAGGGGAAGTGGAGCAAGGGGTGGGGGTGGAGTGGGGGTGTTGGTTGGGGTGGAGGCGGAGTTGTGCTGGTAGAGGCTCAGGTTTTCTTAAGGGTGCTGCCTGCTGCTAGGGGCAGAGGCTTTCTGTAGGCGCGCTGTGTGACCTCAAATGCTGGGGAAGCAGTTGTGGCTGAACTCTGTAAAAGTGCATTGGGCGGGGGAAGGGAAGAAGGGAGGGAGAGATTGTGGAGGAGGAGGAGGGGAGGAGGAAGAGAGGGATCCAGGGAGGGAGGGAGGGCGCCCGATGCTATTCAAACCTCTGAATGCTACCTAGAATCATCTACCCCACTGATTGTCACCGTCTCTCAGGGGCATGCTCCAGTGCTGCCCTTCATGGTCCTGCAAGCCTGTCATTTCTCTGCCTGGCTCTTGTCTGCCCAGCCCCACAGCCAGTGTGCCGGCATCCTGGCATCCCAGCCATTTCCTGCCCCGCGCTGCCCACCCTCCATCCTGGTCACCCTGTGCAGGCATGACCTCACCCCGCGGCCAGGAAGCCGGGCTCCTGTGCCCGCCTGTTTACCCTGGCATTGGGACAGGTGGATCACGTGCCGCCCCGGGATGCCAGCCTCGTGAGTCGACAGCAGTGGGCACAGGCGGGTGGGAGGAGAGGGCATTCCTCTGGGCTGACTCGCACCCCGCTGGGCTGGCACGGGACCCCTGCTTTGGAGGCAGCTCCGGGGCGCTGGGCCGGCCCAGCTCTGCACTGGGGTGCTGAGTCACTGCCCGGCAGTGTGGCCTCTGAGTCACGGGGGCAGCAACCCTGTCCGCAACAGCAAGTCCTTTGTGGGACCCTCCTGGGCCAAATGGGTGTTTGACCCTCTCTGCCTTTGGCCACCCTCAAGGTCTCTTGCATCCTGATCCCTTTACAGACCCCGCCCCCGTCAGCTGTGCTCCTTTGAGATCCAGAATCCAAGAGCTTGACTCAAGTCAGCAGCTGAGTTACGGGAAAGGGCAAGCCGTGGGCAGATGAAGCAAGCTCGGGCGGGAGCAGACCGGCGAGATCCGGCGAGATCGGGGCGATCGATGGGTGGCGGGTCTCACGCCCTGGCAGGCTCGGGAGGTGCACACAGGTCTCCCGTGTCTTGTGTATTTTGTGGGCCTCTTGGCAGTGACCTTGAAAACCCACCCCACTCTGTGGGAGCAGATACAATAATAACATCTGTGTGTTGACAACCTGCTGCCCTTTATTAATTCTGCTCTTGACCCATAGACGTCAGACACTGGCCTTCTACCTGTTTCATGGTTGATGAAACTGAGGGTTTAGGGGAGCAGACACTGGCTCAGAGTCACAGATCCACGGGCTGGCGTGTTAGGGTAGGGATTGGAGCCCAGACCTCCGTTCACTGTGAGACTGTCTGAGTTTGTTCTCTCTCTCTCTCTCTCTCTCTCTCTCTCCCTCTCCCTCCTTCCCTCTTTTTTCTTTGCCTCTTTGCCTCTTTGCCTCTTGGCTGCTGGGATCTTTCCTGAGGAAGGCAGCTGTCAACCTTGTAGGTAGCCCACTATTAAAAGGAAACAAAAGTGGGATCCCTGGGTGGCGCAGCGGTTTGGCGCCTGCCTTTGGCCCAGGGCGCGATCCTGGAGACCCGGGATCGAATCCCACATCGGGCTTCCGGTGCATGGAGCCTGCTTCTCCCTCTGCCTGTGTCTCTGCCTCTCTATCTCTCTGTGTGACTATCATAAATAAATAAATAAAATCTTTTAAAAAAAAAAAGGAAACAAAAGTGTCATTGGGAGCCCTGCTGTCACTGTGGATTGAGCGGGCATGCTGAGCCCTGAGGGCAGACTGGGGAGGAGGATGGACCTCATCCATGGACTGAGAAAGCAGCAGCCGAGACCCTGACCAAGGCCCTGACTGGGAGGGCCTCCCAGGGTGCCTCTGAGGGTGCCGGCTGGGAGCTGGGGTGGGGATGGGGCTTGCTCAGGAGAAACTGGGCAGCTCTCTGACCCAGAGGGGAAGTCTGTGTTGAGGCTGTAGGGTGCTGGGGAGGTATCTTGGGCCTAAGCTTCAGGTTTCAGAGGTACCCTCCTCTAGTCGGTGACTTTGGTGGGGGAGGGGGACACTTACTTTCTGCTGGTCTCAGCTGTCTCTTACAGAAGGGGAGAGGTGGTTGTCCTGGATCAGGGTTTCTAAAGCACAGCCCCCATGTCTCCTGGGGGCAGGGACACCCGCTGGGGGCTGAAGGCTTAGAACCTGCATTTGGAGTGAGCTTCCCAGGTGAGGGTGCAGAACCCCTTTGAGGTCAGACCCTGACTCTGTGGGTAAGGCCTCCAGGTGTTCCCACCCTCTGCCTCTGTGCTCTGAGCTGAGACCCTTACAGCTGCTGGCCTCAGCCTGAAATGTGGCTTAGGGCCAAATGGGCTCCACAGATAGGGTTTTGGTGGGCCTGCGGGTGAAATCCCTAAGGATACTCTCCATCCACTTTATGTAGAGAGTGGGATTTCTGGCCTGACTTGGGATGGGGAGGGATCCCATTTGCACGGCCGCCACCCTGGCTGCAGCTGAACAAGCTGCCTCTGACGATCGCCTCTGTCCAGCCCCCACCATCCGGCCCTTTCCCCGGCCTCCCCCATGGGAGCCACATGCCAGTTGTCACTTATAACCTTGCTCATCCTGTGAAATATTTTTTTTCTTTCTGTGAAATATTTCTTAGGCCCACCTCTCTATCCAACGTAGTAGAGGCGAACAATGACTTCATGTTTCTAGAAAGATGAGAGTAGACACCTCTCTTCATGGAGGAATTTCTTGTATCTGCTGTCCACTCTGGACACAGGCCGGAGGACCAGGGAGGGCGTTGGTGGAGAAGGGGAGTGTGCAGGTCCCTGCTGGCGTGTCAGATTGACTTGGAAACACGGCAGCTGTCCTATAGTAGCCATCAATCGGGGTTTTCTGTGTGCCGGGCCTATGCCAAAGTACCTTTCTTTATTAACCTATCTAATTCTTAACAAAAAGCTAACGGGGAAGTGTACTGTCCTCATCTCTTTCGGAGATGAAGCAGCTCGTAAGCAGCTCGTAAGGGGCAGGGCCAGCCTGCAGTTAGGCCTGGAGGGTGGAGCCCAGGCCTGGTGCTCCTCACTGTGCCTTGGCCCCATGTCATAGGCCTCAGATAATCCACCAAGCTCTTGCTAAGAAGTGCTTACATGCACTGCCCCGTATTTCATTTCATGCAGACCTCCCGCCCTCGTGTTACCCCATTCAGTTGAGCACACACGGGGTTAGTGCTGAACTTCGATCCGGGAATCACTGCAAAGTCACACCTGGGGTTGATCTTGGGCAGGGTGTTAATCTATCCTGCCCTAGCCTCAGTTTCCTTATCCGTAAAATGGGTGTGATACCAACCAGGTCAAAGGTTGTCAAATGAGACTCTCATGTATGAAGTGCCTGGTACACAGGAGGCCCTCAGCAATGATCTGTTTCTTTGTCCCTACAAGTAGAGAAGCTGAGTCACGAGTCCTGAGGGGAGATCCCTTTTTCTTCTCTCCTTGAATGTGTCATCTCCCCATTCCTTAAGCTTGCGTTCCCTGGGTGTGGTGAGCCCCAGGCATGATGGCTGGTGACATACAAGCCGGTGGACACCTCCTTTCACGTGGGGCCCCGTGGGTGCAACAGTGCCCCAGGGACTGTGGCGAGTGGTCTGCGGGGAATCCGGGCGGGTGACCTCCCAGAGCCCCCAGCAGCTGGTTGCCCGGCGACCAGGAGAGGAGCAGGTTTTGGTGGTGGCTGGTGGTGCTGCGGGAAGTAGGGCTCCTGGCAACACGGGTTCCCAGTTGTGGGCGCTGGGGTGCGGTATGGGGCCAGGAACGGGCTGCTCCCCAAGGTGCCTTCTGAAGCCAGGGAGAGGGCGGGGAGGTGGGAACATTTAGAGAAAGGATTCCGGGGAGCTTAGGAGCTAGAGGAGCACCAGGGGGGACCCCCCGGGGAGACTGCCTGCCGGCAGGTAGTCTGCTCAACAAGAGGAATTGAGAGCCAGGTTCTAGCTCTGGAGCACTCGCCCTCCTGTGGGGTTGATCACTTTGCCATGTGGCTGTTTCTCCCCCTCCTGCTGCGTGACCTTCCGAAGGGCAGGGAAGCCTCCTTGCCCAGTGCCCTCCGCACGGAAACGTCAAGACATGAACTCTGGGATGTCACTGTGGACCTGTCACCAGCCTGCCTTCTCCTTGGTTTGCTGCTGTCATGTTGGTGAGGCACCCCCTCCTCACCTCTTCCCTAGGGATTTCACCTAGCGATTCCTTTCTTCTCCATGCTTCCATCCGTACTTCTCTGCTTCCTTCCACCCTTCTGTGTGCTTTTTCTTCCAGCCATCCCTCTCTATTTCATCCCACACAACTACCCTTTGACCCCGCTGAGCTGCCCCTCCGCCCAGCTGCCCTTCCACCCATATGACAGCCATCGACTCCCTACTGGGTACCAGCCCTGAGCCTGGCTCTGGAGGTGCACGGATGGGTAAGAGCCAGTAAGGTCGCTGCTCCGCATGCTAGTTCATATTCTGGGAGGAAGCTCAGCGCGTCATTAAGTCCTTTTCGTACACAGAGCATAGGAGGCACTAATGGAAGTATTAACTGGAGCACACTGGACCATGGAGGGGAGAGCGGGTTCAGCTTGGGGGGCCTCAGGCAGGTTCCACTGGAGAACTGTTTGAATTGACTCTTGGAGGGTGAATGACTTCTTGAGGCTGGCGGGAGCCTTCAGATCCACCATCACTCAGGCCTCTGCCACAGAAGTGGGGGGAACTTAACAGCCACCCCCCCCCCCAGCATGCTTATGTGTAAATACAGGCAGACAATAAAAACAGAAAAAAAAATAAAGCCAAAAGGCAGATCACCTATATTCCTCCTGATGCTGGGCAGTAGCCACTCCTGGCATCTTGCTTCCTGTTTCCATATGGTTCCGTGTTTTGACTTGGCTCACTTAACATTCTCTCATGACCATTTCCCCATGCCTTTCAAAGTTTTAAAAACTTGTTTTGAGCAGCTTTCCCCTCTGTGATCATGCACCTGTGCAAGAAAGATCTTCTAAGTTGTGCGTCCTTTCTCGTGGGGTCGAGCTTTCTCTGTGAGGGTGAAGTGAGGACAGTCTGTCAAGATGCCTCCCACCCCCTAGGGGCGCCTGGGTGGCTCAGTTGCTTAAGCAGCTGCCTTCTGCTTAGGTCATGATCTCTAGGTCCTGGGATCGAGCCCCATGAGCCCCATGAGCCCCATGTAGGGCTCCTTGCCCAGCAGGGAACCTGCTTCTCCCTCTCCCTTTCCCTCCTGCTCATGCGCACTCTCTCTCAAATAAAATAAATACAATCTTAAAAAAAAAGTGCCTTGCCCACGATGACAGCGCAGAGCCCATGTGCGCGGGCTGTGGGGACATGACTGACGTCATGCTCACTAGCCAGGTCAGCACTGCCAGGCACTCACGTTTTCCTCTGTTTACTTGTTACAACACACACACCTTTTCATGCATCTCTGGCTGTTTCCTTGGCACAGCCGCCTGCCCCCTGCAAGGTATGAGGAGTTTTATGGAGTCTTCTTTTTTTAAGGTTTATTATTTTTTAAAAATATTTTATTTGACAGAGAGAGAGAGAGAGAGAGCAAGCGCACAAGCAAGGGGTGCGAGAGGGAGAGGGAGAAGCCGGCTCCCCACTGAGCAGGGAGCCCGATATGGGGCTTGATCCCAAAAACCTGGGATCCTCACCTGAGCTGGGGGCAGATGCTTAATCCACTGAGCCACCCAGGCGCCCCCATGGAGTCTTGATGTATTGTGTCAGTTTTCCTTTGAGGAATATTTCACTGGCCATCACTCCACAGACAGTGCTCAGAAGGGCTAGCGAGACTGTGCCCTAGGATTGGAACATTTCTGATGAATGCGACAAACCCTACCGTGGGAGTGAAGGGTGAAGGCCTGCGACGGGCACAAGCCTCCAAACAAAGAAAACGATGTCCTTGTAGATTTTCTTTGACCTCCCGGTGTGACTGACCAGCTTTTCATGTGTATTACCTGTTTGTGTTTTGTCAACTGGTCATTTCCTTTGGGGTGTTAGCAGTTTTTTTCTCATTGATTTGTAAGATCTGTTTTGAATAACCCGTGAATTTTGCAGATGGGAATGGGGAGCCCCACTAGACTCTTTGTTAGGCATGCCCTTCCAGGAAGGGGCTCCTCCATTTCCATGGGGTGCATTTCTTTACAAATCTGCATCTGATTGTGGTAGCAAAATCATGTTTTGCAAGTGAATGCAGGACCTATCTCATTAATCTGGGCAGTTGCCAATTTTAAAAGTTCTCAGGTAAGTGGTATTTCCCAAGGCAGCTTCTCTCTTCTCTCTTCCTTTCTTCATAAACAAATTATAAACCCTGCTAATTTCCCGGGTCCGTGTGTCACCTCTTCAGGACCTCCACCTGGAACCCACAGATTAACTACCCATGGGGGGTGGGCGGACTTCTCCAATCACAGCGTCTGCAGCAGTTTTTATTTTTAACTCCATGGATATTTGTGCCAACATTTGTTTGCTGTCTGCTTCTCAGTTCTTCTCAAGGGATGTGGATCTTCTTGAGGGCAGGAACCGAGCATCATAGGTGTTACCTAAGTCCCTTTGTAGTGCTTGGAAATGAATACCCAGAGTTGTAAAGTGACTTGCCTAAGGCCACCTAGTGTGGACGTGGTGTGGGTGCGGCTGGTTTGATTCTCCAGGAGGCTTTGCACCTATAGTCAGGGTTTGCTTTGGTACCTGGGTGAGCAGAGCAAAGGTTGGCTGGCCTGACAGGCCTTGTCCCCATGCCCCACTGGCATCGGTCATTCTGGGTTACTCTGGCTCAGTGAGGACAGAGTGAGATCTAGGGGAAAGGTTGGGACTGGTTTCTAGGTGAGTGCCAAGTGACAGCCAGCTGTGACCTCTGCTTGGCGGTACCCGTGCTGCACCCAGAATGGTGTCCCCCAGGACTGCTGTAGAAGGAAAAAGAAGCTTTCTTTGTCACAAGCTGGGGCATGAAACTCTCTGGGAATTCTGGTTGCATCATTCCAATGCGCATCCTGCTGGCAGCAGAAGCCACAGGTGGAGTGTGGGTTTGCACTGGGGGTGGGGAGAGAGAGAAAGTCTCTTCATGGTGGTCAGGTAACTTCCGTGTGGGTTGAGATGCTTGGTTCCTGGGTGGGCAGGGATGGGGAAGGCCTCATAGGGGAGAGGAGAGAGCCCACCTGCTGGAATTGGGTGTTCCCATTCCCTCTTGCGTGGGGGATGGATGGGTGGTTGGGACCATCCCAGAGCCTCTGGGATCAGATCAGGTTCAGACAGGCTTTTTCAGGGGGGTGGAGTGGTAGGTACTAATCTGGGGGTCTTCCTTCCTGGGAGCTTTGTGGGTCTTGAGCAGCAAGCACCCTGGGCTTTGGCACCAACATATGGGTGTGGCCAGCGGGATAACACCCACCTACCCCGCCCCCAGATGTTTGCATACTAATCCCTGCACCTGTGAATATGTGGTCAAGGGGAATTCAGGTTGTAGGTGGAATGAAGGCTGACCTTATATTAGGGAGATTATCTTGGCTTTTTGGATGGGTCTGAAGTCATCACAAGAGTCCCTAAAAGTGGAAGAGGAAGGCAGAAGAGGTCAGAGCGATATAAGAAGTAACACTGCTAGCGCTCTCTCTCTAGATGGCTCATTGCTGGCCATGAGCCAGGGTGTACGAGCAGACTCTAGAAATTGAAAAGGCAAGGAATCCGGAATCCCCTCCAGAGCCTCCAGAAAGGAAATGTAGCTCTGCTGACCCTCAGCGAGACCCCCTTGGAACGTTTTCCCTCCAGAACTGTAAGATAGTCAATTTGTGTGCATTGAAGGCATGAGCTTGTGGTGGTTTGTTCTGGCAACCCGGGGAAGCTAATGCAGTGGGCACAGCATTTGATGGCCGCACTTGGTGTCCTGCACCATGAGGGAGTGGCAGCTGGAGACTGTCAGAAGGAAGTGTCCTTTCTGGTGTGGCACTGGCTGGCAACCTTGTATTTGTGTGTGATCGCCGTTGACTGAGACCAAAGCCTCCCTGGTGGCCTGGCAGGGACGGCTTGAGTAACCAGGTGGTCTGAGGTCCGTATGACAAAAGATATTGTGTAAATGCCAAGCGCCCATTACCTCTCCCTCTGAAAGCCCAACCTTTGGCTCAGGGCAGCTTAAAGGTGCATTAGATGTTGGGACCTCTTCCTCTCTCACTCTGCTCTTTGAAGTTTTAATTTTTGGTCTGTTGGAGTTTGGTATTTCTTTAAGGTGCTTGGAAGCCATGGCTCTGCACCTGCTCAGGGCCCAGCCCCTTCTCAGTCTTTCCTGGACGCACGTCCAAGGTCTGCTGATAAGGCCCTTGGAAGCTGCATGTGCAGGGAAACCCCCATTCTCTTTTGTGCTCCTGCCCCAGGGATAAGATATCAGCCAGGGGGCTGGATAGAGGTGACCCCGGTCCCAACCTGAGGCCCACTGCTTACCTGCTCAGGTCTTGGCCAGGCTGATCCACGCTTGGAAAGCAGGCACTGCCCACCCCTGCAGCCTGCTAGGAGCCTGCTAGGAGCCTGGAGATGAACAGGGGCGTGAAGTAGGTGGCTGCCTGGAGGAGGAGGCTGGCCTAATACAGAGAGGGTGGACCAGGAGAACCCTGTAGCGTCTGGGCGAACTTGCACTGAGAGCATGGAGCTAGGAGCCTGCTGTTGCTGAGGGGCTGGGGTGCAGTGTCAGAAGCCCCCTCAGAGACCTTAGCTTGTGCCGGAAGCTTGGCTATCTGCTTGTGAGCACAGGCATTTATGGAGGGCATTGGCATTGTTATATTCTATATGGACAGCCTCCTGTACTGTCACCAGCAAGGAAACCCAGGCCCAAAGAGGCAAGCGTCTTGCCTCCTGTCTGGAGTCCTGTACAGGTATTTCACACTGTTCGAGGGACATGGGGAGCCTTGAAGTTTATCTTTTAGAAGTCTGGGCCATTTTAGCAGAAGGTACACTGTGTCTGTAAGGGTGTGTGTGTGTGAGTGTGTGTGTGTGAGGTTTGAGTTCACTGTGTAGGATGACTTGCCTCCTTAAACCCAACCTTGGACAGCTCCCGTCTTCTTCATCACCTGGGCCGAGTGTGGGCTGCTCACCTGGATGGTGAGGCTCCGAGCAATAACTTGTGTGCAGGGCCTGGCTCCTCTGGCCTCAGATGCCCTGCGCCGTCCTCCTCGGGCTCCATCACACAAAATGTGAGGAATGGCTGGGGACGCTGCCTGGGCTTGCGTTTGGCCTCTGTCGGGGTGTCGTTGTCAGAAAGGATGCAGAGGCAGAGGGAGAAGCAGGCTCCATGCAGGGAGCCTGACGTGGGACTCGATCCCGGGTCTCCAGGATCAGGCCCTGGGCCGAAGGCAGACGCTAAACCGCTGAGCCACCCGGGGATTCCCCCTGCCAGCCCTTTTATGTGCAAACCCGACCATCCACTCCTACACCTGGAACACCCCCAAGCACTCCCTCCTCCAGCGAGAGGGGTGAGAGGTGAGGAATTTCGTGGGGAGCATTATCTGATCGTGAGGTGCACATTCCACCGAACTGTCCTGGGGTCCAGGCTGGAATAACAATGAGGGATGCTGGCAGATGTCTGCCTCCTAGTGCTCCTGGAGGATGCTCTGTTCTGGAAGGGCTCTGCTGAACCAGCTCTTGTTTTCCTGCATTTCCGC
The DNA here is from genome assembly GCF_003254725.2 of Canis lupus dingo. Taxonomy (NCBI): domain Eukaryota; kingdom Metazoa; phylum Chordata; class Mammalia; order Carnivora; family Canidae; genus Canis; species Canis lupus. Next base: position 25,530,684 of record NC_064255.1, read on the forward strand.
TGCCCTCCTTCTTCCTCTGACAAAGGAGAGCCATTGGGATGGTAATGCTCTTCCTGCTGGCCTTGGATCCAGGTGAAAAATGGATTTGGAGGACAGGGGGAGGCTGTGCAGTCTCGCTTTTTGTGGAGGTGTGCTGGGGGCCCGCAGGCCGATGGGGGTGATGAGATGGGACCTGATAGAAACCCAAGTCTTCTGAGTCGTCACCCCTTAAGGGGCATCTCTTTTAATATAGATATGCCAGAGGCTCTAGGTCACCCATCCCCTAATAAAATGTGCTGCTCCTGGTGAATCTAAACTGCATCTTCACGGAGGGTGGGAAGCCCCCCAGAAATCATTATGAAAGGAACAGATAAGAAAAGGGAACCACTTAGCCATGGGGGCATTATAACTGGACTTTGTGATCTTCCTTCTGTCCTCATCCACTAGTAGTTTTAACTTGACTTTCTCAATAATTTGTTTTTTCTTACTATAAAATAAATATTTTGTTTTGCAAAAAATTACGGCGCACTTCTTATGAACTAGGCAGCTGTTCTAAGTCCTTTGCAAATAGTTATTCATTTAATTTGATCCGATAGCCGTCCTATGAGGTGGTGCTAGGGCAGAGGTTAGGTGCCGGGGACAGAGTGTGGGTTGTAAGGTAAAGACCTGGCAGTGTGGCCCGAGGGCCTGAGGCCTTCTCCACTCTGAGAAGGAGAAAATGAAAAATGTTAGTTGCACCACCCAGAAATAAACACCCTGAAGTACATCTCTAACATGGGGCATAGTTCTGGGGTTTTATAGAACACTTCATTGTATAGAAGCATCAAAAAGTTCGTTGAACCAGTTTCCCATCATTTGAATTAGTAACATGTTTTTTAATGGTCCTGCATATGTACTTCTGCACTCTGAGCCTCTATCCTCTACACATATTTCTTATTTTTAGTGTCATCTCTTTACTTTTGAAAAGTTTATGAGGCCTTAAGAATGACTTAAAATTCCCCTAGACGCACCCACGGGCACCGCTCTGCCCTCAGTGCCTACTTCGGGGTTAGGGAGTTGCTTCTGGTGGGCTGAGGTCAGTAATTAGCAGCTTAGGGCAGTGTTGGTGGCAGAGATGCCAGTGACCAGAGGTCTAGGGGCCAGGTTCAGGATGGGGTCCAGGGAAGGATCCAACAGTGTGCCTATTACGTATTACAATCAATTATTTAAGCTGTCATTAGTAAGTCATGAAGCTGACATTATTCTTTATTATTAAACACCAGAATGATGCTAATGCTACCATGTATTAATTATTTAAGTTTCATTACTTAGTATTAAGCTTTGTAGTGCTTGACTAACATCGAAAGTCAGAGGACCAAAGATGTTAGACCGTGCCAACCGTTTTCCATCACGATTTTCTTCTTCCTGTTTTCCTGAGAGCTTGAGGATCTGTTTGTGGGTACCATTCCCTGCAACTCTGTAACCTGACGTTTGAGAATGTCTGTCAAGCCTTCCTTTGTAATAGAAGGCCACAGTGGACAGCCGTGGTGGGTGGAATAACCTCTCCTCCTCCCCCATTCTGTGTTGCTGGGACCTCAGAATGTGGCTTTGTTTGGACATAGGGTCTTTGCAGATGCAGTTGGTTCTCCTGAGTGGGATGTGCTTAGAGGAGAGGCAGGAGCACAGAGGGAAATGCTCTGGAGAGACACGGAGAGGAGGCCGTGTGACATGGGGGCAGAGGCTCCAGAGGTGCAGCTGCGAGCCAAGGAAGGCCAGGCGTGGCGGGGAGCCTCTGGGGCCAGGGTGATGCAAAGTAGGATTCCTGAGATGGTCACCCATGCAGAGCCATCCTCCCTCGGAGGGGAAAAGGTGGGCAGAAGAAGGAGCCCCCTCCCTCGCCCTTTACGAAGTGCCAGGTGAAGGAAGATGACGTGTGCTGTGAACCCGGCCCAGGCAAGCATCCTCCTCAGCCAGAGGAACCTCTCTCCCTTATGAGCAGTGCAACCTTGAGAAAGCAGCGTAAAAGTCCCTGGACCTCAGTGATGTCCTTACTTGGAACAGGTGAACCTGTCTTGGGGTGGTGGCCAGGATTAAAGGTGATAGTGCGTCCAGAACCCCAGTGCGTGTTGCTGCCCCAGAATGTTAGCAACTTACTGTGTGCAGAAGAGAGAACTAGGGTTGCTGAATATTTGCCATTTCTGTTAACACATGTCACCTCCATCCAGTGACAGGGAAGGGCGAGAACCCCACAGGGTGAAGCTGAATCCATTCCTGTCCTCTTGGACTCTCTCCACATCCCCATGTAGGTGGGTTGAGTAACCAGGCTTGGTCTACCCCCCTCTACAGGGGAAAAAAGGTCAGGGAGAGAATGGAGAAATATGACATGCTGAGGAGTGGTGGTGGTTGCTGGATGGGGGCTTGTCCAGGCCACACCAGGAGGTGTGTGTTGGAGATTGACACTTGGAGCAGGTGACACACATCTACATTGCGGCCTAGTGTTAATGGCTAATCCGATGCCCAGGAACGTTCCCGAAGATGGAAGACCTCAGGAGGAGCCTGGGGTTCGTTCATGGGGGGTGGGAGCAGCGATATGAAAACCTGTATGATGAAATAAACATCAAGGCGGAACGGGAACCCCACTCCCAGTGTCACACCACCCCCTGGGTTTGGTCATGCAGATCATGGGAGTGGAAGGGTTTTGAGGAAGCATTGAATTTTAGCCTTTGCCATCTGCACATCTGTTTTCACAGCTTAGGAAATTTGGTGTCAGAGAGGTTATTTGGGTTCCATGGCCCTTTCCCAGAACTGGGGAAGAGTGTGCATTTTCCCGTGTCCCTTTGTGTGTGTCACCTCCCAGCCCTGGCTCTTGAGTTCACAGGGGCAGGGGCAGGGCCAGGGCCAGGTACATTGGGGTGAGCAGTGCCCAGGCTGCCTACCGCTTTGCTCCATAGGTTGGGGTTTTGCAAGTCCTGTTGCAGCAGCCGGATGTGCGGGACTCCTGGTGCCCAGGGTCCCCGACCTTATCTGGCCCTAGGCAGGAGTCCGTTAGAAACAGGTGCCGTGTGTGACTGCAGTGTGGGCAGGATATCTTTCATGCAAAGAGATGATTAGGATATAGCTCTTTGGTGCTTTTGGACCTACAGCCAGGAACTGTTCTGGCACCCGGAGAAGAATATCCACAAATTCTAGTGCCAGATGCGGATTCAAAACCAAGCAAAATACCTGTATTTTTTTTCCTGCTAATATGCTTATTGGGGGAAAAAAAAAAAGCCTCAACCACAGCAGAAATGTAAAAGTAGGAAGTGACCTTTTCGTAGAATGTCATCACTGTCCTTTGGCAGTGAATGTGAATGCACGGAGTCAGAAAACCCTGGCTTGGAATCCCAGCTTGACTCTTGCAGTTTCTAAAGGTCTCCCGTGAGGGAACAGTCCTGCCACCCCTGAGCGCCATCGGAGGAGCTTGCGGAGATGTTTGATGAAATTACGTCCGGGGCTGTCCCTGGTCCTACGTGGCTTGTTACATTCTTTGTCGCCATTCCCACCCCTTTGCTTCTGATCTTCTAGTAATCCGGACCCGGGAGAGCAAGAGTGGCTAGGAAAGCCCTGTGCATTCTCCGTTCTGTTGCTGGCTGCACGGGCGAGCTGCTGTCTCCGCCCCAGCTCTGCTCTCTTCTTCCCTTGCTGGTGTTGGGCCAGCTCCAGGCTCTCCTGGCCAGGCTGGGCAAGCACATGGAGCAGCAGGCACCCAGCTGGAAGCATCTGTCCCGCGACCTGGGCCTGCCTCTGGCCTTGGGAGTGTCCTCCCAGGGGTCCTAGAGAAAGGCAGGCGAGTTGAGACAGAGTTCATGTTCCTCCTTGCAGACTCTCGAAATGCCCGTGACACCTGTCGTGTTTCCCCTTCCATTCATTTTCCTGCACTACCTGGGTGTGCTTGGCGCACTGAACTACATGAAGAACGACACTGTCTCATCCTTAACTAATTTGGAAAATGAATAGAAAAGGAGACCCCTTTTAATTTCTGGAAGCATAGGGACCATGTTCATCATTCCGGAACATTCTTGGCTGCTAAGAAATGACGGTGGTTAATGTTCACGCACTGAGCTGCCGGGGAGGCATTTGGGGGGTGGGGTGGGGGAGTAGTAATATTGGCTAATATTTGTTGAGTGAGGGACCGCCGTGCACTTTGCACGGATTATCTCATTTTATCCTCCCCAGCAGTCCTGAGAAGTAAGGGCAAGTTGTTAATTTCTGAGGAGGAAGACAGACCATCCGAATGCTAACTACGCCTCCTGGGGTACACAGTGAATAGTGGAAGCCGAATGCAAACCGAGCCTGGGTCTCCAGAGGGGATATTTCCCTCCCAGAATCTTCGTGCAACTCTCTGCTCCGCTGCCTCTGGGATGCGGTTGTTCGGCATCGTCCACTTTTCTTTTGGAATCTTTTTGCCGTCTCTCCATTAGAAACAGATGCATTCTGGCCAAGCACTGTCACTAACACAGTGACTGATTAGCCAGTGTGAACGTTAGTTGAGCATCTGCAGTGTTAGGTTCTGGGAGACACAGAATTTAAGGATGGTTACAGTTGCTGTCCTCGGGCTGCTTACTTGCAGGTTGTAATGGAGGAAGCTCAGGCTGCATATAAATGTTGGCAGTTCAATGTGGGGCCAGGGATATGGAGAGAGTAAGGCCTACGTGCTTTTCGAACATACTAGTGTCGATTATTGGGTTGCCAGGTAGAGCCATTGGAGCAGAGGAGATGACAGGTCTGGAATTTAAAATCCCTGTGGTGTCTGTCACTATGCTGTGGGAGCTCTGGGGGAGGGACAGTGGCAGATCCAGCTGTGAGTCACAAAGGGATGATGAGAGAATTGAGAAGGCTGCACAGAGGAGGGCTTTGCAGGATGAGTAGGAGTTCACCTAGAGGGCTGACCAGTTGGAGGCACAGCAGGAGCAGAGGCCCAGAGGAAGGTCAGCAAGGGGCATGTCCAGTGTGGCCCGAGTGCAGAGGTGGCTGTAGCTGAGGCTGAAAGTTTAAGAGCTCGGACCATGGGATCTTAGACCCAGTTCATCTTATTACCCCTTTGTTACTGGTACCGTGGTTCTGTCACCCTCATGCCAGCATGGGACTGGTACCTGTAGGGGCCCCAAGCCATTGAGGTGCATGCTGCCTCTGACCTAGAAGGCGCTCCTACTGTTAGCTGTGGGCATCAAGTCAGGCCTGATTGTGAGGCTGTTGACTAATCTGCAGATCTGAGAGAGGGAAGTGAGGTGATTTGATATGTCAGGTGACCCCCTTCCTCCCAAAAGCAAGGCTGTTGTCGTCGTCGTCTTCTTCTTCTTCTTCTTCTTCTTCTTCTTCTTCTTCTTCAAAGATTTTATTTATTTATTTGACAGAAAGAGAGTGAGAGAGCACAAGCAAGGGAGCAAGGAGGTAGAGGGAGAAGCAGACCCCCCTCTGAGCAGGGAGCCTAATGCAGGAGCTCGATCCCAGGACCCTGAGGTCATAACCTGGGCCTAAGGCAGATGCTTATTAACTGACTGAGCCACCCAGGCGCCCCTGGAAAGGAAGGGCTTCTGCTCCCAGTATGTGCCCAGATGCTGGGGTGCCCTCACTGCGAGGGTCTCTTTGGATATGAACCCCCTAGTGCCTGTGTCCCTGCAGGAGAGGGAGCGGGAGCATGGAGCTGTGCCAAGTCCGCCGAGTGCCCTGTGGTGACAGTGAAGTCAGAGTAGTGGGTTCCGGTCAAGTCTTTCATCAGTTGCCATGCGACTGTGGATAGTCCTTGTGGTTCCCTCGTTTGCATCTGAATCTGTTTCTCCTCCAGGGGTATATTCATGGCAGCCGAGGCTGCGTGCTCCCTGGAGCTGGTCTGAAGGGGTACAAGAAGTGTGGCCAAGAGTGGCAAGGCATGAGTGCTCAGGACTCTGTTCCTTTCTGGTCTCCTCTTCCATTTCCTTTTTTTTTTTTTAAAGATTTTATTTATTCATGAGACACACACACCCACACACACACAGAGGCCGAGGCACAGGCAGAGGGGGAAGCAGGCTCCATGCAATACTCAGTCCCGGGACCCCAGGATCATGCCCTGGGCCGAAGGCAGGCGCTAAACTGCTGAGCCACCCAGGCGTCCCCTTTTCCTTCCTGTCCTTTAAACCTCCCTATATTCTCAGGATTTAGAATGCATGTTTTCCTCTTCTTTTTTCTTCTTCTCTGAGAAAAAGGAAGTTCAGGATTTTGCTGGTCTTAGTTTAGTGACCTTGGACGAGCCCCCCTGGTGGGCCCTAACTGCTCATCTGCAAAATACACCCTGGAACATCTTCTGAGGGCTGGGTGGGGACAGCCTGAGACCCTGGGCGTCAGGAGCCCTGCACGGGCTGGGCTGGCACAGAGGGTGTCAGTGAGGATGGGTCCCCGCCCCCCACCCAGCAGCAGGTGCACACACCCTCACTCATCTCTGGCTGCAGGCTCACTCCCGGACTTCTCCAGTGAGTTCTGCGGTCCCCCTGTGTCCCTACTACCCAGGGGACCTGTGGAGTGGACCCCAGCCCAGGCCTCCTGACCAGCATTGCTGTGCGTGGATCCTGGGGGTCTGTACTGGAACAAACCCCCAGGTGATCATTAGGGCCACTCAGGTGTGAGGCCCAAGGCCCAGAGGAGCCTTTGGTGTGCCTGCTGCCCTGAAGGCACTTGGTAGGTATGAGTGATTCACATGCTCACACACACACCACCATGAATGCTGTAATGCCACCCAGTTCCCACGGAGCTCTGGACACCTGTGCTCCCTGACAGTTTTCTTTTCTGGACTACTATTCCAACATGTTTTTTTTTTTTTTTTTAAAGATTTTATTTATTTATTCATGAGAGATACACACAGAGAGAGGCAGACACGGGCAGAGGGAGGAGCAGGCTCCACGCAGGGAGCCCGACATGGGACTCGATCCCAGGTCTCCAGGATCAATCCTTGGGCCAAAGGCAGCACGCTAAACCGCTGAGCCACCTGGGCTGCCCTCCAACATGTTTTTGGTGAATTTTTATTTCTGCTGCTTATTTATTGCATTTGTTCCCTTTCTTCCCTACCCTTCCTCTTCTCCTGTTTTTCCTTAGTGTTTCCTGGACACTCTTGGCAGCTCCTGTCCCCCTAATGCTGGTGAGATGGGACCTAGTGGGGCACATGTTCTGCGTCAGGGGCGGGAAGAGGGGGCGAGAGTGTGAACCCCTAAGGTTCCCCACAGGGCTCGCTGGTGGACAGACACAGCTCCCTTCCTGCCTGGCACCCTAGGGTGACAGCACGGCAGCTTGGACTTCCTCTGCCTCGCGCCCAGCCTGTGGGATTTATGGGATTTCTGGGATTTCAGTTCTGTTGTCTCTTCCTCTTGCCCTCCTCTTTGGGTTTCATCCACGTCCTGGGGGCGAAGTAGATGGCCCGAGTTTACTTAGTGACATGTGCCTGTGTGGCTTGAAGGAAGACTGGTTTCCGTGAAAGTCAGAAGTGCATTCCAGAGGCACAGCGTGACCTCCGGAAGCCCAGCTAATCCAGGTTTAAAGAGGAGTTGGAACAAAGGTGGTGATTATGAGATGTGTGAGCTTTGGGGTGTGGGAAAGGGCAGGTGGAGCAGGGGAGCCCGGTGGGAAGCTCTGTGTCGAGGAATCGAGGAATCGAGAGTATGGCCCCAGAATGTGATCCAGATGCTGAAGGGAGGCGGGGGCTTGGTGCAAGTGAAGGCCCCAGGGGGACGTGTGTGGCAGATGGTGCCGGGCTCCATTCCACCCCTGGCCAGCTGTGTGACATTGGGCCAGGGCCTGCTCTCCCCACGCTGCCATTTCTGTGATTTTGAGAAAGGAGTCTTGTCCCTTGGCTTGTGATCATTACTGGGGGTTAAGTGGGGGAATTAAAAAGGATTGCCTTTTTTTTTTTTTTTTTTAAGATTTTTATGTATTCATGAGAGACACACAGAGAGGCAGAGACACAGGCAGAGGGAGAAGCAGGCTCCCTGCAGGGAGCCTGATGCGGGACTCGATCCTGGAACTCCAGGATCACGACCTGAGCCAAAGGCAGATGCTCAATCGCTGAGCCACCCAGGCGTCCCATGGGATTGCTTTTGTGATTGGCAATTAGTAAGTGCTCTTTCTCATTTCCTCGTGTTTTTGAGCATTACCCCCTTGGTCCTACCTGAGCATCTTTTTTCTTCTTCCCAACTGACAGGCCTCTCAGGGCCCTTGTGCTCGGCCATGCAAACAGCAGCAGTCCCGTGTGGAGCTCCCTGAGGTTCCAGGGCACGTGGACGACCATATGTTGGTGTAGTCCTTAAGTGGATGGGTCCTCATTGACCTGTTTCTTTAATGAGATGTGAAGCTCTTTGTAGGCAGGGGCCCACGTGAGATCTTGAGCCTCCTTCGAAGTTACTTTCGTGGAGAACCTGCACGCTCTAGAACTTCTGTGCTCTGAGTCTTCAAGGGTCGGTCCTGCTGTTCTGTGAAGCGCTGCCTCCTTGAGTCATTGTTTTTGAGTCATGTTTGGTGGCTGTGTGCCAGGGTACTTCACCCCCTTTGTTCAAGGGGATCTGATGAACATTTAGGTCTTTTTAAAAAAATATTTATTTATTCATTCATTCATTTATTTATTATAGTCACACACACACACACACACACACACACACACACACACACATGGGCGGGGGGGTGCAGAGACACAGGCAGAGGGAGAAGCAGGCTCCATGCCCGGAGCCTGACGTGGGACTCAATCCCGGGACTCCAGGATCACGCCCTGGGCCAAAGGCAGGTGCCAAACCGCTGCGCCACCCAGGGATCCCGAACATTTAGGTCTTTGCTGATCTTTCCCAAAGGGATTTTGTGGGTAAAGGCAAACAAAAGGAAGTGGGGAAAAAAAATACTACTAAATCTTGAAGGTTTGTCATTTGTTAAAGGAAAGCATTCATGACTATTCACAGCCCATTTCAGTATCTGAATCATCTTCAAGCTCTAGAGGAGATGGAGGGGAGCTGAGTAGGCTCAGCTTTCTTTTACTGAGGACCTACTATGTGAAAGGGCTTTGCACAGGACAACTCCGATTCTCGCCCCCCACCCCCCAACTCTGGGAGGCAGGATCCATTCTGCAGATACGGATGCGGGTTCATGAAGGGAAGCTCCAGGTTTCACAGCTGCATAGTGAGCATTAGGTCTGTGTGTCCAGAGAGCGTTGGCCCTCGCTTGGCATAGCCTCCCTTCCCTGCCACCTGCCTGTCAGCCTGTCTCCCTGTCTGCTTGTCTGCCTCTTTCTCTCTTAAAGTTGCTGTTGTTACTCGTCTCTGGTCTGTTCTAGCTAATGATGCAGATGTTACTGTGAGGGAACCCAGGCACCTGTTACCAGGATTAGGACAGTGCGTATCCTGAACCTGTTGGGGGCTTCAGACCTCGTGGGTATGTAGGACAATTCGTGAGAAGTGCCACGTCACCCTGGTGGCCCCGCTCACAGGTTGCAGGAGTGTTTTCCTCTCACCTGCAGGTGGGGAGAGGCAGGCAGTCAGGGCTCAGCTGATTTTCGGGGAGACTACCTCCCCATTGCTGTCACAGCAACCCTGAGGTTGGTGGGGACGGTGTCATGACTCCAGGCCACAGCTGGACCCTGCACCACTCGGACGAGGAGCCACCAGGGGAGGTGTGTCGTAGGTGATGTGAGGCACTTCCTGCCAGAAAAATAGCAAGAACTGGAACCTACTGACAGGTCACGGGCTTGGGATCTTGCTGGTCAGACTCTGGCCGTGAATGTTGTTGATGCCTGGGGCGTCTCTGTTCATTGACCTTCCAAGCGTCTAGCTCTTGCTTCCCCATCTCTGTCTTCTGGAACCTTCTTATCCTGTCACCCTGCCCCCAAGTCTTTTCCGGCACATAACCCTTCTGTGGCAGGACAGCCTAGTGGTTAAGCAAAAAGGCTCTGGAGGCAGAGTGTGTGGGCTCATATCTCAGCCTTATCTCTGACACTCGTCCTCATTTGAAAATGGGTTCATACCTCACAGCGTTGCTGAGGTTACGTGACTTACAACAGCCAGTGCTCTTGAACGAGCACTCGGGAGCTGTGGTTCTTACCTGCTCTGCCAAGCCTCTGGTCCTGCTGCCTTCTGCTGACAGCACCCTGCATCTGCCCAGTTCAGGAGGGACTCCTGTCCCCGGCACTGTGTGTCCAGCCCATCTTCTCACTTGAGATTTGCTTCCCATTTTGCATCCCACAGATCCCGGCTGGGTGGCCCTGGGCAAATCCTGTCACCTCTCTGAGCCTCATGTCGCAGCCGCTCAGTGGGGGACTTGAACCAGATTATTCCAAGGTTACTTGTGCTCTGACGTGCGGGGACCTCTCACATTCAGTATGTTGCAGCCTCTTCTCCCCTGCCCTGGGTGGCTCCTGCCACGCCACCATCACAGCCTGGACACTGCCTGGTGCTTTCAATTATGGACATGCATTGTCCGCATGTTCACGTCCCTGCATCTCTTGGTATAGCCTGGAAGCTCCCTGAAGGCAGGGGTCCTGTCAGTCTTGATTGACTTGATTTCCAGCTCCCAGCATGATTCCAGCCAACACTTCCTTGAGCATGTATTGAGTTCCCAAGTGCTATACAAGACTTCTGGAGCCTGGCTGAACCCGAATGCCAGTATTTTTAAAGACTGGCTCCAACCAGTGTCCGTCAGAGCTGTGAGCAGAGGTCTCCCTTACATAATGCAGGTGACGTTACCTGGCCATAGAAGGGCTCATGCTGTGCGGGCTCCCTTGGCCCTCCTGTGTAAGCCCACGGTGTCGGCAGAGCCCAGAGGACCATCCTCAGACTCTTACTGACATTAGTGAGTGGGACTGGGTTCACTTTGCATCTCTTAAGCCTAAGTGGTGGGGGATAGCAGTAATACTGGTGGATCGAGCCATCAAGGGTAGAGCTGATGCTCCATGTGAGTTGTGAGCCCACTTCGGGCAGGTGTATTTGCTGAGTGCCTCGTAGAACAATCTCTCATCCATGTATGAACCCCAGAGGACATGCATTTTAATTATTTATTTTTTAGAGGATTTTAATTTATTCATGAGAGACACACAGAGAGAGGCAGAGACACAGGCAGGGGGAGAAGCAGGGATGATGCGGAGACCCCATCCCAGGACTACAGGATCACGCCCTGAGCCAAAGGCAGACGCTCAACCGCTGAGCCACCCAGGTGTCCCTAATTCTTTATTTTTATTAAATAGATGAGCAAACACTTTCACAGAGCTTAAGGGGTGTGCCCACGGCTAGTGACTGACCTGGGCATTGCCATTCACGCCAGGTTTATTTTGCCTCCAAGCCCTACCTCATCCCCTCCCCCACCCATCCCCTGATTGATGAATCAGGTGAGTGCAAGGGGGAGCGTGAGTGCAAGGGGGGAGCAAGGGGGGAGCGTGTGCTGGAAGGCTTGGGAATTCCAGGGCAGCTGATCCGTGTCTTCCCAGCACACGTTGGGGAGAAACTGAAATGAAGCAAAAATAGAGTCTGTCAGCGGGAGGACAGCTGCCGCTTTCTCTGGGAACAAATCTCCTTGATTTATCTTCCCAGGTTAGACAGGCCCCGGCTCTCGGGGTACCACAGAGAAATAATGTGAATACGGCCAGAGGAACCGCTGCTGCCTCTCCCTTCATCAGAAAAAGATAAAGCAGACACCTCTTCTGTGGCATCAGCGTCGAGGGAATCCTGAGATTCCTCACAGACCCAGGGGGAGCAAGCGGGGCACGCACAGAGCGGGAGGGCCTTCTCGCCTGGGCCCCCGCACCCGAGAACAGCTCTGTCCGCCTCGATGGCCCAGGCCGTGCCCCGCGTCCAGCGTCCAGGGGCGCTGTGCTCACCATGTGCTGACGCTTGTCCACAGTGAAATTAACAGTGGGACTGATCGCTGTGGCAAGAGCAGAAAGGCTGGGGGGGTGGGGAGAGCACCCCCGCAGAGTCCAGGACACCTAGCAGCAGAGAAGGGACCGCACACAGCCAGGCACACCGGGGAGATGCTCACCCTGGCTCCCGCTGCGAACCGTGCTTTTCTCACACGTGGGTGCCAGGGCCTACCTGACCCGGCTCTGCGCAGTACGTGCCCTGTACCCCCGTTCACCACTCTGGGCCATCCCAGGACACCTGGAATCTTCCGGTTACCAGAGCATCCCTCCGTGCATCCCGTATTTAAGGGTTACTGCTGTACCAACGTGCTGTCTCAGTGTTGGGTAGGAATTAGAGGCTGGCCTGTGTTCTGTTTTTCTTCAAAATGCCCACTGCAGGGGGCCAGCTGGTGGACCTAGGGAGGGTCAAGAAGGAAATGACCTATTTGGGCCAGACATCCTGGGAGGCCGAGAAGGGAGAGAGACTCAGCCAAGAGAATGGGGCTGGGGACTGGATTTTCTTGCAAGGCAATTCCAAGCGGGATTCCTCGCCACCAGGCCAGAACACGTTTATTTGCAGAGTGTTTCCCTCTGTGCCCTCTGGGGGCAGGGTCAGCTGGGAGGCGGCAGGCCGTGAAGGTACGGAGGAGAAGGGAAAGCTGGCAGGTGCCGATTCCCAGGCCTTGAGGGGTGTTCCCGAGGCAGCAGCGTGCCAGCGGCATACTTTCACAGGAGTGATTAAAAAAGGTTAACCAACCTTCCATTGAGGTGTGACAGGCACTAGAAAATCCGTATATATTTTTTTTAAGATTTTATTTATTTATTAGAGACAGAGAGAGAGAGAGAGGGAGGGAGGGAGGGAGGGAGGGAGAAGCAGGCTCCATGCAGGGAGCCCGACGTGGGACTCGATCCTGGGTCTCCAGGATCACGCCCTGAACTGATGGCGGCGCTAAACTGCTGAGCCACCTGGGCTGCCCGAAAATCTGTATATTCTACGTACATGGACAGCTTGGTAAGACTTCACAAACAGCACATGGGTGTGTAGCCAGCACCTGGATGAACGGAAGGTCACGCACATCTCAGGGGCCGCACCTGATGCCTTCCGGTCACTAACTGTCCCTTCCCCCTCACTCAGGATCACCTTGTCCTGATTCCTCACAGCATAGTTTAACCTTCTTATGTGTTTACTTTTTTTTAAAAGATTTTATTTTATTTATTCATGAGAGACAGAGGGACAGAGAGAGAGAGAGAGAGGCAGAGAGACAGAGAGAGAGAGAGAGAGAGGCAGAGCCACAGGCAGAGGGAGAAGCAGGCCTCATGCAGGGACCCCGATGTGGGACTCGATCCCGGGTCTCCAGGATCAGGCCCTGAGCCAAAAGCGGTGCTAAACTACTGAGCCACCCGGGCTGCCCCTACTTTTTATTTTTTTAAGATTTATTTATTTATTTGAGGGAGAAAGTGCAAGCAGAGGGAGAGGGGGAGAGACACAAATTCCCTGCTGAGTGGGGCTCCATCCCAGAGCCCCGAGATCATGACCTGAGCCTAAGTCAGGAGTCAGATGCCCAACTGACTGAGCCACCAGACGCCCCTTTATGTGTTTAATATAAATAACACCATCATGTGCTCCCTTGTGTCTGGCTTCTTTCACTCAAACTTATGATCATGAGTCGTGTTCCTGTGTTGTGCGTGGTTGTGGCTTGTTTTCATCCCTCTGTATTGTTCTGCTGCATGTGTGTGTGCTTTAAGGTTTCCTTCCTTCCTTCCTTCCTTCCTTCCTTCCTTCCTTCCTTCCTTCCTTCCTTCCTTCTTTCTTTCTTTCTTTCTTCTTTCTTTCTTTCTTTCTTTCTTTCTTTCTTTCTTCTTTCTCTTTCTTTCTTTCTCTCTCTCTTTCTCTCTTTCTTTCTTTCTTTCTCTCTTTCTTTCTTTCTTTCTTTCTCTTTCTTTCTTTCTTTCTTTCTTTCTTTCTTTCTTTCTTTCTTTCTTTCCTTCTTCCTTCCTTCCTTCCTTCCTTCCTTCCTTCCTTCCTTCTTTTTCTTTTCCTTCCTTCCTTCCTTCCTTCCTTCCTTCCTTCCTTCCTTCCTTCCTTCCTTCCTTCCGAGCACAGGTGTGGGCAGAGGCAGAGGGAGAGGGAGAGAATCTCCAGCAGACACTTTGCTGAGCACAGAGCCCGACGCGGGGCTCCATCCCAGGATCCAGAGATCATGACCTGGGCTGAAACCAAGAGTCGGGTGCTCAACTGACTGAACCACGTAGGCGCCTCTGCACGTGTGTTTTTAAAGTCCCTTCTACTGTTGATGGGCATTTCAGTCGTTTGCGGTGCTGGGTTGTTATGGATAGGGCTGCCGTGCACATCCCAAGACCTACCTTTTGGTGAACAGGTAACACATTTTTGGGGAGCTTATATGTAGGCGTGGAACCACTGGGTCCCAGGGTGCATATCTATTCAGTGTTAGTGGATAACGCCAAACCATTTCTCAGAGTGGTTGCCGGTGTTTCTTCAGATCGTCCATCCACCAGCTTGGAGGAGAATTCTGGTGCCACTGGATGGTATTGACCATCTTTTTCATTTTGGCCAATTTGTTAGGAGAAGCACATGCCTAGAAAGGGAATCACATAGCAGAGAAAGTAAAGATGCTCCCCAAGAGAGAGTGTTACTGTGGGATGACAGGACAGATGTGCCGTGCTGCTCCTGGAGTTCTTTTCTTTTCTTTCTTTTTTTTTTTTAAGATTTTATTTATTTATTCATGTGAGACGGAGAGGCAGAGACACAGGCAGAGGGAGAAGCAGGCTCTCTGTAGGGAGTCCAATGCAGAACTCGATCCCAGGACCCTGGCATCATGCCCCGAGCCAAACCATACCTTGAGTTCTTGCAGGTGAAGCCCACGGTGGGGCTGTTGCCTTGGGGCGGGTCTGCGGCTCGGCTGCAGTGACACCCAGCAGACCGAGGAATAATTCTTCCTCGGGTGACAGAGCTTTAATGTACCTGACCCCAACAAAACAGACTTGGCTTCAGCCTTGCCCGTGGGCCTCTGTGAATATTTAACAGACCGCGGCCCTCCTCCTCTCCCCTACCATCGAGTGGGGCTGGCACCCCAAGTCCCCACCCCCTCCTGCTGCTGGAAGCAGCCCCTCTCAGTGCCTGGGACTCGGGGCCTGGCCTCCTGGTGCCCTGCCGCTCCTGGCTGCTGCCCTGGGCCATCAGCTCTCCGTGGCGATTGCTGTCAGAGCTGAGGAGCGTGAGGAACCCCAGGATGGGCTGTGCTTGACTGACGAGGGGCCTCCTCCATTTGCTGCATGAAATACTGGCTTCCTGAGCTCTGAATAGGTGCCCAGTGACATGCGGAGGGCTTTTTCTGGTGATCACTTCACACCAGCCTCCTAGTTCTAAGAAGTAGGTGGGAGTGATTCACCCCCATTTTATAGATGAGAAAAGCAAGGGTGAAAATCATTTTTTCCCGAGTAACATAGTGAATTTGTTTGTTTGACTTTATTTCATTTTTAAAAAATATTTATTTATTCTTGAGAGACAGAGAGAAAGAGAGACAGGCAGAGACATAGGCAGAGGGAGAAGCAGGCTCCATGCCCGGAGCCTGATGTGGGACTCAGTCCCGGGTCTCCAGGATCACGCCCTAGGCCAAAGGCAGGTGCTAAACCTCTGAGCCATCCAGGCATCCCTGTTAGTTTGACTTTAAACATTGATGCTTTCACCACTATCTTGCCTTTCTCTCTCAGGGGCTGATATTTAGATACTTAAATTTCCTTTTTAATCCACCTTTCTCTTGGACCTAAAAGCTATGTCAAGTGGGTTTAAATGAGACAAGGGAAGCTCACCCTGTGACCCGTGGCCACTGAAGGATGCTCACAGCAGAGGATGGATGCCTGTTGGCGTGGTTGCTCTGAATAATGGCCCTCCAAAAGATGTCCATGCCCTGCTTCCCAGGACCTGTGAATATGTTACCTTACATGTCAAGAGGGACTTTGTAGATAGGATTGAAGTTCAGGACCATTATTGGAACATAAGATGATGGATTTGTGTTGTTTTACGTCACTAAGTATTTGAAAATTTGTTCCTGCAGGAGCAGAACACTTGATGTTGATGGCCGTTGCTATAATGGTCAAGCTCACAGGCTTCGGAGCCAAGCTATCTAATTTCAAATTTCTGTGGTGTGGTTTTCCAGCTGTGTGACCATGGGCAAGTTGCTTAACCTTTCTGGGCCTCAGATTTCTCATCTCTCAAATTGGATAAGAATAGTCTATAACGTGTAAGGTCGTTAGAGGATTAAATGGGGAATTTATGCCCATGAAATGCCCGGTAGTAAGTTTTAGGTACAGTCACTCCAGGTCTTCATCCTCGCTGGTCACACAGAGCAGAGCAGTGGATCAGGGCACAGAATTGGGAGACACACTGGCTGCAGATTCAGGCTCTACTCTCATTGGTTTGGAGCAAGGTAGTTGTCTGTGCCTCGTTTCCTTATCTGGAAAATAGAGGCAGGAGTCCCAAAGTGGTTGGGGGCCTGTATCCGGTGGTGGGCCAGAGGTTTCAGCAGGGTGAGCGATAGGCACTCCATACGGGGCCGTCCTTGTTATCTTTGGGTGGGTGGTGACTGTTGGGCCTCAGGCCCTCCGCACCGCATTCTCTGTTATCTGGAGAACAATTGAAGAACGCTTTGCTGGGGAGGCCGAAGGATCCCCATCTAGCTAGAACAGTACTGGGTACCTAGCAGGTGCTCCGCAACCCCTGCATGCATGAATCCGAAAAGGAAAGAGCCCCAGGCCCTGCCCTGAAGAAGCTCGCTGTGCAGGATGGGCCCTGGAGTGATGCCAGAGCTTTGTGGTTGTCTTTAAAAAGAAACAAAAAAACCCCAAAGAACTACTTCCTACCAGCTGACCCCAAACCCCCTCAGCTCACTGCAGGGGAACTCAGGGCTGTGTGCCAGGCCTGGCCCAGCTACAGACTCCCGAAGCTAGCCACCTACCCCTTCTTGAACCTTTCCCCCTCCTCTTTATGACAGATATCGCTCTCAGGGGTAGTTGTAAGAACCCCCAAGGAGTAGAAAGTTCGCAATCGGAGAGGTCTTTGGTGCCTGTGCGAGGTGACACTCCCCTGAAGGCCTCCTGACCTCCTACCTCACCTCTGTTTGGGTTATCAGAGCTACAGGGCATTATTTTTAGTGAGTTCCTCAAGAAGTGTATTGGGGTCCAATATAAGGAAGGAATAATAACGTGATTACTCCTCTAGGTCCATGGTTCTAACAAGATTGATTTTATTTTTCTTCTTTCCATCCTCAGGCCTGATCTTTTGACCAGAAAGGGATTAAAAAGTTGCCCATCCTGATGGCTGTGCCTGCCGGTTGCATGGAGCCTCATTCAGGATTTCCTGAGCCTCTTGGATTTACAGTGATACTCAGCTGCGGGGAGTGGAGGAAGCATTCTCTGGAATCACAGACGGCACACGTCTGGATGCTAATGATGGTTTTACGGATGGCCCCGGCTGAGTGCTTGGCAGATCCCTGCAGCCTGGATGCCTGTGGGGTCAGAGGACCGCGGCTTCCTGGGACGGCGGAGGTCTCTGCCCTTATCTTCATGCAAATGTTCAGTTGGGTTGCTGCTAGCCTCACTGAGGGCGCCCCGTGAAACGTAAGGCCCGTCCCTTTCGTGTGCATGCAGCTCCCGCATGTTCTGTTGGGTGCTCGCTTGGGCTTTCGGGGACCCTGGCCCGGCCGGTGGGAGAGAAGTCACTGTGACGGAGCCGGGTCTCAATGGGAAGAGGCATTTACTGAGCTCACTCTGTGTGTCTGCTTGGGTGCTGGGCACGTGGAGATTTCAGGTGGCATTTGGAAGTTGCTCCCCAGGAGCCACCACGGTCCCCTGTGCTGATGCGTGTCGTCATGCCCGTCCGGTGTCTTTGATTCCCTGGTTGGCGTGCCTGTCTCCGTCCACTAGACCCCAAGTGCCCTGAAGGCCGGCGCCTCTTCCTCGTGGAGTGTGCTGTGAGGACATAGCACAGTGCCTGACACACAATGTCTCCTGCTGCAGAAAGGGCTTTAAGGCCTGCGAATGAATGAAGATATCCAGAGTAAATAGGGAAAGTACGTGTGACTCTGTGCTTAGAGCCATTGTTGCAAGTCCGCAGGATGCCTGTGGAGCCGGAAGGGCCTGGGTTGGCGTCTCTGACCAGTACCTGCTGGGTGACTCAGGCCAAGTGATAGCTGGATGGATGGATGCCTTTCCCTTTCTGTGTTCAACAGAGGGGATGTGTCATCATCCTTCGCAGGGTCGGTGCCAAGGATCAAGGAATAAATGCTCATGCTTGGTCACTGGGTTGGGGGAAGGCTTCTGGGGAGGGTGCGTGTGGTTTGGGCTTTGAACCCGAGCCAGGTGGGCTGTGCTGGGCTTCAAACCCGGTACTGCTTGGTTGGCATGGACAGTTGATCGGGGATCACAGTCCCCGGGGTCTGTGGGAAGGCCGAGTGGCAAAGAGCTAGCAGGCAAGGGAAAGGAGCCTTGTGTCTGCGTGAGGGAGGGAACAGCCAGACTTGGACTTGGCACGAAGGCCGGTGGCACTTCTGTGGTTGACAAGCAGAAGGACTGGCCTCCCCACGTCCTGATAGGCAGCTCTGACGTTGGTGACTCTGGGAGGGGAATGTTGCCTTGGTGTTCGGTTCCTGGTTGCAGGTCACCTGGGGCCACTTGGCTCTTGGACACCAAGACTGCAGTGAGGTAGGGCCTGGGGTTTGATTTTGATTGAGTCCCCGGTTCCACTCAGGCCCAGTGGCATCTCTCAGCGAGGCTTTCCCGACCTTCTAATGGAAACGATGCCCCTCTGGTCATCCCCCACAGTCCTGAGTCAGAGTGCCTAGATGGTTGTAATTCGGTGTTCACTTACACAGGTCCTCCCGCCTTGGAAAGCGTTTTCTCTGAGGTCAGGAGACAGGTTTGTCTTGCACTGTAGGCATCTTATTTATTCTGTCTCACCTCATCAGATCACATGGTGACTCTTGGTGGTTGTATTTCGGTGTTCCCGGAAAGGACAGACAAAAGGGAAGCGCTCTCTTTCTGAGCATCTATATAATGTAAGCAGCCCACGGTCCCACGAGGTGGGCAGCGGCGTGCCCATTGTACAGCTGAGAACTGCGAGGTTTCACGGGGTCACATGACTCACCTGAGGTTCCTTATCCGAGAGGACACTAAGCGGGAAGCCAGGAGCTGCCTGGTGTTTTATGCTGAATCAAGCCAATTCAAGCTGAAGGGTAAAGGTTTCCCTTGAGGTCTTTAGAAGAGTGTGTGTGTGTGTGTGTGTGTGTGTGTGTGTGTGTAAAACACTGCCTGCTGTGGAATGCTCTTGGGCTCCTCAGAACTGGGTGCCCTCTTTGTCCTCTGGGAGAGACAGGCTTTCATAAGAACTCCCTCCCGTGTGGAGGAAGCAGGTGCCACGCTGGGTCCCAGGATGAAGTGAGGCTAGGATCGCGGTCCAGCTCCTGGAGGCTCACGGCCTGCAGGGAACCTGTGCCCTTGGGTAAGTGGGGATTTGCAGCCCCGTGATGGGCGTTGTGCTTCCGAACCTCCCAGGCAGGGCAGGGAGAGGAGTCATCCGGGGAGGAGGCTTTTGTGCTTCTGGGAGGACTCTGAGGACGGGAAAGTTTGGCTGGGCTGGCAGTGGTCAGCAGAACTGTCCTGGGGGCCCGAGGGCCTCAGCTAGAACAGCGAGTTGGGAAGGCCAAGGCGCAGCACTGCCCCCAGGCCTCCTGCACCTCTTCTTGCTATTTTTCCCTCCCCTCCTGCCGTGGCAGCTGTGCTCCCACTTATCACCTGACCCAGAGCCCCGGCTTCTCTTTTTATCGGTCGTTCCCTAGAACAAACCCATTGTGGTGGTCTGGGTTATCTCCTGCTCCTCCCCGGGGGACAGGGGTGGGCTCTGCATCAGAAGACACGGGATGGTCGTGGTGAGAGAGGGCTCCGCTGGGCCCCTCCTCTCTGGCCGCCGAGTCCCTGCCCCACATCTGCAAGGTCGGTGCCCTGTGGACGCTGACAGAGAAATGATCACCATTGCTGAAGGCACGCTCTGTGCAGGGCACTCGGCACATCCTATTCCATTCCAACCCCAGAGCAGACCGGTGGGGGAAGCACGGTTCGTATGAGGTTTTTGCTCGTGGAGTAACTGGAGCACAGAAAGGCAAAGCATGTTTCCCCAGAGAACAGGGCCAGGGTTTGAATAGTTCGCTCTGAAGCCAAAGCCGCTGGACCTGGAGCTGAGGGGGACCCATTTCTGCTTCCTTCCTGGCCCCTGGTGACTGTGATCTGGGGCAGGCTACCTCGCTTCTCTTGGCCGTCAGACCCCTCACTGGCAGGGAAACTGTCTACTTTCTCTTCTAAACCCGGACACTTGAGAGTGAAAGCAGCACACTAACACTTGTTCTGGGATGACAGGTGGAAACCAGGTTGTTGCTGGGCAGACTTGACCCAGGGACCCCTGGACTTACCCGTTGGATGGTGGACGGTGCTGCTGGTGAGGCCTGTCCTGCTGCTGGAACTGCTGGGGGCCTCTCCAGGGGCCCCTCCAGGTCCCCCCGCCCCGCACCCCGTGCAGCCGTGTGGGCAGTTTGCGTGTCTGCGTATTGCACGTGTGCTTGGCCTCCTCTCCTTATCCCACAAGTCCATCTTTAGCTGCTTGGAGGAACCCGTTTGTCTTTGAACCCTGTTACCCCAGACTGCTGCTAGACCAGGTCTGACCCTCTAGCTATTTATTCACGTGTTTTCACTGGGGCCCTGTGGTGATGGACAGCACATACACTCATCCTGGGGCTTGGGGTGCAGTGCTGCCCTCCGACCTACACAGACCCCCAAGCCAGCACAGCTAGAGATGGCTTATTGCCCTGGACCTGTTCCCCAGCAGGGGTGCCTGGCCTGGGTCCCCCTGGGTGTACACAGTTCAGCTAAGGCAAGGGCTGAGGTCTGGAGTCCAGGCTTCTCAATGAACAGCCATGAAACTACTTAATGGCTGGTGTTTTTTAATGCCTGGAATATGCCTGGTTAACCTTCCAATCCGGTGAGGTGGGTGTGGTGGTGCCCCTTTTATCTATAAACTGAGGCTCAGAGAGATCCACAAAGCTTCCAGACTTATCACTTATCTCTGGAGAGAGCAGAGGAGCTGGTACTTGGACTCCAGTCTATCAGCCTTTGGCCTCCCCTCTGCTAGGCCGGTGGTTCTCAGCGTATGTGGGGAGGTGTGCACAATGACTTTAGGTTATCGAGGGGCAGGCTGATTTAAAAAAAAAATACTCTTTTTATATTTACCTTCTCTTGAAATAGGAAAAGATCACAGTTGACACGGGAGACCTGTTATTTTGCAGCTTAGGGCGTAGATATTTGAGTTTAAAAAAAAAAAAAAAGCCAATTTTGCAAAAACTACTAAGGTAACAGCAAGTAAACACAGCTGCTTTGAATAGGGCCGAATCTGAAATGCAGTCCTCACTGCAGTTTGTGCTCTTTTGGAGGCACAGCTCTGACCGCAACCCGGGAGAGACAGTGTCTCTCTACTCCGCAGCTGAGCAAGTCTGTGTTCTGCTTCATGTCAGCTGCGCCGGCTGGTTCACTGATCCTCCCTAAATCCAGAAGATTCATGATGAAGGGACTGCACAGCTCAGTCTGAAGCGAGATTGAAAACCGAAAGAATCTCAGAACGATTGCACTTTATAATCCTGTGATTCTGCTTGGATTGACTGCGGCCACTGCTCTCGGCACGGCCAACTCATTATGTGTATTGAGCACCCAGAGTTTTCCAATCAGATCCTCTATTACTGTCTGAGGTTGAATTATGAAATAGTAAATATCCCGCCTGTGAAGTCAAATGATGACTCATTCCCTTGTTTTTTATTTTTTTTATTCATTTCTCCTCGGTAAATAGGGGGTAATATTATCTACCTCATGGGCTTGTCGTGAGAGTTACATAAGAGAACAGATTGAAGGACTTCATTCGGTGCCTGACGTATAATAAACACTTAGGGAATACCGGCTATTTTTAAGTAAAATGTTGAAATGGAATTAGAAGAATCAAAACCTGTAGGCACGTAGAAATAAAGAGCATTGAGGATGAGTGATTAGATTTTGCTCTGACTTCCAAGTTAGCACAACACACAGGGTAGATTATATTTGTCTACGTACGTCAAGGGTTGGCAGACTTTTCTATCAAGGGCTGGGTAGTAGTAAATGTTTTTGGCTTTGTAGGACACACAGTTTTGTCACCAGTCATCAGTTCTGCCTCTGTGTCCGGGAAGCAGACATAGCCAGTATTGTATATGAATGGGCATGGCTGAGTTCCAATAAAACTTTATTTGTAAGAACTGGCCGGAGGCCCGTAGGCTGTAGTTTGCTCCTTGGTCTAAATGAGGGAGAGAGACCTGTTTGTCATTGAAGAAGAAAAACTTCTGGATTATAAACACTGAGAAAATTTGTTACAAGATGTACTTTTTTTTTTTAAGATTTTCTTTTTTTTTTTTTTTAATTTTTTATTTATTTATGATAGTCACAGAGAGAGAGAGAGGCAGAGACACAGGCAGAGGGAGAAGCAGGCTCCATGCACTGGGAGCCCGATGTGGGATTCGATCCCGGGTCTCCAGGATCGCGCCCTAGGCCGAAGGCAGGCGCCAAACCGCTGCGCCACCTAGGGATCCCATAAGATTTTCTTTTTAAGCTATCTCTACGCTTAACTCTGTGGGACTTAAAACCTCGAGATCAAGAGTTGCATGCTCTACCGACTGAGCCAGCCAGCCAGACGCCCCAAGACATGGTCTTTAGATGAAGCTTGTTAAGCAGTGTACGGACAGTGCTTTTGTTGGGATTTTATGGAAAATTCGGAAGACCTTGACTCTGCTAGTTCTTTTACCATGTATCTAGGAAACGTTTATTGAGGCCTTGCTGTGTCTCGGCCTGTGATGTTGACCCGTAACGGAACCTAAAGGCACGTGCATTTTGGCAGGTGATTCCCAAGGAGTCACTCAGCAACAGTGTAGGGAGGTGAGCTTAGAGTGTTTTCTGTGTCGGATGCACTGCTCAATTCCCGAATTACACACAGGCCTTCATGCTAACTTAAGCGGCAGGCCTGAGCTCCAGGCCTCACCCCGCGGCATCCTACCTCGCAGGATGGGTGGGAGTGTCACATGAGATCCTGTCTCTTAGACTGATAGCTGCAATTATTGGAACATTGTGGTCCTTGGGGCAGAACACAACCAGGTTTTGAAGCTTTGCTGTTCCACGGCTGTGTGACCTTGCTGTAGTTCCTAAGCCTCTCTGAACCTCACTGTCTATCTGCAAAGTTGGAACCTAGACACTGGTGAATCTCTGGTTCTTACCTCAGTGTGGTCAGCTGGTGTTTACTCTCTAAATGTGAGTTCCTCCCCCTGGGAAGGGGCGGGGGGAGCTCACCTCTCCTTTATCCCAGGAAACCGGGTCCTGACTTTTCCAGTTGGAGCCTGTGGTTGTGAGGATTTCAGCCCCCTTCTCCCTGGAGAATGCTCCGGGTAAGAAGGCTTGAGAAAACACTAGCTTGCGGAATTCCGAAGTTAATGAAGGGAACAGATTCCAGAAGGGTCTCTGCTTGACCTCCCACCCTTTTTCCAGCCCCCCGTCATCCCTGAGCGAGTTTGAAGCCAATCAAAGGATTATAGTCACTGCATAAAACAAGCCTCACACAGTGGGGCAGGACCATAGCCTTGGCCTCTGAAATCTGGGCCAGGGTGAGTGACTTTGAGTCTCTTTCTGTGGTCCCTGGTTAACCTGAGAAGGGCACTGGGAGCAACCAGGGCGGGCAGGGCAGGCCCTCCTGGGAGAGGGAGAGCGTATTTGAAAAATGGGGGGATAATTGTCAGCTATAAAGGTGGGAGGGGGCTAAGGAACTGTGTGAGAAATTTGAAAGAAGACCCAGGTGCCTTAAAAAAAAAAAAAAAAAAAAAAAAAGGAAATTTTTTCCCATTATTCTGACTTGAGGACCCAAGAGGTGTATTCAGTTAGGACTCGTGGGGTAGGATAAAGAGGACAGGCTCGCGTTGACTGATGCAGTTTCCAGATGTGTTCTCTGCTTTTGGCTAATGGAAATTTCGGGGAAAAGTCTTTGGAGCCTGGAGCTGGGCAGTGAAGTGCCAGCACTGGGCTGGGAAATTGCTGTCATCATCGTCGTTGTCGATGAGCCACATTGGCCTGGGCTCAACCCGGGGCAGATGTGCCGATCGCTGTCCGTGTCCGTAGCCCTGGGACTGGGGTGCCCGGGGTGGACCTGCCAGGCGCTACATGGCGTTGGCTGCGAGCCGGTGCTCCAGTGTGCTCTGGTTGCTCTCTGGGAAGTGGATTATTTCTTCTGGTAGGTGTGGGCTGGGAGGCTTTGTCCCCTTTCTTTGTCTCGTCAAATTTCTGGCCATGCTGATAGTTGGTTCTGCAGGACATTGCTGGGGGTGGGGGTGGGGGTCTTTCCCTCCCATCCATCTATCTGCCAACGGGATCTATGACTCCACATGGGGTGGGGGTTCTGGGGAGGAGAGGGGATACCTGATTACCAGGAACTGCCCTGACCCTTCCCTCCCCCATGGAGGCTTATCTGGCTCCAACCAGAGCAGCTGCTCTGGTGAGCTCTCTGAGTCACTCCGAAATAGGGACTGGGGTTTAGAAGGACACATAAACAAATAAACATTAGCCAGGACAAGCTCTCAGCTTTCTGCTCACCCAGGGGCCCCGGAAAGTCTGTTGTTGCATTTTCAGAAAAGGTGATGATGCTCATCATAAAGAGTTTCCTGATGGAGAAATGCTCATGGGAGGTTGTCAGGGAACGTTAGGAGATGAGGGTGAGGGGCCATGTATATCCAGGGGTTTGCTGGCTGTGTGACCTCGGGTGGGACACTCTTCCTGGACCTTAGTCTCCTCCTACAGGGAGCTGGTTATTGTAGAAATTACATGACCTGAGCTGTAAAGTCTGGCCAGTTAAGAGTCCCCGCCTCTGAGGCTGACACATGGTAAACACCGAACTTAAGTCAGGTTTGGGAGTTAGGTTTGTGACTGTCTTGTCTTCCATTTGTTGAGTCAGCGCAGGCACTTCCTGGGGCTTCTCTGGGGCTCCAGCTCCTCATCTTTTGATGAGGTGGTGGTCCAGGCCTCCTGTCCCTCATGTGCTTGTTGAAAGGACCAAAGGAGACACCTCTGGGAAAGTACCTGAGAGCCAGACAGCATGGCTCTGTTAGATTGTGTGATGGCTGAGACTGACCTCCTGGCAGTGGGGTCTGGAGGTGGCCCAGGTGTGGGTTCAGGCACATTCCTCAAGGTGAAGGCCAGGCAGCTCTAGGGGTGTGTTCAAGGGTTGGGCAGCCCTGCCTCCCTCCGAAGCCACGCTGGGTGCTGGGCACACCGTGACGGCCACCAGCTCTCGGCTTTCCTCTCCCTCCCGCATCCTTCACACTGACTTGCCAGGCTCTCGAACCTGCTCAGTTTTGGGATGGTTTCTTTGCTTGATGTCCAGATCCGGGACACACAAACCAGAAGCCACAGAAGGTCATTTAACACCCCCCCCCCATACCTGTCACAGGATGAACAGGTGTTCACTGATGAGGCGGATGTGCTTTGGATCACTGCTTCTAAAGAAATAGTGGCCTAGAGATGCACTGGAAGTCTGGGGGCTCTCTTCTCCCGTTCCATTTCCCTCACATCCCAGCAGTAACCCCCTCCTGAACGTACGATGCAGCAGGTCACGGCTTACCCTTTCCTTACAAATCTATTTGGATACCTTTTCTAACACCGTTTCATGCGTTTACAGATTCTTATGGTGGTGGCGTCACGTAGGTATGTGTCGACTGCAGTTTGATCTTTTCACTCTGTTCTGCTTGTAAGCTGCTGCTGCTTGTTCCTTCATGCTCCTCCTGGTGGATTTTGAGTTGTTTCCAGGTTTTTGCTACTGTAAACAGCACTGGGGGAAGCTTCCTTGCACACGCCTTCAGGTGCACGTGTGGGTGTCTCCAGGGGCATGATGCACGGGGACGCACACCATCCACCTTGTTGGGGTAGCCATGCTGCTGTCCACTTGGGGCCCTCTGTTTGCTGGGGGTCTCCCTGCGAGCTGAGGAAGCTCTTTGAGTGATGCTTGCCACTGGATCCCTATGTCTGGTCAGCAGTGCTTGGTACTGGCACCAGCCCATTACTTGTTGGATGGGGTGAATCCTGGGAGGAGATGAGGCCAGCATGGAGGGCAGGACCAGAGGCAGGGCGTAGAAGAAGCAGTGCCACGGCTGCCCCCTGCCGAAGCTTGGGCAGCAGAGAGAAAAGAATTGGGGATGGGGGCGGGGGGAATTGGCACTGAGCCAGGTGGAGGTGGCTGAGCCAGGATGGATGTCGCCAGGAAGGATGTCACCAGGCTGGGAACCCCTGGCGGCTGGCTCCTGGGGGGCTGTACGAGGCCACGTCTTTGCAAGAGTGGATAGCTGAGGATGAGCTGGGATCCCCATCGTGGGGAACAGGGTGTCACCATAACCACTGTGGGATCCACTCTCAGCCAGGAATGGGGTTGCCAGCAACGCATACATCTCAGGAGCGGTAAAGGAGAGTAGGAGGCCAGGCTGCAGCAGGGCCATTTGTGGATGGTGTGGAGAAGAAATTGCTAGAAGGAAGATCCATGCTGTGGGAAAGCTGAGACAAACGAAGAGTGAGAAAGGATTAAACACAAAGTTTGAGAGCTTCCTGCCCTTCCTCCCCCTTTTTTGCATCATTAGAAATGGAAAGTTTGAGTTTGGTAATGGGTAAATAATATGTATGACTATGAAATAACCTGCTTTGTAGTTGGGTGCCCACGCCTCCTGCCTGCAGACCTCGCTGGTGTGCCCAGCATCACTGTATCTGCTGGGGACGGGTTGGTTTCAGGGTACAGGGCTCTACGTGATACTGGGTAGGGGGGATGTCCAGGGGGAGCCTCACCTGGAGGAGAGAGCTCCTCCAGGGTATGCATTACTTAAGTGTCTGGAGGGTTGGCGGTTCTTAACAGCCCTGTACGGCCTTCACGTTCCATTCTTTGTCGAGCACCTACTACGTGCCAGGCCCCGTGCTGAGAAAGCCAGGCCCTGTGGCTTTGCCGGGTATGCATTTGCTTTCTTTTGGTATTTTTTCATGGCTTCACCTTACTTAATCACTGTAGCAACAACCTCCCTGTCATGGAGGTGAGGAGCCAAAGGGCAGGTTAGGCTCCCACCCTGGGTTTATGATAGTCTGAGTCTTTTGTGTTACTTTTATGCAGCGGGAGTGTGGTGGCTTCAAGGGGCCTGGAGCTAGTCTAGGCCTTTTCATTTGCTAGATGAGTGGCCTTGGGCAAATTCCTTAACTTCTCTTGGCCTCAGCTTTCCCATCTGTTAAGTAGGGTCATGATAGTTTTTCTGTTGAGGTTGAGTGTTTGTGTCTTCCCCACATTTTTATGTTGAAGCCCTAAGCCCCAGTGATGGTATTCCATGGTATTTTTTTTTTGTTGGGAGTTCAGCTTTTTATTGAACAGCTTATAAAAGTTTAGTCAAAGAGACCAAAGCTCATGTCATCATCAGACTCCTCAGATTCTTCTTTCTTTGCTTCCACTTTTTTCTCCTCAGCTGGGGCAGCAATGGTGGAAGGAGCAGGACCTCCCGCTGGCACAGCGCCAGCTGCTGGGACAGGTCCACCAGCTCCTACATTGCAGATGAGGCTCCCAATATTCACGTTGGCGAGGGCCTTTGCAAACAAACCCGGCCAGAAAGGCTCAACATTCACACCCGCTGCTTTAATGAGGGCATTGATCTTATCCTCCATGACCGTCTACTCGTCGTCGTGCAAGATGAGGGCTGAGTAGATGCAGGCGAGCTCCGAGACGGAGGCCATGGTGAGGGCGTGTGCCGAGCGTGGTGCTAGTCGCTGGCTGAAGTGAGGGCCTCACCCCAACGCGGCCTTAGCTTCCTCGAAGGACCGAGCACCTTAGCGGCAGCTGGGGAAAGGAGTGGTTTTGTTTTTTTTTTTTTTAAAGGATTCCACCCCTTTACTCTGCCTTGTAGGTATGACTCCATGCAGGCCACGCATGGGGCAGCAGGGGGCTACAGCTGCCCAGGAGAAGCTTCCACTACGTGACACTTTTTAGACTTTTTAAAACATGTGGCCCAACCGTTTGCCATTTGAGAATTAACAGCAAATGATTCTATTTGTAATTTCTAACCCTCCCACTGCCTCCCCCCCCAAAAAACTGTACATGAGTTTACAAACATATTAACATATAAATAATGAGAAGGGATGGTATCCTGGGGCTTTGGGAGGTGCTAAGGCTCAGATGAGGTCCTGAGGGTGTCCCCCACCCTCCTGCCCACAGTGAGACGAGTGTCTTTGTAAAGAGGAAGACAGAGGGATCTGTGTCTCTCCTTGTATGCTTACACACCAAGGGGAGCCCCCTTGAGCAGTGAGAAGGTGGCTTTCCACAAGCCAAGAAGCAGGCCCCCACCAAGGATAGAACCTGCTGGTGCTCCAAGCCTACAGAACTGTGAGAAATAAATGTTGGTTGTTGAAGCCACTGTCTGTGGCATTTCGTTGCAGCAGCCTCACCGATTTAAGACAGCCTCCATGTGAGAAGGGGTCCAGGTTTAAATGAGATACTACGTGAAGGCTTTAGCACAGCACCCAACACATGCTCAGTGTTAGATGAAGCCTGGCAGGCATTCTCACTATTTTATTTACAAGTGACCCCACGGTGGTTCAGAGCCAGTCACATAGTCACTTTGTGGCAGCTCCTGGGATGAGCTGGGTCCTTCTTCCTCCGTCAGGGAGTGCCTGTCTTGCCCTGCCTTCGTGGACAGGCCATGTGTTCCCAGCATTCTTACAAAAAGCCTTGAGAGCCAGAGCAAGGCAGGGAAAAAAGCTGCCTGGATGCTGCCTGCGGGCTGAGTGAAGCCATTCCTGGGGTTTTGTTAGCTTTCTGGTTAGCACCAAAATAAACACCTCCAAATGGCTTTGAGGTTCCCAGTTGACATTGCATTTTGGATTCAGGCAGCCCTGGCATTTTGCATCTTATGAGGATGTAAAATGTTTAGAGAGCAACAAAAGTAATGGTGAAAGGGGGAAATTCAGGCTTGGGCAGAGCAGGCTGTACCCCCGTTGGTGTGATGAATGGGTGAGAAATGGCTTAGGGACGCTTGTGACGTCCTGTGTTCCCAGGTGTTGGGATGAGAGGGGCATAAGCAGGTAAGGAGAAACTGCTTTGCTGTCTAGAGAAGCCCGCGCTCTCCTGATGCTTCCATGGTATAACGTTGAGTCTCATTCCCATCCGCTCTGTCCGATGTTGAGGTGTTGGGTGTAGTGTCGTGGAGGGTGTGGCGTGGGTCGGCATTGGTGGCACCGTGCTTGTATATTAGTTACCCTTTAATGAATGGCTCTGACGGGCCAAGATTTGAATAAACCTTTCAGCAACCCCAAGAGGTGAATGCTGTGTGACTCTCATCTCACTGGTGTGAAAACAGAGGCTCAGACTGGTCCAGATACCCAGCTGGTGAGGCTGAAGCCGGGGTCCCAAGCTTCCCTGGGGCTCCTGACCACGTTCCCCAGGCTGCCTGCACCCTACCCCAGACGTGTTACAACCTATCACGGGAGATGCCAGGACTCTGGTCCCAGGCGGACAGAGGGGACCCTATGGGAGGCTGGATCTTCTCACCTGTTGGAATGGGCACTAGCCTGCTATATTTGCAGTCTCCCCTGAAGTGACTCCAGAAGTCAACCCTTGTTGGGGTGGTGGGTGGTGGTGACAGGGGGTTACATCCCAGCTCTGTTGGTTTGCTGGGTGGACATGGGCCTGGTGGCCATCAGGGAGAAAGGGGGGCAGGGGTGGCAGGCAGGAAAAAACCTCCTGCAGACCATCCACACCCCACTGTGGATGGACTCCTGGATTTTACTCAGAGGCTCCAATGACCAGACTTGGGTCAGTAAGCCCGGGCTGCAGAGAGAGAGATGCGAAGTCTTTTTTTTTCCCACGAAGTTCTCACCATTTTAAAGGGCCCTGTTTCCTTAGTTACCTCTCTAGGGATGGTGGATGTGGGGTCTTCCCAGCCCGACATCTGTGGGGGATGCGAGGAGGGGGTGGCAGGGCCTGGGTGGGGAGGGGTGAGGGCGGAGGGAAAGGAAGAGCAGGACAGGGGTGCGCGTTCCACACCCGGCTTCTTCCTCGTTTAACTTTAGCTTCTTCCTCGTTTAACTTTCTCCCCGACGGAGAACAAGGGGCCAATTCACGGGCATGAGAGGCCTCCCTTGCCTGGAGTCGGGTTCCTGCGCCTTCCAGTGACTAAGGAGGAAATTCCATCACGCATCATTCATGCCGTTCTCTATCTTCATCTTGTGGCTGCCTCATCTTTCTGGAATTTGCCTTTTTCCTTTCTTTTTTTCTGGGTAGTACGTGGAGGCGACATGTGGTATGGCCCCGGAAAACACAGCCCGGCTTCGGTCTTGACACGTGGTCGTCTGCAGGCGTCACGTGCTGGGCACGGTGGGCATTCGGAGCGCCGGTGCTTCCTCTGGTCTTGGGGGCTCCGCGCCCACTTCTCAGCCCCCGGTGGGACCTCTGGTTAAACGCTCACATCACCTGGGACCTTGAGATTGGATCTCTCAGGACTGCCAGCTTTCTGGCATGCTTCCCTAGATGGAAGGGTCACCCCAGGTGTCTGTACCGGCGTGGCACTGGGGCCACGGTCACGAGGAGGTGAAGCACGCCGCCATCACCGGTGGGGACAGATGGGGACAGGGGACATACTGCACATTCTGACGGGCGCTTCCCACCTCTCCCGGGCCCCACCGACCTTGGCTTTAGAACCTGCCTCCTCTGGCTCCTGCGCAGGGCTGGTTGTCCTGTGCCCCTTGCTCATAGGCACTTACCTGCTGTTGGCTCCCGCCGTGTGGGTCTGTCTCTCCTATGAGCCTGGGAGCTTGTCCAGTGGGAGGAACAGGTTTGGGCTCACAGTGTATTTCAAAACCCCTTTTTTTAAAAAAAATTTTTTTTGTTTATTTATTCATGAGAGACGGAGGTGGGGGGCGGGTGCAGAGACACAGGCAGAGGGAGAAGCAGGCTCCATGCAGGGAGCCCGATGTGGGACTCGATCCGGGGACCCCAGGACCACACCCTGGGCCAAAGGCAGGAGTTAATCCGCTGAGCCACCCAGGGATCCCCTCAAAGCCCTTTTTATGGGGCCAGCTCACGTTTGCTGCTGGATGAACTCTCAGGAGACTGGTTGAGATGCTTCTGGATTAAAGGGGGTGGGGTCACACAGGCCACTTTCCCCCTTTATGGATCAGCTGCTATTTATCATTCAGATAATCAATGAGCACATGTGTCTGCTGGGTTCTCAGGGTGGTTACTAGAAAGACAACACTTGCCCCTCCCCGAGTGGGGAAAACAGCAGGAAAACAGTACAGCCGAGTGTTCGAAGTGATGTGTCTCTGAGTGAGAAGGCCTGAGTTTGAATCTTGGCTTTGTTACTTATTAGCATGTGACCCTGGACCACACACTTCCTTCAGCCTCAGTTTCCCTAGCTGCAGAATGGGAGCAACGCTGGTGTTCATGCCTGGAGATTATTTTAATGAACTAGTACATGCATAATGTTTAGTATATGTGGGAAGCTTCCTGGAGAGAGACCCAGGGACAACCGTTTTTTTATTAAAAGGTAAGTGGACAGGACGCACCTTTATTTTTTTACTTTTTATTTTTTTATAAGATTTTTATTTATTTATTCATGAGAGACACAGAGACACAGGCAGAGGGAGAAGCAGGCTCCTTGCAGGGAGCCCGATGTGGGACTTGATCCCAGGACCCCGGGATCACAACCTGAGCCAAAGGTGGATGCTCAACCACTGAACCACTCAGGTGCCCCAGGATGCACCTTTAAGAACTGGTACAGCTCTGCTGGGGGTGGCCAGTGTGGTCCTGAGTGGGCATGGTGGTGCAGGGCAGCGTGTGGGGTCCTGGAATGACGAGGCCTGTGGGTTGGGAAGCTGGGCTGTGGCAGCCCCTGCAGAGACACTGGGACTGGAGTGGGAACCAGAACTCCCTCTGGGAGGCAGTGATCAGCCTCCAGGAGCCGAGGGTCAGGAGGAAAATGGTGGGCCAAAGGCTTTTGGAACCAGGCAGAAGCAAGGCACTCATGCTCCTGTTCTTTTAGGACTGTCTGTACGTCAGACCTGTAGGTCCCACAAGGATCACCGTGGCCAAGATTTGGCAAGTGGGAGGTAGTTTTTCTGATGAGGCCAAGTGGAGAGGCTGTGCATGTAACGGGTAAGCCCCAGGGAGTGGGGTGCAGGGGAGAGCCCCAGCACATCATGTTGACCCTCACCCTTGCCACATTAGGGCTGGAGGGACAGTTGCTTAATTAAGCCGGTCCACCCTCGACTCAGGAGAGGACGATTGGAGGGGTGGGGTGGACTTGGGGTGCGGTGATGAAAATATGCATCAGGAGGGGATGCTTAAAGCTTGTTTTTGTTCCTGAAAGAATTTACTCACCCTCTGTTTCCTGGGCAACTGAGCTTTGGTGTCCACGTCTGTAGACTGGGGGTAAGAAAGAACCTCTGTTCTGTGGGGCAGGTGTGATACCCCGAGCTGACATGGCCAAGCTTGTAGGAATCTGACCGAGAACGCTCATGCCTCCCTCTTAACTGTCTTCATTTGCTGGGAAATCTCTTATCAGATGGACAACTGCAAAGCCCACTCTAGTTGGATCAGTGCAATTAAATGACTTCCTGATGGTAATAATTAAATGAGTAGCTAATTATCAGAGCCGACGTTCATCTCGTGGTTAAGTCCTGGCCATCTGTTACATAACTTAGTCCCTGCAGTCATCCTAGGAGAGGCAGTGCTGTCACTAGCCCCATTTCTACAAACAAAGAAAACCGAGGATCAGAGAGGTTGAGTATAATGTCTCATGTCACAGAGCTAAACGTGGCTGCTCTGGTGTCCCAGCCCCAGCAGTCTGACTCCAGAGCCTGTGCTGTTAAGCACTGAGGATTTGGGGAAGGAGTAGGAATGCAGACTTTTTCCTTCCCAGCCTCCCACAGATAGTCACTCCGACGGGCTTGTGCTCAGAGTCTGAGATAGGCCGAACCCTAGACACCCATCTCTTTGTCCACCTGCTCTGAACCATCGGTGACACAAGGGAGGCTGAACAGAAAGGACTCCCTTTTACTTCCAGCCTCTTCCTAGCTCCTCTTGGAAACTTTTCCATTTGCCGATAGCCGTGTCCCTTTGTTCTGGACATTGCTTTCTTGGCCTGTGTCATTTGAGTAGATGCAGGCACGTCTGTGTCGGGAACTCTCACCAGGAATGCTGCAGCCAGGAGTGCTCCCGAGCGTGGTTTCTGTGACCCACACAACAGAGCCCGGTGGCCGTGGGTCCCCACTCCCAGCACTTAACATTCTGGCTTTGCAGAGGCTCCATAGGGGTTCATGCTGGGCCATGTGTGACTGTGGCCAGTCCCACCTCTTTGGTGAAGATGGTGTTTCACTGAGTGATGGCAGCTGTTAAGTATGAGGCCCCATCGAGGCATTGCTTGCCATGGGGGTGGGGTGCCCCCCCCCCCAGTAGCCCTGGAGCAGGAGTTAGTGAGAGCGATCAGTCCAGCAGCTATAAAGTGTGGGACTGGGGTCTGTAAAGAGACTGAGTGCCAGGCGCCCTCTGGGGCTCCTTACTTCTTACCATCACCACAACCCTGTGTATTCCCTCATTTGCAGGTGAGGAAACTGAGACCCACGGAGTAAAGACACAGCGCGCAGACCTAGAGCTTAACACCGGCTGTGTCTGAGAGCATGCTTGTCCTCCTCTGCCGTGCTCGGGGACGCTGACAGTGCCTCTAGGGACCAGGAGTCAGTGCTGCAGGTGACATTGTGGCTCCTTTCCGGTCTCTGACTACTCTTATCTTAGGCAAAGACAGAAGGAACAGTCTTCCTTTCCATAAACTGTTTTAACCGAACCTCACCACAGGTTTATGGGTGGTGCTTGTCTCATAATGGATAAAGGACGGGTGAGGCTTGGTGTGGGCAGTCGGGGGATGGGGCTGGGGGCAGGGGCGGAACTGGCTTTTAGAGGAGACCTGGCTCTGAGTGCCCCTCGTTAGGTGAGCCTTCGGGCTGTCTCTTCTTCCTCAAGAGGAGTGAGCAGATCCCCCTGTTTAAAAATTCTGTGATCCTGGGACACCTGGGTGGTTCAGCAGTTGAGCGTCTGCCTTTGGCTCAGGGTAATCCTGGGGTCTGGGATCGAGGCCCACGTCAGGCTCCCCGCTTGGAGTCTGCTTCTCCCTCTGCCTGTGTCTCTGCCTCCCCCCCCCGCCCCGTCTCTCTCATGAATGAATAAATTAAAAAAAAATCTTAAAAAGAAATTCTGTGATCCTGCAGCTGGAGCATTTGGAGCTGGCATTGGGTTCACTGCAGTATCTATACTCACACACGGATCGGTTGAGCGGGGAGGACTGCTTGGTTTTCCTGAAGGTTGTCTAATCATGCTAGCTGGCTAAATTTTGGAGATACTTCCTGGGCATCTTGAATGGTCGACATGTGTTAACTCATGTAACCCATACGATTGCCCTACGTGATAGGTACTGTTATCACCACTCTGATTTTAAAGATGAACAAACTCGGACTCAAAGGAGTCGAGTGACCTGCCAAAGATCTCTCTGAGGGTAAGTGGCCATGAAGGGATTTGGACAAGGAGAAGCTGCCGAGGTCACGCAGGTGGGCCCTCTGCAGGGTGACGGCTCCGTGAGGCTGGAGCCCACTCTTCCCCCATGTAATCCCACAACCATCCTAGTGGAGAAGTTTGATGCATTGTGATGCACGAAGGAGGAAAGGCTTGTGCGTGGTTAAGGAATTTGCCTGAATGCTGCAGGTTGTACATGGTGGCATTAGGATTGAACTCAGGTCTGCCAACTCCAAATACAGGGTCACTGTTCCATCTTCTCCTCCCTTTCTTGCTAACTTCTGGGCTCAGCTCACGTCCCCCTGTCCAGCTGGCCTTTCTCTGCAGGTGTCCCCATCGTGCCTGTGCTTTCTTCTGGTTTGGAGAGTGTGCCTTACCCCTCAGCTCCGGCATGGCTTCCTCTTCACATCTGCTCCCAGTGCCTGGCATTCAAACCAGGATTCCCTCTGTAGCTCGGTGATCAGAAGATTCATCCACTGAGCCTGACCTGGCATGTGTCCTTTGGCACTGGGAAGCCATGGACCATCACAGTTCATGCTGGGCCATGTGTGACTGTGGCCAGTCCCACCTCTTTGGTGAAGATGGTGTTTCACTGAGTGATGGCAGCTGTTAAGTGTGAGGCCCCATCAAGGCCTTGCTCGCCATGGGGGTGGGGGTGGGGTGCCACCCCTCCCCCAGTAGTCTATGCTCTGTGCCAGTTGTTGGGAGTTTCAGCCAGGTTCAGGGCCTCTGGAAGCTCTCCAGGCTGGAAGTGCTTCCTTCCGCTCACCCACTGTGCATGCTTCCTCCCCTTTCTGCTGTGGGAATGGAAGCCAGGTGACCACTGACTCCCCAGATCACCTGCTCAGCCACTCCAGGCCAGTGGAAGGTGTTGTCTTCCTGGGTGTTTCCCTCTTTTCAGCCTCCCTCAGACTTCTGCTCAGCTCCCACTTCCCAGCCCAGTTGAGTTGTATCTTTGTTCTCTCTAGAGCCTCGGCCGGCCTGTCCCAGTGAAGGGCTGGGCCTTGCCCACAGGGCTGCCCTGCTGTGTCTGTGTGAGGTGCCTGTCTGACCACCAGATCGTTCACCTTGAGGCAGCAGGGCGGTTTGCCACACAACCTTGCCCCCAAACCTCCCAACACTCGACAACAAAAAGACAAACAATCCGATACAAAAATGAGCAAAAGACCTCAATATCCCTTTCTCCAGAGGAAATATGCAAATGGCCCGCGAATGAAAAGATGCCTAACTTCATTAGTCATTAGGGAAATGTAAATCAAAGCCATGAGATATCCCTTTATACCTGCTAGGATGGTTATAATCATAATTACAAAAGAGCAGAAAATAACCAGTGTTGGCCAGGATGTAGGGAAATTGGAGCCCTTGTGCCCCACTGATGGGAATGTAACAGGGTTAAGCCACTGGGGAATACAGCTTGGTGGTTTCTCACAGTTAGGTATAGAATCCTTCTATGACCTAGCGATTACACTCTATAGAAGCATTGATTTGATCAAATACTGATTTTATTTATAAAAAGGAAGTATTGATAATCTGCTACAACATGGATGAACCTCAAGAACATTGAAAAAAGCTAGGCACAAAAGGTCATTTTGTAGGATTCCTACATTTCTACAAAATGTAGGAATTCCATTTTCAGGACATGTTCAGAATTAAGCCAGAATGCAGATCCTTGGTTGCTGGGGGTGGGAGGCAATGGGGCATAACTGCTTAATGGGGATGAGGTGTTATTTTGGGATGATGGAAATGGTTTGGAAGTAGAAGTGTTGTCCTCATTGCAGATGTACTAAATGCCGCTGAATTGTGTATATTAAAATGGTTACTTTTAGTTTTTGTTAGTTTCACTTCAACTAAAACACACATGCACAGCAGGTCCCCCTGAGGTAAAAAAGAGGAAATGTGGGGCACATGCTTTACACACTTTACGTCTGACTTTTGACCCCAGTGAATTCTATAGATGGAGTGGGCCCCATTATGTCCATTTTACAGGTGAGAAAGTAGAGGCTCAGTTAGGGCACACAGTTTAGAGAGGCACCCACAGATGTGGAACATGGGCTTATGTGAGCCTGACATGATCACTTTACTCTTCTTCGTGGGCAACACAAAAGGCTTTTGTTTTGCTTTGCTTTGCATCAGAGTGAACTCAACACTGTGCAGTCAAGAACTGTGCTCACTCAGCTCATGGATGCATGGCCTTGACTCCAAGCAGCTCAGCTTCGTATCCTTTGTGAGACACCTGCCCCTTACCTTCCACACATCCAAGTCCTTTGAAACCTGATGCACTCCGGCCGCCTGCCTACAGGATCTGTTTCCAACACACACTGCTCACCTCCTTCCCGAGGAGGCAAAGATCTATAGCTGAAAGAAAACAGAAGATGAAGGTTTGAGTCCCTGTCCTGCTGCGTGATTGTGGATGAATCTCATAAACCCACAGCACCTCAGTTTTTCCTAAATGTGTAGTGGGGGAGCAGGAGAACACTTAGGCATCTTCTCTGGGGTGGTTATGAGGACCAACTGTATCTGTGTCTGGGCTTTAAAGACGGAAAAGCACCATATGGACATG
The DNA here is from genome assembly GCF_003254725.2 of Canis lupus dingo. Taxonomy (NCBI): domain Eukaryota; kingdom Metazoa; phylum Chordata; class Mammalia; order Carnivora; family Canidae; genus Canis; species Canis lupus. The sequence continues at coordinate 25,567,764 of NC_064255.1, forward strand.
AAGGATGGGCAGGATCACTCCTTGAATCAAGGTCAACTTTCTTGCATACTCAGCATAGAACAGACCCAAGCGACAAAATCTAGCTCAGGGGCATGTGACTGGTGCTTAGTCTTGATTTGCTGCCTGGACAAGAGCATGAAAGAGCAGGAGGCAGTCCATGACCCGAATTGTGCACTTGGCCTAGGATTTAGACTTCTCGTTGTCCTTTGTGTGTGCTCAGCCCTGGACCAAACATATTGTGGGTGGTCAGGAAGCACTTGTGGGTTGACTTGCCTCTCTTCTCCATAACCAAGCTGGAGATGGACAATTTCATTCTGATCTTTGGCTTTTGGCTGCTTTTTTTCTTTCATTGTGGAAATTCTTGCAGGAAGACATGGGGAAGGAAGATGCAGATGCTCTGCTTTGTTCCCCCCTTCACCCTGCAGAGGTGTGTGATCTAGGGAGAGACAGGAGAACTGGCTTTCCCAATGGGAAGTTGTTTGGCTGTCGCCTTCACCTGGCCTTGTCAAGGTGGAAGACCTGCATTCTTTCTTCCCTGTGTCCTCTTCTTCTTGATTCTGTCACTTTTTTAGGAGCACTTAACTGAAGCTTTACAAGTGGGAGGTAAGAGGCGGTGCCTCTCCGTACAGGTCACCCTTGTGAGTATCATTTTGGTTCTGACAGCAGGTTGGATTGCCTTTTATTCTTCTGATTGAGGTGGCCAACAGCTGTAGGTGTTGCTATGGATTCCCTCACTCTCAGTCAGTAACCTTGGACAAGGCAACCTGTATTAGGAGTCTCAGTTTTTACATCTGCAAAATGAGGGGAGAATGACACTTGGGGTCCCTCAAGTTCCTCTTGGCCCCAAAATGTCAAGATTCTGACAGTCTACAGTGGGTATGTTTGATAGCCACTAATTGCAAACATCTTTTGTCTTTCCTTTTTCTGCCTGAACTTTCATCCTGTGGGTACTCACCTATGTACCCACCCAGCCACCCATCCACCCATCTGCCTACCCACCATCCATTGACCCACCCACCCATCCATCTACCCACTCCATCCACCCACCCACTCACTCACCCACCCACTCACCCATCTACCCACCCACCCGTCCATTGACCCACCCACTCACCCCTCTACCCACCTACTCACCCATCTACCCACCCATCCATTGACCTACCCACTCACCCATCTATCTACCCATCAACCCACTCACTCACCCACCCACCCATCTGTTGACCCACCTACTCATCCATCTACGCACCCACCCACCCACCCATCCATTGACCCACCCACTCACCCCTCTACCCACCTATTCACCCATCTACCCACCCATCCATTGACCTACCCACTCACCCATCTATCCACCCGTCGACCCACTCACTCACCCACCCATCTGTTAACCCACCTACTCTCCCATCTATGCACCTACCCACCCACCCATCCATTGACCCACCTACCCACCTGCCCACGCATAACCTGCATTTACTGGGTAGCCCCTCTGGATCAGGCAGTATGCTAAGTCCTGAGGACACAGGAGGTCTTAAGAGCTCACAGCCATAAGTGAGACATAGATGTTGGAATAAAATAGGAAAATCAAATGTTATGGGTGTTACGATTCAGAAGGGCATAGACCGTGCTCGTAGCAACAAGGCAGGCCAGCAACCTCTCCTTAAGATGCCTTTAATGAGGACTATGGCTTGCCTTCTGCGACAGCTTCAGGACAGGCTTGTCTTGATGTGGGCGAGTGGTGTTGATGACCTCAAGAGGCCCCTTGTAGCCACAGGAATCTGTGATGTGGAGTTCTCAATTGCCGGCTTTGCTGGAGAAGAGAGAGAAAAGGAAAGAGGGAAGAAATAGTGGGGCCGGTCAGTCCTCCTGAACATTTATGTTTGTGGTCCCAAACCTCCGTTTCCTGGGGCTGCAGGCTGTGTGTGTGGGAGGCACACAGCAGCGGCCTGGCGGGCACCGCGCTCCTGCAGCCGCTCTGGGGACGCTGTCTGACGGCAGTGCCCTCCCTCTGCAGCGGTGGCGCCCGGCCGGGACAGGACTGCTCTGTGTCGGGTCAGTCAGCGTCCTGCGGCAAAGGGCAGAGCGGGGCCCGTGTTTCCGACAGCCCCGCCGCCCCTCAGAGCGCGCCAGTGCAGCAGTTCCGAGGGGGACGCTGGCATTTGCCCCACAAGGGAGATTGTGGACAAGGCAGCTTTTCTAATGAGCAGCCTCCGCTTGCCCCGTCGGAGATGAAAGGCTGTGTCTAGGAGCGGGTAATTTGGGGTTTTCCTGATGAAAGCAGTTGACGTTTGTTCGGACCTCATGCACACTGCAGCGCTGCCTTTCATCTCTGCTATCAGAGCATGGCCCGTCTTTGGCCTGCATCCGGGGCGGGCACTGCCACCGGAATTGGATTGGGCCAGTGGTAAAGCATAAAGGAAGCCGTAGAATGACCTTGAGGGTGAAGCGTGGAGGAGTGGAGACAGCAGAGGCCGGTTCTGACTTTCCCGGTGGAGGAGGCTTCCCGTTGGTACCAGAATGTGCATCATTGCACCTGGCAGTGCCGTGGAGAGAGGGTGCCCTTTGCAGCTGGACGGGGCTGGCTGAATGTGAAGGCGGGCTCTCCGCTCACTGAGTGGACACAGGGAGCCATTTATCCTCTCTGGCCTATGTCCTCCTTTGTCAGTGGGCCTGATATTACCATAACTCTTGTGGCCTCCAGAACCGCTCTAATGCACTGTCCGGAATCCACAAGGCCCTCAGGAATGTTCGTCTGTTTCTGCTATCATTGATGAACTTGACCCAGCGCGCTGTGGGCCCTAGAAGACAGGAACTGGAGACTTGCATTATTCATCCACATTTCCCACACAGCACCTGGCACATAGTACATCCTCCGTAAACGGCTGGGTGATAGCTCAGTGGAGAAAGGAGACTTTGCTGATGCCACCCATATGGGTCATCCACCTTTTCTGGGGGTTGCAGGGATGAACAAAGGTTAAATAACTTGAATCTGAAACGTGCTAGTTATATAAACTTTTTTGTGTGCACGCATAACACAGCAAGCAAATGCTTAAGACTTGATTCATTCATGGAATCCCTGCCCAGTCCAGGCTAAACGCCCAAGAGATAAGTTGATTGTCCACTTGTAGCAACCCGGCCACTTGTCTGTCCAGTGTGGCCCTGAGTACCTCCGCTGATGCGGCACTTACTACCACCAGAAAGGTGGCATTGACGGTTCTAATGTACTTCCTTCCGCCGAGGCGTGGGCTGTCTCTCCCAGCCGTGTGGGTTCTGATCCTTGCGACCTTCCCGATGAAACAAACTCTTCCAGGTGACAGCTTCCCGGTTGATGGAGGCAGATGCCATGTCCCTTCTGAGTTGTCATCTCTTTGGGTTAACCACTTACCTAGCTGGGTGGCATTGGTTATGCCTCTTAATAATCTCCCTGAGCCTGTTTCCCCAGCTCTGGAGCACCATTTGAGGGTGAAGTTAAAGGAATAATGTGCAGGACATCTTGAGTGTGTATAGGCATCCACAGCCTCACGATATGATTGCATGTGAAGATCAGGACTGTGACCAACTCCCCATATAAACGGGAGCAGTAAAGTCTAAGGTAGTATTTTTGTGTGTGCTTATTATTATTATTTTTAAAGATCTATTTCTTCTAGAGATAGGAGAGCGTGGGGGCTGAGCAGAGGGAGAGAGAGAGAATTCTCAAGCAGACTCCATGCTGAGCACTAAGCCTGACACTGGGCTTGATCTCACCATCCCGAGATCATGACCTGAGCCTAAACCAAGAGTCGGACGCCTAACCAACGGTGCCTGCCAGGCGCCCCCCGTGTGCTTATATTTTAAAGCCACCTGCCACCACACTTCAGGTAGCACTTGGGCCGCTGTAGAGTGTGCATTTTCTAGTGTGGCACCCTTTCAAAGCTGAGAAACTGAGTTCCTTGAGCTCCTCTTTGACGCTTTTTATTTCAAGAAATAGTGAGGTGACCTCTTCTACCCCATGGAAGTGATTCAGGTAGCAAATCCATTTCCTTTTCTAGTCTGGAGAGTTATTTAATTAGTGACACGGTTCTCAGTGTGTCTGGGTTTCAGGAGAGGGGGGCCTTTGGAGACTATTTGTTCCTCCTTCTGTGAAATGGGAGGGAGTTGTCCCCCACTCTGCCAAGCAGGTACCGCCCACGGGGACTGAGGCTCAGGGCAGTGAATGAGACACGATACTGAGAGGCCGTGTCAGGTGCTTTACCTCTCTGCCTGGCTTCTGCCCATCTGGTTAAGGTGTAGGTGGGTCTGTCCAGGCCAAGCAGTGTGGGCATCGTGGGCATCTCTATGCAGTGTGGAAGGAAAGTCTTCACCTGTAAACCCTCCATCTCATCCTCAGGCCTCCCTCCTGCACTGCCATGCACACCAGCAGGCGAGGGGTTCAGCATCTCATGCTGCCCGCTGGGAGAAGCAGCAGGCTGATAGCACTGCTGGCCTGACGCTGGACATGGAGCACCCTGTGTAGGCAGTGCTACCTCCAAACCCCCTGGCCCCATACATCCGCCCAGAACTCGGCTCAGCTCTGAAGCCACCTCATTTCTTGGTGTGCCCCCAACTAGTAGTTCATGCCTCAGCCACATAGGAATTGAGGGAGTCCTCTGTGTCTGTGTTCCTACAGACAGCTTGCGCAGGGAGACAGAAGTCATGTAACATGAAAATATGCACTAATAAACTCACTGGTAGTGTCCAGCCCACCCACATCTGACGATGATCAGTCATTTGCTGATGGCCAGACGTTGTGAACATTTGTCAGTCCAGGGCAAGAGTAGCAGAAACTCTTCACTGACCTCTGTTTGGTTCCCTCGCCCATTTTTGTGCAGCAAACTGCTGAGGCCCCAGGGTCACTGAAGGCGCAGGGCTGGTGGGCTACTCACAAGTCCATTTGTCCAGATGAAGACGTCTGTTCTGCTCCTGACTAGCTGTTGACCTTGCACAGGTTAAGTAACCTCTCTGTGCCTGGTTGCTTCATCTCCAAAACCGGACTCCCCTACCTTCTAGGGTGTTTATGAGCATCAAATGAGTTAATATATGTAAGGCTTAGAACAATGCTTCCTGGCATGTGGCAAACACCCGTTAAATGTCCGCTGTTGGTACTGGTGTGCCAAAAGGCTTTTACCACTCTTTGATTTCTCTGCCGGCCAAAAGTTAGTTGTGTCGGTAATTAAATATTGCATAACCTGAAGAAATTTGAGTATACAGAGAGTCGCTGCATGAAAACTAAGTTTGGGACTTTGGAAAGAACGGATAACCTTGATTTGCTAAAAAGTTGTCACCGAACCACTTAGGGGGCAGAACAGCTGTAAAATAATAGAGGGGAAAAAACATAGTCAAATTATAAGAAGTCTGTATTCCATGTGCTTTGCAGAGGACGAACTTTTGCACTATTTTAAAGCAGTAGAAATCAGAAATCGTAGATACTGCACAGCGAGTGTGTATTTTTGCAAGAAAGACGAGTTGCATCTCCAGTCGGTGGTCCAAAGACAGATCCGGCAGAAATCAGAAATCGTAGATACTGCACAGTGAGTGTGTATTTTTGCAAGAAAGACGAGTTGCATCTCCAGTCAGTGGCCCAAAGACAGACCCTGCCTTTCGATTGGCGGATACACGTGCGGCTATAGTATGTATGTAAGTATCTGTCCTGTTCACGGTTGTCTCCCTGGTTAGTGAGGTGACTTTGGGGGAGTTGGGTAATGGGGCTTTTTCTCCCTAAGGCAGAGCAGTGGCCAGAAACAGCACGTTTGCCTAGACTGCAGGGTCTCCCAGTGCAAGTACAGGTACTGTGGGCAGGCTTCTGGAGTTGCTCACACTGGCCTAGCACCTTCTGTGTGCCAGACACTGGTGCAGTGCCTGATACTCTAGGGCTAATACAGCTAACAGCCTGAGAAATGGACGTAGATCCCTGCCGTCCGGGGCCTCCCTGGCCAGGGAAGCAACTACAAAGGGAACCAGAGGGTAGATGTAGGGTACTGGTACTTACTACACTGTGGGGAGAGAGAAGCGGGTAGGGGCCCTGAGTACTGTGGTCAGGGAGGCCTCGGGGCTCTGGGGCAATCAGACCAGTTAACATGGAGGAAAGAACACAAAGATGATTCCATGCAAATCAAAAGAAAGTGATTTAGAAATAAAAGAATATAAAAAGGGACGGCTGGGTGGGTCAGTGGTTAAGCGTCTGCCTTCGGCTCAGGGTGTCATCCTGGAGTCCTGGGATCGAATCCCACATTGGGATCCCTGCATGGAGCCGCTTGTGTCTCTGCCTCTTTCTCTGTGTCTCTCATGGATAAATAAATAAAATCTTTTTAAAAATTTTAAAAGAATTAAGAGGCCTTCGGAAGATTAAGAAAGAAGTCCGGGAAGGTCTTATGTAAAATGATCCTTTTAATGATGAGGAGTGAAGGGAGCTTATATTTTGTGACAAAATATGTGGTAAGAAAAGCTTTGGCATTGGATTCGTTTTTTGTGTGACTAATACTTAGGGCAAGGGTTTTTTTTAAATTTTTATTTATTTTTAAAGATTTTATTTATTTATTCATGAGAGACACAGTGGCAGAGACACAGGCAGAGGGAGAAGCAGGCTCCATGCAGGGAGCCCGACGTGGGACTCGATCTTGGGTTTCCAGGATCACACCCTGGGCTGAAGGCGGCGCTAAACCGTTGAGCCACCTGGGCTGCCCTTTATTTTTATTTTTAAAAAAGATTTCATATATTTGTTTGACAGCGTAAGCAGAGGGAGCAGGAGAGGGAGGAGCAGGGAGCCCGATGTGAGGCTAGATCCCAGGACCCCAAGATCCTGACCTAAGCCAAAGGCAGACACTTACCGACTGAGCCACCCAGGTGCCCCTAGAGCAGAGTTTAAAGTGACAACTTCGACGTGAGGTATAAGACAGACCTTATTTGTATTTATGATCATTTGTAATTAATGCATTAGGCATTTGTAATATATAAATGCTAAATCATTAAGTTCTGATTGTAAAATGTTTGATATTTATAGTTCTTTGTTTCTTGTAAAGTACCCACCCCCAGGAAAGGGGCTGGGACAAGTGACACGAGTGGCCCAAGATCACAGCCAAATGAGAGGTAGAGCTGAGGATCAAAAGCAGGTGCTGGCAGTTTGTCTTTTCAGGAGAAAGTCCCTCTTTCTCCAGGACACAGACCTGCCCCACTTACTGTAAATATCTGGACCTTATTTTAAGTGGCTTCGGGTCAAGTAGCTCTTCTCTGGGTCCTCTTCTCCACACCGTTCCTTTGGCTCAGGTCTTGCCCCTGCTCTTCCCTGCCTGGCCTGCGTCTCCCTGAGCCCTCTTATTCCCTTCGTGCCTGTGCTTATCTTAGTCCTTTATGCATCTGGCTCCCGGAACAAGGGACAATCCCTGCAGAAAGGGACTTTGCCTGTTGATATGGTGCGGGCCCCCCCCCCCCCACCAGCTCAGCGCTACCTGCACAGCAGGAAGAGGGAGGAGGCCAGTGGGCTTCTACAAGGCCTCCCCTCTCTCCTTCCCTCAAGACCTGGGGATAGAGCCAGTGGGATTCCAAGGGTGGATGGGGGCAGGCCAGGTGCACATGTTGGCAGAGCTGTTCCCCAGTGCAGCAGACAATCCAGCCCCTGTGCATTAGCCACGGGGTGCCCAGGCCTCAAAAGGAGTCCTAGGAGTGACAGGGATAGCAGACGCGGACACCTCCCCACCTTGCAGTTTATCAGCAACACGGATGGCCCCTAATGTGTGTGGGAAGCTGTGGAGGGCAGGGACAGGCAACCAGAGTGGCCCAAGGTCACAGCCGAGTGAGGATGGAGCCGGGAAGGAGAAGCAGGTAGTGGTGGTCGAGAAGCAGGAAGCAGGTCGGTGGTCGGAGAAGCAGCGGGCGGCATGAGATGCTGAACCCCTCGCCTGCTGGTGTGCATGGCAGTGCAGGAGGGAGGCCTGAGGATGAGATGGAGGGTTTACAGGTGAAGACTTTCCTTCCACTCTCTGATCTGCATAGAGATGCCCACAATGCCCACACTGCTTGGCCTGGACAGACCCACCTACACCTTAACCAGATGGGCAGAAGCCAGGCAGAGAGGTAAAGCACCTGACACGGCCTCTCAGTATCGTGTCTCATTCATTCACCTTCATGTCACAAGAAAAATAGCTACATCTGCTCCATGCCTCTAAGTTCCATCTTATTTCATGCTCAGAAGTGACTGTAAATCAGCTGGACCTTCCAGGCCGCTTTTACAGCTGGGGAAACTGAGGCAGGAAAGATTAAAGCTGGGATGTGAAGTCTGGGAATTGGTTTTGGTGTTCACTGAAGCTGGGATGTGAGGTCTGGGAGTTGGTTTTGGTGTTCACTTTCCATGCCGTGTTCAGACTGGGGCCTGGCACGGAGGATGGTTTTCGGGAGTCCTCAGAAGGCAATCCCGGTCCACGCCTGTGCCTCTGGCTGCCCCGGTTTGCAGGCCCTCCTGTTCTGTGCGCTGCTTCCCTGCAGGAAGACCTCGCCCCCACAGCACTCCACTTACTCAGGAACTGCTCAGAGCAACTCATCAGGAGCCCTGAGACCTGCAGCTTTTGGCCCAAAGGGCTATTTCCTCTGGTTCGATGGGCGGGAGGGAGGAGGGGGGGAGGAGGAGGAGGAGGAGGGTAGCATTGGAGGGCTCCCTGAGGAGGAAGACAGCTCTGCTGGAAACAACAGGCGGGAAGGTGAGGCCAGAGTCCTGGGGACTGTCAGGCGCCCCGGCGCGCGGGCTTCCCCTGGGTTGTATAATCAGCTGTCACTTCAGCATTTCCCTGCGTCAGGCTTCGCAAGTACAGATGGAACATTAAACAGTGACTTCTTTATAAATATTTAACTCCCACTGTTTAGGAACTGCTCGGGGCGGGAGACAAAATAAGATCTGCAGGCCGTCCGCTGTGTGGCCCTTGTGGCATTGGATCGCGAGGGTCAGAGTTTTGGGGGGCGGGTGGCAGCAGCTCTTCTAAAAGCCCTTTGGCTCTCAGCTGGCAGGGTCGTGCCCTCTGTTGAGGGGTGCATTCGGGGACACATGTCTGCATGTTCATGGAGTTGTTCAGACCTAGCGCATACTGTTCTGGAAGCCACAGCTAACATGTCTGCACAGTGGCTGGGATTGGCATTGGTGGTATTACTGGCACGGCTCCATATAGAAGCCTTATTGAGATATAATTCACATACCCTACAAGTTACTGGCTTGAAGTGTACAATTCAGTGGTTTTAATAGGTCGGTGGAGTTGTGCAACCGTCCCACAATCTATTTTAGAACATTTTTATTACCCCAAAAAGAAACCTCGTATCCTTTAGCAGTCATCCCCCCCCCCCCATTTCTGCCAGTGTCTCTGGATTTGTCTGTCTCATGTATGTATTCTTGTTTTATATATGGGTCTTTTGTGTTGGCTGATTTCACTTGGCATAATATTTCCAAGTCTCTTCCATGAAACTTCTTGCATATATCAATGCTTCATTCTTTTTTTTTTTTTAAACAGCCGAATACTATGTCGCTGTATGAATCCACCACACTTTGTGTCTCCATTCATTTGTTGACTCGGAGGCGGCCGACTCATTCAGAAACGAGTCTCTGCTGTTCTGGGAAGAGGTCTGGGAGGTTAACGTGAAGCCGGTGGTGGAGGTGGAGGTTGACATGTGCTCAGCTGGCGAGCCGCGAGCCGCTCAGCTTTTACTTAGCACTGAATGTACATGCCAGACACCGTAGGAGGCTTATCTGGTAGTTCCGACCGACAGTATCAGATTGTGGTATAATCTCTCGAAGAGATCTACACACGTCTCCTAGGCCGTCCTGCTGGGGGTTTTCTGGATAGGAGGACAGAAGGCTGAGTTTGTGTCCTAGGTCCGTTTCATGTGACATCACGGGGTGACTGTCCTTAGGAGAGAGAAGCAGGGAAGAGACGCACGCTCGGGCGATACGCCCTTTCTGCTGTCCCGCGTCTCTGCAGACACCTGTCCCCGTGGCACCCCTCCGCGTTCCTCGTCCCTGGCCGTCCCCACTGCTTCAGCACTCATCTCAGCGGCTGACTCAGCGCGGGCCCGGTATCTGGCTTAGGCAGGAAACGTTAAAAAATGGGCACTCTTATCATTGCTGGTCATTTCCCGGTCATCTAGGGATGACTAATTGTAGTGGATGCTGCTGGTGTTCTTTCCCCGGTCCCCTTGACGGGACGGCACACTCACCTCCCAGCTGCTGAAGTTCACGCTGCCCCCTTCTCTGGAGATTTGTTGCCTTATCCAGGAAGTTGCTCACCCCCCCAGACCCCCCCCCCCCCACCGTTCCCCAGCTGCTGCTGACTGGGTACAGCAGGCCAGCCACCCTCCCATGCCCCCCCCATGCTTCCAGGTGGGGTGAACTTTGTGGTGCCATTCATGCTCCAGAACTCCCGTGGGCTAGGGCTGAGGCTGGTGTCCCGCTGAGACCCCCTCCTTGCTGAGCCCCCTCTCAAGCTGGCCTGCGCCCCCCACTCCCTTTGTCCCGTGCACTCTCTCCAGCAGACAGGCCAACAAGAGTTCTCATCTCAAGGTCCTCTTTCTGGGGAGTGCACCCTCAGACCCTATCTGGTAACAGCGTCCCTTCCTGGGTCCCCTCTGATGACGCCGAATCTTGGAGATTGCCTGCTTGAGCTTCCTTCCTGGCTTGGCCCACTAAGTGTTGTGTTTTGTTGGATTTGGTTTCAAAGTCTTTTCAAACTAATCAGACCCTAGAAAAGGTCTGCACTGAATCACAGTCCTGGCACTGTCCCTCCTTTCCTCCCTCCCTCCCTCCTTCCTCTCTCTCCTCCTCCCTCCCCCCAATCCCATTCCCCTTCAGCGGCATCCTTTCCTGTGTCAGCAGTGACCTCAGCAGAAAAAGGCCTTGGGAAGGCACATGGGAGGTGCAGCAGGCTTGGTGCCGGACAGCCCAGCATCAAGGGCAAGCCCTACCACCAGCAACCGGGTGGTCAGTAGTATTTCTTCTCCAGGCCTTGCACTTTCTCATCTGAACCCTGGCCTGGTAATTTCTCTTACCCGCCACGGTTGTGAGGACTCAGATGACATGAATGGGTGTCCCGGGATAGTGACTGGTCTCAAGTCAGTGCTTGGTTCACAGGAGCTGCAAAAATGTCCCAAAGGACTTCATGCATTTGGGTCTTCAGCTTGCCAGCCCGCTGTCATCCATCCAGGCCCTATTCGGGTCTCATCGCTTTTGCTCACATTGTACCTTCTTCCTGGATTCCTCTTCCTTTTTTCTCTGAGCCCACTAAAGGCAGCCCTACAGATGCCATCTCCTGTAAAGCACCCTCGAGTACCTGACAGGTGGGATCATTCTTCCCAGCATGGCCATCCTTGCCAGGTAGTGGAGGATCTATAGGATTTCTCTGCTTCACGACTTCACTGCCTTCACGAGCGTGGTAGGCATGTGGAGGGCGTGTGTGTTCTAGCCGCATCCCTCACCAGCTGGGCGGCTGGGGCTGGGAAGCTGTGCCAGCTGCTTACCCATAGGACTCGGAACACGTTTTAGGTGCACTATCAGCGATGGTTTCCTGATAACCTGGCAGTTCTGAATTGGCCAGCAGTTGGAAGAATAAACAAGTACCAAACAAGCAGAGGAAATTCCATAAATGCAGAGCTGTTTGAGTTAACATCAAGCTAAGGGCTAGGGCGCCTGGGTGGCTCAGTGGTTGAGTGCCTGCCTTCGGCTCAGGGTGTGATCCCAGGGCTGGGGATCGAGTCCCACATCAGGCTCCCTTGCAGGGGGGCTGCTTCTCTCTCTGCCTGTGTCTATGCCTCTCTCTCTGTGTCTCTCATGAAAAAATAAATAAAAAAGCTAAGGGCTAAGCACTTTTAAGAGATTTTATATGTGGTCAGTGGGTGAACTAGACTGTTGCCCCTCTGGTCAACTTTCAAAAGGGGTCCAGGGGCCATCGGCTCCTGCCAGAGCTTGGACCCACAGAGCTGAGTTACAAGGGGGACATGAGGACCATCAAATTCCAGAAAATTGGGACTCTTCTTGATTCTGAGTTGTGGTTGTTGCTTGCAAGGATCCGCTGTGACGGAGTTCGCTCTATTACGTCCAGCACCGATGACTGCCACCGCCCCTTGGAGGCGACTCATCACTGCATCTCCCTTGTCTCCCTGGCCCTGCCTCCGACTCCGGCACTCTGTCCCCTCCCTTTGAAGGGACACAGTGCTACTCACAGCCTGGCCCTCTGCGGTGGCTGCGGACAGGGGCTGAGAATAAGCTTGTGCCCGCGGCCGCCCTCCAAATACAGCAGGGCTGGGTTGACCTTTAAATAGACGGGCCCTGGGCCACTCAGTTCCTGGAAGTTTGAAGAAAGTCAGCCTTTCAAGTGATGTGACTTCCAACCTCAGGAAAGATCCCTGTGTTTGCGAAAGCCATAATTGACTGCTGCTTTTGCACTTCATTATAGTATGTGGCTGTACAGCCAGTCGGAGCCAGCATGCCAGGGTTAGGAGGGGAACATCCTCAAGTATTTTAATATACCCCTTCTTAGAAGCAAGATAAACATATGTATTGTACTTTGCAACAGAGGCGGGGAGGGGGGGGAAGGGGGAGGCCTGGCACCGCATGAAAGGTCTTTTTAAACTCAATTCTGAGGTTTTTCTTTTTCTTTTTCCTTTTCTTTTTAAATTTTTATTTGTAAGCAAAGCTGGCATGAGAGAACGATGCCAGCATCTTTTGAGCTGCGTGGAAACCGAGTCCCTCCCCAGACTACAGTCTGCTCCTCCTGTGAGTCATAAACTACCACAGCCTTCGCGCGCCTGATGAAAAAGGCCTGGCTGAAGGTTGTCATCACAGTTGACTTAGATGATTTACTCTTGTCCAGGAAGCCTTTCCTCCAGCTCTGGCTTTGCAATTATGCAAAAAAAAAAAAAAAAAAAAAAAGGGAAAAGTTAATGAAGATGCATAATGGGAATCTAATCATGAGAAAATATTACACACATCCAAACTGTGGGACCTGGTTCAAAATAATTGCCCTATAACCTTGAGAAGCAACAAGGTCATTCGAGTTAAGGAAAGCCAGAGGACCTGTTCCCAGATGGGAGAAGAGTGACGAGATGTGACAACTCGGTGTAGCGCTGATTGTGGACGCTCCGCTGATGTGCATGGGCTAGGATGTGATGTTACTACGTGTCTGTGTCACCTGCCTGCTGGTGCTGGTGGGCTATAGATCTGGGGAGAAGGTCCTAGCTTTTGGAAGTACCCCCGCAGAGTATTCTGGGGCGCTGGGCTGGCCACTTGCTCCAACATGTTGTAAGGAAAAAGAATTTGCACTGTGCTCTCAGCCTTTGTCAAAGTTGGTGATCATTAAACAAAAAAAAAACAAAAAAAACAACAACAACAAAAAAAACAAAAAACAAAAACAGGGGCGCCTGGCTGCCTCAGTCCGTAGAGCACATGGCTCTTGATTGCAGGGTCATGAGTTTGAGCCCTATATTGGGTGTAGAGCTTACTTTAAAAAGTAGAGAAAGAAATAAAAAATCAGATAACCAATGGAAGGGGAGAAATCCCTTTTGTGGAAAGTAAAACAGATCTAGGGTTTTAAATTCTGACCCAAGGGGCACCTGGGTGGCTCAGGTCATGATCCCGCGGTCCTGGAATCGAGTTCCACATCGGGCTCCCTACAGGGAGCCTGCTTCTCCTTCTGCCTATGTCTCTTTGTGTGTCTCTCATGAATAAATAAATCAAATCTTAAAAAAAATACATAAATTCTGACCCAACGTTTCACATTAACCGGAGAACTTAACCTCTCTGTGCCTATTTTCTTGGCTTTTAAAACAAAGGATGTGCATCTGTGCGTGCGTGAGTGCACGTGTGTACATGTGTGTGATAATTTCTTTCCGGGTGGGTTGTTCTTGAGTAGGAAGTGACAACAGTGAATGTAGGGCCCTAGCAGGCCGCCCCAAGGGACCAGATTGGAGCATCATGGGTTTTTCTTGCCCTCGTACCCGGACTCTGTACCTTCATGTGAGCAGCAGGTGGATTTGCAGACTGCTGAGAACTGAGTCCTTGGTGGCATTATCTCTCTGCCTTGCTGATGGCACTGTGATCCATGACTCTGTCACTTGAGTTGACGTGCATTTTAAGATTTTGTTAAACTCCCCTAGCATCCTCCTACGACTCCAGCAAGAACTTGACGTTCCTCATTTCCATGCCCCTCTCCTCTGCTGGCTGCCTCCTGGGAGGGCTTTGTCCATTTTCACTACACAGTGTTGGGGATCGGGGTGTGTGTGGGGGGTGGAGGCTGGCAGCTTGGCCCCCCCCATACCCAGAGCCCGGCTTAACCACTGAGCCGCCCGGCCACCCAGCGGGTGCACGCTGCCTAAGGAGGGCCCCAGAGACGCTGAGTCAGATTCGCAGTGGGCCCGAGCCAAGCAGGCCTGCGAGCCAGACCTCTCTCTACCACCCTAATAAAGCCAGTGTTTACACAGGGTAGAGGTGCTCATCAGATGTTTTTGCCAATCCCCAAATACGGCCATGGCCAGAATGCGGGGGGGGGGGGGGGGGGGGGGAGGGGGAGGCGGGAGGCGGGGGGGGGGGGTGCTTGTTATGTAAGGCCCATGGCCGGTCCCCAGACAATGCCACTTCCTCGCTTGGCGAGGCGTCACTGCCTGACATCGGGTTACTCATTTCCTCTGGAAAACTTGGCAGGTCGCTCTGCCCCGCTTCCTCCTCCCGCCACATCCCTGGGCTTCCTCTACTGAATGTTCTCCAGGTTCCCAGGAACACCACCACCCGGGGCCCGGCCTTCGGCGGTGGATGGAAAGGGCTGTTGGGCCCAGGGTCCATGTCACAGCCGGGAATGGCCTGCATCTACAGCCCACCTGCCGAAAACCCAGCGCTTGCAGCAGAAAGGGGTCCCAGTCACAGGTGTGGGGAGGCCCTGGGGTGCAGGTGGGGCTCAGGTGGGCAGCTCAGGCCGTCAGGTCACACTTGGCTCCTTCCCCATTCGTGGCAGGTGTCTACCTGAGTTGCCTCTCCTGTGTAGCTTTTAGCTCCTGCTTTTCTGACCCTTCTCCTGGCAGAGGGAATGGATGAAGGGTTGATAAAGGGAAGACTGAGATGGATTTCCCTAAGTGGGCGTAAATAGTGTGTGGCATGCAGAATTTGGGGGATGCATGAGCTTTCTTTCTTTCCTGCCTACAATACTTGGAACGTGAACACTTGGAAACCAGCCCTGTTTACTCCCTTCCAAGCACCAGCTTTATCATACTCCCCCCAGACGTGGCTGAGTCCCAGCCTTCTATGGGCACATCACTGGACTCCAGTTAACTGGGCAGGCTTGCTCTTTGTGAGCATTTTACCTGATGGATCCAAGCTACAGCCTCGCAAGCTGCTCTCAAGGCTGATTCTCCATTGCCAATTCAAAGATAACTGCATACACACATTTCTGTTTTGGTAAGTGCACGAACACATGTGCACACACATAAACACCCCCCCCCACCCCAACACATGCACATACACACATGTATGGATGTATATGTGCCCCCAGTGCATGTGGGGCATCGTGCAAAGTTACTGGCATATTTTTTCTATTTACCAACTGTAAAAGTTTAGGAATTACGGATACATTTATCAGAACCCAAACCCTAGTTCTGTGGGTTATCGTACCCTGCCAACAGCCCTGGAGGTGACAGTTTTATTCCTGTTTTATAGATGGGTATTGATCCACTGTGCAACTCAATGACACTGATACTCATTAAGTGCCTTTGTGTGCTGGATTTAGACAGAAGACTCAGCCCTGCTCCCCACTTTTCCCATGGAGAGAGGCACTGACCCCACGAGCGTGGTTCCCTTGGAGGTACACTGGTGGAGCGGAGACCCTGTGTGTATGCAGGTGGATTGGACAGGGAGGCAAGTGGCGGGGCAGAGAGAGGTCTTCTTGGATTTGGCAGGGACAGACCCTAGAGACATTTGCTTAGTGTGTGGCTACCCTGAGATAGAAGTTCAGGGGTTCTGTTTTGATTTGCTTCCTGCATTCTCTGGGCTTGACCATGCTTAAGAGCCTGGGCTCGTAAGAGCCTGGGAGATTGACAGAGCTGAGTGCAAATCCTGCCGCTGCCGCCGCTTTCTAGATGAGTGACCCATAGCCACGTTTGCTTGGTATCTTGAGTCCTGGGTTCTTCATCCATGAAATGTGAATGGTCGTCACCTGTGTCTCGTAAAGCAAGAGGGTCAGATGAGATGGACATGTGATGTCTGGAGAAAGCTGTCGGCTGTGGGTGTTAATGGAGCTGTGTGCTGCCTGTAAGTCGGCATTTGTCATCACAAGACTGAGATCCAGCTGCAGGCTGCGGCACCCAGCGCCTGTCTGCGCATCGTGGCAGGTCTCCTTTGCCCCATGTTGGCTGTCTGCTGAACGAAACTGAGAAGGTGACCTTCATATTTGCAGGGGGCAGGAGCTTCAGTCTCTCGTCGAGCATTTCACTGAATGATGGTGACTGCATGAAATTGTTTTGTGGGGCACGATCCTGCTCATTCAGTCCTTGGAGAAAAATTTATCGAATACCTCCTTTGCCCCAGGTCCCTGTCCCTGCAAAGACCGCCCTGCAGTCTTCATCTCCGTCAAGCCACCAGCCTGGTGGTGGTGTGGGGGTGGCGCCCGCAAGGAGTTTGGGCTGCTTGAACCCTTCACTCTGTGCTTTCTCTTCCCCAGAAAAGTCTGGGCTCTGGAGGATTCCAGACCACTTCCTTCATTTAGCACAGCTTCCCTTATGCCTGCAGTGTTTGTTTACAAGTTCCCTCGATAGCTTCCAACGGGACTGAGACTCCGTTCCTGGGATACAGAGCCACGCGGAGGTGTTGGGAAGGTGATGGAGTCACGTTCTTGATGTTGGCTTGTCAGCGATTTACCGGAGCACCTGGAGCCGGGGCGGGATTGACATGCTGGTGATTGCTCATCCCTTCTCCGCTTTGGTCGCCCTGGGGCCGGGTGAGCTTGGGCGAAAACTGACACGCGGCGGTTTTGTTTTGTCATCATTGCTGCCCGTGGGTGCTCCGGTGTCCACCCAGGCCCTCTTAGGTTTTCTCTTCTTTCTTAAGATCTCCCTTCCCTCAGGAAGGAGGTAAAAGACAACATCTGTGTGCTGGCTGGTGTCTTCCCTGGTCTCTGGTTTGCTGTTTGTTTCTGGAGGTTATTTTATTGCTTTTTTAGAGAAGTTGAGTCCGTCTATGTTTCTTGTGCATGTGTGTACATGTGAGTGTGTGCATGAGCGCGTGTATGTTTGTGTTTGCGCGTCTGCACGCGTGTGTGTCTTCTCTGTGTGCTCCTGGAGCAGTTGCCGTATGTAGTACCTGCTGTGTGTTGGGCCATGGGGTGGGGGTTGTCGTTCACCAACACTGAGACAGCCACTGGGAGGACAGGTGTTGTTAACATCCCCTGTTGCAGAGGAGGAAGTGAAGCTTCAGAGCCGGGAGATCCAGGGCCTCACCCGAGGTAAATGTCACTAATGTCAGAGTCACAACTGAACCCGGGGTTCTGAGTGCACAGAGTAGGGGAAGGTGAGGTGTGCATGGCCTGTGGCACAGAAGATGGGCTCTGGGTGCACAGCAAGGGGGAGCTTACTTAACATTGCTGAACCTTTGTTTTCTCACCTGTAGAATGAGGTAGTAATAGTACACCTAAGAGCCACTGAGAATATCTAACAAAGTCAAATCTTCCATAGGGGACACAGAGCAGGGTCCAGCGTGCAGAATGCACTCTGACACCCTTGGGTTGTTGGGATCCTCCTGGTTCAGGTGGATTTGACAAGAGCTGGTGACTCACCTGAAGACGAATGATTCTGGAAGGTGTTGGTGGGAACTGTGGGCTCAGGAGGAGACTCTTGGCAGGTCTGGACACATGGCTCAGTGATGGTAGAGAGGAGGGTCCGAGCGAGCAGTGGTCTTGGGATGAACGTTGTTGGGCAGACAGTGCTTTCTCTAAGCAGGACGGAAGCCCTGAAGTGGCCAGGCTGGAACACTTGTTTGTGATGAGGAGTTCCCCACCCTGTCAGCCACCTTTGTTTTGCTTTGATGGTCTTTCTCAGAAAGGAGGAAGGCTGTGTTGGGTGTGGCCTCTGACTTCCTATGGCTGCCCTGATGCTGGCTGTGCTCTGAGCTTGGCGGACTGTTAGATCCGCACCTCCTTCCGTCCTTTGGCACGGGCCAGGCCTCCGGGCTCCGGCCTTGGGGACATTCCTCCACCCCCACCCCCACCCCCTGCAAATGTCCATCCTCAAAGGCTGCAGGGGGCAGTGAGCACTGCTGAGTGCTGGCGGCCTGCAGGCCAAGACAGCTTCCTCTCCTGCTCCCGTGTGAGTGGGGGGCTTTTGGGCGCCTCACCTTGAAGGTGGCCTGAGCTGCTCTGCTCCATAGCCTTGCCTGGGGACATGCCCTTCTTAGTGACCTAGCCCAGCTCCCCCTCTGCAGACCACATACCCCACAGAGTAGCGCCTTCCTCCTAGACGCCCTGCTCGCCCTTGTTTGGATTCTCCGTGTGCATTCTTTCGTACGCCTTGGCAGAGTTTTGCACAGGAAAGAATTTGCAGATCAGGAAAATGACCACTGTTGTCCCACTTCCTGTCCTCGTTTTCAGTCCAGGCTGAGTCACCAGCCCACGTGGGCTTGCAGTCTGCATCGCTCGCTTGGTGGTAATCTTATCTGGTTCAGTGACTTTGTTACGGGCACCCACTTGGCCTCTACAAGTAAACGGTAAGCACGGTGACAGCAAGGACAAGGAGCTGAAAGGTCTTGAGCGCACGTCTTGAGATGTTTAGCGGCCTTATCCCGTGTAATCTTTCTGAGCATCACCCAAGCATGCTATTACTTAGGGTTCAAACCTGAAGCTCAGAAAGGTAAAACATTTCTAAGTATCACTTGCTGTGAAAGGGACAGAACTGGAATTTGACCCCCGCTGTCTCTGTCGCCCCAAATCATGACCTTTTATGTGCTCTGTCCTCGTCAAAGCCTGTTTGAGGATGGATGCTGTGATGCCAGCCTCTCTCTGTTCTTCCCCTCCTGGCACTTATCTGGGATCTTCCAAGACCTGCCTTTTTTACAGCAGACTGAAGCCACTAGAAATCCCTGGCTTTGCAGCCTCTTCAGGCAACCGGGGGGGGGGGGGGGTTGTTTACAAGGAGCAGAGCCATTCAGCGAATGAGGTGTCTTTGCACAGCGAGTGCGGGCTCCCGCGTTCTGATTGCCCCCCAGACCCCTCCCATTCCAGAATTGGTGCCCCCCTTGGGCTGTCTGCAGAGGCCAAGAGGAGTCGACAGTGCTCAAATGTGAGTGAAGTTAAAAATCCCAGCACTCTCCAGGAGAAGCCAGTGACTACGCACGGCTTTAGGCCCCTGAGCGGGTCCCATTCTGGGACGGAGAAGCCCAGCGCATCCAGTTTCTTCTTGGCCAAAGATGAGACTTTGACTCCTGTCAAACGCTGTATCCATGGCACTCTGTTCCAGGTGAACAAGAGATGCCCCAGAGTTTTGAAGGCTTGTGACAGGAGCTCAAGGCCTTACCCTGTGCTTATGCAGATCGCATAGACAGGTCACCTGTAAGATTCCTTCGGGGGTTCTGACATATTTTCTTGCCCCTTAAAGTATTTAAAGAAAAATGACACCTTGAATCAGCAAGGCCATTTGTTCTCAAAGCTGCAAAACGAGAAAAGGTGTCAGCTTCCCTGGAAATGAATGAAAATCGCAGGCTCTTTTTACAAATAGGTGATACCTTGGGTTGCACTTTGTTATTTCCTCTTGGAGTCTGTGTATGGCGGCAGCGTGGGCTCTGTTAGCGCTGCTGTCGTCACGCGGCACAATGCACCACATGCCCTCAGAGAACGTTCCCATTGCCTGTCTCCCTTGAGCGGTGCTCCTTGCGGTGAGGTGGACAGAGCAGACCTCACACCCATGTGACAGGTGAAGAGACAGAGGGCTGGGTCGGTGGAAGGATGTGGGGCTGTGAGCTGTCATAGAAGCCCCTTCCCTTTTCTGATGTTTGGTTTCTCCGTCGGTTGGTGAGAATTGGCCCTGGGGCTTGTACTAGGGGTCTTCCTGCTTCATCTTTGTCTCTGCTGTGCTTCACGGTTATCGAGGAGGAGAGAGCTGGGTCTGTTTCAGCTGCTCAGTGTGATTTTTCCTCCGACCTTACTCCGTGTGGGGGTTCGGCTCTTGCCCTTCCCTGCCAGTACCGTGGCCCCACACCCTGATCTGGGAAGGGGACATATCCCAGCAGAAGGCACCTGTGCATTGTGGACAGAGGAGACTGGATGGGGTGGCCTGGCGGGGTAAGTCGACTAGAGAAAGACCGTGTTGGGAGACATCAGGCTGAGCCAAGTGGGGGTTTCTCGAAGCCCCCAGGTCCCTGGGAATGCTATGCTCTGAAGAGCCTCCCTTTGGTTCCCAGGGCACTTACAGTCCCAGCTGACCACACTCCACCGGGCCTTGTTCCGAGGTACCTGGGTGTCTTTGGCACACACCAGTCATCATGATGGTTCTTGGTAAGGTGGGGCTGGGCTCCCAGGTTCTCTCCTTTGAGGGGCCAGTTGGCAGCCCTTTTGGTGTTTGCAGTTTGCCATGAGGGACACTGAGAGTTGAAGATATAAAGTGGCTTGCTTAAGGCCACGGGCTGGGAAGAGATGACAGACACACGGACTTAAGGCCAGGAAGGGTCTGTGGATTTCCTGTGTCATGCCCAGAGCTGCAGAGCCTGGAAGAAGGAAAGCTTTTCCTTTCCTCTAGGTAAGTCCATGGTCATCTACCTGCTGGAATCCCTGTTTTTCATCTTTCCCTGGGTCTCCGCACCAGGAGGATACTGCTTGAGTAATTGAGGTACATGGTGCCAAGGTCTGGGATCCTGCTGCTGTGCCGGGCCTGAACTCTCTCCATTTTGTGAGGTCTCGGGGGGGCCAGGGGCAGGCCCAAACAGTGGGACAAGAATCATCCACTGGGGGAAGAAGCAGCTCCTCAGGAACTGCTCTGGAGGCATTTCAGCATTGTAACACTGTGGCAGATGGGTGGGCGCTGCTGAGCACGGGCCTGGTCTCTCCACCATCCAGGCCCTGGCTGGATGGAACTTTCCCCTTAGTTTTTCTGAGACAAGTTGGTACTATCTTATGTTTTTATTCTTTTTCTCAATTTCAGTTTAAAATAAGTGCATGAAAAGAGAAACTCCAGTTAGAGTATAAGTCCACATGTAACCTCTGCTTTGTCCTCTAGAAACTTGATTTGAAACCATTCTTCCAAGAGGCTGTAGCGCAAGGTGGCAGGGCCAGGGGTCCCTGGAGTCCTGCTGCCGCCAGGTCCTGGTCGGCCCCCTTGCTGGCTCTGTGGCTTGGGGTATCCTGATTTGTCTTTGTGTATCTTCCATGTGGCTGTGAATGCTTTTTACCTAGTGTATTTGTTTTTTCTATGGCTGCTGTAACAGCCCAGGGTTAGCGCCCATTCAGCCTCATTTATTACGTACTTCTATGGATTAGAAGTCCGACAGGGGTCTCACTGGGCTAGGACCAGGGGATCAGGGTGTCCTTGAGCTGCATCCACTTCTGCAGACTCTAGGGGAGGGTCCATCTCCCTGCTCATGCCAGTTGTTGGCAGAGTTCTGGTTCTGGCACATGTAGGATGGAGATCCCTGTTTTCTTGCTGGCTGTCAGCTGGGAGCTGTATCCGGCTTCCAGAGGTGGCCCACATCGTTGACTTGTGGCTTCCTCCCTCCATGGTCAAATCCAGCAACCGAGCTTCTCACGCTTCCGCTTCCTCCTTCTCATCTCTTTGATCCCAGGGCACAAAGTTCCCCTGATTTCAAGGATGCATATGATTAGATTAGCACACACTCATAATCCAGAATAATCCCCAGCTCAAGACCCTTCTTAACCTGAATCATATCTGCAAAGTTCCCTGTCAGGGGGGTAATATAACATAGTCACGGGCTCTGGCAATTAGGATGCAGACGTGTCTTTTTGGGGTGGAGGGATTCTTCTGCTCACTGTGCCATAGGGGAAGTTAACTGATACACGCAAAGTGCTTACAATGATAGGTTGAAGCCCCTGAAGTTGCCAGCATTCCACTGTTGACCTACAAAAAAGGCAACCTGATTATATCTGGTCTGTAGTAAATCCTCCATTAAATTTTGCTTTTGTAATTACAGTGGTGGAAACTTCATGCCTTATTTAGCTGGTTTGCTATTGTTCTAGTTTCCTATTACTGGGTATTACTTTTTTAAAGTTGTTATTACTATTATTTTCCTATTTTAATGCCGACGGTGAACATCCCGATACACTTTGCAATCATCGAGTCTTCAACAAACTGTGGACTGCTGGTTTGGGGGCCTGTGTTTTCCCTCTTTACTCTCTCTCTTCCCGCACCCAGCCTCTGGCAGTCCTAGAAGTGCCCCCCTTCTATTGTCAGCCCCCTTCTGGAAGGTACGTGTGGAGTGGGACTTTAACCCTTTGGGACATGGCAGTCCCTCTCTGTCTTCCAGGGAGTGTCTTGATTTTCTTGGGCTTCTTGTTCTTTGAAGCAAGCATGGAAGGCGCTGTCCCCTTCGGCCCCTGCTTGGGGGTCAGTGACACTACAACGCCCTCCCCCCAGGCAGCCTGAGCTCCAGGCCCCCCCAGCTGCAGACTTGAGGCTGCCCTCGGAGTGTGGTTCTGTGTGCCCAGCTGCGAACCACTCGCTGCGTATGGTTCTTCATATGGCTGCGTGTAGGCTGGATACTCACACTGGTCAGCCCCTACCAATCTCCGCTCATGGAAGTGGGTGGGCTCTCTGAGAATTTGCTCGACTTGCTTCAAATCGGTGAGCTGACCTCTCAGCCCGGGTTTGTCTGCCTGTGACCCCAGGAGAGGATTTAGACCCAGGTCTCTGTGTATTACCCCACAGCCGTTCTCAGGAACACTTCTTGGTTGTGTGTGACCGCTCAGCAAGCAGGGAAGGTGCCTAATTTATATCTTCGTGCATGGACACTGATGTCACCCACCTTCTCCCCTTTGACCCAACAGCAGCCGTCATCCATTCTACAGGTAGTGAAACTGAGGCCCAGGAAGGTACAGGGCTTTCTTGCAGTCACACCATGTACTAGTTGACCAGAATTAGCAATAGTAACCTGGTGAGGTGGAGCAGAGTGAGCTGGGTTCAAATTCTGACTTGGCTTACCAGGTAAAGTAACAGTTCAGTTCAAGTACTGCAGCCTCGAGCTTTGCTGACTTTCAGTGGAGAGAAGGGCCATTGGGGTCAAATCCTGCTTTGAAGTTGGGCATTGGTTCTCCCCACCCAGCTGCTGGTTGGGGTGGCCCTTGGGGTGGCCCTTGAGGAACCCAGCAGGGAGGTTCCACAAGCTATTCTTGGGACTCTGAGGGATAAAGCACAGGCCAGGAGCCGGCCCTGACTCAAGGCCTCCTTGGCAAGCTCAATGACCTGTCTTTCCAGCTCTCTTTTTATTATGTCTGGAGCCTTTCTCCTGAAGTCCTAAAAGAAGAGAAAGTGCTATTGTGGGGACTTTGGGCCTCAGGGCCTGGAAATGTCCCCGGAATAAAAGGTAATGTAATGGCCTTACGAGCCCATCTGGTGGCTCTGTGAGATGACCCGCATCTCCCTGGGGAGAAGACACTCAAGTCCTATATTTCACAGTGTTCTTGCCCGTTGGCACCACCCCCAGATCCAGCCCAGGGTCTGACACACAATAGGCTCTCAGCAGCAGCATTCAGGGAGAGGGTGGCTTTCTCGGGAGGTCCTGGCATCATTACTTCCTGCGTTGAATCAGCTCAGGTCGTATTTCTGGCCGAACCATTCTAAGGCTTCTGTGGGTATGTTAGTCCCAGAATGATTTTTGTTAACATTTCAATGCAAAATAATAAGTACTGTTTTGTTGTATTGAGAAATACAGAAGCTCTCCTTGTAGGACATCCAGACCATGAAGATGCTGAAGACGTGTGGGAGGTCTAGAGTACCCTCAGCACTCTTGACATTTTGAACCAGAGAACTCATTGTAGGGCTGTCCTGTGCATTGTAAGATGTTGAGCAACATCCCTGGTCTCTATTCACTAGATGCCAGTAGGTAGGACTGTCTTCTCAAAGCCCAGCCCCCCAATTGTGATAATCCAAAATGTTTTCAGACATTGCTAAACATTCCCTTGGGGAATGGGGCCAAAAATCACATTTTGTTGAGAACCAGTGGTCTGGATGTGTCGTGTCTCCCCAGCTGGTAGAGTTGACATAGACTTCCACAGAGCCTGAAGACAGGCTGACAGGTAGCTTGATCCAGGGAAAAGAACCCTGAGTTAGGTGTTTAAAGTGAATTTCAGGGGCGCCTGGGTGGCTCAGTCAGTTAAGCATCTGCCTTTGCCTCAGGTCATGATCCCAGGGTTCTGGGATCGAGTCCGTGTTGGGCTTCACACTTAGTGGGGGGGGTCTGCTTCCCCCTCCCCCTGCTCATGTGCACCCTCTCTCTCTCTCTCTCTCAAATAAGTAAATAAAATCTTAATAAAGTGAATTTCATGTTAAACACATAGGGCAGGCGTCCTTCTGTTTCCTAGCTGTGTCACATCGAGCATATCACTCAACATCTCAGAGCTGCTTGCTCTCCTCATCTGTAAGAGAAGAATAATCCCGTGCCCTTAAGGACTCTTTGTGTGATTAAAGATAAGGTGGTCAAGGACTTCACATTCCATGAGCTACTCAAGAAAAAGTAGGTGCTGATTTAGGATTAGTAATGGAAGGCATCTTGGGGAAAGCATATTTGGCTCTTGCGCAAGCTTCGTTGGACTATTTTTATGTTTAATTACAGAGATGGGAATGTGAGTGATCAAGATCTCCACTCCGAAGCCGGTGTGACTGAGGGGCTGAACACGGACTGCGTTTGAAGAGGCCGCTGCGGGTTGGGTTGCTGCTGCAGCCACGTGCTGGCCGCGTGACCCTGCACCGATTCCGTAATCTCAGTTTCTTCGTCCGTGAAATGGGTGGGGGGTGGTGGGGGGGAATAAGACTCCTGACCTCCCAGGGCACTGTGAGGCTTCAGCGAGATCACAGATAGCATCTGCCCACCACTGTCCTTGTGTGGGGATGACCTCCGAGGTGCTGTTGTCCGGTGCTCTGCAGCACACCGGGCTGGGCCCGGCACCAGCTCAGGGCGGCTTGTTTGGGAACCTTCCCAGGGAGCTGGGTGCAGTCGAGTGTGGGGATTTCTTCTTTCTCCTCTGCCTTTGGGTCCTCCTTGAGTTTGGATCTCTCTGCCACAACTGTGTCCTGTTTTTCTGTGGTACCCTGGGTTCCACCCCAGGGGATCAGGCTTTGGAGGGAGGGGATGGGGCGCCCCGAAACACAGACAAAGGCGCCAGCTAGCTAGCTCCCCCCTGCCACCGGTGCTGAGCCAGGATGCCCCCGGCAGGAACCGTGGCCATATGGCCAGCAGGATGCCTCGTTGGGAACAGTCAGCCTGGCCCCTTTGAAGCAGTTTTAAGACCAATTTGGTAACTTGATTTGGAAAGTGGTATCGATGACTCCGAGGGTGCAGGCTGCTCATTAGCTGCCTTCTGGGCCCAGCAAATTGGGTTAAGTGGAATGAAATCGCTTCTCCCCTCCCTAGGCTCATGGCTGAGGTCCAGGCCCCATTGTAATGAGAACCTCTCCTGGGCAAAGGACATTGAAAAGCTTTCCGGGGAGTCTGGCACTCTGTTTTCATCTGTGAATTCTGCTTTCCCCTGGAGGGCAAGGCAGGAGGCTGATAAGACTTAAAAATGAAGTGGGTGAGCGAGTGCAGAGTGAGGGGACGTCGGGTCAGAGG
Source organism: Canis lupus dingo (assembly GCF_003254725.2). Taxonomy (NCBI): domain Eukaryota; kingdom Metazoa; phylum Chordata; class Mammalia; order Carnivora; family Canidae; genus Canis; species Canis lupus. Next base: position 25,593,538 of record NC_064255.1, read on the forward strand.
AGAACGAACAATGAACAGTTGTGAAGTGTTTTTCAAGGGCTGGCTCTCCTTCCCCTCTTGAGACCTACTGTGCTTGATGCCTTTCCTTTCTTCCTTCCGTCCTCCCCACCCCCCACCGCCCCCCCCCCCATATTACAAACAGTGCTTCGAGGAACATCCTCCTGCCCTCCTGGGCACACGTGTGAGCGCTCCTCTGGGGTTTATCCCCCAAGGTGACATTGCCGCCTCCTGATGAACATTCTCCGTTTTATAGATGCTACTGAAACTCTTTCCAGAACAACAGCACTGATTCACACTCCCACCCTCTGTATGCAGGAGCCCCGGTTTCCCCACCGGGTCACCCACATTCCACACGTGCAGATTTTCACTATTGCTAATCCGTCCAGTGAGATGAAATTTCTGGTCATTTCCCTGATGGCAAGCGAGAGAAGGCTGAGGCCCCTGTCTGTGTGCACGCACCTGTCCTGGGAGGAAGGACCCTGAAGGCGGCCCCACAATCCTCCCGGCTCCCTGCACCTGTCCTGGGAGGAAGACCCTCGAAGGTAGCCCGAAATCCTCCTGGCCCCCTGCACCTGTCCTGGGAGGAAGGACCCTGAAGGCAGCCTGAAATCACCAGGGCCTCCTGCTCTTCCTCGACTCCCAGGAAGACTGATGGATCCATCCATCCTTACCTGAGCACACGAGGTGTGCACCTGAGGTGATTCACTGCCCAGTTCAAGTTTGGTGCTGAAGGGTGTCTGTTTTAAATCCTTCACCAAGCTGTTTTCTCTACCATTTAACTGCAGAGGGTTCTGAGTTCTTTGGGAAACAATCACACCACTGAGCCCATTTGTACATCTCCACCCCCCCCACCCTCACCCTCCACCCCCTGCATTTCAACTAACCAACATGTACTGAGCATATTATTCAGCACAGGATATAGAAGTGAAAGTCTTAGGGCCTGGGCTGGCTGCTAGAATTGTTGCCGCCCTACCCTTTATCAGCCCCATACTCCGGGGAGAGACCCATGAGCTTTCTGGGCCTTGGAACTAAATGACCGAAGCTGCCATCCTCACAAGTTGGTTGTGTGCAAGGGTGTTTAGAGACAAGCCAGGCACTGCCTGGAAGCCACGCCGGCTAGGATGCCCGTGCAGACCCCTGTGGACTGAACTGCTGCTGGTCTGTCTGGGTGCAGTCCACCCTTGCTTGACTTTGGAGGCCAGATGGATATGGATGGAGCTTATGGTGGGTGGCCTTCATGCTCATGGTTATTCATTCAGAGCTGCCAAGCGATTATTATGCACCAGCCATTCCATCAATTCTATGGAGTGCTCTGTATGGCTAGGGATGGGATGATAAGCAAAAACAGAGACACATTCTGCCCTTGGGTGGCCTCTAGTCTAGTGGGGGAAAGAGCAAAGCATTAAGGCTTTGTAGCAAGGAGAATTCAGTGCTAAGAAAGCATCTTCACATCTCCCAGATGTTTCCAGGTGCCCTTGTCACTCACAAGAGGAAGGAAGCAATACTGATCTTTATTGCTTTGGTAAGTGTGGTTTGCCTCTGAGAGAGTGCTGATCCCCAAGGAGAGGAAAGAGAAGAGACCATGGCAATAATATTACCTGGGAATAAAAAGGATGGCTCACGTTTATGAAGCATTTACTGGGTGTGTCAGACCTTCCTGTAAGTGCTTGGCACAAATAAGGCAGGGAATATTATTATCCCACTTTTACGGATAAGCAAACTGAGCGCACAGTGGCTGTCTGTCCACAGAGCCGACACTCAGGGGTCAAAGTTCGGGAACAGGAAGTACCTCTTATCTGAAAGTGTCTGGAGTGTCTTTCCCCCATTTCCTCCCAAGTAGCAAGCTCTAGGAATGATTCTATTCATTTATGTAACATTATTATTAATTAAAATGAAGATTTCGTTTCCGTAGTGCCTTTGCAAGGTTAAAACCCATGGTCACCCTTTCATGATGTGCCTCTTATTTATGACAAGGGGTGATCCGTTGTTGAAGGCCTGTCACCTGGCCATCTTTTCTCACCTTATAACGACTAGATGGGTGTGTTACTCAATTTGCACGACAAGACGGAGGCTCAGAGGGGTTCTGTAGCTCACCCGAAGTCACATAGCTGGGTTGAATGGATGGGAGACCACAGATGTCTGCCTTTTGATGTCCGTATTTTTATTCTCTTACTGGATGGCAAATGAGGTTGGTCGATATGAAGAGACAGTTCCTGTTCCCCGAAAGCTGATCGAGACAGTCTGGATAAAATACAACTATGAACAAGCCCTTTTAAAATTTATTTTGTCCTGGAAGCCTATACTGCTTTCTGATCTCTCTGCTACGTCTCCTCAGTCTCCCCTGCTCAGGCCATGGCCAGGCAGGCACAGCGAGCCTGCGGGTCTGTGGGTCTCAGTTTGCCTACCTCTGAGGTGGGCACAGCTGTGACCACCTGTTTTACATTTGGGAGAACGGGGAAGTTTGGTAGAGTCTCACCCAGCCTTACCTCTTAGTAGGTTTGATACCTGGGGCAGGTTTTTGGATCAATGTGGACCTCATCATGTGTGTATTGAGTGGCTGCCAGATGCTGAGTCTGGTGGCAGAAATCAGAAAAGAAACTTTCATAGTCAGTGATTTTTTAATTTTTTTTCCCAAGTGCCAAAGTGACCTTTCCCTGATGGTTTCTCATCCCTAGCAAAGTACCTGTGCTTTGTTTGTTAGTTTGTTTATTTATTTATTTGTTCATTCTTTTAATTTTAATTTTTAAATATTTTATTTGAGAGAGAGAGCATGAGCAGTGGGGAGGGGTAGAGGGAGAGGGAGAAACAGACTCCCTGCTGAGTAAGGGAGCCTGTCACGGGCCTGGGTTCATGACCTGAGCCGAAGGAGGACACTTAATCAAACTGAGCCTCCCAAGGTGCCCTGAGCCTGTGCTTTAAATGGTGGTGGACATTGCATGTGGTAGCGACTGCATTCTCTGGGGCAGCAGAGAGTGATGATGCTCTTTCTCTCAAGCTAGAAAACGTGCAGATCTCTTCCTTGTGCCCCAGTTCCTTCAGATTTTGATCTTTGTTCATTCCGGTTTCTTCATCCCCTCCCCGGAGAGCTTGACGGCCAGTATGAGCTATGAATTGTGTCCCCTTTAAAATCTATATTTTGAAGTCCCAAACTCCCCCCTCTCCCCCCCAAGGCCTCAGAATATGACTGTTTCAGACACAGGGTCTTAAAAGAAGTAACGGAGTTAAATGAGATCATTAGAGTGCATCCTAATCCAGGGTGACTGCTGTCGTTACAAGAAGAGGAGAATAGGACCCAGACACACACCCAGGGAAGGCATGGGGAGAGACTGCCATCTGCAAACCCCAACCTCCCCAGAGCCTTGGTCGCTCAGCCTCTAGAATTGTGAGAAAGGAAATTTCTGGCGTACAAGCTACCCATCCAGTGGTGACTTGCTGTGGTCGCCTGAGCTGACCAGCCTGCACGACCACAAGTGGCTCGCCCACTCTGAGCCCCGTTTGCCTTGGCCGTAAGAAGGGGGGGGTTCAGATTTCCACCTGACGGGCTAGGTCGGGGTGAGACAGAGTAGCTTACAGGCATTGAGAGCTCATGGTTGGTCAGGCCCTGACAACACACATCATGCTCACGGGTCCCCTCTTGGTGGGGGGGTATTACTGTTCCATGGCACAGATGAAGGAAGTGGGGCGCAGGACTGTTCCCTAACTTCCCTGATGTGACTCCGACAGCAGAGGGGAGCCAGCCTTGGGCTCCTGTGCTTGGCCTCTGGAGCCTGCATAGGGGATCGCTCTGTCGTCCTGGGTCTTCCTGCAAGGAGACGGTGTGTGTCAAGGACTCAGTATGACAGCGCCTGGCCCAGCTGCCGCGTGGAAGGTAGACCCCCTGTGACTGGAACTTCTGTTTTCTGTGTTGAGTTTAGGTTGTATGGATCTCACGAGCTGTGTGTCCACTGTGTGTGTCTGTCTGTCTTCTCCTCTCCCTTTTTGGGTCCCAGCACTTCCTTTCCTGTTACCCCATGAGCCTCCTCTCACTCTATTTGTCCTCCTCCCTCATCATCCCCGATCTTAATTGACTCTGGCTTCTGTCCCAGAACAGCCGGGCCCCCGGACCTGCCGTGCTTCGGTAACACCTCAGATGGTTAAGCAGAGGGTGGCTTTTATTAAACAACACGTGCCCATGAATCTGTCCTTTCCTCCCCGGCCTCGTCCCTGTCTTTGTCATCATTCGTAGTTTTGAGGGCTTTGGAGTCTCTGCCTCCTTTACAGAGCATCTCTCCTGGCTCATCAGTGAGTGTCAGGCCCCCGGGGCCGGGGAGGCCAGTGCTGGCCTCAGAGTTACTCAGGCCTTACGGTAACAACACATCACCCTGAACGCGTTCCAGCCGGGGCGCCGACCCAAGCCTGCCCTGCCCGCGCCGCTGGGTCTTGTAGCCAGGCCTTAGTCACTGGCCAGAGACTCTTCTTGTTCAGGCTCAGGCCAACCCCTCCTTGGACGGCCCTGGTTCCTGGCAGAGCTTTGTGCTGTAGGACCTGGATTCCTCCTCCTACTTAACGCCAATGGAGCGCTCGTTTGTTGAGCACGTACTTGGTGTCTGATGCTGCGCCGAACACTTTACAAACATCTTCTCATTCACTTCTCTCAATAAACTTCTGGGGCAGGTGCTCTTCTAACCTCCCTTTCACGGAAGAGGATGCTGGCTCAGCCGCATGAAGGCTAACAAGAGAAAGTAGCTCACCTGGCTCGGGTGACACCTGCATACACCTGCTGCTGTCATGATGCCTAGTTCATGGACGGAGAGATGAGCCCCGGGTGTCTCTGGGTCCCCTCGCTCGCACAGGCTTGTGGTCTGCCTGTCTAGCCTGAGCCACAGAGCTGTGCTGTAAGGCGAGGAAGCATCAGCAGAGGTTTCTAGGTGGGCGTCAGTGGCCCCCAGACTCTAGAGCATGAACTTTCCCCCTGCTCCGTGGGGCTTGTGTGGGATGGGCGGGTGGAGCTTCCACTTTCTCCAGCGGGCACCAGGGAGAGGGCTACACGGTCACCAAGCACAGGTGGCCAATTTGCTTAAGGGACTCTGGGAAGAAGAGGTGGCCGAAGGGTGAGGAGACAACTGAGAGTCACATATGGGAGAGATGGGCCTGGCAGGACTGACTTGTATTCCGAGGGCCCGGGCCCCTCTTTCTTGACCCTTGGCACCTGCCCCAGGCCCAGGCTGCAGTCCCGAGACCAGGCCCCTCAGCGTGCACCCTGGATCCACAGTTCCTCCTCCCCACCTGTCCTCCATAGCCACCAAGAGGTGCCTCCCCTCTCGAAGAGGTGGGGGCGACAGTGGAACACAGCACCGGCCTCCTCAGCACTTTCACACTTTAGGAAACATTTCACAGACATGATCTCATTCCATTGAGCCATCACATGGGGATTCAGGCCCCCGTTTCAGTGAAGGGGGAGGTATCTGGCTGGGAGCTGGCCCCCACTCTCCCAGAGCTCCGTCATACAGAAGCTGAGGGCTCCTTATACAGAGAAGTGTCCAGGCTCCTGTCCATCCTTCTACTCGAGCCACAGCTGTGAGGGAAAGCTCAGGCTTGGCCCCCGGATGCAGGACTTAGAATCATCAAGAGGAAGAGAGCCTCACAGTGTGGCTCTGAGTAAGCTCAGGAGATCACGGAATGGTCTGGAGATGAGAGCGGAAGGGAGCTCCTGGCGGGAGAGATGACAAGCGTGTACCAGAGGGGAACGGGGACAGCAACAGCAACCATCCCTGGGAAGTCTTGTGCCTCGATGGCGCCAGAACCTCACCATCCTCACGGTGCTGGTCCTTGGCACAGCCCTTGGAGGAGAAAGGCGTTTGCCCCATTTTGCAGACCGAGCACCACATCCGGGATTCAGCCCGGGGCTGACCCCAGACCTCCCTTCTCCCCTCCTTGCTCTTGCTCCTTACAGAAACAAAGCCAGAATCTTTTGAATGTTGCTCTAGGAAAGTTTTATTTTTTAAAAAATTAATTTCCTCCTGCGACGCCTGGCTTGTGACAGATTGTAGGTCGAGAGCCAGATCTTGGGGCTTTGCCGTGCAGGTAGGCCCAGAAAAGCTGCTCCCCTGGCAGGAGAGGCCGGGGCAGCCTGCAGTTTCACTGTCTCAGCGGGGATGGGGGAACCTGTTAACCTGCCTGAGAAGCTAATAAAACAATCCCAGTGAGATCATGTCTGTTAAAGCCCTTTGAGCTCCCTGAGCGCCGAGGCTGTATTAACACGCACCCTTATTACTGCTTACTCGGCAAAAATGTCCCCAGGGCCGCAAAGCCCGTTCCCTCCTTCCAGCCCCCTCGGTTCCTTAGGCGTTTTATATGATGCTTCCTTTGCATCTTGAATATCGGCCAATTTTTTTGTAACCTGCTATCCTAGAAGGCACGAGCATATGTTGGCACTTATGTTGTGCAGAGCTTTGTGTATCCGTTGACTCCTTTAGACCTTACAGCCACCCTGGGAAGCGAGATGCCTGTACGTCCCCTTTTCAGGCGAGGCATCTGAGGCCCAGGCTGGGAAGGTCAGCAAGGTCACAGCTCAGAGCAGTGGGCAGGCCTGCTTCCGAGGTGTGTTTACAGGTCATGCCTTGCCACAATCATGTCTGCGTTTTCCAAATCATTCTCTCCAGCAAACAGAAGCTGCTCTGCCCTTCTTTACCTGGAGGAGGGGAATTTGGCCCCTGAGATGAAGGCCATAGTGTGTTGTTACTCATTTTGCTGCAAAGCCAGGGCTGGGCCATCTCTGTCCTTTGGAGTAGTTCTGGATAATCGGTGGCCCCGATCTGCAAGGCGGGGGGGGGGGGGGGGTGTCACCCTACCACAGCCTCCCTGTGCAGGAGGGCCTCTCCTTGGCTCTTTGCATGTGGTGCCTGGGCAGGTGGGCTCTGAGGTTGCCCTGAGGACCTGACCCGATGCCAGCACTGTCGCCTTCATTGATAAAATCTGGTTCTTCGGAATCCCTTTATCAGGAGGGCTGTAGAGAAAGATGGAGGAATAGTTCATCATAGCTAACATCTTTTGAGTGTTTAGTATGAGCCAGCTAATTTTCTGGAAGTGTCTAGTGTTGGGTCTGGCAGGAACAACACTGCCCATGCTCCTTTCAGGCTCACCATGGGATCAGTTGAGCAGATAATTTGCTCCCATTTTACAGACAAAGAAGCTGAGGCTGAAGCTCAGAGTTAACCAATTTGGGGCTGAACCCAGATCTCCTGACTCAGAGGATTAAATATTCCCCTTCTAATACTTAAAAAAAAAAAAAATCTGTTGTGAGCCCATTTCCATGTGGATTTCCTAGATGACTGGCTTTTTTTTGACTGGAGCCCAGTTAGATGGGTCAGAAGCAAGCTTGACACACCCTTTCCCTTTCCCAATGGAATTCCAGCTGCAGAAGACACACACAGAAAACCAGTGTGTGGCCAAGGGACGTGGCTGCAGGACTTTGGAGAAAACCCCCACCAAACTTCAAATAGAACAATCTCAAATACTTCTTAGTTTGTTACTAGAAAACAGACCACGAACAGAGGCAGAAATGAAAACAGACACTGGGCTTTTGTCATTCCTTGGCAAGGACCCCGAAGAAGACTTGCCCTTGGAGGGCACGCTGGCCCTGTCGCCAGCTCTGCCTGCCGTGTAGGTCTCGGCATATTGAGAATCATTCTTGGAGGTGAGAGAGGCCTGGCAAAGCCTGTGTGGTAACTGGTAGAGGCGTTTCTCGAAGAAGCAGTATCTAGTGTGGTTGCACGTCCTCTACCTAGACCCACCCAGCAAGCGCTGCTTGTGACCATGTCATGTCCTCATGTCCCACAGAGACCCTCCCGGTGGGAAGTGCAGGGCGTGGGCCAGTGCTTTATGCGTGTTTGTGCGTGCACTCCCCCGTGTGACTCCTGGAGACTATTCCCCAACACCTCCGAAGGGGACTGTTTGGAGGTAGGGCCTAAAGAGGTGGTTCAGTTAAATAAGGCTATTGGGTTGGGGGGGAGGTCTCATCTCAAGTCCCCCGGGAAATCTGGACTCGCAAAGAGGGACACTGGGGATGTGAGCGCCCGCAGGAAAGACCATGTGAGGACATAGAGAGGAAGGTGACCTGTGTGCAGGCAAGGAGAGAGAGAGCTGAGGAGGAACCAAACCTGCCAACACCTTCGTCTTGGACTTTGAGGCCCCAGAATTAGGAGAAAATAAACTTCTGTTATTAAAGCCACTCCGTCTGTGGCATTTTGGTACAGTAGCCCTAGCAGAGTAATAGACCGTGTGTCTGGGGGCAGTGCCATCAACTAACTAAGCTCTGTGGGGAAAATATTAATTTTCACACCAAGTGGGACAAATAAAACCAACAGGTAGCCTCATGTTGGTTGAAGTCAAGCTTGAAAATTACCAAAAATTGTTGACCTGGCGAGCTGCTTAGATTTTGGAATTGTGCGCAACAGTGTTAATCGTTTCCGTCTTGTAAGTGAAAATCCAAGCGCAAGGAAACTTAGTAACGTGCCCAAGGGGCTGTTAGTCTGGGCGGGGGGCTGAATTTGAACTCAGGACTCAAACCTGGCCTCCTGAGCGGTGAATTTACACACCGCCCTGCACCACCACTTCTTGACAGAGATAGCCTGGGACAGTGTCTTCAAACACCTCTGGTGTCGTAGACACACAAGTCGACGACTACAGTATGTTGACCTGGAATACGAGAAGGATGTGTGGGACCCACACTCAAGTGGGGAGCACCCTGGCTCTGGCGGCAGCGCTCAGCTGCTCCAGGGAGAGCCCGAGCGCTCCTCCTCCAGGAAGGACGGAGCTGAGCCAGGCTGGCGGGCCGGGCCGGTGGCTGTGGCCTCGAGTGGGCCGCCCTCCCCTGTCCAGCACCATCAAAGGCGGTCTCCTGGCCGGCGGGCTGGGAGCAGCAGGCCACCGTGCTTGCTCCGGGACAGAGCCTGGTCTGTCTTTCCAGACGGTGCAGGGACAGGCAGGGAGCTACGGCGAGGGCGGGGGCTGGAGGCCGGGGACTGCTGCCTCTTTTCCATCTTGCCTGGCAAAGGAAAGACACAGCCCCAGCTTAATTTTTTTTCTTGAAGTCTCACAAACCCCTGCTAACGCTGAAAACAGGGTCTGCTTTGAACCTGAGCTGGAACGTGCCTTTTTTTGTAGCAGCTCCTTGGTGTTATTCTGTTGACTTTTTAAGAGAATAGTCATAGGCTACATTCTCATGATAGAATCTTTTTTTTTTAAAGAGTATTTATTATTTATTTATTTATTTATTTTAAGATTTATTTATTTATTTATGATACAGGCAGAGACACAGGAGGAGGGAGAAGCAGGCTCCATGCCGGGAGCCCGACATGGGACTCGATCCCGGGACTCCAGGATCACGCCCTGGGCCAAAGGCAGGCGCCAAACCGCTGAGCCACTCAGGGATCCCAGATTTTTCATTTATTTATTCTTGAGAGACACAGAGAGAGAGAGAGAGGCAGAGACACAGGCAGAGGGAGAAGCAGGCTCCACGCAGGGAGCCTGACATGGGACTCGATTCCCTGGGCTGAAGGCAGGCGCTCAACCACTGAGCCGCCCAGGCGTCCGTCATCACCAACGTTACTATTTTTTATCCCTCTCTGTAGAAGTTAACCAGTATTACGGGCCTTGGTGTTTTACTCGTATTACTTGCATGGTGTTTCAGTGCTTTTCTCAAAGAGATTTTCCAACCACTGTTTCCTTGATCTTAGCTATTGTTACTCCATTTTGCACGTATGGAAGCTCAGGTTCAGAGACGTCGAGTAACTTGCCCGATGTTGCGCAGCCCGTGGAGTGGCAGGATCCACACTCTGCTCCTGAGTTCCAGGTGTTGATCACACGAACCTCTCCTCACACTCAGGTTTTAAGCGGAGCTTCTGCTGGAAAGGGGGGGGGGGGTACAGGGTCCGTGTTATAGGCAGAGGGCCCCCACACTCTGCAACAGTGACTTCTCAAGGGTCACACAGCTCATTTCTTCACAGCCCCCTTGCCCTGTCAGAGGACAGAGTGCTTGGGGCAAGTTGTTCAGCCCCCGGGAACCTCATCTACAAAACGGAGTCAATAAGCTGTCCTATTTTTATAGTGGGGTGATGCTGGGAGCGATGCCCATGACAGAGGCCTTGTGAGTCTGCCTCCCCTCCTCCTCCTCTGCCTGGTGTTTCCGCTGCTCCTCCCCAGTGAGACCCCACAGCTCCCTTTCCAGAGCTGGAGACCTGGGGAATGACGGCGCCCTGGGAACACCGAGCCACATAGCACTGTTGCCTCTGCTTTCCCCATCTTGTCCACAGATGCTCCTCTTCATCTGAGTGTACGCGTAGCTCACTGTGACAACAGCTCAGCTGCCCCCTGCGTGGCCCTCGCTGACTGCCAGCGCTGCCCACAGATGGACCAACTTTCACAGCAGTGGTCAGAGGCAAAGGCGATTTTGGATCCCCCTGCTATAGCTAAGGAGGCACAGAGAGGTCGATCCGTTCGCCCGAAGTCACACAGCTCTTACACGGCAGCCTGGCTTCGTCGCCCGAGCTCTGGTCGGTAGGCAGGTAAGCCGAGGGTGGCAGCATACGTTGTACAGCTCATGCCACTGTGATTCCCCAGAACTGCACACAGGCAGGCGGTGTGGGGGGCAGCAAGGGAAATGTGAGCTGTGGGGTGTAGTTTCCAGTGTTGCTCTTGTTCCACCAGGTGAAGCCACTGGGTGGGTGCCGGAGCTGCTGTGTGATCCGTGGGTGCTGGCATTCCGCACTGTGTGGCTGCAGTTCCTAATTCCCCCGGCCCCCGAAAGCCCAGCTGGGCGGTCACGGCAGAGGGCACCTTACAGGAGAGGGGGTGGGGAACGAATGGAAAGGACCTGCGGAGGGCATGGGCGAGGAATCGCACAGAAATGGGCAGAGGGGTTGGTGGGCCGGTGGACCTAAGGGTGGGAGACCGTGTAATTCGTTCATTTAAATGAATCTAATTATTCAGCACCTCTGGTACCCACTGCGGAAAGCCTTCTGCTCCTGCAATTGGATCTTCCCCTCGGGGAAGACAGAGCAGGCTTGGAGATCTGTTTCTCGGGAGGCCACTTGCAGGAGAGCCAAGATTTGTCTGAAGGATTTAGGATTCCAGGTCCAGAGGTCAAGTGTGTCTTGACCTCTGTGATCTGGAATTGGGGATGTACATCTCCCGCTCTGAGTACGGGGATGAGAATGGTGATCCCATAGCTCCGGGCTTGGGTACCAAGGTGCTAGACACACCTCTGAGCACCTTCGACCTCTTAGCTCACGGAGTCCTCATGACTCCCTACAAGGCAGGTGCTATGGAAACAGGGCCGGTGAGGGCTCAGGAGGTGGTTTGTGCTCACACAGCTTGTCCTTGGTGGTACGAAGGTTGGGGCCTGTAGTCGGTCTGGGTCCTTCCGTGTTGTCATCGCCCTGCACTGCTCTCGGTGGGGTGGGGGGGGTGGGCAACTCCGCAGCTATCAGGGAGGAATCCAGGGGGCCATGGGGGGCAGCTCCCGAGTGCTCAGGCGTTTTAGTGCATTTCACATCCATCCGTCCTCAGATGGCTTCCTGCCTTATGTTTTCATCTGCATGCATTTGCTGAACATTTATTAAGCAACTACTGTCTTCCAAGTCTTGCTAGATTCTGGAGATACAGAAGCAAAAAGCTCCAGTGTCGTGGCTGAGCGTTGCTCAGCTCATGGCAGACTCCCTAAGGAGAGGAGGCAGGAAGGGGACATCCGTTCTGTGCCAGGCGCTGCTGCGGACTGTTGCAGGCGTTCTCTGTGAAGCTGCTCAGTGTCTGAGGTTCAAGGAGGCTGAGGGCCAGCCAGGTGTACAATGCCAGGAGCCGATTAGGACTGAGGTGGACAGCCCCTCAGGAGGTCCAGACGCCTGCTTCTCTTCCAGGCTCTCACCCCTCCCCTGTTGCCCCCAAACCAACACAGAAGAGGCCCCAATAGAATTCTTTCTAGCGTAACCTTAGTTCCTGGAAGCAGGGAACTGGCATTCACTTAACTGTCCCTAATGTTCTCTTTCTTGGGTGTGTCTCCTCCCTCTCTGGTCTTCCCCAGATGCAGAAGCCATTCTGGGAAGAGCTCTCCGGCACACGGCAATTTTGTCATCTGCAGCAAAAGGCGGATAACAGAATTACTGGAAATATCCCTGATTTCTTTCTGCTTACCAGTTCCCTTTGTTTGCCAGAAGGGATTAACACAGGCAGTCATGGTATCAATTCTGCTTATCTGGCCCAGCCCCTGAAACTATTATTGTTATTGCATTTTCCAAGCTGGAGGAGCCTTGAGCCTCTCATCCTCTCCTTATACAGGGAGGGTGGGGGAAAGAGCCCCTGAGAGATGGGCTGCCTGGTCCCAGGTCACCCAGCTAGAAGGTGGCAGGCCTGCAGCATGGACCAGGATTGGGCCTTGGTGGCTCTCACTTCCGTTCACCTCCTGGAGGTCTGTTGATAGGAGACACCCTTCCTGGAAAGACAACAGCTTTGGGGTGTTGCTGATAAAGCTAGATGGGTGTGCCCGGCAGGCCTAGAATAAAAGGATTACCAAGAGGAGCTAGGAATCAACCTTCCTTGAGGTGGGTTCTGCAGATAAAGATGCTTTTGAAGTTCAGTTGGTGGGAGATAGGATCTCTGTGGCAGAGCCTGTCACCCCTGAGCCTTCTGGATGGATGCATTCTGATAGGGAAATCAGCAAGCTGAAGATAGGAAAAGAGAACACTTATCACTGGAGGCCTCTGTGGGGCTTGCTTTGAGTACTTCCTTCCTGTCCACCCTGTTCTGGAGTCTGTCTCCACTTTGCAGATACAATAACTGAGGCATAGATAATCCTTTTCTGTTTTTGTTTTTTTTAAATCCTGATATGCATATTTTCTTTCAACTTCCTGGGACACTTCAAAATGCAGGACATGCCTCACTATGCAACAGTTTTAATTGAGCGTGTACTATAGTCCAGGTGTGGTGCTGGCTCCTGGGAGCACCGAACTAAGCAGGATGCTCTCTTCCCTCGGAGAGCTGTTGGCCTCCAGGCAGGGGAGAGTGGGAGGAAAGATTGGGTATCACAGTAGTGGGTCTTAATGCTATGCTGGAGACACAGGTTGCCGTTAGCACACACAACGTCCCACAGTGTGGACTTGACTAGGAAGGAAGAAGTTGAGGTGGAGAAGAGGCAGGCAGGGTTGCTGTGTGTTGGAGGAGGGTGGGGAGGGGGAAGCCGAGACCAGACCCTTGGAAAGACCATGTGACTTTGTCCTGAGGACAGTGGAGAATCTTAAGTGCGGGAATCTTAAGCAAAGGTGTGAGAGCGTGAGGTTGGCACTTCAGATAGTTTGCCCTTGCTGCATTTACAGACAAAAGATAAGGAAAGTGGCAGAGAGGTGACAGGGCCTGACCTGGGAGTGGGGTTCTGCTGGAGAAACTCCTGAACAAGGTGTGTGATATGCTTGAGGGTTAATAGGTGGTTAAGGATCCGACATGCTGTTGGCATCTATAGGCCCCTGCATGGATTCGGTGCCTTGTACTGTGCTAGGAAATACTGGGGTGCGTGTGTGTGCGCGCACACGCAAGGGTCGTGGGGGGATGATCTGGTGGCTCCGGAGCTGGGGCAGGGGTGAGTCTGGGCTGGAGCTCCTCCACTATAGCCGTGGGCGAGACCTGCGTCCAGGGCCCCGTAGCACCAACAATTCCAGGTTGTCCCTCTGGGCAGCTGCCTTGAGGGCTCCCAAGATTGACGACCACAGCCCTGTCTTTACCGCCTTGGCGGAGCCTCGTGCCCCTGACACCCTGCACGCATTTCTCTTCTCAAAACCATCCAGTGGCACGGGTTGTGTTTGCAAAACTAAAAAGCGAAGAATGTTCGTTCCTCTTTCTTTGCACACCCTTAGGATTCACCTTCCAGTCCTTGTAGGACGAGTGGTAGTGATCTGTGGGTCTCTGGGGTCCCTCCTCCTGGGTCTGACTCCTGGCTTCAACAGTGGCTGACAGTATATCACTTATTTCAGTCTGTGAAATGGGTATAATGGGAGCACGTCTGTGTATTACCAGTTTGTTGTGAGACCAGGAGGCGATGGGCGTAGAACTCTGAGCAGGGAGCTGGACGCATTGGGAGAGTCTCATCCGTTTAGGAGGCTGTTGCTCTACACATTATCCTCCTGTGCACTGCTTTACAGGTTTTTAATAAAGAGGGGTTTTGATATATTGCTTCTTCATCTGAAGACCAGAACCTTGAGATGGGTGTCATCTACTCACTGAGTTTATTTTAGTTTAGCTGTAACATGAACAATGGTTTGGTTTAGCTGTGATCTTATTTTGTAGGCGGAGGGGCTCCGAGTGGTTAGGACCTGGGTCTCATTCCTAAATTCCAGGCTTGGGCTTTTTTTTTTTTTTTTTTTTTTTTGTCTGATGGGTTTCTTCTCCATTTTACTTTATTTTTAAAGATTTATTTATTTATTCATGAGAGACAGAGAGAGAGAGAGAGAGGGAGGGAGAGAGAGAGAGAGGCAGAGACACAGGCAGAGGGAGAAGCAGGCTCCCTGCAGGAAGCCCGATTCAGGACTCGATCCCAGAACCCTGGGATCATGCCCTGAGCCAAAGGCAGATGCTCAAGCGCTGAGCCACCCAGGCGCCCCGGTTGTTCTCCATTTTAATGTTCCCTTTAACAGAGGAGCAGACTGAGACCTACATCTGTGTGATTGCTGTTAGGTCCCCACTGAGGTGGTGGCCTGGCCTGGCTTGTGGCTCCTCTCTTTCCCCTGCAGAATCGGGGTCTCATCTGGCCCAGCAATCTCTTCCTCCTGGAAGTGTCCACGGGGTGTGTTTCAAGTTCTAGGGTCTGTCACTCCCCCTCCCCCCCAGGCAGCCTTCCTGCCCCTGCCCCTGCCCCTGCCCCAGGCTGACCGCAGCCTCCCCCTCTCCCCCCCGACTGCCCCCTGCTGTCTGGGTTGGGCTAGAAGCAGAGGCCCAGCGGGGTCTTTGGTCTGGGCACCTGGGGATCCATCCTGGCAGCTCACCCCACTCCTGGGGCCTGGACTTTGCACGTCGGTCGACTGAGCAGTTCGGCTCTTTTTCCAGGTCTGGGATTATTTCTTCTTCCTGAGACCCTTGTGAAGGGCCCGGTGGCCAGAGGGGAAAGGATGTGTCCCGCTGTTGAGGGCTCACAGCCAGAGGAGGGAGGGGGTGATGCCCCGCCCGGATACACACAGGCAGCCTGCAGTGTGAGGATGAGGAGGGGTGTGCTGAGCAGGGTGCATCCAGGGCAGCTCTGGGGGGGCCCGTCTGTCAGGAGCCTTCTTCTGGCCCATGGCGGGCCTGCTCCTCCTCTCAGAGCAGGAGGCCAGGAGTTCATCCATCCATCAGAAATATTTTTTGGTCCTTCCTCCACGTGCTGGCCCCTTTCTCAGCTCATGGCAAACAGCAGCCCACAGCTCAGTGGGCCCTATGGGACCAGTACCTGATGGGTAGAGGCCCTCAGGGGGCACCCTGATGTTAATGCAGAGGTCGGGCTGGAAAACTAGTCAAAGAGAATTTCATAATAAATTGACTAATTGCAATTCCAGTTCTAAAAGTTTTGAAGGGGGTGTGCTGAGAGGGTCATTTACTTGTTTGCATTAAGTTAAACTTCATTACTAAGCGGCCCGTTAAATTCTGGTGGATCTGTATAGCTGGTGTTTGCATAACGAGAAGAGAAAGGTACTAATAACATCTCACAGATCCCAAACTTTAGCAGTAGCATTATTTTCAATATTACCACATTACGGTGTGGGGCCCAGTGAGGCCCTGGAGTCACTCAGCAGTGCAAAAAGCTATAGGAAGGGGCCTAAGGGGCCGGGAGCTTATCTCCACTCCCATTATATGGATGGTGCAACTGAGGTGCTCACAGGTGACCCTGGTTGCTTTGGGTCGCTCACCTGGTAAGTGGCAGAGCTGCAGGCAGGACTCAAGTTCTGGGACTGTGACCTGCTGTTGTTCATTTCTGAGCCATGACCCACTTCCTCTCCCTGTGACCGGGTGGAAAGGGGGGGCGCAGAGTGATGCTGGGTCTTGTTCCGCTTTCAGGCACCCAGAGGAAACCTCTGGAGCAGTGAGAAGCCTCGTGTGGCATGGAAGTGTCCTGTGGCTGGCACTGGCTGATACGGGAGCCCCTGGCCATGTGTGGCTGTTGAGCACTTGAAATGGGGCCGTGGGGTCTGACAAACAGCAGTTTTAATGTGGATTCACTTTTTTTACAAAAAGATTGTATTGATTTATTCATGAGAGACACACAGAGAGAGGCAGGGACAGACATAGATGGAAGGAAAAGCAGGCTCCCTGTGGGAAGCCCGATGCAGGACTCGATCCTAGGACCCTGGGATCATAACCTGAGCCAAAGGCAGACACTCAACCACTGAGCCACCCCGGTGCCCCTGGATTCACCTTTTTTGGGGGGCAGTGCAGGTTCAGAGTCCTGGGGGGCACCTGACTCCTTTGGTTCTCTCGAGAGTTTCCTGATTGTCAGCTCAGTGCTCCTACTTAAGGGCTGGCTGGCGACACAGTCCCCAGGTGGAGCTCCGGATAGTCCCTGCTTGTGGTCCCTTCCTGGGCTCTGGCCTCTGGTTCAGCTAGGATGTGAGAGCCAAGTTCGGGCCACAGAGGGGCGTGGGAAAGACTTTGTGCAAGCCCCACGTGCATTGGGTTGGACCTTGCCTCTTTTAGGTTCACAGCAAGGAGTGTCTGCTGGCAGAGACATCAGAATGTCTTCCTCCTTCCCCTCCGGCCCCTGCACCCCCAGCAGGGGAACCCCGTAGGCTGCTGCCCCCAGCTCGGGAAGACTGATTGGAGGGTGGGTCCCCTGACAGCTCCTCCAGTAATGAGTGTTTGCTTCTGGAGGCTCCTGAGATGTCACCCCAGGCTGATTGTAGGTTGCATGCTTTGGGCAGGAATGAGTATCCACCCGCCGGGACAGAGAGAGGTCAAGAGGAGGGCAGGGCCTTTCTTTGAATGGAAAACTAGACTAGGGGGCCTCTTGTGGACGATGAGGGGTGAGTGAATCCAGAAGAGGGGAGCCACACCTGGGGGGCTTGGAGGAGGGGGAGTGGGAGGAGGGGCGACCTAGGATTAGTCCCATGAAGTCTGGGTCTTTGTCCCTTGGCTTATCACCTTATCCCCCAGATCCCAGTATGTGGCAGAGAGTAGGATTGCAATATAATATTGGGGGAAAGGAAGATAAATGGCAGGCATTGGGGCTGACACTGGGGCCACCTTCAGAAGGGGGGATGTTCTTCATCCGGGATGTGTTCTGGGCAGGACCACGGGGTGTGCACCTGCCGCTGCCCAGCCCCCAGCACAAGGCACAGTCCAGCTGGGCCCAGGGTATGCGCGTGGCCCTGCGAGAATGAGGCCACTTCAGGGAAGTCCACACTGTTTTCACGGGCTGCTTTGAGACCTCTCTGAAGAAGGGACCGCACACCTGGTCAGTCCTCCTGCCATAAAGACAGAAAGGAAAAGTATGCCAAGTACTCCAAGACTCCTTTTAATCTCAGAGTCATACATCTAGATAAGGAGCTGAGCTCACTCATGGGGTTCTGTAACTGGCCCAAGGTCACACAGCAGGTCACTGAAAAATATTTGCACACACACAGGCCTCATTTATGGGCTGGAAAAGTCTGTCTGGTCAGTTTACCGCAACTAACGTTTGTTGATGCCTGTGGTATGCTTGGGTGCTTCCTTGGGAGGGCACTTTGGGGTTCGAAGGCCCTGGAATCCTATGACCTGGGAGTGCCAATTCCTGTTCTTTGCCATCCTTTTCTGTTTGTGGGTGTGCCCAGCTAACGATCTTGGGCCGCAGAGTGAAGCCTGAGGAATGTTTGTGGAAGGACTGTCTGGCTGATTGGACAGATAGATTGCACAGGGTTTTCCACATGGCAGTGAGGGAGAAGCTCAGGATCTATCCAAATGGTGTGGAGGGACCTGCTGCACCCAGGAGTGTGTATGCCCCCTTTTCAGTGACTCCCACCTGCCTGGCTTTTTAGGGAGCAGGATCTGTGCTTTGCGTCCCTTCTAGCAAGTACAGGTCTGGGAACCCCTGTTGTCCAGACACCCTGGACCTGGGTGCCTCTTGAGCGCAGAGCTCTGGGTCAGTTGTGGGGTGGGGTGGGGGTGGCCCCCTTTCAAAAACACCACCAGGAAGAAACCAAGGTGGTACCGATGTAAACGCAGCAGCTAGGAGTTCCTGAGGTTGAGGGCCAGGTGGGCAGGTGCAGCCTCTCTGCTTTGACACCCATGCTGTGCCCAGACTCTGCCGGGGATTTGTGGAAGGGGCCCTGTGAGTCCCCGCTACCTGAAGATGCTGAGAGGGCACAGCTGACCTGGACACTGGCTTAGGTGAAAGCTGGCCAGCGCAACATATCTGAGAGGTGGTGGTAAGAGTGGCAGGGCGGGCAGGGGGTAGTGGGTTGAATCGTGTACCCTGAAAAGGTATTTTTGTCTAAGTCTTAATCCTTAATACCTGTGAATGGGATCTTATCTGGAAGTAGAGTCTGTGCAGATGTCATGGGGTTACGATGAGGTCACATTGGAGTAGGCCAGGCTCTAAATCCAGTGGCTGGTGTTTTTGCAAGAGGATGGATGGACAGAGGTGCGCACACAGGGACAAAGGCCATGTGGAGACGGGGGCAGAGATTAGACTCCTGCATCTGCAAACCAAGGGGTGCCAAGGACGGCCGGCAGCCAGAAGCCAGGAGAGAGGCAAGCAAGGATTCTTTCTAGGGCCTTCCGCGAGAGCAGGGCCCTGTGACCCCTTCATTTTGGACTCCCAGCCTCCAGGACCGTGTGAGAATAGCTTTCTGCTGTTCAGGCCAGCTGGTTTGTGGTCATTTGTGCGTACGGCAGCCCTGAGAGACCAGCGCAGAGGAGAATCCCATCCGGTCCCGAGGTGAGGGCTTTCCTGACTCCATTTAGAGCCTAGAATTGTGAGTTTATAAATGCACTTTGCTATTTGCCTCTGCTGATAGGATTTGGCAGTCTCTCCCTCCTTCATTCATTCACCGTTGGCATTTATAATGTCTTAGGATCTGTCATTAGCTCTGCTGAAATCTGTCTTCCCTGTCCTGGTCACCCAGGACACCCCCGGGGTTCGCTTCAACCAGTAGTAACCCCACCCTGTGGCTATCCTGTCTCCTTTCTTCCTGGCCTAGGAGCATCTCTGACCTACCTAAAACCTACCCAGTCCATCTCAGACCCTGCCCCTTCTAGGATACTTCTGGGGACCCCTCCCGGGCTCCTCACCCCTGCTCGTTCCCAGTTGCATACTATGAGTGTTTTGGAGACAATTTCTTGTTTGCATCCAGAGCACCTCTGAGAGTGCTCCTGTTACCTCCGCTGTATGGGGGGAGAGGGGCAGAACGGGCATCCCTACGTCGCCCAGCACGTCGGTGGGCAGCTGGCCTTCACACCCAGGTCTGCCCAACCCCAAGGTCTGTACCCTGGAGCCCGGTGCCCCACTGCTCCCACCCTGTGCCCAGCCTCTGCAGGAGGTGGCTGAGGTCCCCGCTGCTTAGAGGGCTTTTCACAAGTGCTTGATCTGTCCGGGATTGCCTGTGAGGGCCTCGGGAATATCTGGGTTGGGCAGCCCTGGTGGCGCAGCAGTTTAGCGCTGCCTGCAGCCCAGGGCCTGATCCTGGAGACCCAGGATCGAGTCCCATGTCAGGCTCTCTGCATGGAGCCTGCTTCTCCCTCTGCCTGTGTCTCTGCCTCTCTCTCTCTCTCTCTGTGTGTCTCTGTGAATAAAAAAAAAAAAAAGGAATTATCAGGGTTAGGAAGTTCTTGAGAGGACTGATTGTGTCTCCAGCCCCCGGTCCTGGGCTGGCATACAGCAGGAGCCTAATAATGTGTTTCTGCCAAAGGGAGGAATCAGAGAGGCCCAGCCCCTGAGCCAGGGCACTGTGGGGCAGCAGTGGGGGGAGAGCCCGCCCTTTGGAACCCACCGGGCTCCAAGATCCAGCCTTGCTGTGTGGCCTTGGCCAGGTGGCAGACCTCCGTGCCTCACTCTCCTTATCTGTAAAATGGGGATAAGAAATAGCATTGACCCCCAAAAGCTTACCGTGAGGGTTTCTGGAGTTCATGTGGGTGACGTGCCTGGAGCTTCTTGGCCACTTGTCAATGTGACAGAAACATGGCCTCTGGCTTTAGAGGTCCAGGAAGCGTTTGTCGTGGTTTTTTTGGGAGCGGGGGAGGGAAGAGCAGAGTCCTGGCCTTTGAGCGCCCCTTCTACTCTGCCGAGAGCGGCTGGGCTGGTCGCTTCACGGGGGCGATGGGGGACAGCCTGCTCCTGGGAAGAAGCCAGCACTGCTGTTGCTGCAACCCCAGGGCTGAGGGTTAACCTTCACCCAGAAAGAATGTCCCCACGTCTCCCTTCAGCAGCACTTCACACCAAGGCAGCTCCTGCCACCACACTTCAGCGACTTTTCTGGGCCTGGCACGGGACGGGGCACATGGCATCTCCCCACCCCCCACCCCCGCCCCTAGCAGCGCACAGGGAAGGTTATGCCCACTTGACAGATGAGGGATCTTCCTGCACTTTCCACCTGCCCCCTCCAGAGGTGCTGGGCTGGCTGCCTCTGACAACAGTGCACCCAGGAGGCCTGCCCATGCCCATGTGTGCCAGGGACTCACGGGGTCCGCCCAGGATGGGCCCCAGGAACTTGTGTTCACCCCTGGCTGGTTGCTGCCCGTGCTGGTCAGGTGCTTCCCAGTGGCGTCCGCGAGCCAGGTGGCTCCAGCTGGCCCGCTCCGCGGCTTTGCAGGAAATCCCTGGGCTGAGCAGGAGGCAGGGAGCGGGGGAACCCCTTGCCATGTGCCAGTCACTCAGAGTGTTCCAAAAGGAGCTGTTGAACCGTGGCCTACATAAATTAAGAAAGACTCCCTCCTCGTGCAGGCGTGGGCTTGGGGCTTTGGAGGAGAAGTCACTGGTGGCTCTCATCTGCATTAGGTGCGCCCTAGCCCCATGGCACCAAGGGCTCAGCTCTCAGCAGCCGAGCTGGGGCCCCACCTCCTAGACTCTGATGTCGTGCTGGGAGGGCCCAGAGCATCTGTGCTTTCTGAAGCCACCAGGTGACCCTGCTGGCAGCCAGGGCTGAGCCACACTTGGTCATTTGCATGTGTGCCCTCCCTCCCCACACGTGGCACATGCAGTCCTGGGAGACCAATCAGTCAGACGAGGAAATGAGAGTGATGCAGTGAGCCACCAGTTTGTGAGCACCCGCCACTGCCAGGCTCAGGGCACAGTGTATGCGGCTCCCCTACTCCTCACCCCACCCCCCTGAGGAAGGTTCTCAAAGATGCCCGCAGGATGGAGGCAGATCTGAGGTCACAGGGTGAGAGAACAGATCCAGCGGCGGAGGCCTGGAGGGGTCGGCGTCGGGGCTGGGTTCAGGTCACCTGTGACTCCCTAGCGCTGTCCCCCCGACTTGAGCGCCCCTGCCCGGCCCTCCGGTGGGGACAGCTGTCTGTTGAGATTGCTGTTCACCCCAGAAATCCCACCGGTGTCCTCTGCTATAGAAAATTAAAGTCCCGCACGACCTCGAGCTCCATGTCTAGAAACCGGTGCCTTCTTGTAAAAGACTGGTTTTGGGAAATGTGGTATATAAATTATTTTTAGGCTTCTCAGCAGAGTTTTGTTTTAGGAGGATGGGGCATTTAAATATATACAGATCTGGGCTCTTCTATTCCTGTTTGAGCACCGTGGGCGTGGTAGAGAGGAGGAAGACTGATCTCATAGAAGCTGAGATGATCAGATACTGCCGGAAGCACCACGGGGCCTGGGAGACTCCCGTTGCTAATATGTGACCCCTCCCTTAGGTGCCTACATTTTCCATTCTCTGATTAGAGATCGTGTTTCTTTGCCTTGATCCTCAGATGCCTCATCTCCTGAATTCTGTTTCTAGTGCCCCTGTATTCCACCCATTTCTTTCCTATACATTATTGAAGTCCCCCCCCCCCCCCCCCCCCCCCCCGCCAAAGAAAAATCATCAGGGATACCTGAGTAGCTCGGTTGGTTGGGTGTCTGACTCTGAATTTCAGCTCAGGACATGATCTCAGGGTGCTGAGATCGAGCCCCACGTCAGGCTCCGTGGTGGATGTAGAGCCTGCTTAAGATTCTCTCTCTGTACCTTCTTCTGCCTCTCCACCCCCCTCTTCCTCTTTTTCTCTCTTAAAAAAAATCAACATCAATGTCGTTGTCATTTATTACCCACAGAATGGAAGTGCATGGGTGGCTCAGTTGGTTGAGCATCCAACTCTTGATTTCAGCCTGAGTTGTGATCTTGGGGTCTTTGGATTGAGCCTTGCGCTGGGTTCCGTGCTCAGCAGGGGTTCTGCTTGTCTCCCTCTGCCTCTCTTCCTGGCTCATGCTCTCTCTCTCTCAAATAAATAAATAAATCTCAAAAAAAAAAAAAAAGAATGGAAATGGATAAGAAACAAAATCAGTAACACTACCCCCCGCCCCCCAATCAGATTGCTTTCAGATGTGTGGTATGTCTGTCCATACTTTTTTCTTTTCTAGAAGATCTTATCCATTTATTTAAGAGAGCGAGAAGAGAGAGAGAGAACAAGCGGGGAGAGGGACAGAGGGAGGAGAAGCGACTCCCTACTGTACAGGGAGCTCCACAGGAGGCTCAATCCCAGGACCCTGGGATCATGACCTGAGCCAAAGGCAGATGCTTAACTGACTGAGCCACCCAGGCGCCCACGTCTGTCCACATCTTAACTTACAATTTCATTTGGGCATAGGGGTAGGAAATATTTCATCATGTTTTTTATCTGACATTAGGTCATAGGTATTGTTCCATTTTGTTGAAGCGCCTTGCGAACGATCATTTTCAAAGAGCGTGTAATGGCTCATCAAGTCAATAAATTATATTCTAACCCAGTTCTCTGCTGTTGAAAATTAAAGTTCCCAGTGGTTTGCTGTACTACTTAAGGGTGCGGTGAAGAGCTTTGTACATGGAACTCTTCCCTTCTTGGAAAATCCTTTGGGCACATTCTCAGCAGGAGGATTATTGAGTCAGAAGGCACAGTTTTATGGCTCTCGACCCGTATTGCCAAATTACTTTCAAATAAGGTTGTTGGCGTTGCTACCATCAACATGTGGATATGCCAGTTCCACCACAACCTCATCAACACCGGGTATTATTAGCTTAAAAAATGATAATTCAATAGATGCAAAACGGTTTCTTGTTAAATTTGTACTTTCTTATCCTTAATGAGGCCAACTTTTTTTTCCCCCTCTGCTTGTTTACCAACTCTCTTTGGGAATGCTGATTTTGGCCGTTCCTCCTGCCAACTTCGTTACTTTCCATGCGGACGCCTTCAAGTAGAGCCAGTTGCAGCGCAGCCTTTGCTTAAAATGAGCGAGCTTCAAAATTGAGCCTTTGTGTGAAGTGCTGATCAGCACACTGGCTCCTGCGTGTGAAGGCTGGGGTTGAGACTCGCATCGTGGGGTTCTGTTTGCAACCTCAGCTGGCCCTTGTAGTCTTCCTGACTCCAGACTCCACACTTGTGCCCCTAGATTCGTCTTAGGAACAAGACGTGGCTTTTCTTCAGAAAGCTTTGAGACACAACTCTTTCAACTATTTTGGGCTTCCTAGCTTTAAAAAAAAAAAAAAAGAAAAAGAAAAAAGAAAAAAAAAAGAAGAAGAAGAAAAAGAAGAAGAAAAGCCCCTGTTAAAGCTCATTCCTGTTAAAGCTCTCTATAGGCTGTTTGTATTTCTCGATAGCTTTCTCTGATTTTTGTCTCACTGCTTTACCTCACCACATCCTGTGGGGTCAGGAGGCTCCTCTAGTCCTGTTTATCTCTGCCTGGCTGTCATGCTCGCCTGGCTCCCCAGCTGAAACCTCCTTCCCCAGGAAGGCTGGGGCTAGCCTTGGGAGAAGCCAGGATGGATTTCAAAGAGCCTTGTTGTCCATAAGAAGAGTGAGGTTTACATCTCTGGACTTGAAAAAAAAATGCCTGCATTCAGCCCAGGGGGAGTAATTACATAGGAATGGAAATTTCAGTTTGAAAACTCACAGACTCTCAGGGTATAAAGAACTCTCAGGGGTCATCTCTCCCAATCTTTGTCTGGAATAGGAGTCCCCTCTATAGCATGTGTGATGTTGGCCTCACTGTTGCTAGCATCCCTCCTGTGCTGTGCAATCTGCATCTTGTTGAATAAAATCAGCCTCATATAGATTTAATGCCCTTAAAACAAGGACTTCCAATGGGAAGGGTGGGAGGAAAAGCAACAGGACTTGAGAAAGGGCTTTATGACACAGGTCTTGTTATTAGCACAGGTCACTCGGCACAGTATGCCTTCGAATCTGGCTGTGTCTTGAGGAAGCTCTTTGAGCCTCGTTTTACCCATCTATGACTTGAGGACAATATGCCTGGCTTTCAGTGTTAAGGATCACATGGGAAGCCCATTAGGGCCCAGCACTGGGAAGGCTGGAGATGAGTGGCGTTACCCATGATTGCTGTAGGAATTAATGGATTCTTCCACGCCAAGCTGATTCTTGGGTTGACAGTTGACTTGTGGTCACTTGAAATCATTTTCACTTATGAGAAGTCTTGTTCTGTCCTCCCTGCCAAGGGAGAAGTTGCATAGCCCCTTGAGTGGGTCTGCATTATGGGCCGATCGAGACCATACACGACTGGGTAAGACTTGCCAAGAGTATCTGGGAGTAGTGATTTCTTAACAAGGAAGGAACTGGTTTCTCCTCCTTAGTCCCTTACTTCTCTCATTCCTCCCATTTATGAACTGAGTCCCCTTGGTCCTGTCCCCGCTCAGCTCTGGGGAGGGATCTAGGGTTGACCTTCCCTCTTTTGAGAAGTAGAGGGAGATATCTCTCTCTCTCTGCCTCGAATTTCATTCTCCACTTGCTTCTCCTTCAGCTCTTTTCACCTGGCTGTGAGAGTGGGGGCTGTGGACTTGCTCGTGAGGTGCCAAGACACCGGGGCCCCTTGCACAGTTGACCTTGGGGGTGCGCATCCAGGTTTCCCAGCCTTTGAACCAGCTGCCTGAGAGTCAGGATCTCCAGCTGCACCATTTCTTCCCCACCGCTGATTTGCTGTGTGTGTTTAGATGAGACCCTTGGCTCTGTGAAGCCTCATTTCTTTCTGTAGGAAAGTTAAGTGGATGCTTTCTCAAAGCCCTCAAACCCCTTTTCCAACTGAAATCTATGTGTTTGGGTTAAATCAGGTTGTGGTCCCTGTGCTGTCCTCCCCTCCTCCCCCCTTGATCAAGCCCCCTGGAGGGCCCTCACAGGAGACTCTGGAACCCCTCGGGATTTGCCAAGTACTATTGGAAGGGGTGTAGCACAGGATGGTTCCTAGATAGGCCTGTGATCTGTTATCGGGCCTCCACTTGTGTCGCCTCCACTTGTGTCGTGCTTTGCATAGGCGCGGTTCAGGTCTGCAGGCCCCCTGCTAGGTTGTAACACAGATAAGGTCAGGGAGGTGGGCCCTACGGGAGCCAGGTCTTGCAGGAAGGAAGTGGTGGAGCCTCACCTCCAGCCCAGGTCGCTCGGCAGCAGAGCGTCTGCTTCAGCGGTGAGCTTTACTGCCTCCCTGTGACTTTCCCCTTCAACTTGACACCTGGCTGGTACTGAGGTCAGTTCTCTGAATTGTCACCCCTGCCTGCCACCTCTGATGGCCTCAGCATTTTTAGCCTTTGAGATGCTCCCAGCTTAGGAACGCATAGCAATGGGCCAAAAGCTTCTGGGTGCTACTAGTCTGTTACGTCACTTGTTTCACAATTTCCCCAGGTAAACTTTCTCCCTTCCTGCTGTCCTCATCACAGACTCTTGCTCGCACGGACACCAGGCTCCTAGTTACTCCCCTCTGTCCCAGGGGGGCTGTCTGTTTCCCCAGGATCACCCTCAAAAGTGAGGACACTTCAGTGGGTTGGGGTGAGTGCCTGACGAGGATGGTCCTAGGGTCCATATGCTTCTCAGGGGGACTGAGCCTGGGGCCTGGGGCTCTTCTGTGTTGATTCTGCCCCGAGGAGGCTGCCTTCTCAGAATGGAGGCTCTGGGCACCCCACGTCTCCATCTGCCCCAGGAGCACGGCAGACGAGGGGTTCGACTCACCTGCCAGCCACCTGAGGGACGGATGATACAAGAAAGCTTGCATCAGTTCTGTCGCCTAGCGCCTCTGTTCCTCAACCTCAATGGCTTCCTATCTCTCTAGGATTAAGTTTTCAAACCACACACTATTTTCAAGTCCCCCATCAGTGCTGCCTCCACTAGTGATGGGAACGTCCGAGCCCACGTTCATAGTGATGGATGTTATCGTTGTGGAAGGCGTCCCCCACTTTCCATCACTGGGAGGTCACGGCGACTCTGTGAAGGGTGTTGTTTTTTAGTCGGTGTCTGGTGAGCAGTGTCGGGACTCAGTTTGCTAATAATGCTAACGTCTCGCTTCTCTTACTTCATTTACCTTCCTCTCTTCTCTCACTTTCAGGCTGCTCATCACAGGTCACCACCTCCAGGAAGGTCTCCATGAGTGGCTTAGTTGTCATCTTCATCATTAGTGCTTCTTGAGAACTGTGATACACACTTTACGTGAATCTCATGATTTAACCTAATGAAATCATCGTTACCTTTCATTTGGTGTTTAGCTGCTCAAGGCATGACTTCCTAGTTCAACAAGCTCTGTCCATCTATCCATCCATTTTTGCCCATCTGGTCATCATCTAACCATTCAAATAGACATTTTACCAAGCTTCTTTCCTGCACTGGGTACCAAGGGGAAGAAGGACCAAGAAAATGAGTCTCCACCTGAAGGACATGGGACTCATCCACACATTACAGCCACTACAGGTGTTCACCCCCAAACAGCTCTCTCACTGCTTGGAGCTGCTCGCTTAGCCTTCAGCATTCCGTCCAATAGGGCCCTCTGAGGAAGCAGCTCCCATCTGCTGACTGGGATGTTTGTTTATCCTGCTCCTGGAGGCTTCCTCCTGATGCCAAAGGGCCTGAGCATCTATCCTCAGAATCTTCTTGATGCAGGTTGGGTTCCTTGGAAAGCAGATGCTAAGCTGATAGTAAGCTGGATATTTATTATGGCATGCCTTTGGGAACAACAGCTATGCAGCTGAGGGAGACGAACTCAAGACTGGGCAGAGGGAGAAGTCAAGCTGTACCAGTGTCCCAACAAAGACTTCAGTTGACCCCACCGGAGTCTTAGAGGTGGAATGGTCTGGAATTGAAATGAGGGGTCGACCAGTCATTGTATGTGGGCTCTGTTGAGGAAGGGTACACAACCTTGCGCAAGGTCATCGTCTTCGGCCAAGGCAGTTGCCAAAGAGGGCTGACAGCTGGAGGTCATCTTGTGCCAGCACTTGTCAACAGCTGCTTTGGATGAGGGCTGCGTGGGTAAATGTCTGCTTTGTTCACCGTTTCATCCCCAGTGCGTCGCACACAACAGGCACCCAGTATTTTGGGGCATAGAATGACCTCAGCTTTATGGAAGCCTTGGGATTAATTCATTCAGGAAGTATTTACTAATTTGGCAGTGATCTTTGGAGGTCCTGCATGTCAGGCACCATTGCTGTTCTTACGGAGTTTATAATCAGGGGGTTTAGGGTGGGTGGTGGTTCCACATTGGCTTCCTGGAAGAGATAGTCTGCACGCTGGGGGTGCGACTTCCTGGACGGTGGGCCCCGGGCCAACATTAAGCCCGGCGTTTCCTTGCCCCCCCTAAGGAATATAGACTTACTAAGAGGGAGAATGAATGGGTAAGGGGTGTTTTACTCGAGGAGGGGACTCTCCTGCCAGCCCACCTATCAGCGCACCTGTCGGCGCACCTGTCAGCCATGGGAAATTCCCTGCTTAACTTCGGCTCACTGACGTTTGAGCTCCCAATAGCCTGGAACTTCCCCGGGGTCCCATTGGCCCAGGACTTACATCATCTGAGCAGTGGGAGAAAGGAGGGACCACTCTTTTGAGCAGAGTGGAAAAATGTATTTTCTCCTCTGAGTCACCAAAAACTACAGCTCAGGTTATAAGCAACTACGTAGTCTTTTTTTCCCCCCCGTATGTAAATGAGCTGTCACTACAGTTCAGGAAGTACCCACTGAGCAGGGAGGGCAGGGAGGATTAGATGAAATCAGTGAATTTTAGATCTGAAAGACCTCAAGGTTGCTTGGCTCCCCCGCCAAACTGCGAGAAGCCTGGAGCAGGGAAGGGACTTGGGCAAGGTCACCAGACGGACGTGGACTGGGGCAGAGGGGCCCGCGTTTGGCTCCTTGCAGTTCTCAGTTTCTCCCCAGCCCACTCACCGCCCCATGGGTGGGGTGGGGGGGGGGCCAACTTGGCATGTGGTGGGTTGTTTTTATCTGCACGCGTCACCTGATGATCCGAGAGGCTTTTACCGAAAGCAATGTCTTTGATGTTCTGGGTGACAAGACCTGAGCGCATTGGCAGGAAGGGAGGTTTTTGGGGTTGGAGAAATGAAAACTATTTACCTTTGGGGTTGATTGAATAGCTTGACACCTCTGGGGTCGGGGGGAGAGCGGGGAGGGTGTTTGTGAGGGAAAGTTGAGTGTGAGCGTGCATCCACAGAGGAGCGTTGGGGTGGAAAGCGTCCACGGTTCCTGGGAGGCCGCCCTGCAGAGGCCTTCCTCCTCCCGCCACTGCCGTCGCCCCCTCTGGTTCCAGGGGATGATGTGTGCACGCTTTACACCTTCACCGCCCTGGTCCCCTTCTGGCCTCACGTGAGGCTGGCTGCCCGATGCCGTGACTCCTGCAGGCGTGCAGCCTGTGGGCTCTGGCCCCAGGTCCTTTTCTCCCAGGGACAGCCGTGGGTCCTCACCCCCCTCTGTGGGGAAGTGGAAGGGCTGAGAGCCCAGTTTCTGGAGCGAGACTTCTGTGTCCTCCCTGAAGAGCTTGGGCACCTTCGCTCACTGTTTCGTGCCTCTCTTTTTTTGAGCTGTAAGGCAGGGAAGGTGTGAGTCGCACCCACCCCCTGGGTTGCTGTGCCAAGGGCACGGCACGGTTGGACAGGTGCGATAGGGTTAGGTGTTAGGTGGCTTTCCCACATTGCCTTAACAGCACCTCTGGGCTTTCAGCACCCCTGGGCTGGTTCTCTTGGCGAGCAGATCTATTTATGTTATGTATAATGCTGTTGTGTCTTCTGGGTCCCCAATCATGGCTGTCCCTGGCCTCTGAAAGCAGGGGTGGGTGTGGTGAGTGACAGCTGGACACCAGGGACTCGGTGGGGTGCGGCCCGGAATGGCTCCCTGCTTCGTCTTCACAGCAAGCTCATGCAGTAACCGGGTCAATTTCTTTTTCCTCCTTTGTATTCGTTCACACCATAACAATCCCAAACCTTCTTGAGTAAGTAAAACATTCACAAGATAAAACTGAGAAGGAATAAAAAGGTTTTCAATGAAGCCCCAGACCCATCCAGTGTCCCCAGACCCCCGTCTCTCCTCTTGGAGGACACCCAGGTCCCCAGCTTGTTGGGTCTTCTCCCAGAGATCTTGTGCGCGTTGTTGGACTCCGTAAGAGAAGACGTATGTCGGTGAGTCTATCTGCAAGCCGGTGCTGGGCTCTTACAGTGCTGGGGCAGCACCAGGGTCTCCACCCATGCATCTTCCCACTGCCTTGAGACCCCAGCATTGCCAGGCAGGAGGCTTCGGCTGCAGGGGAAAGGCAGGGCTTGGTGCTGGCTGCTGCTTTGGCCCATGGGGCCTGCCTCCCTGCTGCCTGTGGAAATCCTGTGAAGGCAGCGGGGGCTCAAATCCCAACTCCCCGGACGCTCCAGATTAAACCCTGTGGGAGCCTCCTTCCAATCTCATTTTCCTGCAGCATGAGATAGGAATAATGATAGCATTTGCCTCAAGGGGTCTGAGGAGGATCAGGGTGCAGAGAGCTTTCATAAGACCGCCTGGCACCCAGTGAACATCAGCCTCGGCCTCCCTGCCCCCCTCCAGGGGCACTTGCAGCCCCCCTGGCGCCCCGCTTGATGGCTCAGATGCCGGCCGCAGAGCCGGGCCCTGGGGCGTAGTTATACAGGAGGCACCCATTTGTCTTTCTTTTCCTTGGCAGGAGGGGGTGGTGGTGCAAATTGAATTTCAGCTTTATCCTTTGTAGTTTTCTGCACAATCCATCATAACATTTATCCCGCAGGTGACATGGTTTTTGTGGGAACGGCCTGTGCTTTACCCGCCTGGATGGCTGAGGCCAGCCGGTCAGGTCTGTTTTTCTGTTGTCCCGCGCCTGGGCTCTCAGTCATCTTTCATTTGGACACCATTTCAAACTGGCAGAAAACATTGCAAGGGTGATACAAAGAACTGGCGTAGACACGGAGTCACTCACTGTTAGTTCACTGTCACCCCAACCCCTTCACACATGCACACGCACGCATGCGTGCACACACACAATTTTTTTTCTGAACCATCTGCAAGTAAGTTGTAGACATGCCCTTTTATCCCGAAATACTCGGCGTGCATTTCCTAAGAACGAGGACATTGTCTTATATAAGCACCATGTACCGATCAACCTCAGGAAATTCAGCATGGCTGTAATCGTATCATCTCATGCACAGGCCGCATGCAATTTTGTCAGCGGCCCCAATAACGTCCTTTGGGACTATTTTTTCCTGATTCCAGATCATTCCTGCATTTAGTGGCCATGTCTCCTTAGTACCCCCGCTTATCATACACTATTTCCTTGGCTGTTCTTGACCTTGATGTTTTTGAAGAGTCCTTGCCAAGTTTTGCTTTGTAGAACGTCCTTCAGTTTGGGCCGGGGCCCTCATTCCGGAAAGTTCATGCCGTACCGCCTGCTTTACTTCGTGCTCTGTAGTCCTTGGTGGTCCCGCATGGCTCGTTGGTAATGAGCAAACTAAGGTATAGGGAGGTCAAGTGAGTGGTCCATGGTCACGTCATGTTCTTAGGAAGTGGCAGCCCCAGGATTGAAATCAGAGACTGTGTGACCTGCTGGCCCAGCAACGTGGATTATAACAGCATGTAAGACCCTGGAAATAACCCAGTGTTATTCAAGCACTTACCCAGAGTCGGGCATCATACTCAGCCCTCTGTGCACCCTGCATGCATCCTTGCCCCTGGTCCAGGAAAGTAACTGTTCTTAGGAGCCCTGATGTACACCTGATGATCAGAGAGGTTAAGTAGACTGCCCAGGCTGCACAGCTCTTAGCCAGTAGGGACTAGTTCTGACCCCAGCAGCCTGTGACCTGGGCGCACTCCCTGCCTCTGGGTTCAGCCCTGCTGGATCTCATTGCATTGAGGGCAGTACTGACAGTACTTGCAGGAGGTCACTTGGGATCACTGCAGGGGTCCAGCGCTGAGCCAGGCCTGGAGGTTTTCACCGGCTTTGCTGACCTCACTGGATTTGCTGACGTGCCTGTATTTATGTCCTTCCTCCAGGTCTTCTCCAAAGGGAGCAAACACATCCCAAGGCCAGGGCCTGCTCTCAGCGGCTTCTTGGGGGGGCAGGGGCAGCTGTCCTGTCCTCTGCTCCTGTAGGTGCCATAATCCATCTCTGTGGTCTCTTTGCAGTGAATGGATGGCGTTTTGATGATTTCCAGGTCAGGAATCCCTGTGTAGTCTCTCATTTCACGGCCTACTCACTCTCCTGCCGAGTGGCCCGGGTCCCCCACCTACAAGGCGGCTGGTCCTGGCTGCCATCAGTGTGCCCACTTGGCCCCACTGCCCAGGCAGCGCCCAGGTGGCGTTCAAGACCAGCTGCCCCGGTGGTGTGGGGGCCACGTTCACAGGAGAGCTGGTGATTAAAGTATTCAGGGATGTATGTCACACTCCTGCCCCTCACCTTCATGCTGGAGACAGGAAGGTGATATGGCCCTGCCTTCGAGTTGTACAGAGGACACTTGGGGACAGGACACACTTGGAATTCCACTGGCAGAGCAAGGGCAGGGGGTCCCTAAGCACAACAGCAGAGGGCCCGTCTCTGGGTCCCAGTCTGCCTCTTACCTCCTAGGGACCTCGGGGTCCCGAGTCTGCCTGTCACGGGCCCTCCAATCCCTTATTCATCTGAACATAGCACAGGGCCCCAGCAGTGATCCCGAGCGACATCAGGGAAGCATTGTCAGCATCCTGAGAATGTCTGTGGCCACCTAGTTCAGGTGCAGGGTATCTCTGGCAACCGCAGAGCAGGTGAAATCTGTCCTTGGGGCAGAGTCAGGCAGGAGGTTCTGGGAGTAGTAACCACATCAGCCTTTAGGCCTAGGCTCCAAGCACCTGCTACATGTCGGGCCTCCCTCTGCACCCAGCTCCCTCCTCTGCTGGGATTGATGGATTCCTGAGGAGTGGCCAAGAGAGTCCTGTCGCCCTGTGCTAGGCCGGTCTCCTTTATCCCTGGCTCACCTCCGTGAGTAGGAAGTGATTGTACTGCCTGCCAGGCTCCGTGCATTGAGGCAGGGCTGTGACCTTCCCGCTCTGACCACCCTGGCCGGCCCAGGGCTCCTCCTCCCATGCCCTGGCAGCGACCACCTGGCTGGACTGGCTCCTGGGAAAAACTTGGAAGTTGTAGTTCCTCATCTTCCATGTAACATTGCTCCGTGTGTGTGTGGTTGAAAACATTAATTAAAAACATTAATCAATTTGGCTGCCTTGGAAAGAGGTTCTTTTTCTGCAGGAGCTGATGTTGTGTGTTACTGCTGTCCCCGTTTCAAGGAGAGGGAGTGAGCTTGCAAGCCAGTGATTCAGCTGCATATTCCTTGTTTGGTGCCAGCAGCCTCCTTAGTGCCTCTGAGCTTTAGTTTCCATGTCTGTAAAATGGGGATGAGGTTCATGCTGTGACCTGACCTCCTGGGGTCACTGTGGGTGCTCAGTGTGGTCCCATGGGGATGTGCCTCAGCAAAGTGCTCTGTACAGACGGTGCGTGTTAATTTGATTCATTACGGTTCTCCAGTACCTTGTCATTCATAGAGCACCTCTTGTGTGCACTATTTTGTTTAATGCCGTGGCACAGCTGGGAGGTGGGTGAGTGTTGTGATCCACTGCATGGGTTCTGATGGGCTTCGCTTGTTCACTGGGTCCCAAGTACCGAGCCCTTATGTCGAATAAGCTGTCACACTGAGATAGGAAGAGGGGAGGCCTGTTCTCCCTTATTGGGAGGAGACTAAGGAGTTAGGCCTGAGCATTCGTTTAAGTGGTATTACTAATAGCTGACATTTCTAAGCATTCACAACCTGCCAGACCCAGTGCTAAGCTCTGCAAAGATTCTCACTTAACACTGAGAACAATCCTTTAAGACGAGAAACTGAGGTTTGGAGAGTAACTTGCGCAAGACTCTTGTAGACCTGGAATGCCGATCCGGGCTGTTTAACGACCAGAGAGCGGGGCTGCTGCCTTTTTCAGGCAATAAGGCAGATGCATTTTGACAACAAGGCAAAAAAAAGTAACTTTAAAAATGCCTGAGAAGTATGGGAGGCTGCCCATGGCTGGAGTGTGGATGTGCCGAGGAGGACAGACATCCTTCTGAGCTCATGGCCAGTCAAAGGACTTCCCTGAGTGAGCCTCTTCTGCTGGGAACTGGGGCAAGGCGAAGCGGTGCGACTGGTGCCTGGTAGGAGGAGACAGGCACTCCCAGGCTTGCAGAGCTGCTGTGGGTCCATCCGTGATGCTAACACCTCCCGGGGAGGCGTGTGATAACCAGAGGGCCTCCAAGAAGCTAGTTGTGACCACATTCTTCCTGGAGGAGGGAGAAGGAATTGGTGGTAGGAAATCCAAGCCACCTGGCCTCTGCTCTTGGCTGTGGGATGAGGGTATTTCTCCAGCTGTTCCTACACTTGAGAACGAGAACAGATTGCTTCTCAGAATTCGTCAGTCTTAGGGATTCTGAGTCCATGTTCACCGAGCTCCGTCTTCTTGATGATTTGATGGCTAAGATGCTGGGGATTTTGAGGGGGTGCAAGAGGGAGGCCTGGAATGGTGAGGATCACCCCCATTGTCAGTGTAACAGTGTGGCTTGCTTTCTCATGCACAAGTGAGGGTTGGGGGCATGGAGGGATGGCGGAGGGAGAGGGAAAAACAGACTCCTCGCCAAGCAGGGAGCCCAACGCAGGGCTCGATCCCAGGACCCCAAGATCATGACCTGAGCCAAAGGCAGGTGCTTCACCGACTGACCACCCCGGCGCCCCAATAGTGTGGCTTTTTTCGTACCATACCACTCCTTGAAGGAGATGAGTCGGTGTCCGAGCCCACCCAGCTGAGCATTCGGCTCTGCTTCAAGTATCCTAGAAGGTCCTCCCAGAGCTGAGAAGACCAACAGCGGCCCCCTTGCTCCCTTTCCCCCCATCTCCCTTTTGGCCACCTCATGTAGCCATCTTGATTATCAGTTAGGATAACAATCCTGGCGAAGCAACATTTTTTTGTTCCCTGAGTAATGCCTGATGTCCACCGATCACATGTTACCAGATGACAATGTGGAGCTCAGATAAAAGCTTACAACCTAGTTAATCTGACACAGCATCCGTGGCTCACATTATCCCCACTGGCTGTGGAGTGGGTTGGGCATCCAGGGACAGCACATTCTCAAAATGCAGTTAGTTACTGAGTATGTTTCTCGTTTCCCTCTACCTGGAGTTCCTGGGCTCAGATGAATGGAAAAGCTTTAGTGCAGAAGGAGAACGTACATGATCAGTGTGCAGGGGCTTGGGAGGCAGGAAGACGTGACTCTCAGGTCTGGCCTGGCCTTTTATGTGACTTCTGAAATGTGGAGCCCTCAAAACCGGTCTCAGAGGATTAAATGGCTTAACACAGGGCTTGACCCCATAATAATTGCTCAGTAAATAAATGCCTACTCTTCTGAAGCTTCTCCTCTAGCATATAGTAAATAGGCACTTTGTATTTTTCAAACGGATGGAAGGTCTCATCAAATTCGCTTAGTGTGAGTGTTGATACTAATACTTCTCTGTCCTTTTCTGGCATATTATAGAATCCTGTCATACCTCGGATTTTGGTGCCTTCAGTCTGAAAAATACACACATCCATTTGGTACCCTAGAGGAACTGGAGAATTGTCTTCCCCTGAATGAAGCTGGACCATTCTGGGATTTGGAGAAAGGTAAGAGATTTCTCCTCTTGAACTTTATGAAGCAAAACGTAGCCTTTGGAATCGGTGATCTCCTGCAACGCAAGTAGGGTCGTGGTCTTGACTTTTTGGCCTGACTTCCTGTGCTGGTCTGAGAAGCTGGCTTCCCGTAACCTCACTCTGACACCTGGGACCTGGCTCCTGGCATTCAGTGGACTCAGTCTTGTGCTTTGGGAGCTCTCCCTCTGAACCTAGCCAAGTATGGAGCCCACCACCTCCCATGTGGACACCCCGCAACTTTCCTCCTGGCAGAGGTAGCAGATGCTCCAGCTGTCCTGCCGAGATGTGTGGGGACTGCCCTGGGGGAAGACGAGAAGGTGCATTGGGAGCAGAACACCTTTTTAGGGTACATAGACTGGGATCCTCTGTCTCCCTCCCACCCTCTTGCACTGCATGGTCAGTCCCACCAAGTCAGAGGCTCCTTGGGGTAAAGGAAGAGGTGAAAACCCGGGGTTTTGGGCAGACCTGGGTTTTCCTAGTTTTGCCACCTTGGGTGGCTCACTCAGCTGTTCCAAGCCTCGGTTTCCTCATTTGTAAGATAGGGATCATATTAGCTCTTGCCTCAAGAGGATGTCGTGGGTATTGAATGAGATAGTGGAGATAGCTTAGCATGCTGCCTGACATGAAGGAGGAAATGCTCCAAAACAGGAGGGTTTGTGTGTGTGTGTGGTTTTTTTTTTTTTTTTTTTTTAAGATTTATTTATTTATTTGAGAGAGCGCGTGCGCACATGAGTGGGAGGGGTGGAGGGAGAGAGAACATCTCAAGCAGACTGCTGAGTGCAGAGCCTGATGTGGGGCTCGATCTCACGACCCTGAGATCACGATCTGAGCTGAAACCACGAGTGAGACACTTAACTAACAGCACCACCCAGACACCCTGGGGTTTCATTTTTTTTAACTTCTTGACTACACCATGTTCAGTTCCTTTCATGCAGCAGGCTCTTTCCATGTCTTTGGTCTGCTCTTTTATTTGACTTTCAGCTACCACCAGGTCTTTCTGGGAAACGATGTGTGCATGGTGCACAGACCTCCTTACCCCTAGCAGAGTGCATTACTTCCTCCGGCGGACTGCAGCCGGCGATCTAGGGCATGCCTCCCTCAGACTGTCAGGTGTCTCCCCCACCCACTCCCATGCCCCCAGTCACTTATGAGCTTGTTTAGAGCAAAAGACTGTCCTCCACATCCTGACACCCCACCCAACACGCCACCTGATACTACTGTGGATATTGCAAGAACAAAGGAATGAACAATTAAAAAGGAGGAAGCAGAAAGTGAGAGAGAAAGAGAGAGAGAGAACCAAAAGAAGAAAGTCTTTAAAGACTTAGAGCAAAGAATGAGGTCAGTTGCAATTTTTGTTTTTTCTTAAAAAAACAAGACATTGAAAAGAATCAATCACAATGGAATAAGGAAACATGGTTCACATGGGGACCAGTGAGCAGACAGGAGAGGAAGAGTGAGAGGGCAGCAGAGAATGGAATTCATGTGCCCCTTTGCCTTTTCCCTTTTGCCTTAAATGTGTCCGAGTGCATTTCTGTGTTTCATCTCCTGTGTCCCCAGCAGTCCTGTGACACATGTAGGGTTCTCCAGACTCTCCCGCCCCTCCCCCCTGGCAGGGGAGGGCCGCAGGGGTTTTGTAGAGCTGGGCGGTGGGGGGAGGCTCTTGGGAGTTGCATGTGAGTGAGACGTAGTAGGAGCTGAGATGATTTGCGGCTGGTGGGGGGTGGGGGGGGCTTGTGCACCCTATGCCTAGCGGCCCGGAGCCCTTGTGTCCCCCCACTGCCATGTCAGGACTGATTTCCCACCTCAGGGACACAACTCGTCTACGCTGAGTGCAGCTGCCAGGCCCGCTGTGGATGTTGCCATGAGCCTATCGGCTCCCAGGCACTCGGCCAGGGCTCACGTTTTGTTTCAGGAGCCCGCGCTCCTGGTCCAGGTAGGTGACTTGGGAAGCAGGAGTCCAGCGGGAGGGCCGCAGCCTCTTCTGTGATCCCCCTTTTCCCTGAAGCTCCCTTTTCGCTGGAATTAGGGCTGGACCAAGCTGTTCCCATTGCAGAGGGGTGCAAGGGCAGATGGGACCCTGGAGGCACTGGGGCGAGGAGCTCCGCAGCAGGGGGCCCTTGCTGCTGGCTTCTCCACCTCCTTACCTGTCTAGCCGCTGACAGGTGATTCTCTCATCCCCGCCCCTCCTTGGGCAGGCACACAGGCTTGCCATCTTCCCTTTGCCCCTCACCTTGCTCGTTTGGGCTTTCCTGGCACCATCTCCCCCAGGGAGCATCTCTCGGCTCCTGCCTGATATTCTCAAGCTGCCCCCAGCCCTGACCTTTGGGGGCAGGGCATCCGAGAGCTCCTGCCTGCCCGCCTGTGGACAGGAGCCAGCCCTGGTCCTTAGCCACAGCTGTGCGGTTGCCTCCTATACTCACCGTCTGTGGCACTGAAAGAACTCCCTGCCCACTCGGGACTCGAGGCTTGAAACAGAAAAAGCTTTTCCACCAACACACCTCTGCTATTAGGCCCATTTTGCTATTTACTCTATTTCTTGTGGTTTCATGTTGAGGTTTTTGGCTCGTTGCATTTGACCTGGAGTTTATTTTTAGTAGTAAAGACAGAGTTCAATTAATGTCAGAATGTGAGGGCAAATGCAGAAGAGGGAATCGTAAGTCTAGAGGAAAATGCGCCTACTTTTGTGTCTTTCTGATCATACCTGCCATGCCACCAGACGACGAGCTTCCTCAGCAGTGGCACCGTGGGCTTACATGGAGGCAGGGCACCGTGTCCCGGCCGGTCCCAGAAAACAAAAGTGTTTCTGGGGCTCTGTTGGTCCCAGCGATCCAGCAGCTGGCCACACAGATGGACAGCCACTGCAGTTGTCATTATGCATGATAATTATTCTAATTATTATTAGGGTAAAGGCCAGGCTTTGTCACTTCGGCTCTTATTATGGCCCCAGGGGGCTTCGTCGTCTCCAGAAGCAGCATACGACTTTCTGAAATATCAGCTCTTTCCCCTGCACTGTAAATATTTTGAGAGAAGGCTGTGGGTCTTGCTGTCTCTCCAGTCCTGGCTTTTGGCATCATGACAGGCACACAGGACACGCTTGGGGAATGTTTTCTTGGACTGACCGACTTTGAGGACACTGAGTTTGGACTAAAAAGTTGGAAACAAAGCAGAAAGTACTCCTCTTTCAAGGGCTCCCCAGTCTCCTTGAGGAAACAACATAAGCACTGCCGTCTGCTTAAGGACTTTCATTTTATAAAGTTCTCCGCCCTCCTTTCTCCTGTCTTTTCCTCCACGAGCATTTACTGAGAACCCGCAGGGGGCCTGCAGTGAAGGAGGGAAGAGCCACCGTTCTTGCTCCGAAAGCAACCTGGCAATGGAGACTGGCTTTATGCATCCCTGTGGTCTCGGGCTGCATGTTTGTGCCACTCGAAAATGAGTACGTTCAAACCCCAATCTGGAATGCAGATGGTCTGGGGAGGCCGGGCCTCTGGAGGTGATGAGGTCATGAAGGCGGAGCCCTCAGTATGGGATTAATGATCTTATAAAAGGGACAGGAGAGAGCCTCTCTGCTCTCCACAGTGTGAGGACAAACCCAGAAGAGTAGTGTCTTTTGCAAACCAGGACCTGAAATCTGCCAGCATCTAGGTCTGGAATGTCCAGCCTCCAGGACCGAGAGAGATGAATGTCTGCCATTTAAGCCACTCCGTTGGTGGCATCTTGTGGCATCTGTAGGGAGGTTGGATTGCTTTGACCCTGAGACTCCTCTTTAGATGTTGGGTCCTGACTGACACCTGAACCGTCACAGCCCCATCTTTAAAATGAAGTGCCTGCTGGAGTGACCATACGAGCGACTCTTGCTGTTGTGTCTGTGTCCTGTGCTGAGGGTTTCCCGGAGCCGGGCCCAGCTCGTGTTGCCCCTCTTCCTCAATTCCTTGCTCACACAGAATCCGGTATTTACTGAATGCTCACGTGGTCATGGCATTAGGCTCCTGGACGTAGAGGCGGCTCTGGACCTCAGGCCTGGCTCTCGGTGACCCACTGGGCTGCCTTTCTTCTCAGAGGCACTCCTTGTGTCCCGGGGAGCTGCACAGTTTGGTCGTGTGTGCTTTCTCTCAGCCAGCCAGCCTATTTCCTCCTGAAGTGGCTGAGCACTGGGAGGGCTAGCAGCCACGTGAGTCACCACTAACAAGACGCTGCCTTGATGGGGGTAGAAGTGGAGTTGGGGCACAGTACTCATGTGATCGTGAAAAGAGCAATACCAATACTACCAATAATATGAATCCTGCATTTAATAATTTCCATAAATACTTTTTAGAAAGCGCAATACTTTCCATATATATGTATCTCTTTGTTAAGGTTTTTTTTAAAAGATTTTATTCATTCATTCATTCATAAGAGACACAGAGAGGGAGACAGAGACATACGCAGAGGGAGAAGCAGGCTCCTTGTAGGGAGCCCGATGCAGGACTGGATCCTAGGGCCCCAGGATCGTGACTTGAGCCAAAGGCAGACGCTCAACCACTGAGCGACCCCAAAGATTTAGGTGCCCCTAAAGATTTTATTTATTTTAGAGAGAAATATGTGAGAAAAGAGTGTGCACGAGCAGAGGAAGGGGCAGAGGAAGACGGAGACTCTCCAGGCCCAGAGCACAGCCCAACATAGGGCTTGATCGCATAACCCCATGATCATGGCCTAAGTTGACATCAAGAGTCAGACGCATCACTGACCCAGCCACCCAGGCGCCCCCAACACTTTCCATTTCCATTTCCATCATCTCGTTTCTTTCTAGAACGTGTGAGGGGTTGGAGGTTAAGTAACACAGCCAAGGTGGTAAATGAAGGCGTCTTCCTGTGGAATGTGCGTGACACACAGATTAGTACTGTGTGCTTTTGCATAATTTCATGTTCCTTTTATTTTGTAACCTGAGGCTGACATTTAGAAGCTTTTACTAACGAGAGAACTATTTGCTAAATTGAAGTAAGTGCTCCGTATCCTGGGTCAGTCCCTCCCAAGGTGTCTCTTGGTACCTCTTACCCCAGGCGCCCCCAAGTCCCCTGCAAGCAGCTTCCCAGCTTGGGCACCAAAGTCTCTCCAGTGAAAAACCCTTCCCGTCCTGCCCCTCTGGGATCTAGGTTTGTCTGGGTTGCTGGCTCCAGTGGGTTTTATCCTTGGTTTATAATGAGCTAAGTGACAGAGCCCCATGTGGCTCCTCTGGGACGTGGGCAGCTTCCAGAAGCCCCATGCTGCTGCATTCTCGGTCCCCATTGTCACTCTGAGTAATGACCAGCTTGCTGGGAATTCACATTCTTCTGCTCCACGCCATTTTCTCTCTAGTTTAGTCACTCTGGCTGAGCTAGATATGGTGGGTGCCTTAGGAAGAAAACACCCATCAGTGGGATGGATGCAAGCTGGCCTGTGGGTTTTGTTTTTGTTTCTGGTTTGTGGTTTTTTAATTTTTTTTAACCTCCCTGCAAAGATGAAACCTTTATTAAAACTAAGGAATTGACCTGTTCCAGCATCATACAGGGTTCAGCCTCAAGGACCCATATGGCCGTCTTTCTGCTCTTGTGTACCAGAGGCACTCTGGTGTAAGGCCTGTGAGAAATCAGGTGGAGAAGGGGACCTTTAAAAATGTTGGACTAAGGAAAAGTTTCATAAAAATAAGAGGAAATGAGGGGCAGCCCTGGGCGCTCAGCGATTTAGCACTGCCTTCAGCCCAGGGTGTGATCCCAGAGACCCGGGATCGAATCCCACGTCAGGCTCCCTGCATGGAGTCTGTTTCTCCCTCTCCTTCTGTCTTTGCCTCTCTTTCTGTGTCTCTCATAAGTAAATAAAATCTTTAAAAAAAATAAATAAATAAAAGGAAAAAGAAAACAGAAAAACCCATTGAGGGGCATCCTCCCAGAGCTTGCCCCTGTCCTGAGATCAGCCCCTGCCTCTGCTGGAGTGGGAGAGAATTGGGATGGTGACCGGCCATGGCAGGGGAGGTGCATTGAAAGGGACCCCGAAGGGAGACCTGAGCCCTGGTCTCTGCTTTGCCGCCTGCCAGCTCTCACCTGGGAGGGAGGTGCTTGGTGCTTCTGAGCCTCCGCTGTTCTGGGGACCAAATGACATTGTTGTCCAACTCCTCAGGAGACCCCTTAGAGTGGCCGCTGAGCTGACGTGTTCATTGGCCATTTGCTTTGGGTCTTTGAACCCGACTATCTGCAGTGATGACTCTAGGCAGAGGCTGAATCGCTGCCAGGGTTCCCCCCAGCTCACACATTTCACAGTCACACTGCTTTCTTTTCAGCCTATTAATGCTTTTAGGAATTTAATGGGAACATGTCAGTCATCACAGGTGCAGAAATCGAAACAAATATTCCAGGTGGCATAATTCTTACGTGAACACCCTGTGCTTCCGCTTATATATGTATATATATATATGGCATCATGGATATTAATTATATGCTTTGGATCAAAGTCCAGTGTGACTTTATTTATTGGCGCATGTTTTTCCAGCTTTGGCCATTGGGAGCCCTTTCCATTGGCTCCTATGCCCTTTGGACATAACCTTCTCTCCCTACCCCCATTATTATGACATACCTTCCACTACTGTGAGAGTTTTTGTGTGCTTGCTTGTTTTTGAGCATTTCCTTACTTTCTGGCTCTACTTGTGTATTTCCTACCCCAGACCTAGAATCGGCCATTTCCCAAGGAGCCCAGTTTGTTTTATCAGAGACTGATAGTAGAAACCAAGCTGCGGGTCCTAGATGTGCTCACTGCTCCCGGGATGTCATTGCTCCTAGGCCTTCTCAGTGACGGTGATGAAGTATACGTGTGTGTAAATACTAACCCGCAGAGACCCACACGTGTATAAATATTTGCATAGATATCCATCCGGGCCTATATTAAGCTAACTGTGAATTTAGACTGATGTCCCAGCTGTAACCCATTACCACACTCACCCTATTGAACAGACTTATTTTTTTCAGCCACATTGATTGGCAAGAGGAGGGGATGAATGACGAGGTCCAAAAGTCCATGTCGGTAGAGAGCTGTGGGCTGAGAACACTGGACTTTTCCCTGTGGGCAGTGTGGTCTCACGAGCCAAAGCGACGTGAGGTGGACACAGGTGGACAGAGACTCAGAGATGTGGACTACCCAGAGTGCTTGTGGACCATGACACTGTCACATGCATGTCAGCCTTTGCCCATCTCTCCCTGGGCCTACGTGTCCTTCCTGGTCTCTTGGCTTCCCTGTCCTCCTACAGGAAGCTTTTCCCATGTCACCCCTACTGTGTGCCTTTTCCTCCCACACTCCTGAGCCCCCTGGGTTTATCACATCAGAACGTGCCCATCCCTCCCTCCCTCCCTCCCTCCCTCCCTTCCTTCCTTCCTTCCTTCCTTCCTTCCTTCCTTCCTTCCTTCCTTCCTTCCTTCCTCTCTCTCTCTCTCTTTCTTTTTCTTTCTTTCTTTCTTTCTTTCTTTCTTTCTTTCTTTCTTTCTTTCTTTCAAATTTGACTCTTGCTTATCTGCCCCTCATAAGTAGACCAAACCCTTGAGGGAAGTCCCATGTCACCTCAACAGTGACTCACACAACCCCCGAAACCAAAGAAGGGTTACGTCCATTCAGTTTCTGAGTTTGTCGGGAAAAATCAAGCGGTGGGCAAGACCCATGCCCTGCTTTCTTAGAATTTGATGCACACTGAATGGGAACGAAGGTGTTCACATACAGTGTGGGGGACCCTGTTGGCTTTCTTTTTCTGCAGGAAAACTCATTTGTGTCTCAAACTCGTTTGTCTCCAGGGCCAGGCAGGCAACTCGTGAGCGAGTGATGTGGATCTGGTGGGCAGACCGCAGAGGTTGGTGGGGAACTCGAAGGAACCAGGACGCCCGCTGTGATGTACTGGCCTGGGTGCCCCGCTCAGGTCGGTATCCTATCTGATTGCCCAGGGTCCGTGACTGACTCATTGTTGTAAACGTTTGGCTCTTGACCCTGTGTAGGCCGAGTATAAAGGCAGCAGTGGCCAGTCCACCGCTTCTGATTCTAGCGCCAAAGGACTGCAAGCACATCATGGCCAGATCTGATTGCTCCAAGGGAGACTGGAAGCCCGGGGGTGAGGGGGAGGAGGGTCTTTTCCCTTGCCATCGGCCCCCTGTTCCTGACATTGTCACTGTGGCAACACTTCCTCCCCTGGCAGCAGCGCTTGGTTCCCGGAGCAACAGTGGCTTCCAGCTTGCACTGGCTATTCTCAGAAGTGACACCCCCAGCCAAGACCCCACAGGGCCCACCTGGCTTCCCATAATCCCACTCTTGCCCTCCATCCCTAAGGGGGAGAATGTGCTGTTCTGAGCAGCCACTACTTCTCGGAGGCCTCAGGACCCCCTTTTGCCCTTTCAGTAAATGGTTCTTTATCTGAAATTCTGCTTATTGAAATCACTGATATGCTTCCTCTTCCCAGGTTGAACCCTAAAGAATACACAGGGGTGTATTTTTGTATTTCCCACCCCTGTCTCCTTCGCTCAAGTGAGCTCGAAGCAGGTTTCCAAACTTGTGACTCGGAGGCCCAGAGCGGGCCGCCCCACCGCCCACCTGCGGCCCTGTGCCCGGAAGGGCCACCGGCCTGCATCTGACACTCGCTGCTGGCTTGTCTTCACCTCCTCCTGCCACCGCCCACAACCATGGGCACCCCGGGGGGCTCGCCGGCAGCCCGTTTCCACGGCCTGCTGAGCAGGAGGGGGTGACGCTTTGGGTTTTCCGCACTGAGCGCCGGTCCCCAGGGTGTGCTGGGCTCCTCTGTGTCTGCAGGGGCGTGTGCCTGTGTGGGGTGGAAACAGCCTTGTCAAAATAGACGGGGAAGTGAGGCTAGCCTGGGGAGAAAACATGGGCCGGGGCTTCTTGGGGGGTTTCCTCTGTGCCATTACCCCACAGGAGTTACGTTTGGCATGCTTCCTGCGACCCTTCACACTCCCCCCTTCCTGGCCATTCGCTGTTTTGCCCTTTGCCACAGTATCAATGTCTAAAATTCACCTTTCTGACAGGGCGTGGTGACAGTCCTTTTGTCACTCCCATTGCAGAACCTGTATGTGTCTGTGGGTGCAATGTG
This sequence comes from Canis lupus dingo, assembly GCF_003254725.2. Lineage (NCBI taxonomy): Eukaryota > Metazoa > Chordata > Mammalia > Carnivora > Canidae > Canis > Canis lupus. The sequence goes on from NC_064255.1 coordinate 25,637,707, forward strand.
ATTGATTATAAATCGTGACAGTCCATCATGCTTATTGAATATGGTCATTATGATGGTGAGCTGTCGCAGAAATGGTACATGCATCCCATTCTCCTTACAGTGCTTTCCACTTTACCTTCCTTATTCAGAGCATTGCAGGATGGGCTGCGTGGATTTATTGGCGGTGTGTATTAGTTCGTCAGGGCTGCTGTAACAAAGGACCACCGCCTAAGTGGCTACAGACCAGAAATTCATTCTCTCACAGTTCTTCAGGTTGGAAGCCTGAAATCAAGGGGTCAGCAGGACCAAGTTCCCTCTGAAGGTTCTAGGGAAGAGTCCTTCTTCTTCTCCCAGCCTCTGGTGGCATCTGGCAGTCCTTGGCCTATGTTGGCTTGTGGCTGCAGCTCTCCTGTCTCCACCTCCAGCCTCACATGGGCTTCTCTCTGGTGTGTCTATGTTCAGACTTCCCTTTTCTTACAAGGATTAGGTTTATCCTAGTCAGGATGACTTCATCTTAACTTGACTACTGCAAAGACCCCATTACCAAATACGGTCACGTTCACAGGTACTGGGGGGGGGGGGTTTAGGACTGCAATGTACCTGAACTGGGGACACAGTTCAACTCAAAACGGGATGTAAGAAGAAAATGTTCCAGCTTCAATGTTTTGTTTATTTTATTCCCTTCTGAGAAAATGGGTTCGTTTATGAAGGTTTTATAGGAATACAGGCATTTATGGGTATAATTTTTTTTATAAGATCTTATTTATTTATTTGGGAGAGAGAGAGATAGTGACAGAAATCATGAGGAGGGTGAGGAGCAGAGGGAGAAGCAGAGTCCCTGCCACGCTGGGACCCTCACATGGGGCTCGATCCCCAGACACTGGGATCATGATCTGAGCCGAAGGCAAATAGATGCCCAACCGACTGAGCCACCCAGGCGCCCCTGTGTATAAATTACACACAGAATTTAAATATTTAAGCAAAATTTGGGGGCTATACTCAAACACAAGTGATGAGGGCATACTCAAAGAACACAGTCATCAGGCCACTGGTCTTATTTATAGACTGGCCAAGTTGTAGTCACCTTGGGCGGCCATAACAAAACACCACAGGTAGGGTGGTGTAAACAGCAGGAAATTCATTTTCTCACGGTTCCGAGATGGGAGAGTCCAAGATCGACGTGTAGCTGATTCAATTTCTGGTGAAGAATCTGTTCCTGTCATGCAGATGGGCCCCTTCTTGCTTCCTCACAGAGCGAGAGTGAGAGAGACAATACCCAGGCTCTGTGGTGTCTCTCTTGTAAGTATACTAGGCCTCTGGGCTCCAGGCTCCACCTTTATGACCTCTCTTATCCCTCATTTCCTCCACAAAGGTCTTGTCTCCAAATACAATCCCACTGGGGACTGGGACTTCAGTATAGCATTTCTGGGGAGACACAATTCAGTCCTTATCAGGTTCCATCTTCTGGATTTATTATACAGTCCGATGCCCTTGGCTCTCGTGAATTGCAGCAAAAACCTGGTGCCCGGTAGGGGGGATCCATGGACCCTGACTTCAGTTCCAGCTACAGCTGGTTTTTATCCTGGTATTTTTATCACTTTGTATTTCATTCTGTTTTATCCTCGGTACCTGGGTGCCTTAGGCAAGTTAACTACCCTCTCTGAGCCGTACTTTCCAAATACCAGATGCCTCTCTTCATTTCTTGCTGTCCACATGGGGATAATGCCTACCATGGGGGTTGTTAGAGAAAGGTAAGTGAGGTCACTAAGTAGGTGCTTAGTAGCTGCTGGCAGTTTTCCCTTCTGCCTTCCTCTTCCTCCCCTCTGCCCTCGACGGCTCCTTCGCCCCTGCCTCAGTGGCAGGGGAGCTGTGAGGGGCAGATACTTAGTTCTGACAGTCACTGTCTTTCTCAGCCCCGTTATTTATCGTCCAGCTGTGTCTTGTCTCCATCGCTGACGTCATCATCGGGTATTGAGCTATCACTTTGGTTTTTATTCATGGATTGTCTTGCTCCAAACCAGCTCATAAAGCAGGTCTATAGGGTCTAGCCAGCTTGTATACAGCAGGTGATCGTGACTGAGAATTTATTGGGTTGATCGTGTAGGGGAGAAGGGAGGGCTTTGGCCCTGGTGCCAGTGCTTCACCTTTCTTCATCTCAGAGGAGGCACCAGGCAGCATGAACAAGCTAGCTCTCTTCCCCCTCCTCCCTGCCCACTGCCCAGGGCACAGTCAGCACGAAACAAGGTCTTTATGGTCATAGATAAGAGCCCCAGTGGTACCGTCACAAGGGCATGGGCCTAGAAGTCACATAAACCAGTGGGAGTCCTTAGCCTGGCCCTTAACTGCTGGCAAGGACTTTGGTGGCAAAAATCCCAGTTTTTTTTTTTTTTTTTTTTTTTCAAAATGAAACTAATATTGGTACCAGTCTCAGCAGGTAGCTGTGGAGAGGAAATGAGGGAATGCCTCTGTGCCTCTAGTTTTATAATAGCCCAGGTCTGGAGAACCGCTGCTCTCCAGATGAACTCTGACCTAGGCTTCCAAACCCCAGATGCCTCTCTCATTGCCTAGTTGTTGGACCGTGGCCGAGTTACGTCCTCTCACTGAGTGTCTGCTCTTTGTTACCTGTAAAGGGTAGTAATGCTTTTCTCACAGTTGTTACGAAATGTCCATAAAGTGATGCGAAGCTGGTTATAAAACACAACACAAAGGTTGGGAGTTATCATTAGCAAGTTTGATTGGGAAACTTTCATTACTACATGACTATTGTTTTAGGCTTGTTATTTTGAAGTCTGGAGCTGAGGCCCAGTGGGGATTGGTGCAAATTCAAACTCTTGACTCATTCCCAAATAGCAAATGAGTATGGCATCCTGCAGATACGTTAGAGTCGTTTCTCTGGTATTTTTTGTACATGTGCATGCACTTGGGTCCTTTTTGGCCCAGAGCCCCGCCCTTGTTAAGCCTCAGAAAATACCTCCATGTCCAGATGTCGCTGTGTCCCTTGTTCTCCTGGATCCTGCTCACAGTACCTTGCCCCTGTGCTGGCACAGCCATAGCTGCTTTCCTTTGCTCGTGCATTAGGTATTCTAGCAAGTTGTAGCGATGAACTTGGCAAGGGAAAATGGGTATTCTCCTGCACTGCTGGGGGGCCAGGGTGGTGATGAATCAGACCAACTTTGTTGAAGGAAGGTTTGGCAGGACTTCTAAAAGTTGATAGTGTGTGCGCTCCTGATGAGTCTGTCCTCGAGAAACCATAAAACAAGTTACAAAAGACACTCGCTGTACAACGTTGATGTAATAGCAAGACCTGGAAGATAGCCTCGCTGCTGGACAACCTCCCACTCAGCAGTCACTAGAAAGGGTGCATCAGATCAGGAGGTCCATGGCCTTGGTTTGTCCCATAACTGGTGATAATGACCTTGATCACTCGATGAAGGTCAACCTGGTGTTCTCATCAACTTAGTGTTCGCCAGGTCTCTCCACTGTAAAGTTACTGTTTTTCCCTTTATTATTAATCAGTATCTTGTCGGGAGGTATTTTGAAACTATGTAAATACTGGGTTTCTCATCTTACTTGTACCTGACTAATTTTAGCACCATCCTTGATTATTTGCTTGAAACTGTTTAACTCTTGGTGTTTGCACAACAGTGGTTGTCCATCTCATCATTATTTCTATATTTATCAGTTGGAATCCAAATGGAAGGAAGAGCTTTCTTTTCTTTTCCATTAAAAAAAATTAATTATTCGCATTGGTATAAACGCAGGCGTTTTTATTATATGTAGATCAATAACTACAATTATTATTATTTTTTTTTTTTTGCTCAGTTTTGTCTGGATTTGGCCACTGGGGTGTCCTTCATGTTGAGCTCTATGTCCTTTCAACATTTACTCATCATTTTTTGAGCATTGCCTTACCTCTTGGCACCACGGGATGTTCTCATCGTGTGCTATCTCTACTCCAGCCCTGGAGTCATCCACTGCTTCAATGGAGTTCTTGCCAGAAGCCCATACACTGAAATTAATAATGAGAAAATAGCAGACAGAACCAAATTGAGGCACCTTCTACAAAAGAACTGGTCAGTACTCTTCAAAAATGAAAGACAAAGCAAGACTGAGGAATGATTCCAGATTGCAGGAGACAAAGGGACATGGCAGGTGATTGCCATATGTGGCATATCCGATCCTGGATTGGATTCTGGATTGGATAGAATCTGAATAAAGTCTCTGGATTAAGCAATAGTATTGTGTTATTTTCCTGACACAACTTGGTGATTGTACTGTGGTTACACAAGACATCAATCCTGAGAAATTGCAAGGCTGTGCAAATTCACTGTACTTGTAAACTCTTTTTGGAAGTATGGAATTATTTTAAAGTGAAAAGTTAAAAAACCCAATTTAAATACAAAAAAAAGATAAATTCATATATACCAATATGAAAAGCTGTCCACAATTGGTCCGTTGAAGAATAGTCATCATACTCTTGGTATAGAGTTAGCCCGCTTCTGTAAAACAAGACAACAATATGGTACCTACAGATATTTATCAACACATGGGAGAAATTCTGAGAAGGATACATACTTCTTGTTAACAGACATTTCTGGGAAATGTAATTGGAAGGTGTGAGAAAGTAGGAGCTTTTACTTTTACTTTTTTTTTTTTTTAATAAAGAACATGTTTTGATATGAGTGGAAAGGTATTAAGCACATGAGTTGGGTGTGGATGTACTTCTTCTGCACATGTGTGTTCAGTTTTCATGACCTCCATCCAACTAAGTCTCCATGGCATGTTCCTGCGCACAGGTGGTGCCGCCCAAAAAAGTCTTACCCAGTAAACACTTACCCATTTTTTATATCTACTCTTGGCTTTCCAACGTCTGATCCTTAACAAAGCTATTGGTTGGAGATGCATAGGGGCGCCTGCAGTCCATGCCGGCTAACAGTAAAACCAGCTGACTCATCTTCCCTTTATCCAAGGAAGCTGGTAATTGTTCATCCTTGGAAACTTTAGGGAGAACGTGATTCCTGAGTGTGCATTTCTTCTGATCTTCCCAGAGGAGTATAAATTAGAAATTTGCCAAGTGACAGTCATCATATTTGCTCCTCTAAGGAGCAATGATTAGTTAAGTGATGCTTGATCTCTGTAAACCCAATTAATTAGCAAACCACGATCAGTTCCTCCCAGGGACTTTTAATGATCACTAGGCTTTTGTAGTTGATGTAAAATTTCATGTGCTTGGATTTATGTTTATGTATAGGTTAGTTTTCCCATTTTAGAGCCAATGCTCCTTGATTCAAGAAGGGAGAAGCAAGAACAAAACTAACATCTCTGGAAGCTCTGCTGTGTGCTACTGGCTATTAGAAGTTGATTAGTGTAATCACCCCACTACCAGGTAACATTCCAATTTATCAGGGAGGAAATTGATGCAAAAAGGGGTGCCCTGGAATCTCCAGTGTGTTCACTGGTTTAGCTCCTGCAAGAACTGTCCCATGCCCCTTGCCTGCCTCTTACTCCTCTTGGGTTCATTCTCCAGAATGGTTTTCTGTTTGTTTCCTTCTGCTCACTGGGCTGTCCCATGACTTCTTGCAGCTTTTAAATGTGAGCCTCACTTTTGTGCTCCAGGTTCTTTGCTTTGTTCTGACATAGCGTTTCCGTGGATGGTTCTCTCGGTAATTATTATAATGATGGTGATATTAGTAAATATAGAATATATAGGTGCCTTATCCAGCCCTCACTGTGCTGGGCAAAATGCTGAGCACTCTCTCACACTTTATGCTGTTGCTCCTTCTAGCTACCCAGTGAAGTTTAGGAGCTCACTGTGGGATGGGGGCGTGAAACCCACAGGTTTGTCTAGAAGCCAGAAGCTAAGTCCACTCTGTATGTTCTTTTCATTTCAATATGCACTTAGATAGTTAAGCTCTTGCACTAGGTTTTTGCAAGCAAGTGAACACTGCCAAATAATTTCTCCCACAGCCATTATAGCCACATATTCCCAGACATTATAAATATATGGTTGAACTAATATTCATACACATCACCACTTTATCAATGACATAAGCTAATAATGAAGTATCCCAATATTAAATTACACAGCTGAAAAGCATATAAAATATTAGAGGTCTGCTTACTTCATTAGTAGAAACTTTTTTTTTTTCAACCAAAAGCTATGGAAAAGAAGGGGAAAAGTTCAGTCTTTCAACAAAAAGAATAATCCTCTTCCAGCAAATATGGTAAAAAAAAGAGACAATTTTCAGAAATTCTGTGATCAGAAATGGTTTTAGTTACAATAAAACCATCACATAACAAAGTATCTCAGTCTTTTAAAACGTGTGTGTGTGTGTGTGTGTGTGTGTGTGTGTGTGTGTAAGTTCAGGGTAAGATACAGGTACCATTCTCCCAGAAATTCTTAATAGTCCCCTTTAATTGTTTTTTTAGGTCCTCCCTATCACATTGTACTCAAAGGGCAAATGTTAATTGAACTGTGAGACTTTTTTTGTCTGAAGACATTAAGACTTTAACCAGAGCTCTGGGATGTTTTCAAAATAGATGTGTGTATGTGTGTATACAGCTCTGTCTCGACTTAGGTTTGGCTTATATCCGCATAAAACTATCACGAAGTTGAGGGCGCTTGGGTGGTTCAGTTGGCTAAGTAGCTGCCTTCGGCTCAGGTCATGTTCTCAGGTTCTAGGATCGAGTCCCACATCGGGCTCCCTGCTCAGTGGAGAGTCTGCTTCTCCCTCTACCCATCCCCTCCCCGCTTGTGATCTCTCTCTCTCTCACGCTCAAATAAATAAAATCTTAAATAAAATGATGTTAAATTGAAATACCTTAAGTCAAAAATGTCTGCAATATACCTAACCTACCTCCTGAATACCGTAGCTTAGGTTAGCCTGCCTTAAACGTCCTCAGAACACTTCCAATATTAGCCTCTAGTTGGGCAAAATCATCTGATGGACAGCCTGTTTGATAATAAAGTGTTGGATATCTCATGTAATTTATTGACTGCTCTACTGAAAGTGACAAACAGAATGGTTGTCAGTGTATCAGTTGTCGACCGTTGACCTTTGTGATTGCTAGCTGACTGGGAGCTGTGGCTGCTGCCCAACGCCACAAGAGAGGCTCATGCCGTATGTCCCTAGCCTGGGAAAAGATCCAAGTGCAAAATTACAAGTACGCTTTCTAGTCTACGCATTTCACTTTCACACCATCCGTAAAGTTGAAAAATCGTTAAGTCAAACCATCGTTAAGTTGGGGACTGCCTCCGTGTGTGTGTGTGTGTATGTGTGTGTGTGTGTGTGTGTGTTTAAAACAATATAAGATGATGTTTTAAGAAATACATTTTAAAAAATCTAACACTTGGCAAATCTGACAAAAGCAATGGTTGTGCCCATTCTGATGAATTGTGTATGGATGTGAGCAGTGTAAGCATAAATATGCAGACAAATGTCTTCAGTGTTTGAAATGACCAAGGGGAAGCCACACTATAGCATCCTACTTTTTTTTTAAGAGCATTTATTTATTTATTTATTTATTTATTTATTTATTTATTTATGAGAGACACAGAGGCATAGGCATAAGGAGAAGCAGGCTGAGCCTGATGTGGGACTTGATCCCAGGACCCCAGGATCACGACCTGAGCCAAAGGCAGACGTTCAACCACTGAGCCACCCAGGTGCCCCAGCATCCTACTTTTATGTGAACTAAAAATATGCAATATTTTAGTATAAAATATTTTATTATTAAATTAATGTTAGGATAAATATTAGTATAAAATGTTTTAGGTTACTGAAAATAAAAACAAGTGTTGCACTGCGTATTCTGGCACCCAGTTCCTTTTAAATTTCTTGTCAATAAGATTCTGGCACAGGAAGTAGAGTTGGGTAAGAACCATAGCTCAGTAAGGCATGATTTCAGGAAAGTCCACTGAAAAGGGGAAAGTGCTTTCAAGGCTGAATAGCAACAATCTCTCACTAAATGTTGAGAGAGATTGACAGGAACCCAGAAGTAGATGTTACACTTTGTTCAAGCTGGCGCCCTGTACAACTGCTTTTCTCGACTCTGGTGGAAGCTTCTTTGGATATTCTGCTCATCAAGGATCCACAGAGCAGAGACGTACCTTAAACTGTGTCCTGACTCAAATCCCACTTGAGGTAGCTGAGGGCAGCCTCCTTTTACTGAATGCAACAGCTGTTTCTATGACCTTGCATTGTTGCCTTGGCCTTGTCAGCTATGAGAGACCTTCCACCATGGCACTCACAATTGATGGGGGGTGGCAGTCACCAGCCCTTCCCCAAGACCTGTAGCACCGTGGGCAGCAACACAGCTTTTTCACCAGATTCAATTTTTACAGGATTGAACCTGTCATCAAGACCTGGGATTTGGGTGATGAGTCGTCATCAAAAGGCCAGGCCAGTCCTGTTTGCCCTCTGTTGGCACAAGAACGGCGTCATGTTGCTTCGATGGCTCAGCTCTCTGGGACCCCTGGGGCCCCTGGTTCTCCTTAATCATCCGTGAGTGAGCCTCTGGCATTTAGAGAGACACCATCTTGGCCATCCTTTAGGGAATACAAATTAATTAATTCTGAGGATAAAAGCTGACTTTGGAGAGGTCTTTTTTGCTTGTTATTTGACAAGCTATGTCATTAAGCCTCTACTTAATGTCCTCGGGATGAGGTATTGTGCTCGGGATGAGGGGTGCTGAGAAGTGTGGCATGATCCGTCCACCTTGAAGGATCCCACACCTACAGCAGGAACCAAAATTCAGTTCTGTAGAGGCTGCTGGTTTATCTGTTCCATTCCTGGCTACATCTGCAGCTTATAGCGTGGAGCCTTGTAAGCAAGAGAAGGTGGTCAGTCAGTGGTGAATGGAAGAGAGTCTTCTGATTTCAGCTCAGGCATCACCACCTCTATAATAAAAGCTAATCAAAGGGCACAGCTGTGTTTTCTTGTGACCTCTTTGACTCTCTTGTGAACTTCCTGTCCCTTGCTTATGGCCCATTCTTTCTTATGGGTGCAGGGGCCTCTTATGTGTAGAGACCCTCCTTAGACCAGAAGTGCCTTGAGAGCAGGTAATTCTTATTTGTTTTCTCCACATAAAAAACTAATGCTTTGTAGGCATTGGAGGTACTCAGTGTCTGGATAAGATTTGCTTCTGCTTAGCAAGAGAACCTTTTGGAGGGTTGTCTTATGGACTGAATTGTGTCCCCCTCCCCCAAAATTCATACGGTGAAGCCCTAACCCCCAAAGTGACAGCACTTGGAGATGGGCTCTTTGGGAGGTGTTTTGGTTTAGATGGGGTTGTGAGTGTGGGGCCCCATGATACGATTAGAGTCCTGTATAAGGAGAGAGATCAGAGTACTTAATCTCTCTCTCCCTCCTGCTAATCAGAGGACGTGGCAGGAAGGTAGCCACATGCAACCTAAAGAAAGAGGCCTCAACAGAGCTTAAGCCTGTCAACACCTTGATCTTGGACTTCTGTTTCCAGAACACACAGGAAGGATTGACAGTAGATCCGATGTGTCTTATAAGGACGGCCCCAAGGATCAGAACAAGATGGAGAAGTGAAGAGAACAGGGAGACAGCGGAGTGCAAGGAAATGGAGCCCTTACGGGTGGACTGAGTGGGTCTCAGACAGTGGCCGGGGTCTCATCGCTGGAGAGACCCACGTAGAGGTCACACTGGACAGAGAGGGAATGGGGTGGGAGGAATTGGAGCATCACACTGTGATGCGCCCCTGTGAGGTCCTTGTAGACCCTGGAAACCCGTGGTTAATCATTACACGCACAAGAACAATAGCCTCTCCTTTCTAGGGCATATTACAATTTCCAAAGCATGTTCATATGTATTATGTCACTTGATTGAGCCAACAACCTCGGGGTGGATGCCCAGTGCAAGCTTGATGAAGGAGAGGATGAGTACACGAGCCATTGCTCTGCTGTGGACCACAGAAAAGAACCTGTACGTTAAGTGGTTTCTTGACTCCATAATAAAGGCCAAGCCAGGCTTGAACCCAGATCCCTGCCCTACCCACCACTCTGCCCAACGTCCTCCAAGTTGGCAGCGGTAACACCTTCTCTTTAAATGGTCTTTGTCCGGTGGTGTTTGTTTTCCATCCTAGTGAATTCTTCAGCGTCCAGGTCCCCTCTCATCCTCACAACATGGTTATTCTCATTTTGCAGATGAGAAAACACACTCAGAGAGTCGAGTGACTTACAAGGTCCCCAGCTCCTGCAGGACAGAGCGTTAGGTTTGCAGGCGGTGGGCATCCGTCCTAAGCAGCTGTGAGCCTACTGCTTTGGCGCTGCTGGGCACGCAGTTCTTGGCCACGGGCAGAGTTGACAGGGACCCTGTTTCAGGATACATTCGCAACTCATCCAGGCTAACAGTGGTCCAACAGTCAACCCATTCTTTCTTGTACTCCCATCGGATTTCCAGCAACCTCTTGGCTGGTGTGGGAAGGTAGCAGGTTTGCAGACATCTCCTCAGCCCCATCTGCATCCCATAGTCACCCAGGAGCTTGCAAAGAATATGAGTATCCCAATTCCTGCGTTCCCCACTCCCCCATCTTCTCAACTAGATTTTAGGGGTGCCTGGGTAGCTCAGTTGGTTAAGCGTCTGCCTTTTGCTCAGGTCATGATCACAGGGCTCGGGGTCGAGCTGCACAGGGGCTCCCTGCTCAACGGGGAGTCTGCTTCTCCGTCTCCTCTGCCCTTCCCCCTTGCTCATGTGCTCTCTGTCTGTCTCTCACTCTTCTGTCTCAAATACATAGATAAAATCTTAAAAAAAATAAACTAGGCTTTAACTGGCTGGGGAGGGATCTAGGCTTCGGTGAAGTATCTTCAGGTGGTTTAGCATCACCCAACTAGTGTTGCTGTGGGGCTCCTTTGATGAGACAGGTTCACAGGTAATTGTGATGAGGCATGAAGGCTGGGGTCTGCTCTGTTCCCAGGGCCTGCCTAGCCCCGTGCTGGTGGCTGGCTGCTTTGCCGGAGTGATTCCATTCCTCCTTCCCTCGGACTCTCCTGATTTGAGGCCATGCTCTAGCAAGACACCTTGTGAAGTCACACAACTCTGGTCTTTACCAACTCTGTGCCTCTACCTCTCTCTCTCCTCTGTGAGATAATGATGCTGACTTCCTCATGAGGCCTTGTGCGCATTCACTCTGGGGACCACAACTGGTGAATAGCCAGGGCTCCATGGGACGAGTTGCTATCATTGTGGTAGCTGCGAGTTGTGTGTGTGTGTGTGTGTGTGTGTGTGTGTGTATCACGTTCTTGCTGTTTCCTTCGCGGCAGTTAGCCGCTTTGTCCTGTGTGTAAGCCTAGCACCACGTAGCTATATCTGTATCTATTATGGGATTAGAACCTGTATGTGGCTCCGACCTGATCTGTCTGAAATGATTATCGAGCACTTCTGGGTGCTGGGCAATGGACAAGAGAAAAGCAGTCTCTGCTCCTTGGGGAATTTTGTCTTTGAAGGGGACAGATGATGAACAAAGCTTATAAGAATGTGCAGGGGGTGCTATGGTGAGGCGGGCCAGGTTGCTGTGGAATGTGGAATGAATCAGATGGTCCGAATTCATGCCTGCTCGTTGCGGGGAGACTGCTCCTGCCAGAGCTAATGGCTTCTCCATTATTTCTTTATTTTACACATCTGATGTCCTCAGACTCACTGTGATTACTTATCTGTCCACCCTCAATATTAATCTACAATCATGGCCTTGGGCTTTTAGGAAAAGCATTTTGTTCATTTTTGTATTCCAGTATCCTACCTCCCTTCCTTCCTTCCTTCACTTGGTTCAATTCAGTTCAAGCAACACATCCTGAGAACCTGTGCAAAATCTGGGGTCGCACAGATTCAAAGACCTTTACCTTCTTGTGGGAAAGACGGACATACAGATGCACATGGTTTGGACTATCACAGCTGCTCTGAAGAATGGGAACTGGCGGGATGGTAGGCCCTTGAAAATGTGTGGGTTGGAAGTATATGTGTGTCACCACCTGGTGCACATAGTAGGTATACTTCGAATGCAAGGGGAGTAGCTGGACAGACTAGGTTTCTTTTCTCTGGGAACTGTCCTCAGCTCTGAGCAGAAGGTTAGCTAGTGTTTTGAATCCATGAGCACCTTGTAGGGTTCTGTGCTGGTGCAGAAGCAGCCCTTCCTCATTGGAGCTGCCAGAGAAGGTCCCTAGTCTGTGATAGCCTCAGCTTCTCATCTCTGCTAGAAGTTGACTAATTGTGAGCAGGGAAATGAGGACCTTGAAATGCCCCTGTCTGCACATCTGGCTTCCCTGTCACATCTAGTACTCATTTCTGATAATTGCTTTGGCTTCTGTGAAGCACCACTTCTGGCCATGGGCAGTGCTCATAATAAACTGAACCCAGGACATGGGGGTGGAGAGGTGCGGACCGGGTGGGTGGAAGGGATAGACTTTTTTTTTTTTTTTTTTTTTTTAGCCCATTTCAAAGTTATAAGGCTTTGAGAGTCATTAGCTGTGTCTGTGACCACGTTTGCTTTCTCTGCTTCCACTGGAAATGAAATTCTAGAAGGACTGAACCTGGCTAGGCAAAGGGAATGTGGACAGGGAAGCTGATGACAAATGCAACTTGGTTATTTCTAGAGTGCTTTGTGTTTTTCAGAGTATTTTCCTTGAACCCTTCTTCATCCGGACTCTCAGAGCACTTAGAGAGCTCTTAGCACGTCAGCATCTGGGTCTTAAGCTTCAGAAACTTTCTAAGCACCTAGTGGGAATAACACCTTACTAGCAGTGTAGCCTTGTCAAGGTTTTTTTTTTGTTTTAAATGGGTGAGACTGTTCCTTTCAAGTAAATCTAGATCCTGTAACAAACCTAGATCCTTAGGATTTTAGTAGCTCAGTGCAAAAGATGCCTATTTCTTATTCACAGAACAGCCCCCGGGGGATGTGCCTGGTCAGTGGGTGGCATCTCCTCTGCAGCGATTGGAAGACTCAAGTGTGTTCCATGCTCGTCGTCTGCCATCCTTTCAACGACCTTGAAGTCTACCCAGCTGGCAGAGGAGGGACAAGGAGGTACAGAGGGACACCTACTTCCTAAACACCTCGTCCTGGAAGTGGCATATAGTCACTTCCCTTGCATGCTTTTGATGAGAACTGGGCACATCGTCCCTCCTCGGAAGCGAACAGGTGTGAGATGTGGTCCCTGTCTGGGTGACTGCTCCCCAGGTGTACATGAGTTCTAGAAGGGGCACCATAAACTTGGTGAGCCCTTCTGCCATAAATACCTTGCTTTAGTGTTGCATAAGGGTAAGTTTGGGTTTATGAACACACTATAGAATTATATTTCCCCCTACTCTTTTCTAAGTATCTTCACCTTACAGGGTAATTGGATCTTTTCTGTATATTTGTCTTCAAAGGCTACATGTTTGATATTTGGGGATGGGATTAGGGAGAGGTCTGTCTCTTTCTGCGTCTGTCGCAGTGCTTTGCCCAAAAGTGTTGATGGATTGACAAGTTCATGATGGTTCCTACTGGACTGTGTGGCTACTTGCTTTTCCTTTTTAGAGGTTTCTACCGAGAACTCAACAGAATCTACAAGAAGGCTTGGGTTCAATGTGTGCAAAGGGGTTTTTCGGTAGAATGTGGTCAAGCATAGTGACAGTTTCCTGAGAAAGAAAAAGGGACTCCTGAAGTTTCTCCAGTAATAAGAGCTCACTGGCTGCTCACAGGGGCCCAGGAGCCAAGTGCTCACGTGTGCTGGCTCACTGAGTCCCCTCAACAAACCAAGGCAGGTGCCATACGATCCCCATTCTCTAAAAGAGGATTGTGAGGCTCAACAGCCACTCTGTGCTGTCACCTGGTGGAGTGGAGGCTGGAGATGTGGGGAGCATGCAGGGGAGCATAAGTCCTTTCTATTCTGCACTGCTCCTGGCCTCACCATGGGGTAGGTGAAAGGGTGCCTGGCATATCCTGTCATGGTGTCCCAGATACAGATAGGAGCAAGTCACAGTCCCTGGCCCCAAGGAACTCACAGTTTGGTGGGAATTAAGGTGGTGGTGATAGGATAAATTGTGAAAGCAAGTATAATTGATTCTCATTAGTTGCCGTAGTTATGTTGTATAAAGTAGAGGCAGACACTGAATTAGTGAATTCTGAATCATCACTCCAGGGGGAAGTAGAGGGTTAGGGTCTGGGGGCCTCTGGCCACAACATTTTCACTGACCAATCAATATATAACATTGTGGGGTTTTTTGTTTTTGTTTTTGTTTTTAGATTTTATTTATTTATTCATGAATGAGACGGGGAGGCGGGGTGCAGGGAGGGGCGCAGAGACACAGGCAGAGGGAGAAGCAGGCTCCATGCAGGGAGCCTGACGTGGGACTCGATCCCGGGTCTCCAGGATCATGCCCTGAACTGAAGGCAGTGTTAAACCGCTGAGCCACCTGGGCTGCCCCATTAACTGTTTTATGTGCGTTTCTGATCAAAGGCACTGTCTTTGATACATATTGTTGATTTGTGAGCATTGAACTAACTCACGGCCAAAAGCAGTGTAAGTCATAGTCTGAATGAAGCTTATCTCATACACATCTTTCCTCCAGGAGGCACATCATTGTCTCTGCTCAGGAACACAGTAGTAAGGCTCTGGGCTTAGAGGCCCTTTTCAACAGCGAAACCACCCAGAAAAGAAGTGAAAATGAGGAAAACGTGGCACCACATCGACCTCAGAAAAGAGACTTCTTTATAATACGAGAGCTGAGACAGGAGTAGAGTGTCACCTTGTCCAACCTCAGCGGAGAACATGCAAGTCGGACAGCTCAATTTTTTTTTTTTTTTTTTTTGCCGCCCTGGGAATATCTGAAAATGACTGGGAAAGAGCCATGTACTTAGGGTTACAGAGAAATTTTAGCAAGTAGGCAAATTCACAATTCAGAATCCTGATAGTAGTGAGGATTGACTCTGTATGGCAGTCAAGTGTGAGCCACAGAAACGTGGGGAGCTGCCATTCTGGGGCAGGGTTCTTGCACAGGGTTCCAGAGCTGGTGAGGTCTTACACCAGGGTCTCCAGATTGCTTGTGCAAAGGACCAGAGAGCAAATATTTAAGGCCATGGGGCCTGTGTGGTCTCTGTGGCAGCCGCGCTGTGCCATTATAACACAAAAACAGCCATGGACAATATATAGCAACTGGTCATGACTGTGCTTCAATAAAGCCTCATTTTTGCACACTGAAATCTTCAGATTTTTTTTTCCCCAGCCACTAAAAAATCTCCAAAGCATTCTTACTTCATGGGCCCAACAAACGCAGGTGATGGGGAGATTTGGCCCAAAGGCTGTGGTTTGCCATTCCCTACCTTAGATACTACTAGGTAGGAATGCTTATTAATAATGAAAAAAAAAAAAAAAAAACTAAGTAAGTCAGGAAAGGACAAAGGGTAAAGTTTAAAAGTTCACCTAATTCCCAAGACCCAGAGGTTTCCAAAGACAGCACATATATATATACCCCTCATGGGCATGCTTGGCCACACACATCCATCCGTGTGGTCCTGTAATTAATTTACCCCAGGAGAATATGTGGTGGACATCTCTCTATGTTATTAAGGACAGCTCTCGGTCATAAGCATAATGGCTCACTGTCACTTTTCATAGCTGGGTCATGATTTATGTTAACTTGCCCTTTGCTGGTATCTTTTAGATCACGTTCAATTTTGTTTGTTTGTTTGCTGTCACAAAGGATACAGAATGAATTCTCCTACCTAACTCACCACATCACTGGTGTAAGGGAGATGAAGAGGAGTCCTACCATGCCCTGCCCTCAGGACACTTATAATTCAACAAGCCACACAGGTGTCACGAAGCTGCTGTCCTGGCCCAGACCATGGTAGCTTCCAGAATCAGAGCTCTAGTGCTATGGGGCCTTGCATCCAAAGGGTCCAGCTTCCTGGTCCAGGTGAGACCACCAGGCTCCTGCCTATCTTAGGTTGGCAGCTCCCTTCTGCTTGGGTTCTAGAGCCTCAGAGAACATCAGAAAGGGGACCCCAGAGATCTTCTGGTCATCACCCTACTGCCTCTAGGTGGAAAAACAGAGACTCAGACAGGTCGAAGGAATTTTGGAGAGTCTGAAACAAACTTGGCAAATCTCAAATCCAGATGTCCCTGTCCTGAGTTAAGGCCTCTTGACCCTATTATATCAAGCTCTCAGAGTGCTGTTTCCAAACTTCGTGTGTGGATTTCTCCCAGGCCATGCCAAAGAGACCTTTCAGTGTTCTGGGGCTGTGGTGATGGTGGTGGGTAGGAGAGGTGGTGGGAGGGTTCACGAGACACCTGAATTCCAGCCATCTCGTTCATAATATAGTAAGAATGTGTCAGCCGCCTTCTCCTTCACTTTTTAGCATGAGTGGCTAAAACCTGGACCCCGACTCCCTCGTTTATGTTGGCAGCCAGCCTTGGCCTGTCACCCGGCAGACAGGAGCTGGGGCACGAGTGTTCTCATTTCTCCATGTGTCAGGGATGATGCCACACCTGACCAAGCCGCGGGTTAACTGTCGTATGAGATTAACATAACGATAAAAAATAGGTAGATTTTTTTTTCAGTTACTTTTCAGAATCCCATTGTGCTTATGCACAAAGATGTTGGCCGTCGTATTTGTAAGAGCGAAAAACCAGAAATGGCTTTAATGTCGCAGAGCGTGGGAGTGGCTGGAGGAACTGTAGCACGTGCAGAGAATTCATGAGCCCGCTGCTTGAGCATCCCAGTGATGTGGAGAAAGGGCTACCTTCTGGGAAACAGGGGCAGGATGGAGATTGTTTCCAGGGCAGGGGGCTATGATAAGGAAAGATATAAGTGCCATAAACATTCAGATAAAACGGCCCACGGATCCGCAGTCACATCACGATCAGCTGCTCTATGCCAGGCACCTGGCTGGGGGTGGGCAGAGGCTCTCCCGTGGAAAGGAGCAGCTGTCCATCTGTGCTTCTGTCTCCACCATTAGGCTCCCCGAAGCCCCCAGGAACCCCCGCAGCCTGGCTCTCGGCCGACCCTCTTCGGGACACCGTGTCATGTTGCGTTCACTGATCCGTATGATGGCATGTCCGGCACCACCAGTGACGGCAGGTTCGCTGCTCCGTGTGATGACGCCTTCCCCGCTCCACGGAGTGCTAGCCTGCGTGTTCGTCGTGCTGAGAGGTCACAGAGGGAAAGGGAGCCTTGGAGCAATGCCCCGGGGGATAGAGGCCAGAATGTTCCAGGTGGAAAAAATCTGTGCTCCAGGTGGTGACAGCAGTGAAATCTGGCCACACCAGGGAGTGTCTGCTGCGGGGAGCCTCGGCCAGGCCACCGTCGGGCCTCCCTCCAGCCTGCTGGGCAGTAGCCCCCCTTCCCACGTCCACGCTCCGTGGGCCGCGGTGAGTGTGTTAGCCAGGACGTTACACATGAGAAAGCTTGACGTCGGCTGGGCGACGAGTTGGTGTTGCTGCCTGCAGTTCAGCCCCCCACCCCCACCCCTCCGCCCCCTGAACATTCTCTGGCTGTGACGGCACAGGGGGAAGGGCCGGCGGGCCCCGGAGACGCTCTCCTAGTTGCCTGACATTCCGAGTATGATTCATAATGATTGTAGCAGATGAGGCATGAGGGCCGAGGCTCAGACTGCAGCTGATGGAGGTCTTCTCCCAAGGAAGCGTGCCCAGCCTCCCCGGGGGCCTCCGCCGTCTGGCTGGCCTGGGCCGCCCGGTGCCCAGCAGCGTGGTCAGTGATGAGCGGCCCGTTATGGGGGGGCCACTGTGCGTAGGGGATGATGCTGCAGCCGCGAGAGAGCCCTGAGAATGGGGATCCCAGCAAGCTGGGGTGCGTTTTACGTTCATTACTTTTTAAATATCTGGAAAATAATGAAGAACTATGAAAAAGGCTGTAATTGCACCAATTTTAAAAATTAACAAACGGGGGAGTGAAAAGTGGCCAACCCCACTGTCAAACACCTCCCACCTCTTCCTGAGATAATCCCTATTATCAGTTCGGTCATTTATGCAAACCCAGTGGTGGGCTGTTCAGACTCTTATGAAGGAAAGAAAGCCCCGGATTGTAGGTTTGCCGACATCTGAGGGGTGAGATCCCACCATGGCGATTAAAGATTTAAAATCCATTTTGCACAATTCTTGAATATTTACCAGTTGGCTTCTGTTAAACCCCTGCACTGTCACAAGCAATCACTTTCTTTTTGGCGGCACGAGGGGCGGAAATTGGAAACCCATTACGCATAGTGGTCTGCTTGTCATTTTCATTTCCTGTGTCGCATACCTCTTCCTCAACCAGCGCATGCAGATTCACTTAGCTCATTTCCCTTGCATGGTGGGGTTTCTTCCCTGAAGGTGCACTTTGTTGCTCTTGGAAGGTTCTTGCAGAATCGTCCCACCGGGGGAAGGGAGGGTGACAGCGGATCTTCGCGTTCAGGGAGGCTGGCTCCTGCTGCCCACATCTTAGACCAACTTCGTTGGAGTTCATTGTAGCTCCTGGCCTCTCCCGAACGTGTCATTCTGAGTCTGGAGGCTAAGCACCTCTGATGGTGACACTTGTGTTCACTTTCACTCATCTTTAGGTTCCATTGGATAATCTCATTTTTCTTCTGGGGAGTCTTTCCTGATATTCCTCTCTTTCCCCACACCTGCTTTCTGAGGCTGGGCAGTGGGCCTCTTCCCGGTTTCTTAGAACCCAGGGCTCCCATCTATGATGATGGTCCCCACACTTTATTATTTATTTTACAGGTTTCCTGTAGAGAAGCAGAGAAGCTCTGCCAGCCAGAATAGTACACTCCCCACCCCCCAATGCCTACACCCAAATCTCTGGGGCTGTGCCTATGAAATCGTTACTTTACCTGACAGAGGGGCCTTTGCAGATGGCATTAAGGTGACTAAGCAGTGGGCCCATGCGGAGATTATTCTGGATGATGCAGACAACTTTCTTTGATTGGGATCAGAGAGATCGGCTCCTCCCTTCCCCCAAGAGGAATCAGCCTCCAGTGTGAGAAGGGTTTAGTGTGCTGCTGGTTCCCACATGTAGGGACCCAGGCATGAGGACCGGAGGCAGAAAGGTGGCCCCTGCTGACTGCCAGCAAGGAAAAGGACCCTCAATCCTCAACCACAGGAGACCAAATTCATCCGAGGGCGTGGATGAGTGAACTTGGAAGATGGTCCTCCCCACAGCCTCCCAGTTAAGAGCCAACACCTTGAATCCAGCCCACAGAAGCTGGGATGGAGGCCCCGGCTGTGGCACGTCTGACCTGGAGACTGAGACAGTGCATGTGTGCTATTTGGAGCCACCGTGTTGGGGCATCTGGGTGGCTCAGTGGCTGAGCGTCTGCCCTCCGCTCAGGGCGTGATCCCGGGGTCCTGGGATCGAGCCCCACATCAGGTTCCCCACGGGAAGGCTGCTTCTCCCTCTGCCTATGTCTCTGCCTCTCTCTGTGTGTCTCTCATGAATAAATAAATAAAATCTTAAAAAAAGAAATGAAGCCACCGTGTCTGTAGTGATTTGTTTGTACAGTTGTAGAAAGCTCATGCAGACACAGTGCTTGGGGAGCACAGGTTCCAGACCCTTCTGTTCTAACTTCCAGAATGTGGGCTTCTCCCCAGGAAACCCTCAAGTCTCAGATGTGTGTCTTTCTCCAGCTCAGCTCCCCTGGACTCTGCCCCTTCACCTCTCCTGTGGCCGCCTCCACAAGTCGCCACTTGGTGGATTTTCCACCACAATGTGTGGTTTGGCTCCCGATGTCAGACCCCATGATGCTGTTTCTAAACCTCCTAGGGGGTCTCCCCAACTCCAGGCGTGCCGCTGCCCACCCGTCCTCCCGTCCTCCACAGTGCTGTCCAATGTCCTTTCTGGAGCTCGGCTTTGTCTGTGTCACCCACTTCCCGGTGACAGGCCTCTCTGGGGGTCCTGTTCCCACCGAGTCAGAGGCAGACTCCTCAGCCAGGAACGCCCATGTGTCTCCAGGCTGTGCACCTGCCTCCTGCTCTTGCCCCTTGCGTGCCCCAAGTGTCCCAGTGCTGCAGGGAGGGCCGGGCTCATGTGCAGCCTCCATGGAATCCCCGGAGGCCCCGCCGCTGAGCACTGTATTGCACAGGGCCTGCCCCCCACCAGACCGTAAGTGCGGTAGTCTCACCTTTCCCCCTGCTCCTCATGCGGGGCCGTGGACACGACACCCAGCACCCATGCTTGCCATCTAGTCATGGGACGTCCAGAAGGAAGGAGGAGGGTGACAGGGCATGAGGGCCTGCCCACCATATTAGGCATGGTGCCTGCGGTGCTCATTAAAATACCTCTTCAGTGAGTATTCAGTGGACTCGTTTTTGCACTATTTTAAAATCAATGTCTCTAAGATTGTAAAGCATCTCGAAAGTATTTTTACCACATTTTTTCCAAATATAAAACAGCATTTATATTTGCAGGAGCTACACAGAATGAGTTTGAAGGTGGCCCAAACTGGTGAATAATATTTTACTATGTATAACGTAGTATCGCTGTCGCTAATTTTATAATAGCTAACACATACGGGCTGTGTTTTGATCATCACAGATCAGATTATTTAATAATCGCAACAAGGCTTGGAGTTGGGAGTATGAGTATTCTCATATTTTATGGGTGAAGGGACAGGCACAGACAAAGCAAGTGACTTGCCCAAGGTCACAAGCTAGTTAGTAGCAGAGCCCGATTTCCCACTCCCGCAGTTGGGTGCTGGAGCCCACAGCATCGTGTCCCCTAAGCTGTGCCCCCTCTCTCTAGAGCTGCCATTGTGCTCCACTCATCAGAGGGACATTTCACACGTGCAGCAGGACTTTACCGTGTTCAAGGCTTTCCTCCTCATTCTCACACTGAATAATCACAGGGACATGGGGCTGGTGGCCTTGGTAAGAGCGACGTCCCAGGTGAAATGACCAGGGGTGGAGTCGTTATCGCAGGGAACCCCACTGCATGCCCTTGGGTGCAGATTCCCCAGGACTCCTCATCCTCAGTCTGGTATCCCTTCCCTCACAAGGACGACCCCTCTAAATGCTGCCATCCCCACACCAGGTGGGCAGTTGTTCTAGGCCACTGGAGGTCCTTGCACAGGCCCAGATGGGAAATGATATTTTCTTTAGAATTTCATTTTCAGTCTGTTAGGTTTTCCACTTCTAAGTTCTTCTTTGCAAGGAGAAGGAGGCTCAGTTTGTTCTTTCTTCAATTTTTTCCCCCAAGCTGGAGAAACATGGAGTAGGAAGGAAAAAAAAAAAAAAAGAAAAACAAAACTTCCTTATCCCATCTTAGGGAAGCTTGCCAGAGAGTGTGTCCTGTCAGCTGCTGGCAGGACGCCCATCCTCATCCTCAAAAGCCACGTCCGCAGAGAACATTCTGTAGAGGCAGAGCCAGAGCCAGCACGCAGCCCGGAGGCCTCCCTAGCAGCCCCGGGCATGGACTGCAGGCAGCCGACCCCTCCTTGGAACGTGCCTTCCAAACAGCATCTCCTTGGCTCCAGAATGCCCCTCTGCTGGGAAGCAGCATATTTCCTATTCCCACTTCGAGCACCCTCCCCTCCACCCCCCGCATTAAGTTCCTTTCCCTTCAGTAAAGATGGTCATCACGTTTTTCACACTGGGTGTTGACATTTTGTTCAGTCCCCAAAGGCCTTGACACAGGCACGTGAATCACGCTTCGGAGAAGGTGAGAGATCAAGCTCTAGACTAG
Organism: Canis lupus dingo; assembly: GCF_003254725.2. Taxonomy (NCBI): domain Eukaryota; kingdom Metazoa; phylum Chordata; class Mammalia; order Carnivora; family Canidae; genus Canis; species Canis lupus. The sequence goes on from NC_064255.1 coordinate 25,659,363, forward strand.
GCCAGAATGACGTTCAAATACAGGGCTGGCCCTCGGGCTGGCTGTGGGGCCATGGGCCAGTTGCCTAACCTCTCTGAGGCTCCTTCAGTTCCTTGTCTGCAAAAATGGGGTGGGGGGCATGCGTAGCCCTAGCAAGGCTGTGGAGACCGAAGGCTGGCATGTTCCTTACCTGGTGCATACCGTAGGTCCCAGGGTAGCCGCCTTCTTCATGGCACCCCGTGTTAGGTGGGAAGCTGGCACGAGGAGGTGGGCGGAAAAATGGGAGTTGATGTGACGAAGCCATTTCCCGGCACAAAGGCATCCGAGAGAGGACTTCATGATCTTAATGGCTTTGCTCTAAGGTGCTGGGGTGACAGGGCAAGTTCAAGAACTTTGCTCCCGTCGTTACAGGGGCGCTCAGAGGGTGGGCTGGAGCATCTGGTGGCAAGCAGCACCTCCAGGCAGGATTAATGCTGCTGCGGGTCCGCAGCCGGTGGGCGAGAACATGGGCCCTGGAGTCGCAGTGTCTGCTGACACATCTGGACTCCGCAGCGTGCTAGCCCTGGGACTTGGACACTTCAACGTCTCTGGGCCTTATTTTTCTCACCTGAAAATGATAAGCGATAAAAATACCCCCTGCCTCCGATTATGGGGAGGCGGAGATGCGGTGCTGTCTGTGTGCAGAGCCTGGAGACAGTGCTAGCTGTGTGGGGTGTGAAGCACTGTCAGCTGCTCTAACTACGGATCCACCCCCCACTCTTGCTCGGGCTCACGTGCATGTGATGAGTACATGGGGGGTATATGCGTGCGTGCACGCGTGTTGCACATAATCCTATGTCTCCCCACTGGAGCCTGAGTGCCCTGTAGCCTGGGGCGCACGTGGGCTCCGAAGGGCATGGGGTGATTTGACAGCCACACTCCTTCATCTGTCTTGGGGAGAAGGGTTCGAAGTATGATCCAAGGAGTAACCATATCAGAGTCTCCTGGGGGCGTTTATGACAAATCTCAGCTCCAGGGCTCCCCGCCCAGAACCACTGAACCTGATGTTGGATACCCATTCCGATCCCTGTTTGGCCTTTTCTTTCTGGTCTCAACCCAGCAGGGACAGCAGAGCTGCAGGCCCTGTGCAGGGGTTGGTTTATTGTTGCATGTCCTCATCCCCAGTAAAATGAAGACGTTTTGGGGTGGGGAGCGGGGGAGGACAATTATTTTTTTAGTATATGTGCTGCCGAAAAGAGCATGAGGACAACTAATATGGAACCTTTGCTTGACCTTTATCCCGGGTTTAGGGAGCTTGGAAGATTGCGTTCCTTTCTGTGCGACTGCGTAATTCTCTCTTTCCCCCAAATAGGGCTGCCAGTTGATTCCAGCTCTTTTAACTCCTTGCTGTTTTTTTTTTTTTTTTTTTTTTAATATTTATTCATGAGAAACTCAAAAAGAGAGAGAAAAGCAGAGACACAGGCAGAGGGAGAAGCAGGCTCCATCCAAGGAGCCCGATGTGGGACTCGATCCCAGGACTCCAGGATCACGCCCTGGGCCGAAGGCAGTGCTAAACCCCTGAGCCACCCAGGGATCCCCCTAACTCCCTGCTGTTTGCCCTCATTCCGTATTGGGTAAAGAAGAGAGTTTGGTCACCAGACCTGTGTTAGTTCTCGGCCTGTGAGTCTGTTCTTGGGCAAGGTAGGTGTTCTGTGCGCTCACCAGGGCCATCCATATCTAAGATCCACTGAAGTATCCCTGCCAGGGCTCAGTTGTGGCATCAGGGTCGCTCTCTTGGTGTTGCAAATGGTCCCTGCCTCGCTTCTGTGTCTGTGCCCTAGTGGCAGTGGTGTGGGGCTTAGCACAATCCCAAGTGACCTGAGTTCAAATCCTAACTGGGGCACTTCACTCAGTAACTGTATAAGTGATGTAATTATATGTCTCCTCCTTTTAATGATGTGGTGAATTGACTGCATGAATGGCCCCAGCTCTTCACCCATCCCCTATATCTCTGATGCCAGGCTCGATTTTGTGACTTGCCTTACCCGACGCAAGCAGATACAGATATACTGCAGAGAAAGCTCTGAAGGAGAGTTTCCGTTTACACTGTTGGACCTCCGTCCCCACCAAGGAAGAACATTTCTGGTCCATCTTTCTGATTCCAGGGGGAGGAGGAGAGACACAGAAAACATAACCGAGGTGCTCTGGTGCAACTCTTAGACGACTGGCGAACTCCCAGATCCCTGAGTGAGCCCCACCAAGATCATCAGAGCCACCTGCCTGGCCACCCAGATGCACAGATACTTCGTGTCTATGCCACTGAACTTCTGTTGTTACACAGCATATTTTTGGTGGTAGATACAGTGAGAATATCAATAATAACTGTTAGGTGACTTGCAACCTGCTAGGGCAGGGGTTGCCATAGTATTGCTTACATTCCTTGGCACATCTGATCCTTGTTGAGTGTACAATCTGATAGGGAGAAACCATTAGGAAAGCCCCCTGTGAACCTCCAGCTTACTGCTAGCTCTTCCCAGAATCTGTGTGATGGACTGGGATCAATACTATTCCCCCATTTGTTTGGTTTCCTATAGGAGCAGAGGTGCTTTTTGCTGGATATGCATAGAGAGATCGAGACAGTGAATCAGAGAGAGAGAGAATATGAGTGTGTTGGGGGTGGAGTAGCTAAGGTCCTAGTTTTATGTAAGAAGATGAGGAATCAGTGAGTCTCTGTTGATCCAGCGAGTCTTTTGGGTCCCAAGCCCCAAAGCCAGCCTATTGTATTCCTCAGAAGGAAAACGATTTAACACAGATTATCCTTTTAAGAACTTACCATGGGTGAGAAGCGTCTTGCAGTCCCACTGTTTGGGGCGCTTGCTCCGCACTTGGCACTTCTTGGCCATTCTCACTTGATTCTCACTGCAAGGCTCTGCAAGGAAAAATTGCCCTCCCCACCTTGAAGATGAAGAAACTGCTCAAAGAGTTACCAGAAACCCACAGCCAAGAAGGTAGCAGCACGAATGGCAATATCCAGGGCCATCTGACAGCAAAGACCACCTTTCAACCCCATCACAGTCCGCAGGGATCTCAACAGGCCCCTGGCCCAAGCCCTTCACCCAGTCCATGAGGAAATCTGCCCCCCCGGGGTCCTCCAAGAGCAGAGGCCTGGCTCACACATTGTGAGCAGGTTATCTGACACCCCCTCTAGGGCCTGTGGTGTGTCTGGATGAGACCTTATGGGCCAGTGGCCTCACTGGAGTGTCTTGGTGGGTTTCCACTGAAGGTGTTAGCTGTTTGCAGGTATCCACCTCAGCTCCCCGAAATATGTACAAAGACCTGCAGGTTGCCAGAGCCGCTGGGCGTGTGGGATTTTCACCCCACCAGGAGGCCACAGAGGGAAGCCCCCACTCCCGGCCTACGGTGCCCATCCCCTGCCCACCGCTCGGGCAGTGAGAGCAGGACCAGGGCCAGGCTGGCCTGGCAGGAGGAGGAGGGGGCGCAGCGGGCAGAAGCACGGCTTGGCCCGCCGCCCCGGGCACCTGCTACCCTCCTGTGTTTGCTCAGCGAGTCAGGAGAGGAAGCAGGATGCTTTCCGTTGGGCCCTGGGCGTTCCGGACCTCGGGGGCCAGCTGCTGGGGCTGGCAGCTTCTCCGAGGACCTGTCTCTTGGCCTCTCTGTACCTCCCGCTCTCAGCTACCTGACAGGCAGGTAAAAATCCCAGCACCCCCTAACGTGACCCTGGGAGGAGGCAGGAGGCCCTGCTGGTGTGCGCAGAACAAACACTGGCAAGGGGCCCAGGAGCGCTGCATCAGGCACCTTCAGCCCCCGGAGGGAGCCGGGCCCCCGCTGGCAGCATCCCAGCACCTGCAAACGTCCTGCCTCGCACCATCCCGGCCCCTTTGCCGCGTCAAAAAGTATTTGCTGGAGTTCTGGCAAGGAAAGCACCTCCGGTGGCACACTGGCTGCCTTGGATTAGGCATTCGCGATGATTTAAATTCATCTGGGGTTTCAGGACAGCTCCCTTCCTGTCAGGACCATGTGAGAAACTGGTTCTGAGGCCAGTTCTTACGCAGCGTCGCCATACGCAGCACGTGGAGAGCTTTCTGGTTCGCGGAGACCCGCGTGTCCAGTCTCCCACGCCCCGGGAAGGAAGCATTGCCAGCCGCGTTTTACAGGTGAGGTGTCAAGAGGCCCGGAGACCGTGTACCTCGCCCTGCCCTTACAGGTAGAAAAGGGCCGGAAGCCAGGTCTTCCCCCTGCAAGATCCAGACTTCTTTCGTATTCACTCTTTGGTATTTGGGGTACATTTAAAGAACCTGTGGGTTTTCTCTCCAGGAGGTTTGCACTCCAATAAGATCAGAGTAGAAAGAAAGGAAAGAAGATTTCTCTGGGCTACTTCTTGTCTAGACTCTACTGTGTGGTGTTTCATTTACTTTACTCACGCAGGCTTTGTTCGCCCCCATAACACTCCCAAGACAGCGGGGCTTCCAGAGGCGAAATGTCTTTCCCCACAGTTAAGTAGAGGCAGAAGGTGGAGGCTGACCTCTCTGCCTCCAGAGGCTCTCCTTATCTCCCAGTGTGCCTTGTTGCCTCCTGCAGAGAGCCAGGGTGCTAGTGCTGGCTGGGGGGTGGGGTGGGGGTGATGAGGAAGCTGGTACACCTGGGAAGGCTGAGCAGCAGCCAGAGCTGTGCATGCTCTGCTGGCTTCTTCTCCCTCGAAAGGACTTCTCCTGGGGATCCCTGGGTGGCTCAGCAGTTTAGCGCCTGCCTTTGGCCCAGGGCATGATCCTTGGAGTCTTGGGATCGAATCCTACATCGGGCCCCCTGCATGGAGCCTGCTTCTCCCTCTGCCTGTGTCTCTGCCTCTCTTTCTCTGTGTGTCTCTCATGAATAAATAAATAAAATCTTAAAAAAAAAAAAAGAAAGAAAGAAAAGAAAAGAAAGAAAGGACGGACTTCTTCCAGCCTCTCCACTCCCCAGTCCAGAATCCGGGGTCTGTGGTATGGAACGATAGACCTGGTGGTTCCTCGGTTCTAGTACCCTCGCTTACCCACCGCGGAGATGCTCTGGGGGGAATGCGACAGGCCCCTCCCGTGGAAGGGGCAGCGGAACCTGGGGTAGGCTCCAGGCCCCTGCCTCTGCTCTTGTCCTGTCGGGCCACTCCTGGTCTCTCCCTCGGTTTCCCTTGATCACCCTGAGCCCTCCTCCACGCTGCGGTGGGCCACCTCTGGTGACACCATTGAGCACAAGCTGCTGTGCATGGTACCTCCAGGCCCCTTTACGTGTGGCTGTCCTCTCCAGGAAGAACATGAGGACCTCTCCGGCGGGGACCAGCTGTGTCCGTGTCTTTGGAACTGGCTGGAAGCTGGGGCTCTGAAGTGGCGGGATCCCAGTTCCCTGCCTGTGGCTGAAGGCAAGCTGTGACTCGTCTCCCCAGTTACACGACCACTTCCTTGCCCCCGTGTCCTCTTGGGACAGTCACGGTGGATCCAGGAGTTGGGGCGCCCTGACTATGCCAGCCTTTCTCACTCCACAGGGCACTGGCACTCTGGGAGCTGGAGAGATGCAGCTGGAAGAGCCCGCGCCCGGGGCACGAGGGGTCCCATGCCATGTCACGGGCTTGTCCCCAGCTGCCACCGTGCTGCTGGCTTGGCCGCCACTGCTGCTTACTGAGCACACCCGCGTGGGCCCTCGCTGCTGTGCCTTCTGTCGAGGCTCCGGCTCTCTCATCCCTGAGGGACCCCGGCATCCCACCTACCCAGGCTCACCAAGACAGGGCCCATCACCGGTCCTCCGCACTCCTGAGTGTCGCACAGAGCGGGGGTCAGGCCACCTTAGGTAAGTAAGGAAACGAGTGAATGAATTCTCCAGGTGCAGAGACGCCGCCCTGAGTCCTGTGGATTCCTAACAGGTGCAAGCGGCTGCTCCGAGCTGGCCACCACCTGCCACGACCCAGCTTCCCCATCCTTAGGTTCCTCCTTGCACAGGGGCCACACCTGGGACACTCTGGGGACAGCGCAGTGCTCACCGCAGGCCTCCACCCCCCCAGCCCAGCCCACGTGGCCTCCTTTTGTTCTCTCATCTCCGTTTCAGACAAGCCAGCCAGGCCTGGCCCCCCAGCTTGCTTTGCACACCCCCTGGAAGGTTTGACGGTCAGCCAACCTCGAGCTGGCCCGAGCACACATGGGCCAGGGCTGGTGCCAGGGCCCCGGCCGCCACTGCCCACCTCGCTGGCTCCGGGGCCCATGCATGCAGGCACAGCTGTGCCCGGACATTTGCCCCGACTGGCGTGACCTTCGTCCGGAGTCCTTCCCCAGGCCTGTCATGTAGTAAAGCCCCCGGATAGCCCCCGGCCTCTAGTCCCCGCACGGCAGGGCCTTCAGCAGGAGCAGCCTGGCCGGGCCCTGGGCTCTGAGGAGAAGCAGGACGAGGGGTGGCAGGGAGTAGAAGCAGAGGGCTTGGCTACAGACCTGCATGGAGCGCCCCACTCTGCCGGCTGTGGGACTTACCTGCCTCGCGCCTCAGTTTCTCTCATAAGCGGCAAGAGTAGAACAAACACCTGGTTCACGGACGTCCAGTGAGGAGGAACGAAGTGCTGTGTGTTAGCACATGTAAGCCTGAGATCAACGCTTGCCGGAACACCTTAATATTGGTGAGGTTGCTGAGCCTTTGAGCACCAGGCAGAGCAGGAGGCAGTATGTGAGCCCAGCTTGGCCTCCGGAGGCCTGGACTGGTTCCCTGCACCATTAGGCACCGGCCGCTGTCCCCCTGAGACCACCCAGGTGCTTGGGGGGACAGCTGCCACCTGGACACTTGCCAGGTCTTTGTGGTTCCCTGAGGCACTTAGCAAGCAGGTGCATCCCCCGAGAACAGGGACCGTGCCTGCCCACCTCACTCTTGTCTCCTCAGTACCCGCCGTACGTGTACCCTGTTCAGTCATTGAGTAAATGAACCAAGTTAGGTCCGCTTCCCTCTTGATTGCGTCTTCCCCGCTCACTCCTCCTCCTAGCACTATCTTGTGTGCTCCTGAGGCCAGGACTACATTGGATTAGCTTTGACTCCCTCAGCCTAGGTGCAAGTTGTGGCCCAGAGCCGGTGCTCGGTACGGAAATACTGAATTATGGGTGCAGGGATCTCTCCACTCTGGGTGTCAGGCAGTGCCCTTGCCACAAAGCTTTCCTGAACCCTTTCATCACGTGCAGCAGAGGTCAGTTCCCCGGCCCCGTCCAGTTGCCAGGGAGCTGCCTGCATCACTGGTCCAGGAGCAATTGGACATCAGCCACTGCCTGGCACACCTGCGTTGGCACACCTGGGCTGTTCCAGAACAGACCTCATGGCTGAGGGTTAAGTAACACCAGGAGTGGGTATAAGGCCAGGCACCTCCTCTTTGTGGCTCTCCCGTGCAGCTTGGCGGGTGGCTGGTGGCTGGCAGGGGAGGGACCCTGGCACTGCTGCTCCCTGTATCTGCCGCCAGCAGAGCCTTAGACACCACAGGGATGCCTGCCCAGCTGATTGCACCGCAGAAGACAAAAGCTGCAGAGAGCAGCACAAGGAAAATGCAAACGACCCAGGAACTGGCAGAGAGCTTATCAGCCTGTTTCCTGCTTGTCAGTACGGGTGGGGGAGCGTTCTGGGGCCTGGCCATGGCCTGCACGTGGCACGAGTCCCTGGGGGAGTGGACACGGCACTGCCCTCCGAGTGAGGCAGGTCCCTTTACCTTTCTCAGAGCCCTTCTGAGGATTAGATGAGTTGAGACACTTAATGTGCCTGCAGTGTGGTGGCCTCACTATGGTAACAGCAACGGCCCCGAGAGGGGCACTGAACACGTACTGAGCATCTACTATGTGCTAAACTCCCTTTTAGTTGCTTTGTGTGTATTAACTCATGTAATCTTCATAATGACGCTGCGAGGTCGGTAGTACTATTATCTCCATTTTATAGATGAGAAAACTGAAGCTCAGAGATGTGGGGTTATTTCCCCAAGGTCACACAGCTACCAAGAAGCCAATCTGAAATTCAAACCAGGCCCTCTGGCTGCAGAGCACATGCATATAACCACCTCCCTACATGTTTTTTCCTTCTGCTCTTGAGTCCTACGCTTCGATGTGGTTGATGATGGTGGTGACAACCATTAGGATGCTGGTGGTTGTGGTGGGGGTGGAGGGGACAGTGACGATGGTAGAGCACATGGCCTCGTTTTGTTCATGACTTGCTTCTTCCTGGAATTCCAAACTTATTTGCATATCCGGTCCTCAGAGCAAGCCCGGGAAGGGGAGTAATTTTGAGATCTGAGGAAACTGAGCCTTACAAGGTGGCCAGGATGGACACAACCATGCGGTGACCTCTCTAAGGCCTAGAGCTGGGGGGAGACAGATTGGGGTGGACCCAGAGCTCCCAACCCTGACTTCAAGGGTGGGCACAGGGCTGCGGGAGGCTCTGCTTCACCGTGCCAGGGCCTGGCAGGAAGGGAGATCTGGGGCTATACTGCAGCACAGATAGGGTGGAAAGGTCACCCCCACCCATGTCACCTCTTTGGACGTTCGCTTACTCCCTCAGGATGATAGACTGAGGCTCTACAGTCAATCTGGTGGCAATTGTAGACCCTCTCGTGAAGGTGGTGGGATCATAGCTCTCATTCACAGAGAGCAAGCGCTTGTTTGTCTCATTTAATCTCCACAGTGGCCCTGAGAGGTCATTACTATCATTACTATCATCGTACAGATTGAATTTAAGATTTATTGCCCCAGTAATACCACGTAACAAACAACAGCATCTCACTGGTTCTGATAATAAGGATTTCTTGTTTGCGCATCTGGGCTTTTTGGCCAAGTGGCTCTGCTGATCTTGGCTGGACACCCCCATGTCTGGGCTTGGCTGTGGTTGGTTCGTCTAGTCTATCTGGGGTGTTTGGGGGTGTCTCAGCTCGACTCTGTGTGTCTTTCAACTCCTGGGCCCAGCAGACTAGCCTGGGAATGTCCTTCTGAATGCTGGCACTTCCCTTAAGGGGGTCAGTACTATGACTCCTGAGGCTTCATGGAGCTGGGGCACTTTCTCGAGGCTGCCCAAGCCAAGAAGTGGCTCCGCCACAATTGGAATGTCCACGGCCTCTTTCCTGGGTGCATGTGCAAAAGAGCCCATACCTGTGCCCAGGTGCCATTTGGGGAGGAACGTGCAGCCCGTTCTCAGACACAATGTTTCTTAGAAGCTGGAAGCCAGGAGGAAAAGAAGCTGCAGGACAGCCAAACAGTGCCCTTCCAAGAGGTGAGGCGAGCCCCTTGTTTCCCACAAGCTTCCCTCTGGGTGGCCACCCCAGAGGCTAGACCACAGGGGGCGATTCCTCTTGAGACCCCAGAGCCTCTGGACAAGTCATAGAGAAGCGAGGCCCTTCAGCCATGAAACAGCCACCAGGCTGGGGGCCTCACCGGTGGAATCTCCAGCCTCGAGGATCAAAACCAAGTCAGGGCTCGGATTTTGAAAATGGCTTCAAAGTACCAGATTTCTCATTCAATGGGTAGAGCTGTTGCTCCTCCTCCTTTGCCCCCACTACACCGGCCCAGGGAGTGCTGGCAACACGTTCAGGTTAGCTGTGTGTGTGTGTGTGTGAGTCCACCCAGCCCTCTGACGACAGTGACTGTGGCTCCATCATGTCTCTGTCCTTGTGTCCACCTACGTGCCCGGCACACGTGGAAGTCAACTTGGTAGGCAGAGCAGCTATGTGAATGTCCCTGGATGTGGGATACGCTCAGGTCCTCCGGGGGCTTGGGCTCCAGACCCCCCTGCTCTGGGTGGGACGCTGGAAAGCCCTCCTGTCGCGCCATCTACAGACAAAGCCTGTGGCTCCGGGAGACTCGGTTTGACCCTCCCATTTGGCAGATTTGTGCCCACACGGAAAGAGCCCAGCCTTAGAATTTGACAGACTCGGGAGTCCTTTCTCTGGCTTTTCCCAGCTGGTGGTGACTTTTGCCTCGTGCCTCTATTTCCCCACCTGTAAGATGAACACAGAAACCCACATTTCCTGTTGCCCGATTGGCTGAAAAGAATAGAGATGATTGTTTGCAAAGCTCAGGCACCAGCAGTAGCTATGGTTGTGATGGTCTTTTCTCTGAGAAGGAACCACTCCTGTGGTGTCTTGCCAGGGGAGGGAGGCCGGGGGTTGGCAGCCAAAGCTTTCAGTGGCGAAGGTGCAGTTACCTGGAGGCTTCTCTGGTGGTGCCTTTTCTCTTGCAGTAAAAGTGCCGTCATCAGAACACAGCAGTAAGCCAGCTGGCTACTCCAGCCCTGCCTGGATTCCCAGGAAATCCACTGGAAAGGAGCTGCCTGCTGCCCACTGGCCCGCTGTGCAGGCACCAGTGGCCGTGAGAACACACGGAGACAGGAGAACAAACCCATTGCGCACTGGGGATTTTATCCTCGAGCCCATAAGGTGCGGATACCTTGCAGTTTATAAGTGTTCCCAGGAGGTGCATGCCTGCTAGTTAAGCCTTCTATCACTCCCGCCCTTTGGGGACAGGGGGGCAGCTCAGGCATGATGTAAGACTTTAGGATTGTGTTCCCACCTGGGCCCTTCCTTTTTCTTCCCTGGTTTCTTTTATTCTGCATTTACTGGGCACTTAGTGTCCGGTGGGCACCATGCTGTGTGCTGGGGATATGAGGAGGACTAACAATGTGGTGCGGTAGAAGGACAAGTCAACACATGGGTTTGGCTCCATTACAGACCCCCAAAGATCTCCACGTCCTGATCTCCAACACCCGTGACGGTCACCCTGCGTGGAAGAAGGACTTTGCAGAAGCGATTAAGTTAAGGATCTTGAGATGAGGGACGCCTGGGTGGCTCAGCAGTTGAGCATCCGCCTTTGGCTCAGGGCATGATCTCAGAGTCCCGGGACCTAGTCCCACATCGGGCTTCCTGTGTGAAGCCTGCTTCTCCCTCTGCCTGTGTCTCTGCCTCTCTCTCAGTGTCTCTCATGAATAAATAAAAATCTTTTAAAATTTTTTTAAAATTTACAAAAATTAAAAAATAAAAGGACCTTGAGATGAGGGGATTATCCTGGTGCATCCAAGAGGATCTAATGTAATCTTAAGTGTCTTTAGGAAAGGGATCAGGAGGGAGATGAGACCTGTGACTGTGGAAACAGAACGAAGTGATGCAGCCAGGACCCCAGGACCGCCTACAGCCTCTAGAAATGGAAGACGTAAGGAGCCTACTTTCCCTTGGAGCCTCCAGAAAGAACCAGTTTTGCCGGCACCTTGATTTTAGCCCCTTTAACTTATTTTGGTCTCCCGACCTTCAGACCCGTAAGAGAATGAATTTGTGCTGTTTTTGGTGGTTGATGGTTATGGCAGCAACGGGAAAACTAATATAACATTCATTGCCATATTGAGTGATGAGTGTTAACACTGCTGTTCTTCGGCAACCCCACGTGGCTCAATGGTTCAGAGCAAGATCCCTGGAGTCCCAATGCCCTGGTTCAAGTCTGTTTCCACCTTTCATTGGTTGAGGGGCCTTTTGGCACATCGCCCCTGCCCCATGCCTCCTCCTCCATCAGGGGACACTGGGTGGTGGGGAGGCACTCAGCAGGGCTGCCCAAGTGCCGGGCAACGGTTGGAGAGGCTTCTGGGCTGGGCCTTTTGATAGCAGATGGTAGGACCAGTAGGAGTCGTGGCTTTTATTGGACCAGTCACTGGCCCCTGATCCTCCTTGGGGTAATGCAATTCACAGAAAGCCCCAGTTTTTCCTTTAAGCTACTCTTGAATACAGTAAGCTCCTTTATGGAGTAAAAGTGGCCCCTGCCATGTGCCCATCTTCATAGGATGGAGCAGAGTGTGTGGAGCCCTGCAGGTTTTCCAGGAATCCTGGGTTTAGGCTCCTTTCTTGGGACATTTGGCTTTGATGCTGCTCTGGTTTGTCAGCTGCAGACCCCCTGTCGGGATTCTCACTTGACAACGGGCTGCCTGGACCCCTTTTCTTACAGCTGGATCTGCTCCACCATTACCAGGGGCACAGGGATTGAGGAACCCTAGGCCGTGGGAGGATCTAAGGCTGCTAAGAACCAAGCACTTCTGGGGGCCCTGTGGCAGCCACACTCGAGAAGTTGATGCCCTTGTGCCCATTTTGCAGATTGTGCTCTGCAGATTGTGACTGGGTAACACCATTCTCTCCTCTAATCTAAATGTAGGTTCGGAGGTGAGAGGTCATTCTTGCTGCTATGATTTACTATAGGGTATCATCCCCCACCCACCCACCCCCGAGATAATTTGCCTTTGTTTCTGTGTCATTAACAGTCTGTGTTCTTGATGCCATGTCAGCAGACGGGGTGGAGAGAGAACCTGGAAGCATCTGGGCCATAAGATGAGTCCATCCGGAGGGTAGACCTCAATGCAGTTTTAGCAGAAGTACCAGCTGGGCTGAGAAACCCCGGCCCCTCATTTGTGCCTCACATGACACTCTCCGGGAGGTGACGACAAGCAGCACCTATGTTCACGCTGGAGCATGAGATCAGGGGCTGCAGGGAGGTTCCGGTGGCAGGTGGAAGAGGGGTGTGCAGTCTGCTCCAGGGCAGAGAGGGCCCCGGGTGGTTCCGTGAACACTCACTGTGTCCCGAGGCTATCTCAGGGGGTTCCCCGTAGCCTGTCCATGAAACCTGCCTCTTCCTCTGGGGCGGATGCTTCACCCCTATTTCTCAGATGAAGCAACCCCAGGCCTGGAAACTTAAATATCTGCCAAAGCATTTACCCTACCAAAGGGCAAAGGAGCGAGGGTTCCGCTCGGGTCCTCCTGTCCCTCTGACCCTTCCTTTTAGCACACTCCCACCTTGGGTGAGTGGCTCGCTGATATTGTAAAAGGCAGTTCAGATGCTTAACTGGAAAGTGGGAGAAATGTAAAATACAATGGACCTTGCCTATTTACCCTAATTAAATGAGGAAACAATTTAAACATTGTCATCCATTGCCGTAATGAGGCCAGAGGACAGCAGGTGCGAGTTTGCGCTGCCTGTGGCAATTGGTAGGATGTGTGGAATGGGTTTTGTTAGCATAGTTTGCAAAAATAGCCTTGATGGAGTCTGCGCATTTTCACTCATTTCTCAGTTGTATCCTAAGGGGATAATTCAAAGGAATAGAAAAACCCTATTTTGTGCAAATGCCTATGAAATCATGTTTTTTTTTTTTTTTAACCTTTGATTATGGAACATTTCAAACATCTAAGAAAGTGGAGAGGATAGTATAATGCACACCTATACACACCCCTTGCCTCGTTTTAACAGTTACAAACCTTTGCTTTATTTACTTCATGATTTTGTTTCTAAAATATTTTCAAGTCAATGATAGCGTGATAGTTCATTTCCAGATATTTCAGAGGGACTTTAGTTATGAGAATAAAAAGTTGAAACTAGGGATCCCTGGGTGGTGCAGCAGTTTGGCGCCTGCCTTTGGCCCAGGGCGCGATCCTGGAGACCTGGGATCGAATCCCACATCGGGCTCCCGGTGCATGGAGCCTGCTTCTCCCTCTGCCTGTGTCTCTGCCTCTCTCTCTCTCTCTCTGTGACTATAATAAATAAATAAAAAATTAAAAAAAAAAAGTTGAAACTAAACTGGATTAAGTGGAGAATGGTTAAGTAAATGTGATGATCCATCTGTGGTCCAATATTATGAGACCCTTAAAATTATCATTTTGAAATTCCTATTATAAGATTTCTTGGAGCTCGACGCTTTGCCTTTTTATACAGTTTATCATAGTTTCTAATGATTTCATTGTTGGGTTGTTTGATTAAGGTCTATTTCCCCTACTTACCTGGCAGGGACAGTGTCCTTTCTGCTCACCATTTTTTGTCCCGACTGCCCAGGACGGTGCCTGGGAGACAGCAGGTGTAAAATAAAATTGGTTGAATGAATGCCAAATGAGCATTCTTGAGATCCCTGAAATAACATGCTGAGTGATGCAAGCAAAAGCACATAATCTCATATGAGGACAATGTGGAAATACATATGCATACAGATGACTTCTGGGAAGGCCGCTTCAGGAATCTCAAGTTTTTATGCTCGCATCATGGGAAATATGGGTCAGATTTGCTCTCCTGCTGTTATTTCCCTTATGTTGTGGTCATGCGGTGGTAGCGGCGCAGAGGCTGCCACTGCCACCACGCATCCGGCTTGCTCTGCGCGATGTCAGAGAATAGGAACATCAGCCCGCGTTGGGAAGACTTGGTTTTGAAGTCTCCGCTGTCCTGACAATCTCTGAACCCCGCAGAGCTTAGTTCGTTCCTTCAGCTTGCCACTGTGGTAGAGGTACCTGCCCCTCTGCATTTCTGTAACTGGATGGTGCAGTGATGAATGGATCACAGATGAGAGCACAGTGTAAAATGTCTCCTGAGCGGGCTGCTCCCCAGCTGTCTCCACCGTGACACGCCACCCCACAGAGCTGCCCTGATGCCCGCCTTCCAGCAGAGTCCGCGAGCAGATCCACAGAGTGTGCTGTAGTTAGGGTCTTCTTAGGTGTCCATCTGAAAATCCCTGCTGATAGTAAACGGGAAGGTGATGGCTAATTAACTCCGAGAGCTTCCTCCATGTGCACCCATCTCACTAATTGATGGGTCCATCAGTCATCCAGCGATATTTATTGCACTGGGGCTGTGTGTTCATTAGCCCTTGGCAGCTGCCCACCCTGCCCTGACTCTGGATTTTTTTAAGTGGCAGTAGAGTCTGTGGGCATCTGGCCCTTGGGGTCACCAGGAAGGATGAAGGTGGTTCAGCCAGGGGATGAGGGCCAGGATCATTACCTTATAAGAAGGACTTTTAGTAGAGGAATCCTGGCTGACTCTCCCCTTTTTTCTAGAGGACCCAGGCAAGGTGTTAGAGCCTGTATGAGTTTCCCAGGGTTGCCATAACAAAGTACCACAAACGAGGTGGCTTACACAACAGAAATTTACTCCTTCACAGTTTTGGAGGCCAGAAGGCCAAAGTCAAGGTTTAGTGAGATGCCATGCTCCATCTGAAGGCTCTAGTGGAGGATCCTTCTTGCCTCTTCCTAGTGTCTGGTGTAGCTAGGAATCCTGTAGCTTAGGCTCCTTGGCTTGTGGCCTCCACCCTGGATTTCTTCCCTGTGTGTGTCACCTGCCCCTCTTCCTCCCTATGAGAGCACCAATCATTGGATTTAGGGCCACGCTAATCTGCTATGATCTTATCTCAACTCGATTGCATCTGCAAAGAGCCTATTTCAATAGAAGACCTCATTCATAAGTACTTGGGGTTAGGATTTCAGCATATCCTTTTGGGGGGATCCAGTTCAACCCCTAACAGAATCCAAAGCCAAAGCAATTCCTTTTTCTCTTGAGCAGCAGCCCTGTTCCCCTAAGGACCACTGCTTAGCATGTGTGTAGATGGACCACTTATTTTTCACATGGGCCCTGGATGGGTCCCCTCCTGCTCATTATCCCTTTTGATTCTATAATAACCCTGTCATGCATGTATTCAGGCATGCACAGCATACTTTTTGGCCACCTGGTATGAGCCCAGGCCTATGCCTGGTTCTGGTATACAAGGATATAAAAGGCCAGGGATTTTCAGTTGGTCGAAAACTCTGCGAGAAACTCTACCTTCCTTTCCAGTCTGTACATGCCGAGCAGCAGTCCTTCCTCCTGACCATCAAAACTGCCTTGAGCCATTGCCAAATGTTCCCTGGGGGTGGAGGGTCGGGGGGTGAAAACATCCTCCATTAAGAACCACTGGTTTAGCCTAGCAAGGCCCCACATGTGCAACTCCAGAAATCCCCTTTACTGATTCTCCCTCCTTGCAAGAGAATTGTTTCGAATAAACAAACTTCACTTGTTAGGTGATCCCAGGATTCCACGACCACGCCCTGGGCCTCGGGCAGGCGCTAAACCACTGAGCACCCAGGGATCCCCATTGGGGTTTCTGATCCTTGTCACCAGACTGAGTTGATGCCATTCTGGCTAGTATCAAGCAAAGAAGCTTGACATTTTAGGGCCTGTCTGTGGCCTTATTGAAAAGAAGGTACAGGGGCACTTGGGTGGCTCAGCGGTTGAGCATCTGCCTTAGGCTCAGAATATGATTCCAGGATTCTGGGATCGAGTCCTCCATCAGGCTCCCTGTGTGGAGTCTGCTTCTCCTTCTGCCTGTGTCTCTGCCTCTCTCTCTGTGTCTCTCATGAATAAATAAATAAAATATTAAAAAAAAAAAAAGAAGGTACAGTTGCTGGTAATTTTTCTGACCAGTTGAAAAAAAAATAGCCCAAATACACCCATTGAGGAATCACTGCTATAAATTTCCATTCACTGTCTGAAATCACGTTTTGAATCAAATGTCTGTGGATGGTTCCTCAGAGCTCCAGATTTCTCCCCTTCCTCCTCCGCCCACCTCTCCTTACCTGGCAGCCGCCTGATTCTTCTTTTAAATTGCAATTCAGAGAACAGTGCACACCAGCTGCCTTTGGAAGTCTTTCAAAGACATGAAGACTGTCCCCTCCTCTCCGTGCATTCCTCCCACCCACACTGTCCTCAGATTACTGCCCTAATGCCTTCATGGTCATCGCTTGGGTTATAAGGCCTAGTGGTGCTAGCTAGGCTTTAGGAAATGCCCCCACGTGAGCACTGCAAGATGGGCAGGTGTCCCCTCGGGGAAAAGGCAGGTTGGCCTCAAAAAGGAGAAGAACTTAGGGATGCAGTGGTTCAGAGGGGATTGTGGCCGGGATGTTGGCTCTTCTCTGTTGAGTTGGGGCTTTTGGAGGCTTCTGAGCAGACCTGACTTGCCTTTCAACTGCTCTGTTGAAAATCAACCGAAGGTGACCAAGGTAGGAATAGGTAGACCATGAGGAGGCTCTGGAAGAAATCCTGGGAAGTGATGACAAGGGGGTGTCCACATGGTAGCAGAGGAAATCTCAAGAAAGGATCAGATATGAATGCATCCTGCAGGCAGCAGTTGCTGATGTCTTGGATACAGGGTGTCAGAGGGTGATCCTACAGTTTTACCTTGAGCAACTGGAGAGTGAAGTTTCCATTTATTCATATAAGGGGATCAGTGAGGGGGGCGGGTGGTGGAGATGTTTGATTCATTTGTTTTGCAGGTAGGATTCCACTCGTTATTTTTGAGATGTCCATCAGACATACAAAGATAATGAGGAAGTAGCTGGATGTATGCATCTGAAATATAAAGATTAACTTTGTATGTCAAGAGGTGCCTGGCTGACTCCGTCAGTTAAGCATTCGACTCTTGATTTCAGCTCAGGTCATGATCTCAGGGTCCTAGGATTGAGCCCCCGCAGCAGGGAGTCTGCTTGAAGATTCTCTCTCTCTGCCCCTCCCACTCATTCTCTCTCTCTTTCTCTCTCTCAAATAAGTAAATAAATCTTTTTAAAAAAAATGTGTGTCAAGTTGGCTGGGCCATGGGATCAGGCAATTGGTCAAACAACAGTTCAGATGTAACTGTGAAGGTATTTTTTTGGATGAGATTAACACTGACATCAGAAGACTTGGAATAGAACACCTTACCCTCCATAACGTGGGTGCATCTCATCCAATCAGTTGGATGAGCCCTTAAGGAAAAAAACAAAACAAAACAAAACAAAAAAAACGGAAGGTCTGAGGAAGTGGGAATTGTGCCTCGAACCAAGATGGTCTCAAGACTCCAGCAATAACATGAGCTCTTCCCTGAGTCTCCGGTCTGCTCGCTGGTCTACCCTGCAGATTTTGGACTTGCCAGCCTCTATAACTTTGTGAGCCAGTTCCTTTTATATACTTCTCTTGCTCTGAAGAACCCTGACTAATGTGCATGGAGTAAACGGATAATATTTGGATACATATTTTAGAGTCATATTACTTAAGCCTTGAGACTGGTGTGATCCCCAAGAGGGCAAGCGTGAGCAGAGAGGAGCAGACCATTGGGCTCTCCACCACAAGTCAGGAGATTTAGAAACTCTGTGTAACGTGTGATGTTTACTAAGCACTTACTATGTGTCGGCATCCCCCAGGACTGGTTGCTGATGTCTATCTCATTTGTTCTGGAAGCTTGGGAAATGATCCTGATTGGGCCACCTACTTATGACTGCTATGTTGTGACGTGTCAGCATCTCCAGAGTTCTGGCAGCAGCATGGCACCCGGCTGTTCCTCCTCCTGTCAGAAATTGATTATTCTGGCATCTTCCTTCCGGGACATTTTCAGTTCCCCTGACCTCCAGCCTCCTGAAACCATTTTGTGTCTCCTGATACTGAGTAATTCTATTTATTAAAACATGTGGAGCCTCCTTACTGGCAAGTGTTGGTAAAAATAGTTCTGCAGCCCCAAGGGACAGGGCCATTTGAACTTGGTGACTTGAAAAACGTTTGGTGTGAATAATGAAAAGTGCAGGACCATGGTGATGGTCCCTCAGCCTCTTTGTTCCTTGTTTTCTTTGTGTGGCAAAACGTTTAACCCATATTTTCCAAGAACTGTGTAGGTGGGTTCCTGGGGACAATTAATTTTTGGGGAAGTATTGTTCCTCTGGATGTGGAAATGATGAAGCAAAGAGTAACATTGAGCAAGAATCGTCCCGATGCCGGGCCTAGGCTGGTTATGGTACCGTGTGCTTGGGGCGTAGGAGGCATCGCTTCTGCTTGACTTGGATTTTGGCCTGGCCTCAGGGTGATGACCCTAGAAACCTTGTTCCAGCCAGATGTCAAATGGATCATCTAATGTTTAAGGCTGCAATTGGTTCAAACTGAGAACAGGTGCAGCCTGGCAGCTAGAAGAGACACAAGTCTTTGTGTGAGCAATACCGGGCTCTGGTTTCCAGCCTGCTCCTGGCTTGCTGTGTGACCTTGGGTAAGTGTCCTCACCTCTCTCTGAGCAGCAGTTCTTTGTCTGTGATGAGTTTGGGCTTGGTGATCTCTGGAGGATGAGACGGTGGCCAGTGGGAGGGTACGTGACCCAAATAAAGCCCCCCACCCCACCCTCCTCAAGCACCCAGCCAGCTATTGTAGTGTGGGACCAGGGCTGCTGAGTTAATTTTTGGACCATGGGGTGTAATGAAATTTCCTGAATTTTAGATGTGCACAAGGAATTCAGAAATATTTACAACATCCTGTGGGTGAAACCTGTAGCCGGATAGAGCCCCTAGGTCTTTGGTTTACAGCTGAGTGTGAGTGCGTTGTCCTTCGGGAGTTATCACAGGCTGGGGGCCCGGAGGTGAGGGAAGCTCCTTGGAGTTATTTTGTCTTGAAATCTGTACAAGTAATTTCAAGGAACTGGGGGAGCAAAGCCAGACTGGATGCCGGGTCACGAGATTGCTGTTGCCTAGAGCCCTGGAGGGAGGGCGTGGCCTTCCTTTCATCCTGGGTGGAAATGTCAGCCCGAGGCAGGGGTTGGGTCAGATGATCTCCTTAGGATTTATCGCCAGGTCGCCAGGTCGGGCCTGCAGCCCAGGGACTGGCTCTGCGGACTGCATGGCATTCCGAGCTGCAGAGAATCGAATATTTCAATGTATTCATTTTCCACTGAACAGTATCTCTGATAGATCTTTTGTGGGTATAAGTGCACACACACACACACACACACACACACACCGACACACACACTCCGTGTTCTTTTTTTAACTGCTGCATGATATTCCATAGTTTTCCCCCCAGTGGTTTCGTGGTCATTTTGCGTTTATCCACTTCTCCCTTTAATGTGTACTTCCCATGATTTCATGTCATAGACATTTTCTTTAACCTACACTTCACCTTTTTCCCTCCCCGTCTCCCTTCTTCCTTTTCTCTTTCCCTTGTATCCATCCACGTATAGATCCCTTTATCAGACATGCAGGGCCCACAGGAGCTAGATGTAGGGACAGCGTCTTGAGGCCTTCCCTTCAGGAGCTCTGATCCAATGGGGAGCCAGAGAAGAAGCCCATCATGGTGAATCCCTGGAAGCAAGTTCTTCAGTGTTTTGTTTTTGTTTTGTTTTTTTAAGGATTTTATTTATTTATTCACGAGAGACACAGAGAGAGGCAGAGACACAGGCAGAAAGAGAAGCAGGCTCCATACAGGGAGCCTGATGGAAGATTCGATCCCAGGATCCCAGGGTCACGCCCTGAGCCACAAGCAGATAGATGCTCAACCACTGAGCCACCCAGCTGCCCCTTCAGTGGTCCTTTTAAAGAAGCTTTTCTTGGCCTTCTGGAGTTTGAGAATCTGAGGTAGAAGGTGATCTTTCAAAGGAGTAGTCCGCCTTTGAAGCAATATTAGCATGTCTGCATCTTTGGAATCTTTCAGGACCCTCGTCAGCTGCCCGCCCTCCCCTTTATCCCATTGCTCAGGCAGTGGCTTGAGCAGAATAACACCCAGGCTGGCTCTGGAATGGTGGCCATGGGAAAGGGCAGGGTGCTGTCCTGGCCTGGAGAGGGTGGCTCTTTCCTTTGCGATGGGAGAGAGCAGATCCTGGAACAGTGCTGCACATCAGAAGTCAGTCTAAAATGGACACGGGGCCCCAGGTCTTCTTCCTTGAGGAGATTAAGATGGATACAAAGAGAAGGCAATGTGTTTACAGACACAGAGAAAAGCTGAAAATCAATTTCCTTATTTTCGGGGCATGTAGGTGGCTCAGTGGTTGAGCGTTTGCCTCTGGCTCAGGGCGTGATCTCAGGGTCCTGGGATAGAGTCCCACCTCGGGCTCCCTGCAGGGAGCCTGCTTCTCCCTCTGCCTGTGTCTCTGCTTCTCTGTGTCTCTCCTGAATAAATAAATAAAATCTTTAAAATAAATAAATAAAAATAAATAATTCCTTATTTTCCAAATAGACATAGTTACGTATGTTTTGGGCCAGGAGCCGTGTCTTGGCTTTTCCTTTCATCCTCTATACCTTCAGCTTCTTTTTATTGTGACATCTTGATGGTGGTCACAGGGGTCACTTGCAGAGCAGCAGTCGCCAGCAATTGGAGCTCTAGGAATGGAAGAATTTGCGTATAGCGCTTTGGAGCTTGGGCGTCAGAGTTGGGTTCAGGTACCCACTGAACCGCAGTCCCGTTGAGCGAGTCATGGTAGGTACCTCTGTGTCTCAGCTTGGTCCCATGTAAAATGCGGAAAGGGTCACTGTCTTCCTTCTGGGGGCGCTGGACGGGCTGAGTGAGCCATTCCGCGTGAAACACCTGCCCTCACCCTGGAACCGTGCCCGGTACATGGTACGCACACGCGCGGCTCAAAAGCCTCCTTATCACAGACGCCCTTTCCTGGCCGTGCTGGGTAAACAGCACCCACCTCGGACCCGTCTCCCGTCCCCATTCTTTCTTTATGGATCTCTGGAGCACTCAGCACCATCTGACCTGTTTGCTTATTTGTTTGTGGACTCTCTGCCCCCAACCCCGGTTGAGCCCCACAAATGCAGGGATTCCTATTGTTTCTGTCTAATGATTGTGTCCCTAGGGCACAGGGAGGGACCTGGTGGAATAGATGAGTATCTATTTTCAGAGATAACCTCCAGGCCCAGACTCAGGCACAGAGAGGGAACGTAACCTGCTGAAGACCAGCCGGCTACTGGCCGTTGGTGAATCTGGACCCTGGACCAGTCTGTTTTGTTTTTTTGTTTTGAAGACTTTATTTATTTATTCATGAAAGACACAGAGAGGCAGAGACACAGGCAGAGGGAGAAGCAGGCTCCCTGTAGGGAACCCGATGAGGGGACTCCATCCCAGGACCCCAGGATCACTATCTGAGCTGAAGGCAGAGGCTTAACCGCTGAACCACAGGCATCCCCAGAGTCTGTTTTGTATTTCAGACCATGACGCCTCCCTGCTGGCAAAACAACCAAAACCCAAAAGTAGCTGTTGCCTATAGGACAGTGAGGACGCGGTCAAGGTTAAGTAAAAGCTGCCTGGGGTAGCTGTTCCCTGAACCTGCCCCCAGGCCCCCGTTTGATTGTACCCCAGCCTCTCTTGAGTAATATTCATCAGGGAGTATTAACTTGCCAAGAGAAGAAACCAGCCTAAGAGGGTTACACAGGCATGGTGGCCAGGCCTGTGCGTAGTGGCCGTGCTCAGAGTGAACACGAGTTCGTGCCCCTTCCTAGAGGGCCGGCAGTCCACGTGAAGGCTCCGGCTTGTGAGCTTGTGTAGAAGACATCGGGCACCTCGTGGGAGGCCCATTTCCAGACTCAGTGTGAGCTTCTAAAACATGCCAGACGCTTCTGGTTGTTCAGATGCTTGCTATTACATTTCCCCCAAGCCCGAGGTGGGGCTGCAGGGGTCTTGAGGGTAGAAAATTGTCCCTATTATCTAGACCTTACTCCGGTCGGCCTCTGGTAGGTGTTACTGTTTCCAATTTTTTTTTTCAAAGACTTTATTTATTTATTCATAGAGACACAGAGAGAGACAGAGGCAGAGGGAGAAGCAGGCTCCATGCAGGGAGCCTGACGTGCGACTCGATCTCAGGACTCCAGGATCATGCCCTGGACTGAAGGTAGTGCTAAACCACTGAGCCACCGGGGCTGCCCTATTCCCATTTTTAAGATGAGTAACTGAAGTTCAGGGAGGTGTGAATCCTGAGGCTGAGATTCCGGCCTGGCTCTGCAAGGTCCCAAGCGTCTCACGCCTCTGCTCTGCTCTTCCGATGGTATTATATTTGGATTCAGGTTCCTGTTGTATTTATTGAGCAATAGCCTAGGCCGGGTGCCGTGCCTAATTTTGTTTCTCATTTGCTCCTTTTGGCATTTAAACCTTCTCCAGGTGCGGTCACTGTGGCTGTAAGAAGTGCGTGAGAGAGGTTACTCTGTCTCACTGCCTTTTGACTCTCTGGGCTGTCCCCCTGAGCTGTGGGCAAGGAGCCCAAGTGTTGGAGTAGCACTGTTCTGGATCCGGACCTGAGCCGGCCTCTTAATACTGTGTGATCGCCATCCAGTACTCAGCCTCTCGGAGCCTCAGTTTCCATATTTGTAGAATGGAGCTAGTCCACTTACTTGGAGAGGACACCAAGGATTTGAGATATTAAATATAAAATACAAAGCATGCTGCCTGCTGCACAATTGGCCATCAGGAGTGGTGGCGATTTTGTCGTTGTATTTTAGTACAGGGTTGTACCTAAATGCTACTTCTTTGTATGCCTTGTCTTTGTCCCTCCGGAGGGTGATGACCAGGCCTTATCCATCTTGGCATCCCCACCTTCTAACACCGTTCTCGGCACATGGCTGATTTATGCCCATTGCAGCGTGCACACATGCATGGATGCAAAACCCACCTAACGGGGCCATTCTGGCCGGTTGTCGAGGGACATATTTCCTGTAGTCTTATCCCCGCTTGTCAGATCCAGGCCAGAACAACGGTAGGGTGGTTCCATTGTTCCCAGATAACATTTCCTATCTTAACGTCCCCCTGGGGCCGCCCCTGGCCCCACCCTGCTCTCCTGTCCTATCACTGATCCCCACTTGGACCCTGACAGGTTCCATTCCAGCCTGGCGTGAGGACAGCTTTCATGTGGCAGGCACTGCTCCTTGCCTCCTCCCTACCCTAGGTTACAACAGTTGTGGAAGGGAGACATCTCTCTCTCCAGAACTTTCCATTGTTGCGGGGAGGACCCAGAAAACGTTAAATAAAAATGCTTTATGTTAGCCCGACTCTTCATAATGTGACTTCTGCCTTCCTGCTTGCGCTGCCCAAGACGCCTTGTCTGATTGGCAAATCACTTCTTATCCCTGATCTACCATTGAGAAAGCTGAAGCAGAAAGGGCTGGGGTTCTTAGCATCACTGGTTAGCTAGAGCCTAACCAGTTGCCGGCTCTGTGCACCCAACCAATGCTTTTTCCCCTGCATATGCCTACATGGTGTGTCTGTTGGTATTCTATGGCCTTGTCTGTTTCCAGAAAAGTTTGGATGGCTCTGTCACAATCCTAATGATCCAGAGCACTTTCAGGTTTGCTGGCTCAGTGTGACAGCCTGGGAAGATGTGAGGTGCCCGGGCATCACCCTGTGGGTAAGGAAGCAGAAACCCAGGGAGCCAGGTGCCTTCTGGAGACGACCCAACTCAAGGTGGCGGCACATGCCCCTCTACTGTATTTCCCTTCTTTATTCAGTTTGTCCCTTAGATCAGTTGTTCTCAAACTGGCTATAATGCTGGACTCACCTGAGGAATTTAAAAATCTTGCTGCAGGAATTCCCCATGCCCCCCATCCCCCCAAAGATTCCGACTTGGAGTGGGGCCTGGGCATGGAGGTTATTATCTCCCCCCAGGTGATTCTCTGGTGCAGCAGTGTTGGGAGCCACTGTCTTAGATGGCACCTGCTATGGGGGTGCCGGGAAGCTTGTGAGAAGCTGGCGGTGCTCGAATTCTAGTTCAGACGACAGCTCCAGCCCTCCTAAAGCAACCCTTGACTTAAACCTGCTCACCTTTGCCCAGATTCAGGGCAGCTCTTGTCTCAGAAGAAATGACAGTGCTGAAGGAAGAAACCGGGAGAAGAAGTGAGATTGGGCACAGTCCCCAGAGCTGTCCTGTGCTGTGCCCCTGTCCTGTGCCAGACACAGGTCTGAGCACCGTACACACAGATCAGCTTATCCAATTCACAGTTCACCCAGTAGCACCAAGAGCAGCCTCTGCTGTTATTACCCCCATTTCACAGATGAGAAGACGGGAATAGATAAGCAACTTGCTCAACCTGGTAGTGGCAGAGCTGGGATTTGAAGACAGATTGCAGGCTCTGGAGGCTATTGTTTTAACCACTCTGTCTGTTGCTTCACGGGCTGACCTGGGAACCATGTATACGCAGTCCCGTGTGGCCGAGGGTCCCTTCATGGTGGTGGTAAGGCATAGAGGTAATCTATCACTCTGTTGTTCAAGAGTCTCTAAGACTCCCTATTGTATCCGCAGAGGAAAGCTAAACTCAGCATAGCATGAGGCCTTTCCTTTCCAGCCTGACCACTGGCCACTCCTTCATACTCCCTGTCCCACATGATGTCAAGACATCTGAAAGCCCCTCCCCTCTCTCTGCCCGGTGACCCCCTACTCTTCAATACCTAGCTCAAATATCCTCTTCTCTAACTTGTGCAGTGAGAGTCCATGCCTCCTTCCTCTTTATTCCCAAAGCTCTTGGCCCCTTCATCTATGACCACATGGATCACAGCCTTTCTTTCAAGGCCCTCCAGCAGGTCATGAATCCTTTAGGATGGGGGGGGTCTTCTCTACTCATATTTGTGTGCCCCTCCATGTCCACCGTGGTCTTCAGTGGATACCAGCCTCTCCCAGGTAGGATGACCTCCTTTACCTTAGGTTCTTCTTCATTTCAGCTAGGGAGATAAGTGTTCTTTATCAGAGGATTTTCTGTTTGTAATGGATGCTTCTCTTCGAGATGCCTCGGGCTCCAAATTGCATAATTGATATTTACTGTGTTTTCCCAGGTTGTTGGGCTATGGTTTTTGCAGAGTCCTGAGCTCCTGTGAAGATCTGCTTCTCTCCAGCCTTGGGCTATCTGCATTCTTGAACATCTCCGGGCCCAGAAGGAAAAGAAGAATGCTGAGCAGCTCAGGGAATGGCTTGAATGAAAAGAGGTTGGTACCATGGTTCGTGTGTTCAGCTTGATCCCAGAATGAAACCACTGGGGACCAGAGGAGGAAGGGGCACGATGAGTGGAGGTTTTGGCGACCAGAAGTAAAATATGTTTGTTTCCTCATGTGCTTTTGTGGAACTGGCAGGAGTTGCTCACTAAGGAGCAGGAAGGTCCTTTTAGCAGAGCTCACCAAGGCCTGAGGAGGGTGGGCACACAGGGAGCCACCAGCTTGTCGAGACTTGGCTGCATGAGAAGGATAGAAAAAATCGAGTTTATAAGGCACTGGGCGAATTCTAGGAATTTCTCCTTGAGAAACACAGGCACAGATTCAGATGGTGTGAATAACATCTTCATCTCAATATTGTTGGAAACGTCAAACGATGAGACATGATTTATCAGTATCCAATGTTTCTTTTGTAATCAGATTACTGGATATGTACAGAAACAGGAGAATATGACCCAAACTCAGGAGAAAAAATAGTCAATAGAAAACGGAATAGGGGCACCTGGTGGCTCAGTGGTTGAGTGTCTGCCTTCGGCTCAGGTTGTGATCCCACGGTCCTGGGATCGAGTTCCTCATTGGGCTCCCTGCAGGGAGCTGCCTCTCCCTCTGCCTATGTCTCTGCCTCTCTCTGTGTTTTTTGTGAATAAATAAATAAAATCTTAGAAAAAAAGAAAAAGAAAATGGAATAGAATTGAGCCAGGGTTAAAGTCACACTTGTGTGATCGATTGGTTTTTATTATCATTAAATAGACTATTTTTTGGAGCAGTTTTAGGGTCTCAGAAAAATTAAGTAGAACACACAGAGAGCCCTCACATACCCCTGTTCCCACGTACGCACTCTCAGCATCTCCCACACCAGAGTGGGACACTTGTTACAATTGTCAAATCCACACCGACACCTCATTATCACCCGGACTCCATAGTTCACGTTAGGATTCACTCCTGGTCTTGTAGGTTCCATGACAAATGTGCGACATATACCCACCATTGTACTATCGTGTGCAAGTTTCACTGCTCCACCTGTTCTTGTGTCTTTGTGAGGCACAATCTTTAGAAGCTCCTCAGTTCGGGATTGGTTGATCAAGTCATGGGGTATCCATACAATCGTATACAATGCAGCTGTTAAAAAGAATTTCTGGCTTTATGGAGTAATGTGGAACGATCTTGAAGCGATGTTCACTTTCAAAAAGTATTATCAACCTTAATAATGTTGATTATGAAAGGAGGGCATAAAAGAGCGTAGAGTGTGCAAACAGCTCGTCTAACACACAGCCACCTCTCCCTCATGAGCATCTCTACTTCTTGCACCTACACTTAACACCTTGTGCGTTCTCACCTCTACGCTCACCTGTACGGCCCAGGAACCAGGCCGCTCCGTGAGGGCAGGACGGCTCTGTCCATTGGTAGTACTGTTGCCCAGGCCAGTCCCAGGGCCAGACACCTGGTCGCCATCCGTCAGTATGTGTGAATACACGAAGCCATGAACGGGGGGCGGGAGAGGGGGGGTTCTTTCTACAACTTCCTTCTACCGGCGGTGCTTCATGCACACAGGTGGCTGAGGGGAAAGCCCCAGACGACCCCTCTCTCTCTCCTGCATTCTAGCCCGGCCTCCCCTCCTCTCTCTCTTGAATCTCTGTGCTCTGCAAAGCTTCCTCGTTATTCCAGGTTGTAGAGACACACAACCTGGGGCGAGGCTGGAAGGGGACCTTGGAGACAGTAATGTGTAGTGACACCGTCAGTGTAAGTTGGGCATGTTTGACCTCGCTGGCGAATTTGGTCCTAGGAGCCAGGCGCCCCAGCAGCACGCTGGCGAGTCAGACCTGATGGGCTCCGCATCCCGAGCTCTTGCTTGGCTGCCTCTATGACCTTGGCCGTGTCACTTAACCTTGCTGGATCTCGATTTCCTGATCTGTAAAAGGAAGCTAAAAGTGCTTCTCTCGAGGTTGATCTCGAGGATTCGCTCAGATGGCTAGCGCAAGTGAAAGTGCCCTTTGAGGGAAGACCAGGGGAAAGTGTTTGTCCTGTAGGGAGGAAAGCCAGGAGGGCCCCGTGTTGTCCTCAGGTGCCTCAGCCTTCCCGGGGGGTGCAGGGGGTGGAGTGGGGGGAATCCCCACTGCAAGTCAGGGAAGTTATAATTTGGCTCTTCCTCTTTTATTCATTGCACTTCTCTCGGCCGCCCAGGGCTTTCAGCTTAAGCAAATAAATTATCCTGCTCTGCTGGGCTCTGTGTTCTGTAGCCAGCCATATGTTTGAGCTTGATAGAGATTCTTATCGGGCGGGTAATATTACCCAGCAAGGGATGACATTTCTTATCGGAGGCCCTGAGGAATCAGAGATAGGAGCCCTTTCTTTTTACCGGCAGCCAGGCCTCAATGTGCAGGGCTGGCAGGCAGGGTGGGGGCCGGCCAGGGCGCCAGTGGGCTTGTTGCTCTGCGCCGGGCATCAGCTGGCCCTCACATCCTCCACACGACAACCGCTCCAGCAGCCTGCCTTGTCATTGGAAGTGGGCCGGTGAGATTTTTGCATATGATAGAGGCAGGGCAGGGCAGGGGGTGTGAATGAGGAAGGAAGGAGGGGATGTGAAGATGCTGGATCAGTTGGGGGTAGAGGCCGGGCGCTGACACGTGTGCGGCCTTACCCCTTGAGCGAGGGCCAGGTGGCCTCCTGCTGCAGAGCCCAGGCCTGGGGCCTCTTCCCCAGGCTTCCGCAGAGCGGAGGCAGCCCAGGCCCAAGTACCCACCACGGTGTTGGCTGTGGGAGTAGCGAGGGGCTGGGTCATGCCCCCCGTCCTCCGCCCTGCTCCGTGATGAGGAGGCTGTCCTGTGTGGGTGCAGTGGGGTGGAGGCCACAAGGGGCTCCTGGGCCCTCTGGCTTCTGTTTGGGAGGGAGGGCGGCAGGGGTGGGCAGGGAGGGAGTAAGGTCAGGATATTCATTATCCTCCTCCTGCTGGGTCCCAGACTGATACAGGCCAGGTCTACGCTGAGGCCTCCCCATCTGATTCCCGATTCTGGCAAGTACTCACTGTGCCCTATCAGACAAGTTCTTAACCTCTCGTGCCTTGGTTTCTCTATCCAGGGTGACACCGCTTTTCTTGGTGTCTCCAGCCCCTTGTCTTTGGATCTCAGTGACTTCTGTGTCTCTCTTTTGCCCTGGTACTGGAGGAAGGGGCACTTCCGGGTCCCCGAGGGCCTGAGGCCAGAGCTCCCTGCAGCTGAAGCTCCAGGGTGGGTAGAGGAGGTCAGAGTTGAACACGTGATTTGGGGACCGCAGCCTCTGTTGGGGACACATGCTCAAGGCTCTTCCCCTCCTGATTTTTGGGAAGTCCTGCCCTGTGCAGCCCTGCTCTGCAGTCATAATCTTGCTATCTTCTGAAAGGAAAGGAGAAGTGGTTTCTCCCTCTCCCGGGAGCCTTTCCAACCAGCAGTCCTGCCTCTGCTTCCTTCCTGTTGGCTCCAGGTCCGGCTTCTTTCCATCACTGCCCTGCCCCTCCAGTCCCGCCCCTCGTGGGGTGAGCTGAGCTTCTCAGTCTCGCACCTCAACCCCTGATGGCCAGGTCCAGATTCTGAAAGCACAGCTCTGACCTCATCCCTCCCTGATCAAAAGCAGTCAGACCTCCTAGCGTCCATTAAAGCCCCCCTCAGCGTCACCCCACCCTGTGATCCCATGCTGGGCACCTCTATGACGACTCCTCGCCTACAGGGTTCACTCCTGTCTTTTGAACCGGCCACTATCTTTTCTTTGACTTTTGTACCCGATCCTGTCGTTTCTCTGCCTGAGGGGACCACAGACAGGGCTGGGCTGCCCCCCACCCCCCAGCTCTTCCAGTTCCTGGCTCCATGACGGTGGGCAAGTCACTAAACCAGTCTGAACTTCAGTGTCCTCGACTGTGACATGGGCCGCCAGCTCTGGCGCCAGGGTTCTTCAGAGAAGAGGCTGTCTGAAGGCCCTTGCAGGGGCTTGCCCGATGACAGATGTCCAGGGCGTGAGGGGCTCCCCTCGCCCTAAGTGGCCACCTCTCAGATTACCCAAACCCGGCCTCTACTCAAATTCCATTGCATCATTTGCTTTCCCTCTAGGCTCTTCTGCCTGGAAGTCAAATTCCTCCGTTGGAAAGACTCCATTTGAGCGTCTCATGTCTGGACAGCCGGGATAGACCTTGTCTCCTTGAGCCTGTGTCTGACTTCCCAGCAGGATGGAGATTTCCTGAAGGGCATTGACCACAGTGCGTGGTTCTCAGCTTGGCCATTGATTTGGTGATTGAGCAGTGGACTCCAGGCACTGGAGAGTCATTTGTTCTTTTGTTGAACCACATGTGATTGAATGCACATCTTGTAGTAGGTCTGTGCCTGGCACTGGAACTGGAAGGGAGGCATCCTACGGAGCCCGTCCTCCGGAGAGAAGGTCGCCCTACCAAGAGTGTGCCAGGCATGGACTGCAGATCTGGAGGGATGTGGTCCCTCCCCATAGGTAGCTCAGAACCTGGTGTGGGTTGGGGGGTGTGGGAGGAGTTCCCTGCCCAAGGAGAGGATGCTGTCCTTCAGGTGGATGCTCCCATCCCCTCAGATCAGAGCATGGGGTCCCCTCTCGAGATGCTACTAGTGGTCTTGTCAAGGTGTAGTATATCCAATCTGCAGATGCTTCCCACCTTGGCCTCCCCTTCCCACGGAGGGGGTCAGCTCTGAGGTCAGCAGCACCTTTCATCATGGACCTGGCGCCTTGTTAGGTAAGCTCCTCTAAGAGGGGTGTTCTAGAACGTTCCAGTCTGGCTGATTGTGATGGTGCCTTGAGGGCTCAGGGCAGCTTGTCCCTGAATTGGCCTGGATGTCTCTCCTTACTCACTACTCTTCAGCCACAACAACCTCTGCTGAGTGATACACCCCATTCCTACCCACCTCAGGGCCTTTGCACATGCTACTTCTCTGCTGGGAATGTTCATTCCCTCTTTTTTTGCATGGTGAGCGCTTTCTCACTTTTCACCTCTCCTGTTATTTCCTCCTGCTGTTCTTAGCTTTTCCTTCCTAGCATGATCTATCAGGATACATTTATTTGTATTATTTTACCTGCCTTCCTTCATGAGCCTGCACTCCTGTAAGGGCAAAGACGAGGTCCGTTTCATCTACCGTGGGAAGAACGACAAAAGCCAGTGCTTTGATCAGACTGACCGCGTGCCGGGCACGGTTCTACATGTGAAGTTTGCCCAACACTTAACCCTCATAAGACCCTATTGAGATGTAGATGCTGCCATTGCTTTCATTTTGCAAATGAGTAAACTGAGGCTCAGAGAAGTCAAGCAATATGGCCCAGCTGTCCCATCTAGCAGATAGTAAAGCTAGAATTCAAAACCACACAGTGGCTCCAGGGGCCATGCTCTTAACCCCTGTGGGAGGGGCTACTAATGCTTCTCAGGGGGATGCTCGGTGAGTGGGTGGTACGTGAATCAGAGGGCCACCATCCCACCTCTCAGGGGGGTCCTCACTGCAGCTTCTTGCGCTGGATCCTGGCTGGCAGCACCGTAAGGGGGCAGGCACCCAGAACGAGCCTGGCAGACCCGGATTGAGTCAGGATCCCCCTGTATTAACTAACCGGTGGCTGTGGAAAGCCCTCACCTTACTAGCTGCGATGTTCTTGGCTCCCGTGGGAACAGTGCTGTTCCCCTGGCGCGGTGGTACAGGAGAAGCCGGGAGGTGAGCAGAGGGCTCATGGCACCTACCTGCAAAGTGTCCACTGCCCTTGCCCTCTGAAGGGGCTTCTCATCTCTGGGGAGAATGCCTCATACCCCCTTTAAGGGGAAAGTAGCTGGGAGGGAGGAGATGCCCCCCCTCCAGCAGGGGCTGGCCTGAGCTGGGTGACACAGTTCCTGTAGGACATGGAGAGTGGTCCCCATGCCTCCTCTCATCCTTAGCATGCCCTTGCCATAAATTGGAGCGTTTACTGACTTCCAGTTGCAGGGCCAAGTGTGAGGGCCTTCTGGTGACCCCCCTGCCCATTGCTACAGAGTTGAAGGGCCCCCAGGAGCATCCTGAGTCTCTGGACATAACCATGAAGAGCCGCCACCTCCACTCCAAGGCCTCTCTAAGGAGGCCACAGATGCCCAGAATCGTCGGTGTGACCTTCTGACCCTTTCCAGGAAATGCCTGCCTGGTGCCTTCAAATAAAATTTCTCTATAATGTTGAGTTCTGAGCATCACTTTCCTCTTTTCCTCTCTCCAGATCCCTCCTCCTTCCTGTGTCCTCTCTCCAGGCTCATGAATAGTCCTACCTTACTCCCTGCATCCCCCCGTCCCACATCATGTGGGTATCCCTTTCTCGCTGCATCTCTCACTGCCTCTTTTCCTTACTCTGGCCTTCAGATACACAGCTTTCAAAGGAACCCACATGCTGGCTTCTTGCAAACTGGCCCGCCTCGCTGCAGATCCAGCCCCACCAAGGCAGGAGGAGGGCATTCAGTCCTATGACAGCCATGGACAGCTGACTTACCCTGGGTCATCTGACAGCAGGGCCATGCTGAGAGCCGCAGCTCAGCCTGGCTGCACTTTTGATTGGAAACCTCTCTCAGTGTCTTCCTCTTACTTCTGGAGATCACTGCAGCTCCCGGATGCCACGCCCTCCTGCTCTAGAGACGGTGACCTTTAGAGCCATGGTGTCCCAGCTCCACCACTTAGTAGGTGGAGGTCCTTGACCCGTGTTTTGAAGTTAGACTGGATTTTGATCCTGGCTCCATTATTGACTAGAAATGGGATCCTGGATGAGACTCTCTGCCTTGGTTTCTCATTTGCAAAATGGAACCCTTGACAGTAGTGCCTTTCTGTGGTCGATCGAACTGTGGGTCCCAGTTCTTCACTGCCCCATTATCAGATTACCACGTGCATACCATTGCCGGGGCCTTCAGGTGGGCAGACGTACTTCTCCCCGCCATGGCACATCTTGGCCATGTGGCTTGTTTTGGACCAAGGAGTTTGAGCAGCATAACGGGAGTGGAAGATGCAAGTTGGATGAGGTTGGGCTTCTTTTCTTACGTACCTTTCATTGTGACAACCTGCCTCTGGTAGATAGCCTCCAGGCCACAGAGGATGAGAGACATGGAGCAGATTTGAAATGCACACCTCGTGTGGAGCCGAGCTCAGACAAGCCCTCCTGGGAACCAGCCGACCCCGAGCTGACTAGCAGACGTGTGAGGGAAATAAATGCTTGTTGTCATTTGCCCTGACTTGGGATGTCTTGTTACATGGCGTTCTTGCAGCCTTAGCGGATACTACTACATCACCTCTTAGGGTTATTGTAAGAACTTTAATTAACTGACTGGGTTGGTTCATGTATTCGGCTTCTATTGCTGCTATCTAATAAATTACCACCAACTCAGAGTCCTAAAGCAACGCGGTGTATTATCTTACAATCCCATAGGTTACAAGTCCAACGTGGGTCTCACTGGGTTAAAATCAGTGAACACAGGGCTGCCTCCTTCTGGCGGCTCCAGGGGAGAAGTGTTCTCTTGCCATTCCCGGTTTCTAGAAGCTTCCACATTCATTCCCTGGCTAGCGGCTTCTTCCTCCATCTTCAAAGCCAGCAGGCTAATGCCTGTCTATGCCTTTCTTCCATAGTCCCATCTAACTTTGACTGATTCTTTCTTCTGCCTCCCCCTCCCAGTTTTGGATGCTTCTGGTTATATTAGGCCCACAGAAATAATCCAGGATAATCTATTTTAACACGAGCACATTAACTTTCTTTTCATCTGCCACTTGAATTTACCTTTGCCATGCAACCTAAATAGTCACAGGCTTCAGGGATTAGGGTGTGGGCCTCTACAGGTGGTTGTTACTCTGCAGGCAACTGGATGTTGGGCATTTAGAATGGGGCTTCGAGTGTGCCAAGTACTCATATCGACTGGTATGATTATTAGCCTCAGCGTTCCCATGCATGAGATGAGATGAGATGAGATGAGAGGTGGTCCCATCTGATGTCCACACAGCCTCCTTAGATAGGCTCTGTTGTGCTGGACATGGAGAAATATTCCATCCCTTGGTCCTAGATGG
Organism: Canis lupus dingo; assembly: GCF_003254725.2. Classification (NCBI taxonomy): domain Eukaryota; kingdom Metazoa; phylum Chordata; class Mammalia; order Carnivora; family Canidae; genus Canis; species Canis lupus. The sequence goes on from NC_064255.1 coordinate 25,692,844, forward strand.
ACTGGAGACAGTGGGTTTATGAGGCAGGAAGGGGGTGAGGTCAGTTTCCTAATTGGCTTTGGAGCAACCCAGAGGTTCTTTGGGATGATGATAATGCTCCTGATTAATTATCATGGCAAGGCTCCTATCGTCCTTACTGTCAGTCAGCATAGCCCCACCAGCACGGGACAGGAGGGCCGGGGGAAGCCAGCCAGGGCCAGTCTGTATCTCCATGTGCCCAGCTGGTTCCGTCCTTGCACTTGACACGTCCTTCTGATCTTCCCACATACAATGGATTTCAGGGAAAAAAAAACTTCCTGGCCTGCCTGATACCAACTTGAAGGAAGTAGCTGGCTTTGGTGGGGACAAGGGAACAAAACGCAATGACAGCGATAACCTCTCGCCAGACTTCTGTGTTAATTGAGGAACTGCTGGGTGGCTGCAGGACACGTTCAGAGGTGTGGGTTGAGTGTGAGTTCCTACAGAAGGGGAGTTAGAATTCAGTGTGTGGGAACAGAGTGGGAACAGTGTGGGACTAACCAGTAGGGGAGGAGACCAGCTTTGGGGGTTCCTGGGTTTTAGAGGTTCCATCAGTGACTTACTTGTATTGCCACTGGAAAGTAGATGATGAGCTCCCACAGCATCTTTATGGTGGCAAAGTGGTGATCACTGGACATCCTCCACCCCCACGTCAAAAGTAGATGCTATACAATGACCCATGCTGGATCTGAAGCCACAGAGAGTCATGGAAAGAACTTGACCATTCTTTGGACATCACCAAGCTTGCATGGGGACATGAAGCTCGGAGAGATGACAAATGACCCAAGGTCACTGTTTGGAAGTAAAGCCAGTTCCTAGAACCAACCTCAGTTCCTCCCCTCCTTTTCCAGTTGGCATTCCATGGCGCCATCTTGGTTCCTGTCACCTGTTGATGGAAGCACCTCTGGTCTATTTTAGCCATGCCAGGTGCCTTCTCTAAGCTAATTCCTTGGTGGCTTCGATGTGGTCAGTAGTCTCTCTCACCACATACTTGAGGCACCCCACCTTTTAATGTGACAGGCTCTGATTGCATGTCTCATTTATTTTGCCAATTGTGTGCTCCATGATGGTAAATCATGACTCTGGGCCGGGAATGTGGGGTCCAGTTTTGCAGGGGTAGGAGGCACAGAGTTGGGGAGATGCAGTGTGATGCTTACTTTCATGTGTCAACTTGTCTGGGCCACGGTCTCTAACCATTGTGGATGTGTACACACACGCTATTGGTTCCTTTCTTTGGAGAAATCTGATTGGTACATGCAGTTAGAATGAGTCAGATTTAGGTCCACATCTAAGAACTGCCACCGCCTAGGGAAGGCTATTTGTTTATTTCACTGGGCTTCAGCTTCTTTGTGGGTAAAATGGAAATAATATTAAAATGTGCTATGTGAGTGGTGATAAAGAGTAAATAGGACAGTAAATGTAAAGCACTTAATATGCTGCCCAGCATAGCACTCAACAAATAATGTTGGTTATTGTATTGCAAGCCACATAGTTGCATGAACCAATTGTCTGTGTAACAAACTGCCTGAAAATTTAGTGGCTTAAGACAAGGACCGTTTATTTTTCTCAGTCTTGTAGAGTGGCTGAGCCCTGCCAGGTGGTTCTTCTGCTATACTTGGAGTCCATGTGGCTGCATTCCTGGGGGAGCTCTGTGAGGCTGCATGGGGCCTCAGCTGGGATGATGGGGGCAGCAACTGGGGCCTCTCACTGTCTCTAAGATTTCGCCATCATATCCAGCCTGACCTTCTTTCTCTGTGCGGCCAGATCCTCAAGTGCCTGGTGTGCATGCTGCCCAGCCTCCTGGGGGCAAGGCGCGGAAGCAACACGACATCAGCTCCTTCCCATTCTCCTGCTCAAGGAGTCACAGGTCAGCCCAGATTCAGGGGCAGGAGAAGTGAACCCTAACTCTGGACGGGAGAAACAAGAAACATGCAAACATGCATGTACAGAAATGGGAGGAATTCTTGGCCAGCCTCACTGGACACAGTCAACCCCAGGGCACAAGTTGCTTTCAGAGTTGATGCCTCTCGGCTTCTGCTGTTTAACCCTTGGGTTATCTGTTGTCATCTAATGAGTACCAGCAGGGACTCTGGAGCCAGCCCGTCTTGTTTCGAACCCTGCCTCTGCAGCAGACTCTGTGTGACCTTAGGCAAATTTCTTGTTTCCATGACTCAGGTTCCTCTTTAGGAAAATGGGGACAATATTATTACTTAAGTGGAGCTTGTGTGAGGATATACCTATACGTATATATGCGGGTGTACCTATACACATGTGCACCTGTGTGTGCATGAATCTGCTGGGTGGTTCAGTGGTTGAGCATCTGCCTCTGGCTCAGGGCGTGATCCTGGGGTCCCGGGATTGAGTCCCACATCCGCCTCCCCTCAGGGAGCCTGCTTCTCCCTCTGCCTATGTCTCTGCCTCTCTCATGAATAAATAAATAAAATCTTTTTTTAAAAAAGGAAGAATGTACTTGTATCTGTGCATATACATATGCACACCTAAATGTCTGTCTGTATTTGTGTGTATACATGTACACATACCTGTGAATGCACACATCTGTGTGTTGTGTACTGTGTGTATGAAATTTAGTACATCGCTTTTTTAAAAAGACTATTTATTTATTCATTTGAGAAAGTGAGAGAGTGCAGGGGAAGGAGCAGAGGGAGAGGGACAATCAGACTCCATGCCGAGCGTGGAGCCTGATGCAAGGCTTGATCCCATCATCTTGAGGTCATGACCTGAGCCAAAATCAGGGTTCGGACACTTAACCAACTGAGCCACCCACGTGCCCCTAGTGTAATACCCTTGTTCCTTGTACATTGCTTTTAAGGCTATTTCCCCATATGTACATGTTTGCAGCCTGCCTTGCCCTGGGCCCAGGTCGCGTTCTCCAGAAAATTTCAAAGTTGGGCGTGAAAGCTGGTGCCCAGCTGGAATTGGGAGTGAGCCCTTCCCAGGCCAACACCTGGTGCCCTCACTGCAGGAGCAATTCCCTCACCCGTCCTTGAGAAGTTGCAGAGAGACACACATGCAGTCAGGATCTTAGAGGAGTGCAGAGCACAGGGCTGGTTTCAAATTTGAAGTTTCGGTCTAATTTAACATTTCCACCTCACAGAGAAAGATATGACCTCCTTGCTTCACCTTCTCCAGGCTGAGCCAAGGTCAGGGTTAGCTCTGCGTGGTCAGACCACCCCGGGCCTCCATCCCTTGCTTCATTATGAGCTGATTTCCCCCAGGGTACAGCTTCTGAGCCCTGTGACCCTGCTGCTTTGTTCCCTGGGTCTTCCCACCAGAGGAAAAAAGAAAACAAAACAGCACTGTCATTTATTGAACATCTATGCTTTATACATATGTTGCTCTAATTATTACCCTGCAGGAAAGATATTATTATCCTGAAGCTAGGATATAATAATCAATGCACGAAAAGAGCCAGCATTTAAACCTTTGTCCACCTAACTGGAGAGCCTTTTCTCTTTACTATACCCGACATGAGATACGTAGGGTTTCTTTTCAAGGCCATAGGTCCTAAATACTTCCGTTGAACGTCTGTCAACAAAATCTTGCAGAGAAAGTGTTTCAATTTAAAAATGTACAGACTGTCCTTAGGGTTACAAACAGGTTCCAGAGAGTCGGGAGCTGCCCTGGTGCTGGCCGAGTTGGAAGCCACAGAAGGCGTGGGGCCGGCCAGGGTGCGGTGACAGGGAATCACACTGCCCACTGCCTTTCTCAGTGGAGTCTTTCAGTGGTAAACATGTTTACTTCTCCATCCTTGGCACCCATCATGATTTAAATTCCAGGTTGTCAACCCTTGTAGAAAGGGGTTCAGATCTTGGCGTTCAATCACTCCTGTCGTGTGCACAGGGCTTGGCCATTGCAGAGTGCCTCGCCAACCTCAGTGGCTCCACACAGCTGCCCGGGGAGGGTCTCAGCCTGGAAAATGAGAAAGATGAAGGCTCGGGGCCTCACACTGAGCCCGAACACGAGGCTGCTCCCGGCTCCCAGGAGCCCTCTGATCAGTAGGTCATTAGCTGAGACTATGTCAAGTCATGGAGGCTGCCTCCAAGGTCTAGGACAAGGTGTCTCCCTTCCCCGTGATCTGGTGTTCCCTCTGCAAACCCCATGGAACTGCAAACCCTCCTGAGCGCACTGATGTCTTCCCCTGACCAGCCGCCCACGAAACGAGGAGCTCCATGTGCCTCGTCTCTCTCCGTCTTCAGCGCATCCCCCAGTCCCCGCTCGCGGCGGACCCTTCGGAGGCCCTGGGTGAATGAATCGGTAGCACTTTGCTTTAGCGATCAGGTTGCTTTGGAGACTTGAACTCCTCTCCGGCCACCAGCTGTCCTTCATTTCTTCTCACAAAGCACCGAGGATCTGTTCCAGAAACCCCTCCAAATGCAGACACACAAAAGGAGGAGGCTAAAAACGCATCTGTCATCATCCTTCAGGGGTGACTGAGTAAGAGGACCGATGTATATGCATGAGCCCATGCGTACGCTTGTGACAACGGGAGTGCACCTGTTGGCTTGCACAGGGCTCTGTCCCTGAATCCATGCTCCACGTCCCTCCACATCAGCATGCACACTCCTGCTCCTTCACCACCTGATTGCTCGGACACACGGCTTTGCCACTGTTCAGACCAAGTGCCAGAGGCCTTCCAGTTTTTCTGGAGCGTCTGGCCACTTGCGAATTCAGCCCTCGCACTACCACAAACCGCGCTTCCGTGAATATTCTTCTAGTTACATCTTCGCGACTGTATTTTCCTATTTTATGAGGATAGATTCCCATAAAACGGAAGAGGCTGTTCAGCTTGCTGCGTGGCCTTCGGGAGGTTTGGACTCGTTTCTTCCTCCACCACCGTATCTGACACTGTCACGTCCCTGAGCCCTCCGCAACAGGGAGCCGGGGCGGACGTGCTTTTTCTAGCCTCTTCTCTTTGACGCTTGGCACAGCACCAGACACATGGCCACTGTTCCCAACTGCCATGTCCCCCTTCATCGGAGGACCTCCCTCACCGTGAGCTGTGTAATACCCTTGTTCCTCCTTCCAGGCCTTGCTTTCGGTAACAAATGTCTCAAATTAATTAAATCATGATTTGTGGTGTTTGGAGCGGAGCCTGAGTGGGTCTGGTTCCCTGTTGTGTCCTGGCAGCCGGCACAGCATTCTGTAACGGTCAGAAGCAAGAGCTCACGACAGAAAGACCTGGATTTACCATCACCCCGTCCCTTTGCTGACCTGGGTCTTGGTTTTCTCATCTGAGCGATCACGTTACCTGCCTACAAGCAAGGGGAGATTTAAATGAGATACGGCACATGGAGAGCCAACGCACAGTGTAACACGTGGCAGAGGCTTGGCTCTCGTTGCCTGGGGTGTGGTTCGTGGGTGCTGGGTGCCTACTACGTGCCAGGCGGTGTTCCAAGTGCTTTACATCAGAGGCTGGCAAACCGCCACTCACAGGCCAGGTCAGGCCCACCGCCTTTTTTTGGTCCAATGCATTCCCAAAGAGTTGGGAAAAATAATCAAAAGAAGGATCCTATTTTCAGACCCATGAAAATTGCCTGCAATCGGGTTTCATTGTCCATAAATAAAGTTTTATTGGAACACAGCATGTCCTTTCTTTTAGGTGTTGTCTGTGCTGGCTTTGATGCTCTGATCGAAGATGAGTAGCTGGTGCTCTGATTGTGAAGATGGCATGGTCCACAGTGCCCCAGAATATTCTCTGTCTGGCTCCTCGTAGGCCGAGTCTCGTGTGAACCCACCTAATCCTGCATTGGGCAGGCTGTGACTGCCACCAGTTCTCACCATGCACATGGGGAGTGAGGTTAAGAAACTGCCCGAAGTCATACACAGCTTGTAGGTGGTAGAGTGTGGGTTTGGTTTCCCGAGCTGGGGCTCCTAATGGTTCCACCGTAGGGCAGGTTATTGGTCTTTGCAGGGGAGGGACATGAGGCAGGAAGAGGCAAAGGCATGCATCTGTGAGTAGTAGAATCCATTGGATTGAGAACCAGAGTTCTTGACCTTTCTCTCATAAGGAGCTCTTACCCTCCCCACCCACCACCGTCTCCTGGGGTCACCTCCTAAACACACAACCAAACATGCAGAGGCATTTATTATGCCCCCCAAAATGTAATCATATGAGGTCACAGAGATAATACAGCAAGACTAGTTATGATTATGTGCTTTCTACTAATACCAACTTAGCAATTGTTGGTGGAATGAGTGAATAAATAAAGTGAATCGCTCCTGGACTCTTCAGAATTTAGATTCTGGAGATATAGGACAGGGGCTCCTGGGAAAAGCAGTAAACTCCAGGACATTCTCGTGGGAAGGAGACCATCCTGGACCATAGTCACGTTCCCCCTAGATGGCACAGGGTTCTTGGGCTGCAGTGCCAAAACACTTCTGTTAAAATCCCACTGAAGAAGAAGAAAGATTCTCTTTCCCGTGAAGAAAGATTCTCTTTCCCGTGTATCATAACTGGCTCCGCTTTGGGTGATTCTGAATGTTTGGTTTCTTTAAACGGCTTTGCTGAGATGCAGTTCATGTATCATACAATTTACCAATCCTAGAACATTTGACTACCTCAGAAAGAAAATCTGTCCCCACTAGCTATCACCTCCTCCCAATCCTCTTCCCCCTGCTCCCCAGGGGGAACCTAGAATTTCTGTCCTGATGAATTTGCCTATTCTGAAGTCTCACACAGATGAAATCCTACACTACATGGACTTCTGGGACTGGCTTCTTTCACTTCACATGATGTTTTCAGGGTCCATCCACGTTGTATTGTGCGTCTGAGCTTCATGCCTTTCTATGTCTTAGTAATATTCCATTGTTCGAATGGACCGCATTTCATTTTGTTCTTTCATCGGTAGATGGACGTTGGGTTGTTTCCAGTTTGGAGTTATTATGAATCATGAATGCTTCTCTGAAGATTCATGTACAAGGTTTTGAGTGGATGTGCATTTACATTTCCTTGAGTATATATACCTAGGAGTGGAATCGCTGGGTCATGTGGTAGCTCTCTCTGTAACCTTTTGAGGAACTACCAGACTGTTTTCCAAAGCTCCTACGCTGGTTTTCGTGCCCACTAAGACCTGCGTGTTCTTGCTCATCATTCATGCCCATCTTCACAAATCACAAGATTCCGTTTATGTGAACTTTTGGAGCACACAAAATTTATGAATGGTGCTGGAAATCAGCACAGTGGTTTCAAACGCCTGGAGGAGGACAGAGACGATTGGAAAACTCACAGGGACCTTTCTGGGTGAGGGGAATGTTTTGTATCTTGGTGATTTGGTGTTTTTGGTACATGCATTTGTCAAAACTCATCAAACTGTTCACTACAGATCTGGATGTCTCACTGTTAATTGAGCCTGAATTTAAAAAAAATGAAAAAAAAATGAAAAAAGCATAAGTGGAGAAGAAAAACAAAAATAATGTAAGTTATCTCCAGCCATGACTTATCTTGCCCACCTTCCCCTGGACAGAGGGCCTGTACCTGGCAGGCAAGGCCAAGTGTGAGAGGTTTTTAATTGATGTGATTAACTGCGTCTCAATAGGGAGCCTCGTTAACACCAAAAGGGAGGAAAGGAAGTTATTTTTCACTCTCCTAACTAGGAGAAGGCTGGAAGGGAGTTGTAGGGGGTGCTTGGAGGGCTGGTCCCTGCAATGGGGGAGGGGCATTGGGAGATCTTGTGCCAGGTCCCTCTGACTAGTAGAACTGCATTTCCCTTGGCATTAAGATACTTTTTGCATGGGGGGTGGGGACGGGCAACATTTTCTCTGTTGTTGCAAAATCTAGTCTCCATTTTCATCTATGGAAAGGAGGAAACCAACCCTGATTTTTTTTTGGAGGGTGGGGTATGTTTTTCAAAGCTGCATCATTCACCAGAACACACTTCTGTCTAGAGAGAACACTCTTTAACCCTTCCTTAATGCATTAGTGGCTGATGAACAGACAATAACAGGAAATACACACAAAAAAAGAAGTGAAAGGTTTTATCTCCCCCTTGGACTCTGCAGAGAAATTTATGGATGGATATAAACTCACAGAAGATCAGGAGTGGACCAACATTGTTAATTGCCGGGAAAAATGTTTTATAAAATTGCAAAAATCGTATCATTTTATTTGTGGGCTAGAACAACAGCCTAGGAGTATAAATGCCATTATTTTTTGGAGGATGAGATTATACTGTGATTTTTTTTTCCTATTGCTAATCTGTGATTTGTTTTTTTCCAATGACGTTTATTGCTTGTGAGTCCAATTGTTTGTTAAGGAGTTATTTTGGTTTCCATAGGCTTGCTCGGCCCTCCCCACCATGCTCCCAGGTTATGAACTTTAAGACAGCACTGACTAAGGATCAAACACGAACTTCGGGGTTAGCCAGATCAGGGTTCAATCTTGTAGGATCATAAGCAAGTCTGTGTGTCTTGGTTTCCCCCTCAGAAGAATGGAACTGGTCACGCTCTCGCTGATCGAGATGGGAACACTCCAGCGCAGTACTTGGCCCCTCCTGTCCACTCACTACTTTTCCACCCCCCTCTCAGCATGATCCCTTCCTGGTACCTTGGAACCTAGCACTCAGCATTGTGGTCCAGGCGACTCCTGATTGCCGAGCTGCAGCTCTCAGATCATTGCAGAAGCTTATATACACCTGCGCACCATGTGTGGCATCTGTGTGTGTGCGCGTGTGTGTGCATCAAGCACTTCGGTGTGTGTAGTGCGACATTAAACAAAACCTCCCTCCCTGTGGATCAATTAGGACAGCTCGCTGCAGGGGCTGGTATCTGTCACAAACCAAAGGTGGAAACTAATTGCAGGAAACCTCTGGGTGACTGCGCTGTTTATGTTCCTTCTGGCAGCACGTTCCTGGCGGTGGTGACATCGGTCTGCAAGCAGTCAGCCCGATAGGTTGGAAATGTTCTCTTCCCGCAGCTCAGGATAGAGAATGCCGTCCCGGGCTGAGTGTGAGTATCATTTTTCCAGTCCTGGGGGAAGGGCTCAGCACAGGGTGAGTCAGGGTTTTGCAAATTTATGTTTACGCTAGTGGAACACGCAGGGCACACATGGGCAAAAGCGATTTGCACTCATGCAAAACAGGAGCCACGTGCTGTCATCTGCTTCCCCTCCTCACCTTTGCAGCCCTCCTTCTGGCTCCAGAATGCCTGCCCCAGCCCCTTTTCTCGGCTTCTTTTTATGGCAGTGGTTTTCAAACTTCAGTTTGCAAATGACCACCTGGGAAACTTGGTAAAATGCAGATCCCTGGGCTTCCCCCACCAGATTTTTTAACTCAGTGGCTCCGGGGTGGGGCCTGGGAAATGGGATTTTCACCAAACATCTCAGATAGGTCCGTTTGACCAGGAAGGTACTCTCTGTATTAGTTTCAACATATGAAGACCGAGCTGCAAGATGGAAATGGTGATACATTTTTTTTAAGATTTTATTTATTTATTTATGAGAGAGAGAGAGAGGCAGAGACACAGGCAGAGGGAGAAGCAGGCTCCATGCAGGGAGCCTGACTTGGGACTCGATCCCGGGACTCCAGGATCACACCCTGGGCTGAAGGCGGCGCCAAACCGCTGAGCCACCAGGGCTGCCCTGGTGATACTTTTTTTATATAACTTTATAACAGTTTGTCAAATGCAGCTCCACGGTTTGCAGTTATGTGGGAATTATTTTTTTACGTAGGAGCCAGGTAGGGTTAACATATTTGGTAGCTTTCTGCAAGGCCTACGAAAGCCGTTAGAGAAGCTCTAACACCACAAACCAGGTTCTGAGGAGTGAAGCCTAGATGATGTTGTGTTCCTAGCATTTTCGAACCGGAAGGACCTTTTGAAATGTTCTTCTTCAGTGCCCAGATTTGACTATCAGAGAACCCGAGTCCTAGAGGGAGAGTGACTCGTCCACAGCCACACAGCAGGTTCCAGAAGAGGCCACATTAAAGGACAGCATTTACAGCTTTGTGCGTGTGCACAAGGGTTCAAGGGTGTGCGACTTCGCCCCCTGCCGTCTCTCCTCGCATCTCTCTTTCACTCTGGCTTTTCTCCCCTTCGTCCCTGTGTTCTCAGGTGGTTTGGATGCCCAACCTGGAGCTTGAGTAGGGGCAGCGGGGAAGGCGAGGGGGGGAGGGCGGTACTCTGTGTGGAAACCACTAACCTGGGATGCCTGGGTGGCTCAGCGGTTGAGCGTCTGCCTTCAGCTCAGGGCATAATCCTGGGTCCTGGGATCGAATCCCGCATTGGGCTCCCCACGGGAAGCCTGCTTCTCCCTCTGCCTGTGTCTCTGCCTCTCTCTCTGTGTCTCTCATGAATAAATAAATAAAATCTTAAAAACAAAAAAAAGGAAGCCGTTAACCAACAGGCATCACACATGACGAGGCCAGGCTTTAGCATAATCCTCTGCAGAGAAAGAAGGGCCGAGTCCCTCACTGAGCACGAGGCTTTAGACAGCTGGCAGACGTCTCAGCACATATTGTACACCGTGTGCTAGGCGTTGTGCAATGAAGGCAGCAGCAAATAAAACTGGACAAAGCCCCTGCCCTCAGAGAACTTCCACATCTTCACCCACCCATTTATTATCTGCCGAGCCCCCTACCATGCACCCGGCCCCCCGACGATTGCACACCTGAAGCTGAGGTTTCAGTCGGGGAGACAGGAAGCAGGATGACAGATCCATACACAAGTAGGGCATTTCAGAGAGTTCCAAGTGCCAGGAAGAAAGCAAAACAAGATAAGGGGAAGGCGAGCCGTGGGGTGCAGGTCACCCTGTGGCTTTTCTCCTTGCTTGCATGGTCTTGGCAGCCCACCTGACCTAGGGGCCTAGGGCTATATTGGGAAGTAGATGGTCTCTGGGTTAGGGGGCCCACAGCCTGTGTGAACTCTAACATCCTCATAACAAGATGGTCATATTGATTTCAGACCGTACCTGTCATTTCTTGACCCCTGATTCTATGCTAGGGGCGCTGCGAGGGCTTTCCATGCATTTCCTCCCTCAGCTGTCACAGCACTGCTATGAGGTTGGGGGTGTTATTAGTACCATGACGGTTTGTGGATGGGAACCTGAGACATAGGAAGGTAAGGAACTTGCTCATGATCACATGGCTAAGGAAGGTGCCCCCGGGATGCACACCCAGCAGCTCATCTCTAGAACACCCAAGCTTAACCACTATGCCTTAAGGCCCCTGGAACCACTGCCTTACTCTCCTATAGCAGGAAGTCCTTGTGATGTTGGAAGAAAGCCTGGGCTATGGAGTCAGGCCCATTCCTGTCTGGGCACCTCATCCTCTCTCAGCCCTAAATGCTGATTGGTAAAGTGGAAATGGGGATACCTACTTCCTCACAGCATTGATAAAACGGCCAAAAGAAATGGAAATATTTTAAGATGTTGGGCACTCAATGTATTTTCAGTTCTCGCTGATTGGATGAACAAGTGATAAATTACATGTGCCCTGAGAAGTAACATGCCTGGGCTGTTCATTTTCCCTGACTCCCCATCTTCTGAAGATTTCGGTTGCCCTTCCTTTACCTGCTGTGATAGCTCTGGCTGACAAGTAGCGAGCAGAGGGGACGTGTAATTTCTGTCCTTCACATGGAAATGCTAGTGGGAGACCGTCCAGAGGTCCCTCTCTCTTCTGGCCTAGTGGCCTGCAAGTGCCCTGCGTAGGCCTGCTTTGCTTGGAGCGAGCCCTGAGTGCAATCTCCGGTTGACCTGTGTGGGATTTAGAGCCCGAATGAACAATTAGCTTTTGCTGTTTTAAGCCTCTGAACGTTGAGGATACGGGTTAGTGCAGCAGAGCATTGATGCTCCTGAGTGATGCAGCCTGCAAGGCAAACATTTGAATCACACCCCGGGTTGATTGGGAGGGTCTGCCTGGAGCCTTGAGGGGCCCCACATTCCTGAGGTCCCATCTGGGCTCCTGAGGAAAGTGTGCTCTGATGGATCGGTGATGTCGGCCACGCTGGCAGGTGGGACGTGGGTGCTCTGGGACCATGTGCCTCCTTCCTGACCGGGTTCTTCCTCCGGCCCATCCTGAGGGCTGCCCCCAGACGGAACTCCTCCTAAACTTCTCCCCTCAGCTGCGCCGCTTTATGCAGCTGTAGTTTCTCTTTCATGGCTTAGACTCCTCTATCTGGCTTTTAGGGTCCTCAAAATTCAGGTGCTAACTCACCCTCCCAGGATTTCCAGATGTTTTCTTTCTGTTCTAGACTCAAGGAGCTCCTCATTGCCCCGGAGTGAGCCGCCCAGTTTCCCTGCTCCTGGCCAGGATCACAGGCCTCCCCCTCTTCCTTCTCCTCCCCCTCCTTCCCCACCCCCCACCCTGTGGTCATCCCTCAGGTTGGGCTCTCAGAGCACTTCCTTCTCAGCCCACAGGGACCTGCCTCCTGGACCCAGACCACCCAGTGCCCACAAGCGATCAATCTTTCGATTGTCTGGTTTTGGTATCTTTGACTTCATTCCTCCCTGCTATCTAACATTCCTCGTGTTGGAGTCTTGACTCCCAAATTCAGTTCGACAGTCGAGGAATGGCCTTGGTGTTGCAATTCCTCACCCTGGCGTCTACGCGATAACAGGCATTTGAGAAAGAAGTTGTCATAGAACTGGTTGGATCCCTGGTGCTGGGCTAGGGAGTGGAAGGCGACAACCAGAGCAAAGTCTCTGAGGACCTCTCTGTCCCTGGCTCCCACAGCCCAGTGCACCTGCCTCTCCCCCTCCCAGGCCGGACTTTCCACCCACAGCTAGCACAGTCCAGGCGCACGTCCAGTCCCCAAAGTGTCACACTTTTGAATCCAAAGATAGCAGCTGAAGCAGTCCAGCTCCGGGCACTGTTGTGATCAACTCTGGAGGAAGAGAAGGACAAGATGTCCAGGCAGTGCGCCTGCTTTGGGAGCCACGCTTCCCAGGTGAAGTGAGGTTTCAGCTGATCTGGAAGGAAGCGTGCCAGGAATGAGCCTGGTGGGCAGAGGAGTGCGCTGTGGAAGCCCCAGCCTACATAGAGCCCCAGCCCCTGGAGACTTCACCAGGTGTGAGCAGGAGCACCGGAGAAGGTTTAAGACCTCCACACCCGCCCCCCCTCCAGGGCAGGTGGCTCAAGAGGTTTAGTGCTGCCTTCAACCCAGGGTGTGATCCTGGAGACCCAGGGTCGAGTCCCGCGTTGGGCTCCCTGCATGGAGCCTGCTTCTCCCTATGCCTGTGTCTCTGCCTCTCTCTCTCTCTCTCTCTCTGTCTCTGTCTCTCACAAATAAGTAAAATCTTAAAAAAAATGACCCCCCCAAAAGAAACCCCAAAACTCTAAAAATATCCAAATCCAGAACCATAATCCACTAGCTACAACTGTTCCTGTGTGTGAGCCTACATCCCAAGGAGACGCCTTTGCAGGGCATGTAGGATTTTTCAACTGCAGTTTTTCCCAGTGCTTATTGCTCTGTTTCTTCTTCTCTCCTGGAGGCCTTAGGCTGATACCGTCCCCCACCCTCTCACTGTCGCATTCACCACCTCCGCTCCCCAAGCTGGCCTGAGTGAAGGAGATCGTTTTGTACACAGAAACCCTCTGTAAAAAGTTGTGAGCGCTCCTGAACAGACAGATCCTGCAACAGGCAAGTAGAGCCTCAGTGACCTGAGGCGGGTGGGGGAGTCTCCCTTCCCCAAGGCTCCCAGTGTGACTGGCCTCCCGCTCCCCGCAGGTACCAGACGTGAGAATAACAGGCTTGGGAGTTTACTCTAAGAGTTTGTAGGCAGCCTGGCACATGCCTCCATCACAGGTGGCAGCATAAATTGGCCTTTCGGGAAAAACTCTGTCAGGAGTCATGAAAGCCTCACGGTGACCTTGTGTCCCTATTTAAGGAATGTATTGAAAAGACATGCACCAGGAGGGAAGGCGCTGGTTTGCAGGGAGGCGGGTTTTTGAAGCCCGGCACCTTTAGGAGCGAAATTGCAAACAAAGTGGCGCCCAGGGATACATGGTATTTGGGCACCACTGAGTCTTTTCCCAGGCATCTGAGGGATCAGAAGAGGTGTTCACTTTAAAGAGAGCATGACAGTCACATATGGCATTGTGTCCTTCCTGGATTATGGGAAGTTACAGGAAGAGAGCAGCAACTTTGTTGGAAAAAGGAAGATTTGCCCTCTTGGTGGCATAACAGGCAAGTTAGGATGGTTTCCTCCTCTTGCCTCTTCTTTTTTGGTGACTTACCTTATCTAGCTAAAAATGCATTCCTTGCCACGACAGAAAAGAAAAAAAAATAGACATGTGGATTTGGAGGGCCCAGGAGCGGACTCGCAAACACAGCCTGGACTGCTGTCTGTCTCAGGCTCGTGCTGGGACATCTCGGGCACCTGCGGGGAGGGGTGGGTGCTGCTCCCAGGTCTGAAGCCCCGTGCTGCACCCAACGAGGTGAGGTGCACCCAGCGAGGCTGAGGTGCCCTGTGGAGCTCCTGGCCCAGCGTCGGGCCTGAGCCTGAGCTCCCTGGAGGATATGCTCCCAACCGCCCAAGTGGGTCAAGCAGCGTCACTCATCATTGTGCTTTTTGTCCTGCCTGCGTCCTGTCTCTTCTACACCTTGTCAGAAGGGTGCCAGCTGGGTAAGGTCCTAATCCCCATTTTACAGGCGAGAAAGCCGAGTCCTTGGTTGCCATCCAGTTGCTGCATTCCAGACCTCGGCTCCGCCCATGTCTCCTCTGTAGGGCATTTTTTTGGTATCTAATTTTGCAATGGGGAAACTGAGGCCGTAAGTTACTTGCCAGTAGGCCCACAACTGGTAACAATCAATCACGGGAACATTTATAGCTGGGTTTTCTGACTCCAGATGGGTTGCAATTTTTTTCGTTTGAGTTGTTATGAAAGCCTCCTCTGCTGGCCTCTGCAAGACCCCTGTCTTTCTTCCTGTCGGGTTTTGCCCTGTTCCATTCCCTTTGCTCCTCACAGGCATCCAATCTGGTGGGTTTGCTGTGTGCCACCCATGGGGACCTACTGTAGGGCTGTGATTGGGTATCTTTTCACTTGGATGAACAGGGTTCTGCTAGAGAACTCTGCTCCCTGTCCCTTTACTCAGTTCTATCTTCTTTAGATCCAGTCTTGGTGCACAACGTACGGGTAGCTCACCGGAGGGGCCGCATCTGGCTTTCCCTTGCCTCGGGTCTTGCCCTCTCCGCTTCTCTGGTCCCTGGAGGTGGACACTAGGGAAGCCCAGCCAAGTTCTGTGAAGACACCTCACACCTGTGCCCGTGGGGTCTGTGGGAGAGTTTCTCTGGTATGGACTCAGGGCGGCGATGGATGGATGAGTCATTAGGTGTGCTCATATTTAATTTCATAAGTACTGCCAGATTGTTTTCCAGAATGACTGGACCAGTTTACACTTCCACCGGTGCAGTGTTCAGGGGTTTCTGTTTCCCATGTCCTCCCCAGCACCTGCTATTGTCAGATGTCTCGGAAAGCAACCATTTGGTAGCTTGGGCACGTCAGCACAGCGGATCCGCAGCTCTGTGAAGCTCTTTCCTGCTACAGACTTCACCTTATCACAGCAGCATTCCAAGGGGGAAGAATGTCCAATGGGAAAAGGGGTTCCTTCTTACCGCACCTCTCTTATCTTCTATCAGGGAATAAAATTTCTTCCAGTAATCCCCAGTAGACTTCCCCTCATGTCCCACTGGCCCGATGGGGCCAGGAGTCATCCCTAAGCCACTCCCTGACAGAGACAGCAGGATCGCCGTGGCCTCCACGTGCCTCTTCTGAGTGCCTGAACAGAACTGGGAAGAGGGGCTCCTGGGTGGCTCAGATGGTTAAGTGTCTGGGCTCAGGTCATGATCTCCGGGTCCTGGGATCGAGCTCCGCATCGGGCTCCCGGCTCACTGGGGAGTCTGCTCCTCCCTCTCCCTCTGCCTCTCCCCTGCTTATGCACTCTCTCCCTCTCTGTATCTCTTGGTCTCAAATGAATAAATAAAATCTTAAAAAAAAAAAAAAAAAGAACTGGGAATAGCTGAATAAGGAGGGAGAGACGTGGCTGACTGTTGTTCAGCCAGCAGTGGACTCTCCTTCCACACCAGACCTTTAATTTTGCCAATTTTTTGAGTCATGCTGCCTCTTCCATACATTCTGTTCACCCCCCCCCCCCAATTCTTTGCAGTTAGCCAATTGCAGAGGATTTCTAAAGCAACGAGTCGACCAGCACATGGCCATTGCCTTGGGGATTTGATCGGTCCAGCTCCTTTTTATTTTTTAAGGATTTATTTATTTATTTATTTATTTATTTATTTATTTATTTATGAGAGAGAGAGAGAGAGAGAGAGAGAGAGGCGGAGACACAGGCAGAGGGAGAAGCAGGCTCCATGCAGGGAGCCCGACGTGGGACTCGATCCCGGGTCTCCAGGATCACACCCCGGGCGGCCAAAGGCAGGTGCCAAACCGCTGAGCCACCCAGGGATCCCCTCAGCTCCTTTTGGAATCTACCGTTCTTCTGGCCAGGCAGTGTCAGACCTCCTGTCCCAGCTGCCCTAATTTAGGTCTCGGTGTGGGCTCCCCAGGGAAGAGGTCACTATGGAGATTCCAGGGCGGAGCACCCAAGTTGCTGCCTCTGCTGTGCTTCCAAGGCACAATGCCAGCTGAGGGCAGGTGGGGAAGAGCACCTGTCAGGGAGCAGTGCTCCTGTAGGCAGCAGCTTCTCATGAGCCACACGCAGACTATAGTAACCCTTGTGGTTCCACCTAACCAAAGAAATTAATCTCTAAGTGATACCTAATGGTACGATTTAGTGAGTACACATTCTGTGTCAGATGACCCAATGAGCACTTTAATCTCACGATCTCACATAGCACTGCAGTCAGACCACCTGTAGCATGCCTGTTCTGACATTGGTTAGCTGTGTGGCCTTCAGCAAGTTACTTCACCTCTCTGTGTCTCCATTTTTGCATTTGTACACGGAGAATAACAATAGTATGTTACAAGCACTCGATGAGTCAAGAAATACACCACGCTGACTTAGAATGACACTGGCTTGGACATATAGTTCACATGTGATAAATATTAGCTGGTGCCTTTGCCATTTCTAAAAGTGAAGAAACATTCAGCAAAAAGTGAAAAAAAAAAAAAAATAAAAGTGAAGAAACCAGAGGCTCAGAGAGATCAACTTTCCAAATGTCAGACAGCTATGAGTAACAAGGACAGAATTTTTCTTTCTTTCTTTTTTTTTTTTTTAAGGACACAATTTGACCCGAGTTTCTGACTTAAAAGCTGGCTTTTTATGCATCCAACTATACATCATCCCTAGTAGCTTCATGGTCAAAGGAACATTGCCATTATTCTCCTTATCAGTAGAATATAAAGTTTTAGCCGAAGACGCAGTGATGTTTTTTTTTGTAAAGAAACGGTCTCAAAAGAAAAAAAAAAAAAGGAAGAAAAGAAACAATGTCTAACCACCAACCTTAAAGATAGAGTGTAATGATTCCAGCACCTGGTGGATGTGCAGGCCATTGCTGGAAGGTGGCTGGGGAGACAGGGACGCTGGGACATGAAAGAAGCCTGTGCCCTGGGACAGGAAAGGTACATCATTTTATTCCTGGTTCTGCCACAAAACCTTACTGGGCCTCAGTCTCTTCATATTTATTTATTTATTTATTTATTTATTTATTTATTTATTTATTCATTTATTTATGATTTTATTTATTTATTCATGAGAGACACACAGAGAGAGAGAGAGAGAGGCAGAGACACAGACAGAGGAAGAAGCAGGCTCCACGCAGGGAGCCTGATGTGGGATTTGATCCTGGGACTCCAGGATCACGCCCAGGGCTGAAGGCAGCGCTAAGCTGCTGAGCCACCCAGGGATCCCCTCTTCATCTTTAAATCAGGTTTCTATTATATTTCCTCCCAGTAGGGATTTAGGAAGCAGTTTATAAATTGAGCGTAGTCAGTGCTGCCAATTCCAGAATTAGGATTTGAACATGTCACCTCATATTTTGTCTCTTATCTCAATTCTCACGTACCCACACTCACACAAAATGTTAAGCATTGTGCCCCCCAACTCCATGTAGTCATGGAAAGTCCCTGGAAACCAGGGCTTTAGAATCTTCTAGAAGAAATTTTTTTTTCCTTGCCTGACTAAGCCAAATGACCTGAAGTCAGGAGCCACTGGGATTTGGGGGAGGGTGGGATAGCTCTAGTGTCTTGTCGGTCTGGGCAGGGGGGCAAATAAATAAGGTAGCTCTCTGCCACGGGAGATGTACCCTTGCCAGATTTCTCCATGAGAACATTTTCGGGTATAGGAGTGCTGGGTGCGAGGGACCAAGCACTTGGTCTGAATAAAGGATCATAGGCTCAGGAGTGTGGCTTTTTAAGCAAAAATGATGGCTTCATGGCCTGAATATCCCAGGAGGACTTTTAAGCCTAACCCTGCATAGGAAGAGGCTCAACTCTCTTTTATTTTTATTTATTTTATTCCAATGTCCCTTCCTCTCTTTCCTTCTTTCTTTGTCATCGTCCTTCTCTTCCTACTTCAATTTCCAGTTCCGGGGATCCCTGGGTGGCTCAGCGGTTTAGCGCCTGCCTTCGGCCCAGGGTGTGATCCTGGAGTCCTGGGATCAAGTCCCACGTCGGGCTCCCTGCATGGAGCCTGCTTATCCCTCTTCCTGTGTCTCTGCCTCTCTCTCTCTCTCTATGTCTATCATAAATAAATAAGTAAATCTTTAAAAAAAAAATTTCCAGTTCCCCAGCCGATAGGTTTCCCTTCGGGGGAGTCAGTCTACATCAGAAGAGTCTTACCTGTGATTCCAGATGGTCTACGCGTAAACCACAAAATCCCTGCATGTGTATGACATTTCTTTCCCTGTCGTGTGAGGTTGTTGTGTCTTAGAGCACACGAGCACCGTGATTTAAGCCACAGTCAAGAAGGTGCTTTGTTTCTGACCCGCTTCTCCTGAGTTTCCAGGTCACGATTTCCACTTGCCACTTACTAGCTGTTGCCCTTGTCTCCTCTGCACTGAGGGCCTATTCTTGGACACACGTGATGACATGGGGTTTTGTGATGACACAGCTGTGGATCCCAGGGTGGTCCAGCCCCGTTGGTGGAGAATCCTTCATTTCAGGAGGCCCTGGGCTCTGCCTTGATTTCCCTTTCTGCAGACAGGAAGCAGGATGGTCTCCAGAAATGTGCCTACCACACGTGGCTCTCTGGGGCCCTCTGCTTCTCTCCCAAGGGCAGCTTTTAGATCACATTCTGTTGACTCGGTCACCTGGTGCAGAACCACACACCTGAAAGATGGCCAAAGCCATTGCTCCTCAAATTTGAGCCACACACAGATCTCCAAGGAACCCTTGTTCAGTTGACCTGTGTGGGGCTGAGATCCTGCATGAATGGTGAGCTCCCAGGTGCTGCTGATGCCGCTGGCCCACACAGTGACCCATTTGGAATAGCAGGGAAACACCAAGTCCTCCTTCGACCCCTGTTCAGACCCCATGCAGTACCAGGTACTATCTAGAGCACCACATCGCGTGGACTCCAGCTCTGTCATCACTGGTTAGCTGTTCAGTAGACATTATTGCCTTTCATCTTTCTGACTATCCAGAGCGTATGGGAATATATATATTTTAGGTGAGACAACTGCTCAGAGATGTTAAATAACTCAGCAGAGGTCACACAGCTAAGTGACAGAGAGGAACGACCCAAGTGGTGAAGGTCATCTTCCATCACTGCTGTCCTCCATGAGCCTGTGTCTGGAATGGGATGCGTCTTTGCATTAAAAAACGGGTTGGATGGTGAGTGTCATTTTCTCTTCTCTCCCTGCCTTTATCTCTGATATTTTACGCCTGGCTTCTTATTTTCAGGAGACTAGAAGACACTTGACAGAGGTAACACTGACCCAGAGAGAATTGAACTTGTGCCCAGTGACTAGAAGACACATGAAGCTGGAAAAAGGAGCCTAGAAGACCGCCATGTTTCCCCCCTAGAGGGGAACGCCCACCCACTCCCACCCCTCGCCCGTAACACATGATACATTTAGCAGCGATTTGGTCACTGCTGAGCTATCTTCATTTAATGTGGTTTTGACAGAATAGTTGGCCTGGAAATTTTATTTTCAATTAAACTTCCTTGTTGAACTGCTTTGGTTTTGAAAGGATTCCATTAGGATGGATAATTATATAGCAGTTGCTTCAAGGAGATATTTGCACTCAATTTCCGCTCGTAGGTGATTCAAATCAAATGCTTTTTCTTTTCCTCCCCAGAGCTGTTTCTGACCATCTTCCCCATACTACAGGCTTCTCATGAGGTATTTTTGGAAATCCAAATCAAAACAGCAATTTTGGCGGAGGCCATTTCTAGCTTAGCAGAGAAGCCGTATGTACCGATAAAAACAGCCAAAGAATTGGTACCTTTAAAAAGCACCAAAATCATCTCCCTTCCTGGGGGCTAAATTTGGGGAACCACAGACTATCCTTTGTGCTATCATATATTTCTTTGTGAACTCTAAAGTCAAAGACATGAAATTCCTTTAAAGTTACCAAAGTTTTGGGGGGTCCGGGTAGCTCAGTCAGTTGAGCGTCTGACTCTTGGTTTTGGCTCAGGGCATGATCTCAGGGTCATGGGATCAAGCCCTGCCTTCAGCTCCACACTCAGCGTGGAGTCTGCTTGGAAAGCTCCCTCTCCCTCTGCCCCTCCCCCCGCTCATGTACTCTCTCTCTTAAATAAAAATAAAGTCTTTTTTAAAAATTTAAAAATTTAAAAAATCAAAGTTTTGTCCAATTGCAAACTATTGTCATCATCCTTTTGTTCAAGATGGCAGGCCTTGACAGAATTTTACCAAGGAATGTTTTGGCCTCTGGATCTCCCATGAAACACAGAAATCCCTTTACTTTCCCACACTGTACTGTTTCCTTCCTTCCCCAGAGCACATGTGACCTACCTGATTATATGACCCAAGCAGACAAACCTTCCTCTCACTCTTTAGCAGTACATGCAAATAGTAGGACGGACACATAGATAAATGAATAAAATCCTATTTTGCTCTTTTTTGAAAAAAAAAATCATTTATTACATAACTAGTAAATATTTTCACCTTGAAAAAAAGAAAACTTTCCAAATAAAGCTCAAGTTCTTTTCAACCACTGGGTCCCTATCCTTGTTTCTTCAACTCTACTTGGGTTATTACTTTAGAACCCATCCTTGAAGACCTTTCTAATGTAAGTATGTGCGTGACATAGTAACACACGTGGTACTGTTCTTGGAGACCTTTGATATACCCTGGAGTGCTATCCAGGTCAGCTGCCTTACTCTTTGTAACTACCACCTAGCTTTATTACACTGTGTGGAAATACCTTTTATTTGGATCAAATACATGAATTCTGTATCTGTGTTCGTTCTCCTAGTAGTCCAGGATCCCTTCTCATGCATATGTTGAGAAATTAGCCATGTCCAAGACTATCTTTTGGTAGCTACGATGCATTTCATGAAAATCAGCCAGCTGCCTTGGAGATTATCCCAAACCAGTAGACAGAATCACGTGAAATGCTAAGGATTGCCAGAGGGACTTGAATGCCCTTGTCTGCAGAAGCTAGGGAAGTGCACTGTGTGTGGGGAATTCCACGGGTCTGCATAGTGAGTGATGTTAGACACAGTGTTGGCTCTGTTCATAGCCAGTTGAATTTCCTTGGGCAGGTCATTTCCTCTCTGGGGACCTTTTTTCCTCATCCACACAATGGACTCAGGGTGCCTTTTCTAGCTATTAGACTCTGAATAATAATAGGGTTTATGCAATGCCCCAGGATCATATACAGAATGTATTAGCTTACTCTTCACAATGTGTCCAGATGGGAGGGGGCAGTTTTAGAAGATGTTTTAACTTTAGCTGTAATTAAAATACATTTAACAATTTTTAAATAGAGATATAACCCAAAGAGTTCCTCGGAATAGAAGTCACAAAGTCCAGAATGTACCACCTTTTTTTTTCTTACTCTTCTTTCTTATTACTTTATTATCAAATTAAAAGGTATTATTTTTTTAATTTTTTATTTTTTTTGCTTTGCTTTGCTTTATGCAATCTTTTTGTTCTAAGTAAGGCAGTGTGGTGTTGGAGAAAGAGGCTATGGACCTCTGAGCTCTGCTTGCAGGCTTCTCTAGTTCCAGCTATGTGATCTTAGATAAGTCACTAACCTTCTCTGGATTCCCATCTGTTAATATTATGATTTCAAATTACCCAAACGTCCTCTAAAAAAAAATATTTTATAAAAACCAAAACAGTTGAAAACCACACACACTTGTGTTTCATCTGGCATTTCTGAACCTTGTCACCTGCACATAGTTCATCTTGTGAATTGATGGGACACCCTAAAAGGCCGCCAAAACCCTGAAATCACCTTTCACATGAGAAGAGTGCAGCTGGTGAAGACCTTCAGTGGCTTCCTAGGGAGGCCCAGAGAAGGTTCTGTGCAACCATGATTCATAGAGAGACTTTCCCCCCTGAACCCTGAAACTCGTGTTGCTTTGAGATGCAGGACCACAAGTGTCACAGGGTCTGATTCACACATAGGCGGGTTTTCCTGGAGGTCCCAGTCAGGTTTCCCCACACGGGGCGAGAATTCTGGCCCCTGGCCTTGGCATTACACGGTGGTCTGAGATAGTGTGATTGTGCAGGTGAAAGGTCATGGTAAGTGGCTGTGAAAACCGGGTGGGTGTTGTAGCCCTACAGGGTTCCTGTGGCATTTGGCTACGCTGCGCCCCACACTTTTTTGTCCTCCTGTGGTGCTGCTGTTTCTGACATCTCTTGGGGTCTGTGTCCCCAGGATAAGCAGGTCTCTATGGGCTGAAGCCGGTCTGGGTGCTCTCCCACCATGAGCTCCCAGGGCTGAGAACTTCACCTCTCCCCACATTGGCTTCCTGCCCTGCTCCAGCTTTAAGAGATGAAAGGAGACGCAGCAGCAGGTGCTCAGTGGAGCTACCTTCCATCCCCTATCCCTGGAAAACAATTTATATTACAGGCTCTGAATTTGTAACAGTTTCCAAAAGCCTACCATAAACATTATTCCCTTTAACCAAAATGAAACAAAAAGGCAGCCCAGTGAAGGAAGAGAACACCATTGGCCTGATACATACCTGCAATTAGTGGGGACAGGGACTGATGGGTGCTCTCCATTTACCACCCTCACTCACTTCAGCAGGTATCTGCCCCATCACACCCCTACCCCCATTTCAGCAAAATGCTTACAAACCTGCTTAGCGTTGTTACAGATAAATGCAGAGCAAGCCACACTGTCTCTCCCTTATATTTGACTCTCTTCCAAGTGATCAATATAGTTTTAATTCATAGCCTGGAAACTTTAAGAATGAGTCAACCTGACCTATGATTCACAGATGCTTGATCTGAAATGCTTGATGTTGTGGGGGTGGGGTGGGAGGTAGAATCAGAAATAAATTTCCTGACCCTAAAAGTCAGCATAAGTGAAGAAGCATGGAGTGGAGGGAGTGGTGGTGGAGGAGGGTGGGCTGCAGAGGGAATAGTTAACATCTTGTCCTTTGGAGGGATGGTTCCTGCCCTGGGTGAGATGCACTGTATTGGGAGAGCTTAGGGTGACCACATATTCGGGTGCTGAAAGAGTTCCAGTTTGTGCCTGTTTTTATATAGTCAGTGTGCTTTCCCACCATTAAAGGCATCATAGTGTGGAAATACGGGATTCTGGGGAGACAAGAAGTTTTTAAAGGTCAGAGGTCTTATTTTATTTATATGCGTATCCCCAACTGCCTGGCCACTAGTAAACAGTTAGTAAATATAGGCTTGCTGGGTAGGTGAGTGAGAGAGTGAGTAAGATTCTTAACCTTCTCTCTTTTTAACCTTCTCTGTATTTCTGTTTCCCATACATCTTTATGTTTTCTGCCTCCCTTGGGTGACTAGACTGTGTTCTCAGTAGTATCTTTCTGACTAAGCAGGAGCTTCAGATGGCAGTTACTTTGGTTGAATGTATGCAAGGGGAGCTGTGTAGCCTTGTGACTTTCAATGAGTTACCCCAATGATTTACAATTTGTCCAAGTACTAAGAACACCGACTTCCCTGCAGTAAGCTGCTAAGAAATTGTAGCCAAACTGGAGCTGGTGCTATTGTTATTAGCTGTCTGGCTTTGCTACCATTCTTGTCATTTCCCCCCCTTAGCTAGAGGATTCACAGACCTTTAAAACACATATATTATACATATATATTTAATATATTATGAGAAATTGGGAAAAAAATTAAAAACTATCTTATGACCTCATGACCCTCGATAGCATCAGAGCAACTACATTATCAAGGTGCAATAAGCCATTTGTGTTGTTTTACACCAAGTTTTCACATAGTTATCTTAAGAAGCTCTTCATTTTCTCCCCATTGTCATTTTTCTGGAAGCATTGTCCATGTTTAGAACATTTCAACCACTATCATTTAATAATTTGCTTTTATTCATGTGTTTGCTAGTGAGCAACTCTGGGTTGCTTAGTCTTTTCCCTTCTACAAATGAGCTTTACCTTCTAGTATGTGCTGTATCTTAAGAGAATCTCAGAAGTGGAATCCTAAGATCAAGATATATGAAAGTTCTTAACCTCTGTCTATCTACCTAGCAATATCGAGAGAGATATTTAAAATAATAGACTTTGGGTTTTCTTTTTAAGATTTTGTTTATTTATTCATGAGATAGAGAGAGAGAGAGAGGCAGAGACAGAGGGAGAAGCAGGCTCCATGCAGGGAGCCTGATGTGGGACTCGATCCCGGGTCCTCAGGATCATGCCTTGGGCCAAAGGCAGGCCTCAAACCACTGAGTCACCCAGGGATCCCCTAGACTTTGCTTTTTAGGGAAATTTTAGGTTCATTTAAAAAAAGGAGAAGAAAATAGAGAGCTCCTATATACAAACCCCCTTCCCAACTATTTCCCATATTGTAAACATCTTGCATTTGTGTGATGCATTAGTTATAAGTTATGAAACAATATTAATAATACATTTTGCTTTTTAAAAAGATTTTATTTATTCATGAGAGACACACAGAGAGAGGCAGAGACACAGGCAGAGGGAGAAGCAGGCTCCCTGTGGGGAGCCCTATGTAGGACTTGATTCCAGGACCCTGAGATCACGACCTAAGCCAAAGGCAGACGCTCAACCACTGAGCCGCCCCAGTGCCCCAATAATACATTATGATTAACTAAAGTCCATACTCTGTATTCAGGGTTCACTCCTTCTGTTGTATAGTTCTGTGGATTTTTGACAAGGGCAAAATGTCCTTTACCCACCATTACATTATCACACAGAAGAGTTACACCATCCTAAACATCCTCTGTATGCCACCTATTCATTGGTCCCTCCTACTTCCCAAACCCCTGGCAACTTCACTGATCTTTTACTGTCACCGTAGTTTCCCCTTTTCCAGAATGTCGTACGTTAGAATCACACAGTATGTAGTCCTTTCTGTGTGGCTTCTTTCACTTAGTTATATGCATTTAAGGCCTCCATGTCTTTGTAGGACTTGATAATTCATTACTTTGTAGTGCTGAATAATATTCCGTTGTCTGGATGTACCACAGTTTACTTATCTATTCACCTACTGAAGGACATCCATGTTTTAGCAACTAGAAATAAAGCCGGTGTCAACTGTGTGCAGGTTTTTGAGTGGAAAGATTTCAACTCATTTGGGTAGACACCAGGAGTGTGACTGCTGCATCACATGGTAAGACTATTTTTGCCTTGTAAGAAACTGCCAAAGCTTTATATTTTTTTTACACTTATTCAGCTCTTTTAGTTATAATACCACTAACACATTAATACTCAAAATAACCCCTGAGTTGGAAGCTATTAGCTTCACCTTCTGGTTAACATCATCAAATTTTATTGCTGAAAGGAACTTTGAAGATCTCCGAACCCCTACACTTCCTGAGAGCAACAGGAAGTTGCTTCCTGCCTCCTCGTCACTGTACCTCTGGGGCCTCCATGGCACAATGTATGTAGTAGGTGCTCACTTAGTGCACAATCACTACACATTGACTACTGGTAAAGGAAGAACCACGTCACTGTACAGATAAGAACATGGAAGTGCAGAAAGGAGAAGCAGGTTGCTTCCAACTGATCAGCATTTTACTGATGGCAGAACCAAGGCTAGAAGCTAACTACTGTGCTTTGCCGATGGTGGACCCGTATTTTGGGTGGTCAGGCCCTGGATCACTAAATTCAAGCAAGGCAAGCTTCCGGGCTCTTGAAACCGTACTTAGTGTTATAATGAACACCTCCCTCCTCACTTTCAAGCCCACCCATTAGTCTGCACCACTACCATGCCACCCAGAGATGCCGAAAAAGTGTTTCATATGGGTACAGGTGCATTGCGACTACAAAGCCTTATGGCATTAAAATAGCACAGCAGCAATCAGTGACAATAATAATAAAGCCAAGAATTATTGATCGCTTACTATTGTCAGGCTCCTTACATACATTATTTCATTTACTCTCACAAGCACCTTTTGGTCAGGTAGGTATCATTGCTAGCCACAATTTCGAGATAAGAAGTTTGAGGCTTAGGGAGGCTGAGTAAATTTCCCACACCTCCACAACTATTAGTGATAAAGCCAAATGTGTGCCCATCCATTCTGGGCTCCACTCAACAATGTACTATGCCATAGTTAAGAGCATGTGATTTAGAGTCAGGCAGACCTGGGTTAATATTCTGGGGCTACCATTTTACCAGCCATGAGATCTCGACCTTGTGACTTCTAGCTGTGATGTGCCTATGTAAAATGGGGGTAGTAACACCTACTGTGGCAAATGCTATCTGTTGTTCCCTCAATGGCCATTGTCTCCCCACTGCATAGAACCATGATAGGTTCAGGTAGTATGGAAAAGGCCCCAGATCTCAGGGAAGACAGGCTCCAATTCCAGCCTCATGAGATTAATCAAGATTGGTTCAAACCAGGTATGAAAATGACAGGCATGTTATCTAGTTTTGTTAGGGAGCGGTCCTCTTTCCAAATAAAAAGGCAAAGTACCCCACAGGGGAAGCTTATTCTTATCTTCTTTTTCCTGCCAGGACCTAGGGTAAGATACCTGGAGGTATAGCAGCCATTTTGCAAACATGAGGTGACACGTCAACAGATTGAAATGCTGAAGCAGAAAAGATAGGAAAAGCCTAGATCTTTGATAGCACTGGTAGGCTGTCCCATCAGCCCAGGAGAGAAGACTATCTCCAGGCTTTCTGTTACTGAAATAATGCCTAATTCTTTAGGCCACTCTGAGTTGTCTTTTATTTGTAGCCGAAAACATTACCAGCAAAGTACAGTCAGTGTTGGGCAGCTTAGTATGATCATTAAGAGCCCATTTTCCAGAGCCAGAAGTCCCAGGTTCTAATCTCGGCTCTACTCCTTACTAGCTATAGGACCTGGGCAAGTCACTTAGCTGCTCTGTGACTCACTGTGCTCATTGGCAAAAAGTTCAATAAATGTGTATTCAGAAATGAATGAAGGATCTAACAATTCTTACTATTACTATTATTATGAGCATTAAATGACTAAATGTTTCACACAATGATGAGAACACTGCCTGATACATAGTAAGTAGCTATGTACCTGTTGCAAAAAAAAAAAAAAAAAAAAAAAGATGAAAGAAAGAAAAAGAAAGAAAGAAGAAAGAAAGAATGAAAGAAAGAATGAAAGAAAGAAAGAAAGAAAGAAAGAAAGAAAGAAAGAAAGAAAGAAAGAAGAAAGAAAATTAAAAGATAAGTAGCCACTATTATAGGCGTGGATTTGCACCTTGATCTAATCATTTGGCCACTTGTGGTATTTAAAGAGCATCTTGACCCTTTCACCACTGAGACTCATGGAGCATGAAACTCCCCCTAAAGTCTGTCTCAAAGCAGCCACAGCAGTGGTTTCTTTTTGACAGAAAAGGCTGCTTAGAGAACCGGCTTGTGCAGGAGGAGGGGCTGTGGCTACCAAGTCGTGTCATGGAGTGACCAAAATACCCCAATACTTGCCCATGCAAATGGGTGTGCGTCTCCCTGATGGCCCTTTTAGAAGGATCTAGACTTTCTCAAACACCTTTCTAAAAGGGTCTTTCCAGACAGTGGCTTATTCTCTTGAATCGCAAACCTTTCTTTCATGGGGCAGAGGGGGTGAGGTGGGGAGGGAGAGGCAATGCTTGCTTTCTGGGCCCTTCTCTGCCATGAGGACAAGACCCCTGGCCCAGTGCATGGATTCACTTGCCTCTCTCTCACTCCTCACTATGCATATTGCCACCCTCTCTGTAGGGATCAGATTTGAATTTGGGCAAGGGCTAAACATTTTTCGGAGACATATCGCTTGTGAAATTAGAAGATCAACTGGTAGATGCATCCATTAGCAAGTCCTGTGGTATCTTCCTTCCAGTGTATGCCCATTTCACCCCCTCCACCAGTGACAGTGCAGACAAGCCACCTCCACCTTCTGCCTGGACCACCTCAGGAGCCTGCCTCCTAACGGGCCTGGCTTCCGCCGTGCCCTCCCTTCTCTCTCAGCAGCCAGGGAGCTCTTTTCAAAATGTAAACCAGATCCTGGGATTCACCTGCTCAAAACTCTTTAGGGGAGTTCCACCTCACCTGGAATTAAATCCAAAGTTCCTCTTGGGCCCTCCCTTCCTTCGTTCTCTTCTTGCTCACCCTACTTTCCACACTGGCCTTCTTGCTAAAGACCAAACATACCTAAGCGCACGCTGGCCTCAGGGCCTTAGCACGGAATGTTCCCCTTTTCTGGAACACTCTTTCCCCTGCATACCTGGCTCATTTCCTTACTGCATTCAGATCTCTGTTCTGATGTCAACTCCCTGAGATACTGTCTCTGATCACCCTCCCCCAACACAGTCCCCTCCCCAACTTTCTGTCATTATCCACAATTCTTACATCTTACTAATATTATTACAGATTTGGTGACTTTTTGCATCCCCCACCAGAATATAAGCCCTGTGAGGAAGGTGGCATTGTGTTGTTCATTCAGATATCCACAGACCCCAGAATTTTCTGCAACTTGTGCTCAGTGAATATTAAACTAGATAAAGCCTCTTTTGGGGTAGAAACAAGGTTTGTCTGACAAAGTCTTAAGCCCAATGTCTCTTGTGAACCTGCTAAACTGGCCCTGAATCTACATCTCGGGAAGCTACTGACAGGTTCTGAGCAAGAGGAGCAACATCGGATCAGTGTTTAATACCCCAAAGCGAGTACTTTGAAAGTGAACGCACAGGTGACTGGATGATTCCACCTGCTTTTGGCTAAAAACCCTCTTCATGATGTTTAGTTCTTGCTCTCCTTCCTGTGCTTCTGGGCACCAGACAAGCAACCTCACATATGGTATCTTTGCACCAGGCAGATAGATGATGGTTCTCATCTGTGATGATCTAAAAACAAAGTGGCCCCGGTTCTTTGACATTCTTTCCACTGAACGATGGGATTGATGTCCTTTCCTTGAGTCTTGGTGATGGTTTCAAGCGGTGGAGTCACAGAAGGTCACGTGGCTCCCTACAGATTGCTTTGGGGTACTCTTGCTGAGGGAAGCACAGAGACCACAGTACGCACTCTGGCCTGTGGTCTCAGCCAGCATCCCCACGGCACCCAGCGCTGTCCCACAGCCTCGCAAAGTGCCATGTTGGATGTTCAGCTTGTTTGCACTTTCAAATGACCGCAGCCCAGCTGACATCTGACTACAAGGGCATGAGAAACCCCAAGTGAGAACGGCCCAGCCCAGCCCTTCCCAAATTCCTGACCAAAAACTCATGAGTAACATAAAACGATTGTTGTTTTACGATGCTAAGTTTTGCAGTAATTCATCCTCAGCAATAGTAGCCAGAACCCCACCCTCACTCTTCCTCCTACGTACTAAGCAATCTTAGCACATTTTTCTTTCACACCCTGGGCATCAGATTTCTCATGTGTAAGTTAGGAGTGACGATCTATATTTATGTCGTCGCTGTTTAGAGCAGAAGCAAGTTTTATTTCAAACCTAGCATGGTTCCCAGCATAGACTGCATTTCCTCAAATCTGAGATGCTATCACACGACTCATTGTTATTGATGTGCCATTAAGAAGGGAACAAATGCCTTAATTAAACTACTGAACGCCACTCATAAGATGCATATGTATTTGGAGATGGTGAATTTCAAAAGATCTATTTCTTAGGGCCTTTGATTTAAAGAATCACAATCATGGTACAGAGTTTGTGTGGAATGAGGGGAAGGTGTGAAGCCAATGTGCCTTTTTCTAAAAGTCTCCAATCTGCCGTCCTATTTTACACAATACAACACAAAGACCCATAGAGACAACTCTATGGTCCAGGCAGAAAGTACCTTCCCCGGACTGCTGTCAAATGGTGAGAATTCAGATGATATCACACCACAGTTATTTAGCAAAAATGTATTTTGCAAGAGGAATGAAGTCAGATCCCCAGTTCTGGCTATAAGAGGGCAAGTTGTTTGTCATGGAAACTCATCTCTAGTAATAGTAATAGACCAGGCCCCATTGCTCTTTAGTTTTTGAATCTTTTCTTTTTTTTAGGACATTAAGTAGTAGTTCCTGTGAGAGGTCATCTCCAGTGAGCAAAAGGGGTCTGATGGCAGAGGAGATGCAGGCTACATACATCTAGTGGAGGAGAGACATAAAGAGGCATCAGAATGCCAGCAGGTTTGCGGCTAAGCCTTTATATGGAATGCCCCATGTAGTCAGTACAGCCCCCCAAAGCTTAATATGATGGCTCTCGTTTGAAAGGTGATCCCCCTTCAGGACCAGACGTTAAGTCTTTTGCTCAAAATCACACAGTTTTATTAGGTCAACGATCCATCAGACACAGAGCTTGTGCTCCTAGCCACAGTGCTTTGCTGAACCAGGAGTGTGCAGACACAGAAATGAGTTCATATGAGACTCCAGCCAGCCCCGTGCTCAGCTCAGCCGTCATTCCAGTCTCACTTAACAGGGAACTCCTTCTCATACCTTCTTGCTTTTGCCAGTGTGAAGTTTCCACTAATAAGGTTCTTCTTACCTTCTCCTCTGCTTGGTGAAAACCAATATGTCAGGGGTACCTGGGTATCTCAGTGGGTTAAGCATCCGGCTCTTGGTTTCGGCTCAGGACATGATCTCTGGGTCCTGGGATCGAGCCCCGTGTTGAGGTCTACACTCAGCGGGGAGTCTCCTTGAGATTCTCTCCCTCTGCGCCACCCCTTCACTCACTGTTTCTCTCAAATAAATACACACATCTTTAAAAAAGAAAAAAGAAAACCAAAATGTCCTTCTAGGTCCAGCTGAAATGGGGCACCTTAACCCTTGTTCCTACAGGGCAATTCCAGTGTGTTGTCCCTGGGGCAGTTTGGCTGGACCTCCTGGTGGTGTTAGCGGGTCACTCCTATTTGACTGGAAGTTTCCCGAGGCTCTGGAGTTAGACTTGAGTTTGAATCCCACCTCTATGACTTACAGCTAGTGTCCTTGGACAAGTTTCTTGGCTTACCTGGGCTTTAATGTTCATATCTACAAAATGAGAAGAGCCTACTTCCCGGGATTGTCCTGAACATTAAGTGTGTTTGCTTAGATGGCATGATAAGAGTTCTAGACTATCATGATGCGTGAACTACTTGCTTACTACCTTCATGCATCATTGCTACCACCTTCTGGGGTGGGTTCTTTTGCCCTCATCCCCACTGTACAGATGAGGAAGCTGAGGTGAAGCCCTGTCCCCCTGGCCTCATGGCTAGAAAGTGACAAAACTTGGCTTGAAGCTTGCCTCTATAAACTTCCTCTCCTGATGGGACCCCACTGGAAGCTTTTCTTGGACTGAATTCTGAGGAAGGTCTGTCATGTACCAGCTCGTCCAGATGTCCTGGAGGAGGTCCTAATTTCCCACTCATTCCCATCTTGGAGATCTTTATCCTGACTTGTAGGAAAAGGATGCTCTGACCAGCTTTGTCTCAGTGACATGTTGTTTATACCCTGCCCACTCCTGCCAATAATAGTTTCCCCTACCTTCTGACTCTTAGGGGTGCTGGATTACCAGAAACACAGACATTGGTCTTCATTGGTCTTCAAAAGCTCAAGCAAACCCTTAAGTAGAAGTCAGATCCCACTTCATTCTCCAGGCCAACAATGCCAGGGTCTTTGTCACTGTTGACCTCAAATGACTTGGCCAGTTGAGTTTCTGGTTGACTGATCTCATTGGCCTCCCCTAAAATGGCGGGCAAAGGAAAGCAGGCATTGATGTCTACCTTCCTCTTTTCCTCAAGGAGTATCAGTTAAAGACCTTAGGCAAAATTAACTTCATTTTATTTGCCAGAGAATATTCCAAGCGAATAGAGCAAGATGCATCACCTGGTGGGGCCTGACACAGGCCAGGCCCTTGAGAAGGCTGGGTTCCTTAGAGTAGAGAGTGGGAAGGGGACCCTATTTGGCAGCATGGCAAGGACCTTTCCGTGTTCATGTGATCTGGTGAAAGCCAAGGGGCTCAGAGGGGCCTCCTATGTTGACTCAAGGTCCCAGCTCACCATGGAGACTGGGCAGCCAAGGCTGCACAGCCATGACAGTGTCTTCCCTTTTAATAGCAGCAGAAGGACAGTAACTACAGTGGAGAAAGATACTGGGGCAGAAATTATTGAGGACCTACCCCATGTCAAACACTGAGAGAATTTTTTCAACCATTTGGGGATTTTCCATGTATCGACTCTTGCTGACTTCTAATTTATTCCCATTGTCCTCAGAGAGGATGTACTGTGCGACTTCACTCCTTTGAGATGTTTAGAGACTTATTTTATGGCTCAGCGTAAGGTCTGTAGTAGGGAGTGCTGCGTGTGCACTTGCAAGGAGTGTGTACTCTACAGGTTTGGGGGGACTGCTCCACTGATGTCATTTGTGAAAGCCCGAGACTCGGCCAGGGCGCATGGACGGTGTCCATGCTGCAACACTCCCAGGGAAAAGGCAGGGGCAAAAATCCATGTGGCTGAGAGGGCATAGCCAGGCTCTGACCCCAGGAGACAGACGCCATGCCGACTTGTTCTCCGTGTGGCCCAAATAAGAAAAGGCCAAGAACTCTAAATGGACCTCTGAGGTCAGGAGACAATGTCTAAAGATTTGCTTAAAGGAGGGAAATTTACCCACGGAAGTGAGCAGTGAAGCCATGTGCCCTCGAAACTCTCTCTCCCACACTGCTCCTCATGAGTTCAGCATCCATCCATCCATTCATCCATCCATCCAACCATCCGAGACTTGCTCCTTGTAGTTGCTGTTCAGAGCTGTGGGATAAAGGATTCAACATTGCCCTGCCCTCCCAGAATTTGCAGGGGGCTAGGGGTACAGATAATTGAATAGGCAGTTTTGTCAAGCCGGGTAGGGGTCATAGCTGGAAAAGTGCATATATACCAGAAAAATAGTCATTTTTAAAAAGATTTTATTTATTTATTCATAAGAGACACACAGAGAGAGGCAGACACATAGGCAGAGGGAGCCCGATGTGGGACTCGATCCCAGGACCCCAGGATCACGACCTGAGCCAAAGGCAGACGCTCAACCAATGAGCCACCCAGGCGTCCCTGGGATAGAGTCATTCTTGCTTAGCTTCTCCTTCTGTCTTTCTCAATGACGCAGATTTGCAGATAAAAGAGAATTTCCACATGGAAAGTGAAAGATGGAGGCAACCTAGTCCTATCTGTAAACCCATTTAGGAAATAATTTCGTGAAGGGCAAGGAACTTGTGAGTTTGTAGGGCAAAGAGAGAGCTTTAAGACTTGTGTGTGTGTGTGTGTGTGTGTGTGTGTGTGTGTACACACTCCGGTGCGCCCTGGACCCTTTTTACAAACTGGGGAAGCTCTGGATGCCTTTTGAGAATAATGCTTTTAAAATGCATATGGTACAGCACTCAGGATCACAAAGGAAAACAGGTCCCTGCATAGAGCAGGGAGAGGGGGCTGCCTGGAGGTTTCTGGAGTGGAAGAGAGATGTTTTGTGGGCAAGAAAGAAAATTCTTCCCATAGGTTGGTGATTCTACATTTATGGAACTAGTTACCTCCAAGACTCAGCTGATTTTCTCACCTTTTACATTTCTCTTGTTCCCTGGGTGGAGGGAGTATAATAAACTGGCAAGGCAAGGTGGTGGAGAGTTTAAGGCTGACTTTACTGGGAGGGAGGAGGGGAAGAGAGGATCTCCTAGGGCTAGGAGATCAGAGAATGTTTCTTTGGTAGCCTTTGGGATCACTTGTTAGGCTTCTCTATCCTAGTTGGGAGTTTACTGAATACAGAGTACAGCCCAGGAGGGCAGGGTGACTCTTCCTGGGAGGTGATGAGGATCCTGAGGTTCAGGGAAGCCCCGTGCTTTATTCTGGCAGAGGCCATGGGCCCCATGAGACCAGACACATTACAGAGGAACTACTGGCAGCCACTTTGCTTAAATCCCCCGTTCTCAGGATCCCTGGGTGGCGCAGCGGTTTGGCGCCTGCCTTTGGCCTAGGGCGCGATCCTGGAGACCCAGGATCGATTCCCACGTCGGGCTCCCGGTGCATGGAGCCTGCTTCTCCCTCTGCCTGTGTCTCTGCCTCTCTTTCTCTCTCTGTGACTATCATAAATAAATAAAAATTAAAAAAAAAATTAAAAAATCCCCTGTTCTCATTACCACCCCTGGATCCGCATCTTACCCAGGAGGCAAAGGATACTGAGCAGAATTAATCCCAAATCACCCAGCTTGAGCTAGAAGGGGGCGGAACTAAGATCTGATCCCGCATAACCTCAGGCTCTGAGGTCTCTGCCCAGCTGCCTGCCTACAGCATGGAGGCCGCGGGCGCAGCTCTAGGAATCAGGTTGCCTGGGTTCCAATCCCAGCTCAACTATCAAATGGCATGATGATCCAAGGGGATTTCCTGACCCTGAGACTCCTCATCTCTGAAATGGGATGGCTTCTTTCACCTTCCTCCAACTCTTTTCTTGATGACTTAAGACATAGTGCGTTTAAAGCCTTGAGCACACGCGCCTGCCATGCACGTGCTCCATGGGAGGAGGTTGCTGTGGTTATTATCAGCCCAGCGGGACCAGGAGCAATGTTCGGGGCGGGGGGTCCCTGGTGTACGATCACTCTCCTCTGTTTACTCCTCTGACTGGCAGGCGGTCAGGAGTTTGTTTTTCTGGTGCAAAGGTTGCCCTGGTGTTCTGGAGTGACCCGGCCGGGCCGAGATGATTATACAACCCGGCTGGCCAAGCTCAGCGCTCCTTGGCAGCCTGCTGCGCCTGTGCCGCTGGCCTGAGGGAGCCACCACCCTTCACCTGCCGTCTCCCTACGGAGAGGCCTGACCTTCGATCCCTTCGATCGGAAGGATCTTCCAGGCCCAGGCAACTCGGTGCGCTCACCCACCTGCTCACTCCCAGTGCGACCTTTGTCTGAGGCTGTGGCGCTCAAGACCCTGGTTTGTCCTTCATCTCTGTCTTGCCCCACCAACTGTGTCCCCCACTGGCACCTCTCAGACAGGGGAGGGGCACAGCGGGGCTTGGGTTTGGGGGTGGTGGTGCTGAGACACCCGGGCTGCAGGCTCCACTGCTCCCTGCCGGGCCTGCAGTCCTTGTTGGCAAAGCACATCAGATGTGCTTTCTAGATAGAAACTTTGTATTATTTTAAAAAAATATTTATTTATTTATGTATTTTAGGGAGCAGGCAGGAGCAGGAGGGGGAGAGGGAGAGAATCTCAAGCTGACTCCACCCTGATTGCAGAGCCCAAGACGTGGGGCTCGATCCACAACCCTGAGATCACGACCTGAGCTGAAACCAAGAGTCGGGCCCTTAACCAACCGCGCTCCTGTATAAAAACTGTTAAAGATATAGGTATAGACATAGATCTGTCTATATTTACATATAAAACTTTTTTTTCTTTTTCTTTCTTTCTTTTTTTTTTTTTTTTTATCAGTGAGCCTTAAATGCTTCACTAGGAAAACCCACGGAAAGATCCTGAGCACTCAGTGTTCATCATTATCGATCGGCGTGGTCCGTCTTCACAGTCCAAGGAAAAGGCAGGATGTGGCCTCCACTGAGGCTTGTGGCCTCGGAGCATCAGCTTCCTGATGCCAAGTAGGGTGGCTGACAGCTGCCCCAGTGAGGTGGTGAGGAGCAGATGGAGGAGGGCTTTGAGAAGGCTGGACCCAGAGGGTCCAGTATGGATGGAGCTCTCCTCTTGTTCAGCCTGTGCCTGCCCTCAAGCCTGGGGGGTGTCACCTACTGCCCCTGCCACCTCTCCCACTGGGGCTGCAGGGAGGCCTCCTCTGTCCCTCCCAGCACCCTGGGGGGGGGGGGCTGCAGGCTCAAAAGCTGAGAATTTCCAGCCGGCAGGCATCCCCTCTGCTCGGTTGAATTTTCTTTTTTTCCCCACTTTTCAATATCCGTTTCCAGCACCTTCTGAAACTCCCTCATCTTGTGCTCCTCACCTCAGGCACTGGCCATTGCTTCTTTGTCACAGCACAGCAGAGGGCCCCCGGGAGTCCCTGGAGCCCCAAAGCTCATCTCATCCCCTAGGCAGGGCCTCAGGCCCACCTCTGGCCAGCCCAGCCCTCCTGCCCGGGGATCTGTGGTGGCTGTTGCACAGCCGGGAAGTCCCCTGCCCTCCACACAGTCTTCCATCCCCTCTTTGGACTTATTCTTTCTGCTTCTTGCTGTCTGGGGTTCCCGTCTCTGATGGCTGTAATGTAGCTCAGCCCAAATGCCCCTGCCCCAAGCTTTGCCCATTGGCCTCAGATCTCACCCCCACCTTGCCTAGGCAGCTGAGAAAATGGGATGAACGTGGGGCTCTCTCCAGACCTCTGTTCTCCCACCTGTGAAATGGGGATAACCATCGCAAGTTGCCAGCCCTCTTATGAATTGTCGGAAGGCTTAAAAGAGACTCTTGACCCCAGTACCTCCCACCTCAGGGCCTTGTACATTTTGAAAGATGAGTGAACGAATGATTGATTGAAGAATCGAATGATCCAATGAATGAATGAATGAATGAGAGCCTTTACTGTTCTATTTGCAATTGTCAAAAACAGGTAGGCTTTTGCTATCCTCCACACTGCCCTTAGGAATTCTACGCTGGTAGCTTGCAAACCTAGGTTCTGGGTTAGACTCCTGGGTCAACCATTGAAGTCTGTGATCCAGGCATGGGCTGAACCCTCCCGGACTGCAGGGACGTCATCTAGGACAGGGGTCAGCAAACTCTGACCTCTGGGTGGCCTCCAACCCACTGCAGCTTTTGTACAGCCCACCAACTAAAAATGGTTGTTATATTCCCAAATGTTGATTACATGTGAAATTTTACATTTTTATTTTATTTATTTTTTTAAAGGGTCTTTCTTGTTCTAGTTCTTTTTCTTTCCTTTCTTTTTTTTTTTTAAAGTAATCTCTATGCCCAACGTGGGACTCGAACTCACAACCCCAAAATCAAGCATCGTACTCTCCTCCTCCCGAGCCAGCCAGGTGCCCCTGCACACACATTTTAAACATAAATGTAAATTAAATTGACATACATATTTTTACATTTTTATTTTTCATGTTTACATTTTAAAAATAAAAACTCAGAAGAAGAATAGTGTTTCCTAACACATGAGAATTAGAGGAAATTCAGAGTGTCTATAAACAGTTTTATTGCCATGCAGCCATGCTCATTCATCTACAAATTGTCTATATGGCGATAGAGGATGTGCACAGAGCTTACGCTCTCCGAGGCACAGATGACTGGTTGTGACAGAGACTGTATGGCTCACAAAATCCAAAATATTTACTACCCGGCCCTTTATAGAAAAACCTGCCAATCCCTGGTCTATGTAACAGGAGCAACAGTGTATACCCACCCCACTGTGTGTGGATGAAATGTTCAATTCAAGGGCCTAGCACCAAGCAGAAACTCTAGAAAATTCCGCTCCTGCAGTCTTTCCCTTTCCCATCTATATCCCCTTCCACAGAGAGCTCTTTTATTTCAGGGTCCAAGCCACATAAAACCATAAAAAGAGGACGACAGGCTGACTCTCACCAGTGCCCTGCAGACGGGCCCTCAGACAGCAGGACTGTGTTTGTGGGCTCCATCCTCTGGCCCTCAGCCTCTCTGGCCAGTCTGTGCGGCTGCTGCGGATGTGTGTGTGGGGGGCAGGTCGGAGCCCTTTGTGTCCTCGGGGACGTCTGGGTCCCAGACACATCGGCGGGGGGGGGGGTCCTGCAGGGGTGCCCTACAGAGCGGCTTCTTTTGCATTTATCAGAGGTTGCTGGTTTCATTGCATCGTTTCTGGCTTTGGGCATTTCTGGAAGCTGGGCCGGCACTGCCCAAGAGGTGGCCACAGCCACACTTTAGCTCAACTCAGGATGACTGCTTGGTGGAGGCAGCCTCTGGGCTGGAATCCAGGGGCCTGATTGTGATTTGAGGGATGGCACGGAGTCGTGGCGAGACCCGAGATGTGGGCTCGGGTCTGGAATCCCAGCTCTGCCGCTCACTCACAAGCTCTGGGATGCCCCTCTGAGCTTCTTGTCTTCATCTGGGGAGCTGGGGTGATGCTTCCTCTTGGGGAGGGGTGTACACAGGGATGTGGTCAAGTAAGCAGCGTTTTGTCTTTTCCTGCTCTAAAGCCCCCCACCAAGAACAGTGCCTGGCAGGTGGTAAGCACACGGCAAACACGTGTTATTGAAGAGAAATAAACCCAAAAGAGATAAAATATGTGGAGTGCCTGCTGCACCGTTGCTTCCCATTAAATAGTCGTATTGCTGCGTCTGTTCTAAACCAGGAATCAGCAAACTAGAGCCCACACGCCGAGCCTGGCCCGCTGCCTGATTTTGTAAACAAAGTTTTATTGGAACACGGCTTTACCCATTCATTTACCTACTGTCTGACTTTGCTGCCACAGCCATGGAGTAGAATAGTTGTGAGAGAAATGTACCGTCTTGCAGAGGCTAAAATATATACAATCCGGCTTTTTATAGCAAATCTTTGTGGTCCCCGCTCTGAATGTCAAGGCCACCCTGTCCATGAGTGACCACAGATTTCATTTCCCCCTGATTGCAGGTGTGCGGGCAGTTACGAGGTGACAAGCAGCTGCTAGCTTGAAATACGCATGCTCGATGCCCTCTGTGAAATGCTTAGTTTTTCCTTTGGCACCCTAATTCCGCCACACGATTCCAGCGTGCTCAGAACAGATTTCGAGATGCCCCGCTGTTCTCATGGGTGAGGTGGTGTTACTTTCATTTCTGTGTAAGAAGAAACTCAAGCCACCTGTCGATTGCTGGCATGTTCATGAGGGATTGGCCATGTACCCTGCGACAGGTCTCGGCCTAGGGAACAGCGCCTCATAGGAGGTGAGTCAAAATAAAAAAGAGGATGACCCTCTCGATACAACTTACTCTTTGATATCCAGGAATAGGAAGCTGACTGGTGCTCCTGTGTCTGGGGCACCAAGTGCATAGGTCTCTTTCATTGCTATGGATGGGATAACCTTGGACACCTCAGTTACCTTATTCGGCCTCAATTTTCCCATCTGTAAAATGGCCACAATGATCCCACATGGGGTTGTTGTGAAAATTACATAAGATCAAGTGACTGAAGCATAGTAACTAGTCAGCTCTTTATTATAATAAGATAAATCCTTCATTTCTCAGTTTGGGAGAGAGAGAGTTAACAATTTTTGCCTCACGTTGACCCTCCCTTAGATGGTCAGGGCCCACCATGAGGATCCTCTTGCAACCCTGGTTTTGGGGGAGATGGATGAGCTCTTCCTGGACAGCATTTATCCAGGGCTCCATGTCCGCCTTGCCGGCCGAGCAATGCTGGGTCATCATCCTGTTAACCGTTTCCTGGTCAGCGGATGGCTTGCTTCCTTTCCCTCTACAAGGATAGACTCACAGGCTTCCAGGTCCCCAAGCCCCAATGAAGACATGGCCCAGGAACCAGCGAAGGCCGAGTTCAATGAAGCAAGTGCATTCTTGCAATAAAGGGGCGAGCTGCCGGCCGGGATTTCCAGCCTAGTCGCTTCTGTCTTGTTCATCGCTTAGAACAGTACCTGGAACATAGTAAATGTTTCACAAATGTTCATTGGGAGGATAAATGGTCACCCCTCGTGAATGTCACACTGCCTGCTGCCCTCATGTGACTCTTGGACTGCAATGCCGTGATGCCAACGGGGGAGGTCCAGGCTCAGAGAGAGAGCACACACGGCAGCCCCGCCCGGCCCTCCCCAGGCCCTCGGTCCTGCCACATCTCCTCTGCACCACTTGTCCCGGGTGCAGAGTCGACTGTTCCCCTGTGCCCAGGGCTCTTCCCAACCCTGGAAGGTACAGGAAGCCAGCCACCACGACCCTGCCCCCAGCCACATCTGGATCTCCAGCTCAATCTTGGTCCACATCAGGGGTTGTTAACTTACAGCCCACAGGCCGGATCTGGTCAAGAGTCTGTTTTTTTTTTTTTTTTTTTTTTAATTTTATTTATGATAGTCACAGAGAGAGAGAGAGAGAGGCAGAGACATAGGCAGAGGGAGAAGCAGGCTCCATGCACCGGGAGCCCGACGTGGGATTCGATCCTGGGTCTCCAGGATCGCGCCCTGGGCCAAAGGCAGGCGCCAAACCGCTGCGCCACCCAGGGATCCCTCAAGGGTCTGTTTTTGTAAGGACCTTGGCTTAAGAATGGCTTCTACATTTCCAAAAGGTTGAAACTTTTAAGAATACAATACAACAGAGACCACAGGGCCAACAACGCCTGAAACATTGACTCTCTGGCCCTTTATAGAAGAGGCTTGCTGCCTCCTGGCCCAGCGAGTCCTCCGATATACCAGCCCATAGGGCCAACTATGTGAGCCAAGCTCCATTTCAAGGCTTTGTTTCCTTCCTCTTATTAACACTGAGGCAGGTAGGATTATCATCCCTTGTAAAGATGGGGAAACTGAGGCATAGAAGGGTTAATTTACTCAGCCGAGAATCTAATAGATGGCAAAGCCACGATTCAAACCCAAGCAAGCTAGCTCCAGAGTCCATGCTCTAACCGTGGTACCATTTTGCCTGTGGACGCAGCCAAGCCCAAGCTTTAGGCCTTGCCCACACTCTGTCCCATTTTGAGTCCCCTATTGCAGAGATGAGCTTCAGAAACTACCACCCTCTCCAGATGTTTCGACCCCAGTCTCCCCTCCCTCCCCAAGATAGCTCATCTCCTGTGGCGCTGACAGGTCTCCCTTTCTGCCCCACGCTGTGGCCTATTCCATCCTGCTCCCCGAGGTTGGACACCTCTCCCTGAGCCAGGCCTGAAGTTCGTCCCACTGAGCCTCCCTTCCCGAGGCATTCCCTGTGTCCCCCTTCCATTCTGTCTTTCCTACCCCATCCCATCCCTCCAATATGGAATTGGATTCTTGGTGCATGGCCTCGGAGTAATGGTGCTGCAGTGAGAGGTACGGTCAACTCCTGGTCCTAAGCCTTGGTAGCCCCAGGACCTTGGCTGAGGCCCCTCCCCCGCCCCCACACACACCAGCTCCTGGGAGGCAGGGGAGAAGCTTCTGGCTCTCCAGCATCACGGAGAACAGCCCAGAGGTGGAGGTGTCGCAAACGCTGCACTTCAAGTCTGAGCAGGAGGGGCGGTGCCCTTGCGATCAAGAGTCTGGGTGCAGGGGCTCAGGAGTGGTGAGAATGGAAAGACAGCTGCCAAGAGGAACAGAGAGTGTCTCAAGTCACCCCCTCTCCGTGCCCTCCCCACCGCACCAGCCCAGCTTCAGCAGAAGCCGCCCTTCTGGTGGTGGCCCCTCCACCTGGGCTGGAAATCACTGTGTGGAGCATGAAGACAGAGGCCGTGTTCTAGCTGTGTGACCGTGGACAGGTCACTGCGCGCTCCGTACCTCGTATTCCTCTTTTTTCACACGGTGATGGTGAGGGTCTGGGAGGTGATGGTGAGGGATAACACATTCCTGGCGAGCCGTAGGCAGGTGCTCAGCGTGAGAATGAACTCTTCGTGGCTCGCCTTCCCCAGCTGACCCCTTAGCTATACACGTTTCTGGCAAACTGGTGGCACCTAACATCCTGCTGCGTGCACCTTTGTGGCTGTTATCTCCATTGCCAGGAGCCCAGACCACCGCATCCCCAGAGATCAGAGCCCATAACGGGCAGGGACTTTGTTGGACCTTCCTTCTGGGCTGATGGGTGGTGGGAGTGCCCCGTTGCACCCCCCGCCCCATTGCACCCCCTAGGGCCGCCTCACTCCCACAGAGGCTCTCCAGGATGCTGCAGAAGGCCCCACTTTGTTTCCTCTCCCTCTTGCTTCCCCGGGGGAGGCCGACTTATGAGCTCTTCCCAGGTCTTCTGGGGAAGGATGCTCTCAAGGACACTTTGGGGTTGAGTGTGTGAAGGAGGCCTCTAGGCTAAGGCTGGCAGGAGAGGTCTCCCAAGGGCCTGGCCGGCAGGTTGTGTTTCTCCTTCTGAGGCCTGGAGGGGTTGAGCACAGCAAGGGCCCAGGGGCTGCTGCACCCGGCCTCCAGACTGGCACCTTTTCCTGCCTCTAAAGGGTCACTGCTTGGGGATCCCACCGGCATCACAGACTTCTGGTTCCCCCATATTGTGTTGGCCTCTGTGTGATCTTCTCCATCTTTGATCTTTGATCTTTGTAAATGGCAATGCCAACTTCTTAGTTGCTCAGGCCACAGCCTTGGAGTCTGTTTACCTTGGGCCCTGCTTGCTCACCTGTCACATCCAGACCATCAGCAAACCATGTCCAGAACATCACATCCTCTCACCCACCCCACTGCCTCTACGTGGGCCCAGCCC
Source organism: Canis lupus dingo (assembly GCF_003254725.2). Taxonomy (NCBI): domain Eukaryota; kingdom Metazoa; phylum Chordata; class Mammalia; order Carnivora; family Canidae; genus Canis; species Canis lupus. The sequence continues at coordinate 25,735,563 of NC_064255.1, forward strand.
CCATCATTTCTTGCCTGCGTTAGTATAACAGCCCTTGACTGGTCTCTGCGTCTGCCCTTGCCTCTCTACAATCTATTCTCAAAGCAACAGCCAGGGGCACCCTTTGAAACCAAGCCAAAGCACATGACCTTTCTGCTTCAAAGCCCCCACAGGCTTCCTTTCCTATTCAGAATAAAAGCTATGGGCCTTGCAGTGGTCTGGGAGGCCCATGTGACCCAGATCTGCTGCCCTGACCTCGCCCAAGCTCCTCCATCCCATTCATTCCACCTGCCATCCTGCCCCGTGGCCTCAGACACTCCAGGCAGCTCGGCTCAAGGTTCTGTGCTCCCTGGACTCTATCCTCACTGCTCACTCCCTCGCCCCTTCCCAACCCTTGTTCAGAGGTTACGAGTGACCATCTCACCCAGGCCTCCCCTGGCCACTGTAGTTCACATTCAGCACCCCCTCCCCTTCTGCAACTCTCATTCTTCTGCTTCCTCCCTTTATTTTCCTCCGTTTTTCTTGGCACCTTTTCGAGTGCCTTACAATTGTGTGAATTGATCCATTAGTTCCCCCCATCCCACTGGAGATTAAACTCCAGGGGCAGGGGGCAGGATGTGATTTTCATCGTAGCCCCTGCCAAAAACCGCACCTGTGACATGGTAACAGTCTGGAAATATTTGTGGCACGAGTGAATGAATGACCTAAGACCAAAGACAGCCGGGCATAGAAAATAAACCCTTATTTTAAGCATAAGCCTTATGATTTTGTGTGTGTGTGTGTGTGTATAAAGTGATAAAATATATGTTTTATATATTTATATATGGTTGAAAGTTTCAAGCATATATATCATCTATATACATAGCATGTATATCAGGATAGATATAAAGGGAATGTGTGTATATATATCTCTCAAAGACCAAAATATATTTTATATATAGAGCCAAGGTGCCGTATTTTTTGCAAAGGAGGACACTTTCTGGTTTCCCTGGCTGCCTGCCAGGATGCACTCAGGAAGCGATGTACAGTAAACAGGGCACTTTCAGCCTCTGGTTTTCCAGAGCAGAGAGCATGTCATTGCCAGAAAGCCTGTGCCTCCCTCTCGTTCTCTGGAGCGCAGGGCCACTCAGAGGCGGGCTGCCCCAGCTTGTGAGGATGCGGTGGCCGTGACTCCCTGCCTCTCCGACAAGATCCGTGAGGACCACCTGGGCGTGAGCTGGAAAAGGCGTGCCCGTCAGAGAGTGTGAAGAGCTGGTGAAGTCCTTGTGGTGACCCTCCGTCTCCTGGGCCCACTGCCCCCTCCCTTCCCTAGGGTCCAGACACACTGGCTTGCCCGTGTCCCCACAGGGGCCGTCTCCTGCTCATCCAGCTCCAGGCCCAGCTCACGGCTCTGCGGGCTGCTCCCCTACCTGTGTGGATCTGTGCACTGCGAACATCTGGGTCCTCCAGAGAGACATGCTTGGTGTCCCAACCCGCGGCACCTCTGAGTATGACCTCGTTTGGAAATAGGGTTTTTGCAGACGCAATCCAGCCTCAATGAAGTCATTCTGGATGCGGGTGGCCTCCAATCCGGTGATGGTGTCCTTAGAAGAGAGGCACCCGTGCAGGGGCCAGGCCGTGTGAAGGCGGAGGCAGGGATGGGGGTGCATGCGTCTGCAAGGCGTGTGATGCTTACGATTGCTGGCCAACCACCGGGGCTGGAGGAGGCCCGCAAAGACCTCACCCTTCAGGTGTCACAGGGAGCACGACCCTGCGGACACCTGGATTTCAAGAGCTCTGTCCTCCAGAACCCCGAGAGAATAAATTTCTATGGTTTTAAGCCCCTCAGCCTGCAGAACTTTGGCCACCCCAGGATGCTCACGCACTCCCCTCTGATCCCTCAGTCCTGCTCCTAAACGCCACCTCCTTGAGGGCTTTCCTGGCCTCCCAATCGTAACTCAGTCCCGAGTTTCACACCTGTAGCACAGTTTACTATTCCTCCACTGGGTGCTTATTACCGTGTGTGATACGGTTTTGAAAGCCTCCCCCAGTGCCTGTCAGCTCTCTGCGAGGTCCCTGTGGCCGCCTACGTGTCCTCAGGTCTCTAGCGGAGCGCCTGCACACAGTAGGTGTGCAAGAAGTATTTGTTGGGTGCATGCATTACAGTCGGGGTTGCAGGGGGGAATCTTCCGGACTTACAGAGTCAGTTTGTGTCATAGAAGCCCCGGTTGTAAGATTACTCTGGGTGCTTCCCCTGGAAATCCTCAAAGTGCAATTATTCAAATTGAGTTGTTCGACCCAAGTCAGTTGCAGTAAAACAAGAGACACTGAGGGCCTGTGAGGACTTTCCACACGGGGGTCTGTTCTTACTTTTTGGCTTGAATGTGTTTTCCTGCCAAGAGTCAAAACTGACTTTTACCAAGTGGTTAGCAACACCTTAAAAAGAAAAAAAAAAGGAAAGAAGAAGAAAGAAAGAAAAAGAAAGAAAGAAAGAAAGAAAGAAAGAAAGAAGAAAGAAGAAAAAAAAGAAAGAAAAAAGAAAAGAAAAGAAAAGAAAGAAAAGTAAAGAAAGAAAGACCCCCCAAAATGATGTAGGTTCTTTCACACTTACCCTCCTCCTCAGCCTGCCTCCTGCCACCTGACCCTAGGACCTGGTCCCATGAATGGTGGCCCTACTTTGGACCTGTCTAAATTCTGCTTTGTTTTCCCTCCTAGGGCTTTCAATGGAGATGTCTGGTAGGTGTTTTTAGGTGATTCTAGAATTGACATCTCCTCTGAGACTCATCTGTCCCACAGCGTGTAGGTTTGGCCTCAGACGGATTCAGCATGGTCTTTATTGAGCACCACCAGTGTGCCAGTCACACCCAGGGCAGCTTTACAGCTTGTCACTTCCTTTCCATTTAATGTGTTCCAGAATCTATGTTCACCACGAAGCGAGCTCACTTCAGAGCTATTTTACTGATGAGGAAACCAAAACTCAGAAAGGTTAAGTAATTTGCCTAAGATCACACAGCCAATAAGTGGTAGGGCCCTTTTCAAATCTAGATCTGTCCGACTTCAAAGATAGTGGGTGTTTTTCCTCTAAATTTACAAATGATAAAAGCATCCCTAAACAGAAATTGCCTTATGAATCGCAAGAAGCTTTATTTTATAAGGATTTGGCTGTGCCTGAGGGTGCCGTGTCACTGGTTCCCCAGGAGCCTGTTGGGAAGGGGTTTGGTATTGGATCTATGGCCCCAGGGGCCCTGGGATGTGCTCAGGACACTCCGCAAGCCTGGTGAGCACTCTGGTTTGGGAGGGAGGCCATCTGCTCCTAGGACCGTGCTTCCTGATTTTGGGCATTAGGTTAGCCACTCCTGTCATCTAGCCTCGGTTTCCCCAGCCATAAAATTAAAACTCAGATTCAAGGATCTCTGAGCTACTGTCCTACCCTGATAATCTAGGACTTCAGCACATCCTGGGGCTGCCACCAGCATTCTTCTATGCCCCTCAAACTCAAGCTTTCTAAGTCTATCTGGGGCCCAGAGCCTACATGGAAAATTCTTTTTTTTTTTTAATTTTATTTATTTATTCATGAGACACACACACACACACACACACACACACACACAGAGGCAGAGACACAGACAGAGGGAGAAGCAGGCTCCATGCAGGGAGCCCGACTCAGAACTTGATCCCGGGTCTCCAGGATCAGGCCTTGAGCTGAAGGCGGTGCTAAACCACTGGGCCACACGGAAAATTCTAATGAAATCCAAGCTGCCAGAGGCTCCTCCTCCCCATGTCTCCTCATCCTTCTCAGTTCACATCCTCTCCTTTTCTGGAGCCAGTCCTGCTGGGGGCCCTCAGGCACATTTCTTTACCTCTCTGAGCTTTCGTGTTCTCCTCTCAAAAGAGATCTCAAATGAGGGTAAAACCCACCTCCTTGGCTCATTGTGAGGACGACACGAAATGAAGCAGTAGCCATCCTTCCTGACTTTCTATGGGCCTGAGCTGTGCGGGGTGGGCCCAGAAGCAAACTCTGGTGCTAAGCGGGCGTGTTTGAATCTTGGCCACGATGCCTCCCCGCTTACCAGCTGTGTGGGTTTGGGCAAGTTGCTTTACTTGTCTGTGCCTGAGTGTTTTCTCTTGTACAATGGAAACCCCCCTACGAGTTCATATTTGTTTTTTTTTTTTTTAAAGATTTTATTTATTTATTCATGAGACGAGTTCTTATTTGTAAAGCACATAAAAGAGTGTGGGGCACGTAGCCAGCGCTATTTCAGACTCAGCAATCATTATAGATCATCTGATTCTCAAACCAGCCTGGTGCAGGGATGCCGTTCTGATCCTCATTTTACGAGTGGGGAAGGTTGGCCTGCAGGGTCATAACCTTTGGCAGCTGCCTTCTGCTCCTGGTGGGGACCAGGGCACAGGCCTGGGGAGGGACAGGGTGGTGGGGCAGGGCTGTGGGTGTCTGTGAGAGGCTGCACGCATCCTGCATGTATCCCCGAACAGGGACATTAAGCAGCAAACAAACCGCTTACAACTGATCAAGACAGAGATTGCAGAATAAAGTAGAAAGCTTTGCCTCTTCCTCTTTGAACAAGAGGCCCTGCATTTTCATTTTGCACCGGGTAGGCCTGGTAACTGTGTAGCCAGCCCTGGGCCCCTAGCATGTCATAGGTGGAAATGGTAGTTGCCTTCCCCTTCAACAAAAGCCCCCAAATGCTTGCTCTGAGTTCAGTAATTCAGTGTGGTTTGTCCTGGCTCTTGATTTACCGGCAGAAACAGTCTCTTGATGAAAGCCTGGGTGGTGGCACTTTTGCCGCCTTCCACAAAGATGACTTCCCCAGAGCCTCCTAAGGCCTTCGTATGATTTGCACCCCAATCATGGGCCATTTCCCAACCGGCAGCCCTGTTTCGTAGCAGGTGATAGGGAGATCTTATTCTTTTTCCTTTTTCTGTCGCTGTAATCTTCAGAGGCGAAGAGTTCTCCTTAAAAGACACCGTGGGCAATTACTTTATGCAAATGCAGCATCTCTGAGGCTGGCAGGCCCGGGGTTGGCCATGGAGGAATGCAAGGTGGACCGCATGGGCTGGGCAGGGCGCCACTGGGGAGGCCCCGCCAGTACGTCTTGGCATCTCTGCGCTGCTGCCCCCGTGACTTCTGGGAGGAGACTCAGGCCACAGCGGGAGAAGTGGGAGGCTGACAGCCACGCAGCAGGAACCCCAGAGCCACGGGGTGGGAGAGCTGCTCCTCTGGCCCGTGTCCCACGTAACAGATGAGGCTCCTTAGGGAAGAATAAGCAGCAACCCCAGGCTGATCCCAGGGACCAGTGCAGATCCGTGTGCAGCGAGAGACCTCAGATAGAGTGGAATGGACAATGAGCGCTGCTGAGAGCAATGTCTACTTGCTTTGGTGCAAGCCAAGACACATCATGCAGCTGGAACATTCCAGAAAAAGTGAAGGATACGGGAGGAACCCTCTAGGGAAGCTCAATAAGGGGGAAAGGTGGCCTGCGATTAGATAGGAGTTTGGGGACAGTGGGGCCTCAGCCAATTCCCTTACCTGGGAATCTCCCGTCTTCCAGAGCCTTCTGCCCAAGCAGCTGGGTTGCCACATTCAGGGGTTTCAAAGATGTCCAAGGCAACGGTGAAAAAGAGACTGGCCCGGCTCCTCCCTCCTTCCCTCCTTTCTTTCTTTCTATAAGCTCTAGGCCTGGTGTGAGGCTTGAACTCACAATCCCCAGATCGAGAGTCACAGGCTCTACCTACTAGCCAGGCCCCTCTTTGATCTTTTCTATTGAAATATCATTTACATACAACAAAATGCAAAGAATTTAAGTACTGAGTTTGGAGAGGTTTTTTTTTTTAAGTTTTTATTTATTTGACAGAGAGAGAGAGAGAGAGAGAGCATGAGAGGGGGTGGTGCAGAGGGAGAAGTAGGCTCCCACCAAACAGGGAGCCCGACATGGGGCTCCATCCGAAGACCCTAAGACCAAGACCTGATCCCGAGACCCTGGGATCATGACCTGAGCTGAAGGCAGATGCTTCACTGACTGAGCCGCCCAGATGCCCTGAATTTGGAGAGTTTTGACAATTATATACGCTTATGTACCCATCCAGCACCCCAAAGTACACACGCATTACCCCCAAATACAAATATAGGACATTTCCTTCCCTCCAGAAATGTCTTTGAGCTTCTTCCCACTACTGTCCTACCACACTCACTTGAAGGTGACCACTGCTCTGACTTCCATCACCACGGAGGCTACGGGTTCGTTTCTCTGCTGGAGAACCTATGAATGAAATCCTGCTCTTTCAGGTCCGGCTTCCTTCTCTCACCGAGTATTTATACTCATCCAGGGCCCCCAGTCGCCGTCCCTTCCCCCTGCTGCCCACTATTCCATTGGCTGCATACATGCACTCTGGTTATCCCTGCATCTACTGATGGACATTTGAGTTGTTTTCAACTCTTGGTGATTATGAGGAAGGCGGCTAGAGGCTTTCATGCACACGCCTTTTGGTAGACATATGTCCTGGGGAAATACCTAGGAGTGGAATCGTTGGGTCATATGTTAAGTGTATTTTTAGTTTTATAAGCAGCTGCCAAACTGTTTTTCCAAGGGGTTGTATCATTCTTGTACTCCTGCCATGAGTGTATGAGAGTTCCAGTTGCTTCACATCCTCACCAACACTTCGTATTGATGGTCTTTTTCATTTTGGCCACTCTGGTTGGTGGGTGGAAATGGTATCTCGTTGCTGTTAATTTGCATTTCCCTGATGACTAATGACATCGAGCACTTTGTTATGTACTTATTATAGATGGCTCCTTTTGTGACATTTGTGAGCCTTTTTTTGCACTTGGGGAAGGAGTTCGCTTGTCTTATTACTGAGTTGTAAGAGATCTTAGTATGTTCTGGATTACCAGTCCTTTGTCAGATACGTGTACTGCGGTCTGTGTCCGCACGATCCTCTTAATCCTCCCAGGGGCCCTGTAAAGTGAATGTTACTATCCCCACTTTGTTTTAGAGAGGCGGAAACTGAAGCACAGAGAGGGTAAGCGAAATGCCCGAGGTCACACAGCTACTCAGTAGCAGAGCGGGGACGCACACCCATCCGCGTGTGACTCAGAGCGCTGACTTCCAGAACATTCCAAAAAGCGTCTCTCCACACACAGATCCTTGTGTCTCCCTGGCAGCCTGAAATGTGCGGTCCTCAAGCTAGTGCCCAGCTGGGTTATTTCAGTTCACACTTGCTCCCTCTGCTTCGCACATACCAGACCATCCTGGGAAGTAGCCGGCTCCCAGAACCCAGTTGGGGCACCGTCTCCTCTGGAGGATGCCACAGGGCTTTGAGCTGCTCCGGTGAAAGACAATTTTATGGGCCTCTGAGGATGCTGGCAGGGTTAGCTCGTGCCAGGAATAACAATGAGGGCCCCAGGCAGGCTTACTGCCAGCCCTGCTCTGGGAGGTGTCCCTGGAGGAGGTGAGTAGGGAGGGGAAAGTGAGGAGGGAAGAGGGCCCGTGGGCAGGGGGACAGGGCTGGCATATGTGTCCACGGCTGTCTCAAAGAAGGGCTTCTGCGGGGAAGGGGCCCCCGTGGCAGTAACAGCAAATGGCTGGGAGGTTTTGTAAGAGTGGGAACCACGGCAGCTGCAATCATCAACATGCTAGTCAGAGTCATGAGCCCGTACTGAGCACTCCCTGGGAGCCTGGTGCTGTGTCTGCACTTTGCATCCCTCTTAGGTGCCAGGTGTAGCTGCTTTGCACTTACCAGCTTAATGCTCATAATAATCCCACGAGATAGGTATTATTAAAACGTCCACAGGAGGGAACTGAAGTTCAGAGGGGTTAAATAATTTGCCTAACGTCACATCGTTTGTAAGTGGTTGAGGTGTAGCTAATTCTAAAGCCCGGGCACTTAGATGCTATGCTCTGATGCCTTTCTGCTCAACAAAACGATGTCAAATTTCTGCTTTTGGTCAAGCACAACATGAGTTGTCTTGGCCAGGGGGGATGTAATGTTGAACAAGACCCATCCCTGACTTTGCACTGCATGGTGGGTTGAATGTTGGGTTCCAAAAAGGTATGTCCACATCCCAGCATCTATGAATGTGAGCTCATTTGGAAAAGGGGTTCCTGCAGATGGGGATTAAGTGAAAGATCTAGAGATGAGATCATCTTGGATCACCTGAGGGGCCCTAAATCCCATGACAAAGGAGAAGAAGATAGAGAAGAGGAGGAGGCCAGGTGAAGATAGAGGTGGACACTGGAGTGAAGCAGAGACAAGCTGAGGAATGTCTGGAGCCACCAGAGGCTCCAAGGAGCAAAGACTTCTGCCCTGGAGGCTTGAAGGGAGCATGGCTCCAGCTATTCTCTTCATTAGTTGGGAGTCACTAGGTCCAGCCCATACATACCAAAGAGGATTACACAGGGCTTGAACACGGGGAGGCAGGATCACTGGAGGCCAGACTGGAGGGGGTCCACCTCCCCCCACCCTCATGCCTGAAGGCAGGAATCCTACTTTCTATTTCTCTGGCTCTCCCAAGGCATCAGGCTTCACACAAGAAGGAAGAGCGAGAGCAATGCACGTTGACTGTGTGGGTCACTGAGCTGGATTCTCTATACACATCCCATCCCATGAACCCAGCAAGGGGAGGTGTTTTTACTCCCACTTGATAGAAGGGGTAACAGCCTGGAAAGAGGAAGGCCACACAGTAGCATATTAGAGTGACTTAATGGTCTGCAAATTTTAGCTGCATCACAATCACCTGAAGACAATTTCCGGGCCCATGCGCAGAGTTCCTGATTCATCAGTCTCAGGTAAGGCTAGCGAATGTGCGTCTCAGACACGTTCTCAGGTGAAGCTGACTTCACACGTGAGAACCACTGGGGGATCAGTGTTGCAGCCATGGGGGCCCCTGACCTGTTAGTGGATTAACGAATGAAATGTATTTCTTGCTCAAGTCACAGTCCTACCAGGGCGAGTTGACTCTCCCATCCACACACCGTTTGGAGCATGTAGTCCCCTCAAGTCACCTTGGAAGGGAAAAGAGAGCAGAGGGTCATGTGGGATGTTTTAAAGGGGTAGGCCTAGAGGGGGCTTTCCTACCTTTCACTCATTCTCCCTTGGCCAAAACTCAGTCACATGGCCCCAAACAACTGCAAGGGCAGCTGGGAAATACAGTCTTCCCCAGAGGAAGCGATGGTGTGCCTAGCACGCAGCTGGTGGAGGGGCAGGCTGGGACCCCATCTCAGGTGTTTTCCCCCTTCATCTCTTGCCTTCTTCCTGGTTCAGGTGCTTTCAGTGGGCTTTCCCATATGAACCAGTGTCAAGGGATTTTTTTTTTTCCATAAAAACTGAAAAAAGAAAAGAGGAAAAAGACACTTCTTGGCTCCATCTGCACATTCTGCGGCCATCAGCCTTCAGCCTTGTAGAGGTCCAGGTGCTCAGCGGAGCAGCTGTCAAGTGCGTCTTGACAGCTCCCAGTGTGTCTTCAGGGGTTTCTTGTGTGAATTTCACTTCTACCACCTGAAGCAATCAATGCAGGGCCACCATCTCCAGCATTCGGGGCCCCACTGGCTACTGTGTCATCAATGCTGAAATCCCGGAGTCAGGGCCACAGATAAGCTCCATCCAAGTGGAAAACATGACACTCCTGCCACTCCTTCCCCAATGCTCTGGAATGCTCCAAATGCAGTTGCCTCAAACATCTGCAAGTTCCAGCTTTCGTGCTTTTGTATGCGCTGTGACATCTGCCTGAGTTCCCTGTCTTCCCTCCAGACTCAGCTCCAATGAAGCTCCATGAAGCCTTTATCCATCAGGCCAACTTGCTGTCATTCTGGAGCAGAGGCATAGACATGCCTCTTCATCTGTGCCTATGCTGCAGCGCCGGTCATGGCCTGTGTAGACTCTGAAGGCCTCTGCCAGGCCCGTCTTTCCTGGTGGGACATGCGGTGTTTGAGAGCAAGGACCATGTGGCATCCATTACCTGCAAGACTGAGTCTAGAAACCTTCCCATGACACGTGAGTTCTCCCCAAGGTCCAGAGGCAAAGAAGGAAGACTCTGGCATTGGTTCAAGTCTCAGTTCCACCACCTGTGGATTGTGTGACTTTGGGCAATTTGTTAGCTTCACAATACCTCAGGGATTGTGCAGTGGGGCTAATAGAACTGTGCCTATTCAGTGAAATAGTGCACCTAAGGCCCTTTGAACAGGCCAAGTGCATGGAAAACTCAAGAAATGCCAACCACCTTTCTGTTACCATCATTACTCTTGTTACTACTTTGTAACCTTCGCACACACGCCTACCACACTTACTTGCTGACAATTTTGATGGTCCAGCATGCCCCCTTGCTTTTGCACAGAATGTTCCTTCTGCCTAGAGGTCCCTATCTTTCACCTATTTATTCATTTGTTCATACATACGCATTCATTCATTTATTTAACAAAGTCTTTGCTGAGCTCACAACTACTCTCACTATAGACAGCTCCTTCTTGACATTTCCATTGAATTTACCACTCCTGTTTTGAAGCTGTTTATTTTCCCTGTATCTCTGTGAATAACTCAAGAGCAGAAAAAAATGTCCCTTTCCTTACTGGATTTACTGCTCTGAACCCAGTTCCTAATATCATGGCTGCCATATAGAAGAAGCTTAAAAATATTATGGAATATGAATACTTGAATGCTGCTCATCTCTGAACTGTCCCCAGTGTCTAGGATTTTGTAGGTACTCACCTAGGACCCTTATTTCTCTTGTATAAAACCAAATCACTCTGCATTCATATCACCTAGAGGTTGTGGTTGGGGAAGAGCCACTTTTAATCAGCATATTTGAATTTTTGCCACCTTCTGAACCAGAAAACTTTCCCTAGTTCTGCTTGACCAAGTTAAAGGTGACCAGTGGGATTGTCTTCTGAAAAGTGGAAGAGGATGCTATTTGCACCTGTGTCCCTTGGACCAGTCCTAGAATCATCAAAGACTTGTAATCGCCATGCTTGCTGACCTGCTTCAGAGTGTATGTTCCAAGGTCTCCTGGAACTCCAGTTCCTAGATCAGTGCCTGGAAACCAAGGAGGGAGGGAGAGAGAAGGAGAGGAAGGGAAGAAGTGGGGAAGGCTGGAGAAAGGAAGAGGCCTTTCTCCACCAGCCAACATCTTAGAGAAGAAGACTTGGAGTTAAAATGATTGCCCCACTAAGCCAATGCTGTGGGTGGCAACCTTCAGCCAAAACAGTCCCTCTTCTTTCATGAATTTGACAGTTGACGTCTGGTCTTGCTTGCAAGGTGGCTCTAGGATTTAATCTGTCTCCTTTCTATCCTTTCTATCTCATCTTCTGCTTCTTTGGCCATTGGGGGGTGGCAAGGTGGGAAGTCTGCTGTCTCCAGGGCAGGCCAGGATAGCGCTCTGTGTGCTGGCGGTAGCCCCACTGCAACAGGCAGTGCAGATGTTGGGGTTTGGAAGGGCTGAATCTGGCATCCATCCCATGGGACCTTCTTAGAGGGACACATGGGCTGTCGCCTGTTTATGTCATGCAGGAACTACAAATCTTGTCATGAACATTCTCATTCTTTTCTAATACTATTTATAGAAGTTACTCTGACATTGTCCTAACTTCTACTTCTCAACAATTGTCATACCTACGGCCACACGCACATAGCCTAGGTATCCACCTTTCTTTTCCCCTTGTGAAGCAAACATAATTTTAATTGAGATTTCAATATGTGGCAGAGACTTTGCATGATGTTTTCCCACCTGCTGACTCTTTATTCTTTACAATAATTCTGCAAGGTAGGTGTTAATAGCTGTACATTAGGGATCAGGGAATTGTGACCCAGAGATTTTAATTTCACATGGCTACTAAGTGTCTTTTCATTACCTATATAATCTGTCTGCCCCTTTAATGGCTCTCCCTGCATCACTTGCAGGTTGTTTCTCAGGTACTTTGGCAATTGGCTTCTTCTGCATCACACTTTACACGCCTGGACTGCTGTGCTGTATTTTCTGGTCTCTTGTAACATGGACTCAAATGCTAATTTGTTTGTAGTTATCAGTTCCCAAAAGTATATATATATATAAAAAGTCCACTTATGTTCCTCTTCTTTTATCTTTCCAGACCCTGAGGGGCTGATTCTCTGTGGCTCTTCTGGGGTATATGTGACCAAGAAATCAATACAGCCATTAGATTAATCCGTGGCAACCATAATGTCATTGCATCTCCTACTCCATGATGTTGACAGAGATGTCATAGCCAGGAGGAGGGGAGACACTTAAAAGAAGGAACGGGGCTTCTGAAGTGAAGGGGAAAATTAAAACCCCATAGAACCTCACCTAATGGACAGAAAATTGTGGGTGGCTGCCTCTGGCACCATCAGTTCTTCCTTCAGAGAATGTAGTGCATGGAAGCAGGCATGCAGGGCGGATCTGTAAAGCTCTAGCATTGGGGGGTCCCTCAGGAGGGTGAAATCAGCAGCAGAGGAGTAGCAGCCTGAGCTGGAGTCCCTTTTCTTTAGTTCCAGATTCTCAGCCCCTCCAGAGGTAGGTGGAGGTAGGGAGACCCCAGGGGATTTCCTTCTTCTAGTGGATCTGGCCTTTAAAAATTATTATCCTCATTATTATTAATATTTCCTGACACAAGGAGAGAAGGCATGTTCCACAAGCACAGCACTTGGTTCTTGGAAAGCACTCAAGTTTGAATGATGAATGTTGGTCCTGTCCACAGAGCACATTCACTTGTTTGGTAGCTGGGTGTGGAAGGCCTGCTAGGGACCAGGCACTGCTCTGGGTGCAGAGGAGGGGTGGGGGTGGGGGAGTCCTGCAGCAAACAAAATATACGAGACCCCTATCTTCAAGGAGCTCATATTCTAGTGGAGACTAAGAATTAAGCTAAGCTATTAGCTTGTGTTTCCCCTCCTGCAGAGGTGGCCAACTGCCCCGTAGATTCCCTTCTCCCCTTCCCTCCTAGGACCATGGTTCTTACCCAGGAGCAATTTTGCCAACCCCCTCCATTCCCCCTGAAGATAGTGGGCAATGCCTGGAGACATGTGTGGCTGTCATGACCCGTGTGGATATGTGTATGTGACTAGTGTCTGGTATGTAGAAGCCAGGAATGCCACCCAACCTCCCACCTTGCACAGGACAGCCCCACAGCAAAGACTTATCCAGCCTGCAGGGCCAACTGACAGTGAGTGCTAAGGCCAAGGAGCTCTGATGGAGAGAGAGGACTACATTTCCCAGCATCTCATGGAACTAGATGTGGCCATGTGACTGGTTCTCACCGTGGAGTGTAAACAGTGCTGTGTCCACACCCAGGTGTGTGTGTAGGAGGGCAGGGGGCTCTTAATAAGTACATGAGACTCTTTCCCCTTCCTCAGACTGGATGAAGAAAATAGGGAGGTGACTTTTTCTGGTGATTTGTTTATTCCTCACGAACACTTGTTTCTACAGCCCGACTCAGAGAATCAACAGAGGTGCACGTAATTTCCACCACAATCTGCCCTTGGGGAGGCATTCAGTGTGAGAATAAGGGGCTGGGAGTGGGGTGGAGTTTGTTTGGGTCACAGGATAACTGGAGGCCTCCATGATGAACTATGCAGGGATCCTATTAATCAAGATCTGACCCCCCCAGGCCTGATGGCGACAGTGGAGCCATTGGGGACCCTAAGTCATTATGTGGTAAGAACTGTCTGCCAACCAGAAGCATTCCCCTTGGATTTCCATGGGAATAAGTGCATTTGGAGATCTCTTGGTTTTAGCAACTTAATGGTTGGCAGCAACTGGTTTTAGCAACTGCTATAGTCACTAAGTCTTGTCAATAATTCTTGAACGATAAGAATAGCTAACATTTATTGAGCACACACAAGAGCCAGACACTAAGCTCTTTAAATATAAGTTCTCATTTTATCTTCATACCAACCCCATGAAATAGGTACTATTATTATTCTTGTTTTACAGATAATGAAACAAATATTCAAGGAAGTTAGCAGGGCAGGTGAGTACTGTATGGAAGTTTTAGGCCAAATGTTAGCCTCCACCACTTTGAGCAAATTTCTTTATCTGTCAAAAGCTCATCATTTGTGACATTTGGGAGTCATAGTAACTGTTTCCTCTTTGGTCCATCTGCCTTCAGTTTAGATACTGCAGATAGAATGACTTTTTAAAAACCAAATCTGGGAATGCCTTCGGTGGCTCAGTTGGTTAAGCATCGACTTTTTTTTTTTAAGATTTTATTTATTTATTTATTCATGAGAGCTACACACACAGAGAGGCAGAGACACAGGCAGAGGGAGAAGCAGGCTCCATGCAGGGAGCCTGATGTGGGACTCGATCCTGGGTCCCAGGATCACACCCGGAGCCGAAGGCAGACACTCAACCACTGAGCCACCCAGGCGTCCCAGCATCTGGCTCTTGATTTAGGCTCAGGTCATGATCTCAGGGGTGTGGGATCGGGCTCTATGCTCAGCGAGGAGTTTGCTTGAGATGCTCTCTCTCCCTCACCCTGTACCCCTCTCCCTGCTCACACACACACACACACACACACACACACACACATTCCCTCTATCTCTCTCAAATAAATAAATTAAAAAAAAGAAAAATCCAAATCTGAACCTGCTTCTTTTCTGCGCATCTTCCTTCCCTGACTCCCCATTATGTCAGGATAAAGTGAATATTTGGCTGGGACAGATGGGTCCCTCTGTGGCCTATCCTAGCTTGCTCTACTACCTTCATAGTCTCTTGCTCTTTCTTCCAATGGCCACACACGCCGGCCTTCAGCCACACTGCAAGGGGGAAAGGAATATTCTTTTTCCAAAATTATTCTTGCTCTGCAAAGGGAATCACAGTTAAAGTAACAAGCTTCCCCCTGTGTATTTCCAAGAGTTCAAGCAAGGATTGTTTGACCACCTCCTGGGAACACCATTGAAAGGATTCTTATATTGGGTGGGAGGTTCACTCCAACCAGACGTCGCTGTAGTTTTTCAAAACACAGCTAATTGCATAACGTAAGGTGAACCCAGTTTTTCATCTTTGTTCGGCTCTCAAATTCTATTTGTTCTATTAAAAACCATATTGGCTTTGGAGAGTAATTTGGCAGTGTTACACTACAGCAACTTTACTCCTAATTATACTCCCCAGAGAACTCTCATGTGCAAAGAACAAATGTAGTATTGGTAATAGCAAAAAACTGCTAAGCCAAATGTCCATCCACAGGAGAATGGACAAAATGAACTCATACAAAGACCATAAATGAAATATAAATAAATGAATTAGAGCTACAGGTACTAAATACAAATGAATCTCAGAAACAATGTGAAGCAAAACAGCCGTCTCAAGAAGGAGAGGTATAGAGTGTGATGTCACAAGTAACGCTGTATGTTGTGCCAGTCAGGGTACCGGGAGGAAACAAAGGCAGGCTGGGAATACTGGAGAGAAGAAAAGGAAGGGGGACCCTTTACAGGGCTGTCAGGTATGGTTGATTGTTTTGTGCCCACAAATTCCCACATTGTTCCTTCTTTCCAGAGGTGGCATCTATTTTTCCATCCCTATTAATCTGGGCTGGTTCTGTGACTTGTCTTGATGAGACACTATGGTGAAAGTAACTTGGGGTAGGTTCCAAGGTCTTGCAATTTCTCCCTTTACACTTTTGAAATGCTGCTGGCATGATGTACAGGGGCGGCACCGGCCTACCCGAGGCCTCATGGACAGAAAGACCCAACTGCCAGCCAGCACCCACCACCAGACTTGTGAGCGAGGCCACCCAGGACTAGCTGGCCCCTAACTGACCACAAGTGGGCTACAAATGTATGAGGAGCCAGCCAGAACCACTCTGAGCAGAACTTCCCAGCTGAGCCCCACTCAGATTACCAACCCACAGAGTTATGAGTCAAAAACTGGTTAATATTCTCAGCCATTAAGTTTTGGGGTGTTTTGCTGGGAGTATGTAATCAACTTAGGAGAGGTAAGGGACTTGGAAGGGGGTACTCAGGCCTCCAGGAATGAGCAAAGCAGGAATTCCTGACAGTGCAGCAATGTTATGGGAACCCAGCAGGGGCTGCAGCCTAAGGGGGCTCTTGGTAGAACCCCAGAACCATGGAACTGTGGCCAGGATGGAGTGGGGGAAGAGAGACCCTGATTGGGATCTCTCCTCCTCCCACTGGTTTCTCACCAGGCCCTCCTATTAGCTGAGCCCAACCAGAAACCAGAAGGTAAGGGGGTTTGGGAGACCCCCAAGACCCAAACTCTTGGGGCCAGTTTTCCTAGGCACAGAAAATGGATTTGGGTGGAGCTGGGGGCAAATGGAGAGTAGCTAGGGCCTAGTGTTTCCTGAACAGCAGGCTGTAAGAACATATAAGGGAATGAGAAATTACAAATCAGGATAGGTGTTACCTCTGAGGAAGGAGGGATTTCTCCCTTAGTGGAGGGTGATTTCATATGCATGTGTTTGTAGATGCCCCACAGGAGAAGGAAGAAGATGAGTTTATGCAGCCTCACTCAGCACCTGACCTTCCACCATGTTCTTTCACAGCCATATTTAAATCTACAATCACCATGAGAGCATGGGATAAATCACCACTCCTTCCCAGAGAGGAAGGTCATACATAGGCTGAGGTGCTTTCTCAGACCCCATTGCATGGCCTAGGGCTGCTGAGTTTCACATTTAAGTCCATCTGTCCATCTCTAACACCTTTGTCCAGGTAAAAGACCCTTCCTGGCATTTGCCCAAATTTCCCTGTTTGTTAGTGCTTCCCTGTCTTGCTCTCTCCCTCCTGCCCTCCCTCCCCTTCTCCCTCCTTTTCTTTGCAACTGAGAAAGAGATAAAATGATCCCTGGATATTATTCGTCTAAAAGGAATGTTTACAATAAAATAGGGTGTGTGGGGCCTGCCTTTTTAAAAACAGCCCCCATAGCACCTGGGGTGATAGATAGGAATGTTTTTCAAATTCAGCTGTCAAAGCCAGGGCAATCATGCCTGCCTCCTGGGTGGAAAGTGATTTACAATTTTCCTCTTTAGTGCCATCTTAAGACAAACAGGCACTTTTGTTTCCATGGAGAACCCACTCTTCCTTCCAAGGTAAATGCCCGCTTGCCTGTCCTCTCCCGCCCTCCTGCTTCCTTTCCTTCCTCCTCTCTCTTTCTCCTTCTTTGTTTCTCCCTTTTCCCCTTCATTTACTGCCCAGTTTCTCCTGTTTTCCCTCCTCCCTCACCAGCTGTCTGTCAGCAGCAGGGCAAAAGGCTAGCCTGAGTCTCACTCCAAAGAAGGGTAATGCTTGTTGCTCCCTCCCCTGTGGAGAGGTTCTTAGAATCCTCTGGGGGCTGAGAAGTTGCACCCTAGATCTTTGAACTGTTGTCTTCCTAACAGCCTATTTTGCAAAGAGCTTAGAGCGCTGGGGCAAGCCTGGGCCCTGGGGCCATGGCGGCTGTGGTATGATCTTGGTTCCGGTTCTATGGCCACAGCTCTGTGTGGCCTTAGGTGGCTCATTTCACCTCTCAGTTACTTCACTTGGAAAGTGAGAATCACCCTCCAAAGAGCTATCATAAGAAAATGCTGGGAAGCGTAGTGCCTAGATCCCTTCCTGTGGGTCCTACAGGTCATCAGCTAATGCCTCTGACTTTGATTCTACAGGATATTAACAGCTGTCAGGGAGACTGGGAGGCTCCTTGTGGCAGACCCATAAGAGGCCAGACCAGAACTGAGGCCCTGCCGTGGCACGGGCAGGCTGAGCCCCTAGGGCTGCCTTGATGCTTTCTGTTTGTGGAGTTTCAGTGTGCCCAAACCAATTGAGAGCAGTGTCTGGGTGTGGGTGTTTAGAACAAAAGAGGAAGATGACACTAACATCAGAGTGTGTGTTTGCTGCCTATGAGTAGTCAAATGTGTGCCCTAAGTGTGTTTGCATAATGGGAAGGCAGGTCTGTGTACACTCAGGAGCATGCCTATGTGTGCATGTGGTAGTGTGTGCACGTGTGTGTAGTCTGAAGACATGCCTGCGTGTACATGTGAGGATTTCCATGTGCATGTGTGCATGTATAAGAAGTATGGAGCTAGTTCTGTGCACACACTTGAGAATGCCTAACGAGTGCATATGGCAGGGTGTGTGTGTGTGTGTGTATGCGCGTGTATGTGTGTATGCACCCCCCCCAAGGGTGGGGGCAGGCAGTTTGAACAACAGCCACCTATTTATTCTGCATCAGGCTGGAGGCTCCAGTAACAGAATAGGAATCCTCAACATATGGTCAGAATATTCAGATGTTCGGCTCTGAGTGCATGAGGCTGGGAGGGAGATGTGGTGCCCTAAACAGGAGCCCCTCTATCCTAGTTCTACCCACCTGAGAGAAAGGTCTCTGCCCGCCTGGGAGCCAATCTGTGTCCTCGTGGCTTCATTCTGCTCTGAGGTGGGACTTGGTGTCAGGGACTGAAGCTCAGGTGTTTATGCCTTTCCAGGATTTGTCTGATGTTAATCAGGGTTTTGTTGTTGGTAACTGGGTGTATGTATGTACTTGGTTCCAGCTAATGAGGTGATGATGATTCTTTCCTTATCCTGCCTCCTTCCCTCCCTCCCTTCCTCCCTCCCTTCTTACCTCCCTTTCTCTCTCGCCCTTCCTCCCACCTTCCCTCCCTGCCTCCCACACATACTGAGCACCTTCTCTGTACCAGGCTGTGTTCCATCGGCTAAGGACAGAGATGATTCAGAAATGGTCCCTGTCCAGGGGTGCCTGGGTGGCTCAGTTGGTTAAGCATCTGACTCTTGATTTTGGCTCAGGTCATGATCTCAGAGTTTTGAGATAGAGCCCCATGTCCAGCTCCATGCTAGGTGTGGAGTCTGCTTATGATTCCTTTGCCCTCTCTTAGAAAAAAGGAAGAAATATTCCCTGTTGATGTATTTAGGAAGGAAGCTACAGGAAGAGAGCACAGCCATGAATGGGGCCACACAGCATCTGGGAGCACAGAAGGGAGCCCCTACTTTCTCTGGGGCTCCTTGAAAGGCTTTCAGGATACAGTGTACTTGAACTGAACATGGAAAGTGGAGGAACTCACCAGCTTGGGGAAGGGTGGATGATAGAAGAAACTTTGTAAGGATAGCTATTTTTTTAGCAGGTGGTACTTTGGGGAGCATGACTGACTCATCTGCTCACTTGTGGTGGATTCTAAGAGATCACATAGTTTTTTGTAAAAAATGATTGAGGGGCACCTGGGTGGCTCAGCTGGTGAAGCATCTGCCTTCAGCTCAGGTCATGATCTCAAGGTCCTGGGATCCAGCCCCACATTGGGCTCTCTGCTCAGCAGGGAGTCTGCTTCTCCCTCTCCTTCTGCTCCACGCCCTCTCCCTCCCTCTGCTCATGCTCTTGATCTCTCAAATAAATTTTAAAAAATCTTTAAAAAACTGATTCAACTGTGATACAGCTTTGTACTTGAGGAGATGCATTAACTGCAATGGCAAGCAATGCAAAGCAAGAGAGGATTAAGAGATGAGCCCCCTCTACATCTTTCATCTGTCCCTTTAGACGGTCAAAGGAGTGAGTGAGGAAAAGGGAATCAACACTTACTCAGTGCCTATTGTATGTCAGGTGACTTTCAACGTTACCTCGTTTAGTTCTCACCCACAGCTCTGTCATGGGTTGGTTGACCCCATTTTATAGCTGGGGGCACTGAGACTCAGATTAAGGTGCTTGCCCAGGCAAAGAGCAGGACTTTGAACCACAGTCTGTATGGCTCAGTTCCCGAGCCTGTCCTTTGTAGGCATTGTCTACAAGAATCTTCCACTGAGAACATAGCTGGATGGCTAACAGACTTCTTGTCAAGGATCATAAACTTGGAATTCAATATAAAGTCACCATTATTCCAGAAAAAAGAACCTGGATGCCTGCCCCTTTTGAAAAAATAGCCTGCCTTCGTGAGATAGACTATTAATATACATTATCATGACATCAGTACTGCAGGATCCTTCTTTTGGAGAGCCAGGATGTTGCTGATTTGCATACTGCTTTGCATTCATTTGCATCCACTCTCCATATGCAAAATCAAATGCAGCTAATTAGTGCAACCTTGTTACAATGAGAAGCAGGCCCAGCCTTCTGTGCCAGGGCATACAGAGCCCAGAACAGGGACCGAAACGACCCAAAGCCAGTCACATCCCAGGTCGGACATGCTGGAGAGTGGGAAAAAGGACACATGCCCTGAATGAAAAGTAAGGTAGCTGAGTATCTTTATTTTTCAAACATTATCCCTTTGAAGTAACTATTGCAGAGAGGGAGAAGGAGAGAGAGATGAAAGAATGTATCCAGAACTCTGTTTCAGATTGAATTCCATGGGAGAAAGAGCGCAGGATTTGGAGCCCAAAGGCCTCAGGTGAAGTCAGCATTGGATACTGGCTTTCCCACTTATCAATTGTAGGACCTTGCATCGGTGACAATGTGGTTGGACCTAGAGGGTATTTTGCTGAGTGAAATAAGCCGGACAGAGAAAGGCAGATACCATACGATTTTGCTTACATGTGGAATTAAAAAAAAGAACAAAACAAATGAATAAACAAACAAAGCAGAAACGGACCCATAAGCACAGAGAACAATCTGGTGGTTGCTAGAAGGGAGGGGGTGGGGGGATGGGCAAAAGGGCTGAAGGGGAGTAGGAGGTACAGGCTTCCAGTTAAGGAAAGAGTAAGTCAGGGGCATGAAAGGTAGAGTGTGAGGAATAAAGTCACTGGTATAATAGCGCTGTATGGGGACAGATGGTGGCCACACGGTGGTGAGCATAGCATAACTTACAGAGTTGTCCAATCACCATGTGGTACACCTGAAATCAATGTAACATGTGTGTCAGCTATGTGGCAATAAAAACAAACAAACCAACAACAACGGACAAAAGCAAAACTCTGGGACCCGGCCCACAAAAGCAAAACTCTGGGACCCGGCCCCTCATGGACTGGCAGGGATTAAATGGGAAAAAGTGGATAAGAATGCACTTTGCGAGCATGAAAACGCAATATGGATCCGAGGTCTCTGGGCTATGCTTCGTTATGATGCAGGGTAGTGCCAGGTCCAGGCAGTGTCTGAGGCTCACAGCCGTGCAGGGTGTGATGGGAAATATATCAGTATCTGTGACTGTGTCTGTGCCCATGTCTGCATCTATATCGATACAAGCTGGCATTTAATGAGCACAGAATATGGACCAAGCACTGTGCCTGGCACATCATCCTCATTATAAAAGCTCTCATGACCACCTTGAGAGGTATGTATTTTTATGACCCCATCTTACAGACATCTCCGCCTCAAAACCATGCTTGCTGGGGTGCCAGGATGCTCTCGCCAATTGATTAGAACCCTCTTTTTCCTGAGCAGTGATGGTGACATTTATGGTTTATTTCCCCCCAGATCTCCACTTTCCAGCCTCCACGTAGATGGTCTTTTTATTCAGCTACTTCTTTCAGATTTGCCTAGTTGGGATCATTTTGATTTGGTCTTGGCTTTTGCTCTATGTCATAGGAGGGCTCTTTCTTCAACCGGTCATTTTGATGGGACTTGAGTATTTTCAGCGCCATAATTACATTTCATCACTTAGGATGGTCCATTCTGCAAAGAGTATCTCCCATTTATGAAGGCAGATTGCATTATCATTCACAAATATTCATTACATCTCATGGGCATGGAATTATGCCTCCCTACCTCATGGAGATATGGCCTGGCCATGTGGCTTTGCTCTGGCCAATGACATATAGGTGGAAGTGATATGCATTGCCATTAAGCAAAAGACAGCATGTGGTTTGTCCTATTCCCCCCACCCCCCACCCCCTTCTGACCTGATGCTGAGCCATGTTCCAAATAGTCTGCTCCATAACCGGGTGGTGGAATCGAGGCAAGGTGGAACCAGTAGTGGGTAAGTCATGTGGCTAAGAAATGTATCTTTATTGTTGTAAGCCTTTGAGAGACTTGGAGGATTATTTGTTACAGACTAATAACAGCCCATTCTGATGAAGCATTCCCTTTCTTTTGTATATTTTGAGTTTAACTCTCATAGGATGGCCTTTCTCCTGTTAGCGCCCCCATGAATGGGCTGCAGTCATTACTGCAGAAAGCCAGACACTTACCCCAAATTGCTGCCACTCAAAATATTTCATACGTTCATTTTGCAAACTGCTTTAAGGTTTTAAAGGTCCAACTACTACTGATAACAGCTAATGCTTCACAAGCATTATCTTATTTAATCTTGGCAACAGCCCTGGGAAGTCGGTACTACTTCATTTTCCAGACAAGAGAAATAGGAGCTCAGAAATGCTCAGTAATGACTCAAGATCACACAGCTAAGAGCGGAGCCGAGATTTAAGTCTGCGTTGGTCTCAGACACAAGCTCTAATGTCATGGTTTCTGCTCCTACTGCATCCCACCAAAGTGGATATTAGCTAGCTGAGTCACATACCTTGTTCATGAGAGGTGGCAACAAATATTTTGGGTGTTACTGAAGATCACTGGACTTGATACTAAGAGTTAGGGGGTCAGTGTGCAGCTGTTTCTTATTAATAACCCTACTATGTGACCTTGGGCTATATTCTCCGCACCCTGGTATTTTCATCTGCAAATGGAGCACTTTGTCTCAGATTGCACAGTCGATGGGATCCTTTCATGCCCTGAAAGTATCTGCAAAATGTTGTCTGTCTGTGTATTTTTTTGGGGGGGGAGCAGAGGGTCCATAATATTTGTCAGATCCTAGAAGAGGTCTGTGGTCCCAAAGAGAAGCAGGACTCTAATCCTCTCATTTGTTAAGTGTGATTTTTTTCCTTTTCCTGAGAAGTGGGGGTAGAGGCAGGAATTTTGTCTGACTAAATCGTAGTGGAGTTGTGTGAGTGTCAGATTTATCAAAGAATAACTGGAAGGCAAGCCACATCATTTCATTAGAAATAATCCTTAAAAAATGTTTCTGTCTCACATTCCTGTGGCTCTTTGCTGCTCTCTGCACAGAGCTCTTCTTTCGTCTCCCAGGCCAGGCGCTGTGTCATTAGTTGTGGCTATTGGTCATTTCCTGTCTCCCTCAGCCAAATAATCATGTTATTTTGACTGGGATGAGAACGCGTCCAGAGCCGAGAGCTGAGTCCCTTGGTAACTGGCAGATGTATTTCCTTGAATGTGGGAGGAAAGGAAAACAGTGCTCACTGAACCTCTATGCCCTGCCAGGCTCTCCGCTGGCAATCCGCGCATTGATTTAGTCATGCGTGTCTGTTTCCAACCAATATTTGCTGGGTACCTATCACACATTGGCCACCGTTCTTGGTGCTGGGGATAGAGAAGTGAGCGATCAGACAAGAAAAGTCCTCGCCTTCCTGGAATTTATATTCCGGTGGGAGAGATAATATACATTAGTGAAAAAGATATGCTCCTCATATGCCACTTTGGGATGGGAGAGCGAGATGCCCTGCGTGGTGTACATCCCATATTGCAGATGAGGAAACTGAGCATTCGAGGCTTTGAAATAAATAGCCAGTGTCACATGGCAGGTACAGAGTGGACCTAAGCTTTCACATTAAGTCTTTTTCTGACTTCTGCGTTGCTTCCCCCACAGAAAGCGGTGGCCACCACCTAAATGTTTTAGCTGTGACCCTTGGGCCAAATATTCCTGGGGCCAATTCTGTCCTGATGCAGATCTGAGTTTATGTGAAGAAGACCGACTCCCTCACCCTCTTTACAGCCAGTTTGGGAAGTCTGGGGCCATTTTATATTCAAATAACTGTTCTACCTCCTTCTACCTCTCTACTGCTCCTTGGATTCTGATTCGTCGCATGCTAGATCATGCTCGATATTTTCCTTTAATACTTTTAATCTCTTTTGTTTAGACTGGATAGTTTCTACTGATTTACTCTTCCTATTACATATTCACTGATTGCTTTCTTTAGTCCTTATTTGATCATTCAATGATATCATATTTTGAAACTTTTCCCTGATAATTACAACATCCGTTCCCATGTACTTTCATTTCCTATGGCCTGACTTTCTTCCTGACTATGAATTCTTCTTGTCTGTCTCTTTACACATGGAGTAACTTTTGGTTGAAGATGGGACATTGCAGATAATACATTGTAGTAACTCTGTATTATGTTGTGTTCTTCTGAGGAGTACAGGATTTTTGTTATGGGACGCACTTAACCTGCCTGGCTTCAAAGGTATCTAGTACTTGATATTTTTGCTCAAACCCTGTGGCTTCTTTAGCCTGACTCCCACGGAGTCTTTCAGATACCTATATAACTTGGTTATTTGTCAAGAATTTGGCAATAATGGGACTCACACTTTCAGTAATTTTTTCCCTAGGGTTTCCCCCTGAATTTTTAATTTGTCTGCTAACCCCAGGTTCTGTCTCCTGAGATTTCAAGCCCATCAGATTTCAGCTTTCTGTTACCCAAGCTGTGTGAAACGGTGCAGAGTTAAAAAACATAAAAGGGAATGCTCACAGAACTCATCCCTTGTACCTCTATCTTTAAAGAGTAGTCTACCTCCTGATCTCTTTATGAGGTGTTTGCTTCTATTTTGGTGGTTCTCTCATTGCCAGGAATTCCTCTTTAAAATTTCACCTGTTTTCATAACCTTGTATTCTGATCTCTGGCCCCTTGGGCCGCAGTTGTAGCTGTGGAGATTGTGGAGAACTCTGAGATCAGAAAGCCACACATTCTCAATTTTTCTCCCTTACAGTTGTGGTTTTTTTCGAGATTAAATTCTCCTCTGGCTTCTGCTTTTGGATGCTTTCCAGGGTCATTACATAGGTTTTTTTTTAGTTAAGTTTTTATAATAGTCATCTGCAATAGGATTCATGGGACCACTTCATTCCCGTACCATCGTTCCTAATTAGATTTGTCTCTGGGAAAAATTTAGGATGTGCAGGGTGGTGTGACATCGTGATCAGCTGATTCCATTCTTTGGACTCTGGTCTTGTGTTATTCCTCTTAGTTCGCAATGTAAGTCATAGAAGCCATGTCCTTAAGTAAAATATAAGCTCTTGAGGGGGGATCCCTGGGTGGCGCAGCGGTTTAGCGCCTGCCTTTGGCCCAGGGCGCGATCCTGGAGACCCGGGATCGAATCCCACATCGGGCTCCCGGTGCATGGAGCCTGCTTCTCCCTCTGCCTGTGTCTCTGCCTCTCTCTCTCTCTCTCTGTGTCTTTCATGAATAAATAAAAAAAAAAAATTAAAAAAAAAAAAAAAGCTCTTGAGGGTAGGGCTCTGTAGGTAACAGAGCTAGAGTAGACAAAGAGGCAATAGTGATCATAACACTTGTTTGCAAGGAGAAGTCAGTCCTATTGGCATGTAGATGAACCTGAAGGTACTTTGATTAGTTCAATGGTGACCATTGTGGTACAGGAGTTCAGGTCCAATTTGTATTACAATACATTAATTTAGCCACAGAAGATTAAATATAATGGAAAACATCTGTAACCTCTATTTTGAAAATCCAAGCTTATGCAACCCTGGCACTCTCTTCTTTTTTAAATTATTATTATTTTTTTTTACCGGTCTCTTGTTTTTCATCTATGATTGACATGTATTGTTTTTGCCTGCCAGTACCTATCCTTTCTTCTGGTCCAACATCCCAGTTTTTCCTCTGGGGAATCATCCCTGACTTATCTACATAAGTGGTGATGGAATGGGGTGGGTATGTATCCAGGCTAATTAGAGTATCCCCATTCTCTGGCTACAATGATTAGTTAAAAAATGCACTGTGATCCAAGTTGGTCCCCTGAGATTTACTCCCAAGACTTTTTGTTAGAAATTTCGGGAAAAACATGTTCTCTTTCATTTGGGATTGATGAGAAAGTAGGATATAATCTTTGTTAACTTTCTACTACCAGTAACTGCACATAAAAAAAAAAAAAAAAGAAAAAGAAAAAAAGCAATGTGGTTCTGGCCAATTATTCCTTCAATCTTATTTCTGGAACTATGGAAGCCACTTTGACCTCTGCTTCAGGGAAGAATCTGCTTCAGGGAAACCAACACAAGAGATGTTAGATTTGAGAGATAGTGAGATAAGGTATTAATCTGGGCTTCTGGAAGCAGATCTGCCTGAAATTTTTCATACCTGAAGTGTATACCTAGGCTTTTTAGTTACTTGAGCTTATAAATACCTTTTATGTGTAAGCCAATTTGAGCTGAGTTTCTATTACGTATAACCCAAGGAGCCCTGACCGAAAGAACCTTGTCTCTTCAGCCCCTGCAAGATAAGTTAGAACTTAAGGGCTTCGTGATTGTAGTAGTTTGAATAGTGGGCTGAACAGACTGGGATAGAATTGATTTCTGTTGTTATAAGCCACCCAATTCAGTTACGACAGCTGTAGGAAATTAATGCAGTGGTCCAACTCCTGCTTATCCTTCTACCCCCTTGTAGAGGTAACAGCAGAGGGGATACCCTGCAGACCCTCAACTGGGCTTTCTGGATTCAAATTTTAGCCTTTTTCATTTAACCATTCTGAGTTGCATTTATCTCACAGAGCTAGTGATTGTAATAACTCACTCCCTTCTGAAGGTTGTCGTGAGAAGAAAAGGAGTTCATATCTTAAGGCACTTCAAGCATCTTTTGGCATCAACACTCAGTCAATGACAGCTATTATTGTTGTGCTGATGGTTGTGGTTGTGTATTGTCATTCTCATCCCTGCTGCCTCCTGCTCTGTTCCTCCAAGAGCTGCCTCCTTCAACTATAGAAAACTATCTGTAGTTCCTTGAATGAAATTGAGAATGCTCAAAGAACTTCTTGCCCAGGATCAATTAGCAACCCTGAGTCAGATTTGGAATTCAGATCCTGCTTTTCCAGCCTCTGCACCAGCACCAGGCACTATAACTTACTACAGAGCAAAAGTAATGAAGAACATGGAAGGATCTTCTCTATTTTCCCTCTCTTTTCCTTTCTCCCGAGCCCTCTCTTCTAACTCTGGCAAGCCTTTTGATAATCTTCAGTCAGCAAACTGTGGTCTGGGTTGATGATGGCGTGCACTCAGAAAAGGGGCTGTGGCTTTTCCTGAGGCCAGCCTGACTCTTCTTTCCTGGGATAATAGGCCCCTCTTCCTGCCTCTGAAATCAGGAAATAGCTTTGTTTTCTTGGGGGTGGGGGTGGTTTTAAAAACTCATTACTTCCATTTGTGATATTTGCAATCAGTAAGACATCCCCTAAAAGCACTTTTATAAGCTCAGAAAGAGACAGACTGGGAAGGAAGCCTCATAAACCTGCAGCTGATATTTCTGATAAAAGCATGCATGGAACATGTTCTTATTTACCTCCACATACTGCAAACTTCGCTATCAAAACCTAGTATTGATCTTGTTTTAGTCTCTGTCAACACAGTTACCCCTTGGGTCAATATGTCCTGATTTTCTATTTCAGGACAGTTTGGAATGAAGAAATGACTTTCTGACATTTCTACCCAAGAAGTTTTCTTTGTGTTGAGGATATATTTTTTTAAATACTTTGTCAACACCCCAGAAATGTTGGGTTGTTGGGCAACACACACACACACACACACACACACACACACACACACACACACACACACAGAGATATTATATAAATATATATTGGAAATATATCAAATACTATCTCTTCACCTGTCTCCATGGCTCTCTCTCTTTGGTTTGCCCATCTCTCTCATCTCTGTTTGTCCATTTCTATCTCTGACTTCTTTATCTCACACTAAAACTGCCATTGCCTGACTGTCAGGGAAAAATAATCTTTTTCTCCTAAGCCTAGGGAAAACTGCCAATACTGTTAACTTTTCCTCCTTTCTGGGTTGCTATGCGTGGATCAAAAAGTTTTTATTTTTTGTCTCCTTTTGCACCATGGCAAACTTTATATCAAGTTTGATTCTGTAAGATTTGAAGAACAGGGGTCAGCAAACTTGACCTGCCGAGGACCAGTTATTATTTCATACTTTGCCAGGCATATGGTCTCTATTATAATCACTCAGCCCTGCCACTATGGGCAAGATGATGTGTAAATGGATGGTGTGTCTGTGTTCCAAAAAAGTTTTATTTACAAAGATTAAGGAGTTTGCCAACCCCACTCCTTGTGAGAGATGAGGCACCTCTTGATGTATTTTTATTTTCTTCCTTGGTCTCACTCTTTTCATGGGTGGTCCCAGATGACAGACACAGTAAGAAAAGCATCTGTGCTTGATCTAGCCCTGCCTGAATCCCAGCTCTCATCTTATTCCTGCTTCAACATACTTCTTCTCCTGGGACAGAATTATAATCTGCTGAGGCAGAGAGTGAGGTCACCCTGCCTTTCAAAAAAAACTTTAATGACTCTCCTTTGCCCACCTGAAAAAGAGTTGTTCCCTCCACCTGATATCTGAATCCACTGAAGTAGTGTTGCATCCTCCCTCTTCTGGTTTTTGGTCCACTGGGTTTTACTTAAAATTTTCACTGCATCCATCGTATTTGCTCCTCACTATCCCCTAAATGTCCCAGGTGCATTTCCATTGCTGCTTCCAGCTCTGAATGGCTCTCATGCCTGAAGTCCTTTTTATTTTCCTACCCACTTACTGTCTTTCTCTACTTTCAAGTCAAGCCATCTCCAATAAATGGAGTCTGGGTCAAGTACTCTCCTAGATATTCTTTGTATGGGCCTCCCCTACCTAAAACTTTCTAATGGTTTTTGGTCATACTCATCACGCCTTGCCAAGCCCTGTGTGCTCTGTCCACTGACTACCATGACCTCTTCCCCTGCAGCTCTCTCCTGCACCCTGCCATCCCTGCACACATCTAGCTTCATAGGGTTCTATGGCCATGGTGGCACACCTCTACCTTGGTGACTTCTTCTTGGAACAGCCTTTGTCTTCTTCTCCAGGTAGTTGTGTGACTTATTTCCTCTTACCATTCAAGCTCTGCTTACATATGCTCTCCTTCAAGAGCCCTTCCTTGGCTGGCTGTCTAATCTAATGCAGCATACCCAAAGCCATCATGAGATCCTGCTTTATTTTTTCGTAATAGCCTGCATTTAAAACCTGACACTATATTAATATTCATTGATTTCCTTTCCCCTCAACTAATTGGTAAGCTCCTCAAAAAGAAGGCCTTTGATGCTTTGTTCACCAAATTGATCAAATGTTTAATCAACATTGTTGACTAAAGGAAACCAGCAGCGTGAAACTTAACTACGGGGAAAACAGAAAGAACAAGCATCAGATGACGGGTTGTGCTGAATCTTTTTTTGATCTCCTCTAGCTCTAAGATTTGGCGATTTGGGGTGATACCATCTCTGTCTGGAAATCAGTTTATCCTCCTGACTTCTGCATTTCTGTTAATGGATCCATCATTCTTTCATCCATCCAAGTTTAAAAATGCAGCCATCTGTTAAAGCCTGTTATCAGGCCTCTCTCCATTCTTCAACTTGGCATCCTCTGTGTGTTGGCTTCATGCCACCGGCAGGCTGTCTCTACGGGGCAGAGAGGATGGCCACAAATATTTCCAATTTATTTTCTCCCAGTTTAGCAACATCAGCTAAAAAGGTACTTCTCTTTCCCAATGTCTATGTATCAATCCAAGAAAAGATACTAATGTCTCTCCTTGAGTCACATGACAGCAACTGGGCCACCTTGTTATTACAGGGGATTGGTTTTTCTGTTGGAGCTTTCTGTATCCACCCCTGAGGCTGGCGTTTGGGTGGGCTACCCTGACTGAAGTCCTAATAGGACCATTGGGAACAGAGGCAGCAGGGTGGTGGTGTGGGTGGATGGCCCTCCAAAGAAGCAGAAGTATTGGGCAGACAAAAGCAGCCTGTGTCCACTCCACAGATGCCTGGGGTCCTGGGGTTGCAAGACTGTGGAGGTAGGAGACTCTGGAAGAATTGGTTGGGTCATTGAGTCCCTGAAGCCAGGCTCTTTATCTTTCTGAGCACTGTCTGGAGATGACTGTCCAGCTGGACTTTCCAAAATACTCCACCCATGTCCTTCCTACTTGCCTCTGGTGTTTTCTCTTCCTGGAATGAGCTCTTGCTCACACTCAATCTCAACCCACACGGGAAAAGTGCTTTACTTCAAGATGCACTCTGAAGCCCTTCTGAAATCTTTTCTGAGGTTCCTGCCTTTGAATCTTCATGATCTCTGATTTTTGTGCATTTGTATTCTCTCCTCTAAGTTAACATGTTGAGCATTAAGGCCTTCTTTCTTTTGTTATATTTTTGTATTTTTTTTTATTCATAGAATGTCCCTCTCACACAGAAGACACATTTAATGTTTGTTGGACTGAATCTAATTGAGCTGTATTGACTATGCCACTCTTCCTAACTTCTTCAATCTGTATCATTCATTCAATATCTCCATTTGTCAACTCCAATTGTTAATTACTTATTTAGGCATATTTGTTGAACTTGTATCACCATTAGCCAGCATGGGCCTTCACAATATTAGGTCCTCAAAAGATGTGTTATTCAACGTGATGAATGTTGACTGCCAGAAAATATGAGTGGGTTGGAGGGAAGGGTCACCTCCTCCATGTGTATGAGATGAATGTCTTAGTAAAGCAATAGATGGGAAATAGCCATTTCCTTTCATCATTATATCAGGTGTCACCCCTCCCTAGGACTAAACCCTTCTTCTATTCTTCTTGGTTTCCACGGTGCTCCCCTTTCTCCTTCCTCATTGCATTTTACAAATTATATTGATAACTTCTATTTATAGTTTGGCTTACACACAAAAAACAGATTGTCTCTAACTCAGCAGGCCTGTCTCTGAGTGTCTAGCACTATACTTGGCATATAGTGAGTGCTCAAGAAGTTTTTGTTGAATGCAAAAATGAGCTAACCAAGGTGGGCCTGGATTGGGCTGGGGGAAACCAGAGGTTTTTCTGAAAGGTATGCATATAGTGATCACCTTGTGGCCTGGATAATGTATTTGGGGTTCATGGGGGAATAGCTTCTTGTTACAGAAGGAAGGGTGAAGGACAAAGGCTGATGTTCTGTGGTTGTTTGAGCAAGATAAATCTCACAGCTTCTAATAGGGAAGCATATGACCCTTTGTGCTGGATTAGAGGACAAGGAGACCTTGATTCACAACTGCAGGGTGAGAGAGGCAACTGTCATCATTCTCCAAGAGGTTTCTAGAAAGTACACCTCCTTCCAGTTCCTAAAAGTCAGGGCCATGGCCATGTCTGGAGCTCTGTCATGTTTTGGAGAAGTCTGTGCTTTGGCACTTGCATTTGTTTTCCTTCTTCAAAAGCAAAAATATACTTAGTCCTTGGGTAAACTGTATTCTCTGGTGGGGAAGGGTGTTGAAGTGGCACCAGCAAAAGCTGAAACTGGACACTGAACTAGCAGGTGCTCTTGGGCACTGTCAGGGATGCCCAGTGCAGGGGAAGGGGAGGAGAGAGAGAATTGAGGGGGCTATCCGCTATCATCAATAATATGATAACTACCAATTATTGTCATTGCTAACATTTCACAATCATTATGCCTGAACTATGTGTCAGGTGCTATGTTTGATAACTTTATATGGACATTCTCATTTGTTCTAGAAAACAACCTCATCAGTGTGGATTACCAGCATCCTCATTTTGCAGACAGGTAACTGCAGCATGGGACAAATTACTGAGCATTGCTCTGAGCCAGTCTGCTCAGTGGTGCATCGAGCCTATGTAATCCCCACCATGGCTTCACGAAGTAGATCCTAGAATTATTCCTCTCCTCTCTGTTATCCACAAGGTAACTGAGACCCTATGAGGTGAAGTCATGTGCTCAGGGTCATGTTGTAAATGGGGATGGAATTGGAACCCAGTCTGCCTGAGTCAGAAACCCATCGAACCACTTGCCTTCCTTCACAGCACATTTTTGCCTCCTCTGCCAGATGTGTGTGTCTGGAGACAACAAGAGATTTAGAGAGTACCTGGTGTGTAGGGGTGGTATTAAGAGCAACTAGGAAAGCTGAAGTTTAGATAGCTGAAGTGTTTTGACAAAAACAATACAATAGTGCTCATTAATTTTGTGTCTCTTGGGCACAGGGACTTTGCCAGAGTTATCTTGAATTCTAGCAGTTTCCCTGAGATATGGTGGCCATTACTGCTGTTTTACAACATAAGAAATCGAGACTTCAAAAGGCTAAATCACTTGCCACGTGTTACTAAGCTACTCAGTGGTGAAGCAGGGCTTTGAATCTGGCTCCACTCACTACATAAGCCAGTATGAGTGTAGGCTCTTCTATGAGACCTTTTGCCTGATTTTCATGTTTATACCCATCACCCCCACTTGATCTGGAAACCATAGGGTGAAAACCTCTAAGAAACTACAATTATACCCAGAATGGTTAAATCTTTTATGACATTCAAAACAGTTGGCCACGTTTAGTGCTTATAGTCAAGGTTACTACCTAGAACATCATTCCAAAGGGCTGGCTTCAAAACAAAAACAAAAACAAAAACAAAAACAAAAACAAACAAAAACAAAAACAAAACCAAAGGGCTGGCTTCACGTATGTGCAACCAAGAAAGTCCTATAGGGCCTCGTGCTCAGAAGAGCCCCCTGCTTGGTGTAGTACTCTGCTGTTGTCATTTTGGAATTTTCAATAAGCTTATCTTTGAACTTGAGTTTTGTGAGTGAAGTCCAATGGGGCAACAGAGCACGTAAGTGATCAGAGGAGATAGGCACAATTCTGTATCTGTTGTTCATTGTCACCCAATCACAGAGTGTTTGCCATGATCCATGAGGATAGAATTCTGGTGGCCCCATGATGCATGGGAGTTAGCCAGACTCAAAGCCAGTACCAAGTGTGTGTTATGGAAGTTGCCACTGCCATGGACTGTTGCTATAATGTGTCTATGTTGAGAAAGTGAAATCAAATAATTGAGTTGGTTTGTGCAGCATTTCCACTGTTCTGGTAAGAACAAAATATGTACACATGCATGAACTACAAAATACAGATTGTGTAATATTGATGATTCTGCATGAGTCAAATGCTTTCACATTTCCTCTTAATGTGAAATACAGTATAAACATGTAGGGTACAGTTCATGCTAACAAATTACAATGTTAATTATGCTTTACTTAGAGTGACATTAAATAGCAAATAAAAAACACCATGACAAGTCAAGAGCAATGCTGTGGAAGAAAGGAAAAAACTATATTTTAGTGCTTTGAATGGTACTTCTCCTTTCTGCTTCTCCGTTTTCATTATGTCATCAGCCCTAGTCCCTTGTGAAAACAGTGAACTGGGACTCACCCTAATGCAGGAGATTGCAGTCCCCAGCATGTCCCCATCTGGGCTTGCTGGCTTGTTCTGGGCGGCTGGGCTCAGGGATGGGAGGAAGCACTGAGCATGTCGGTCATGGCATTGCTGTTCCAAGATGCTTGTGCTCTCCCCAGGCCCCAGCTCTGAGTGGGACCTGTTCATAGTGGGTGCACAAGAAACCTTTCCTGAGGGTCCAGGACTGAACGAATTAAAGATAAATTATAAGTAAAACGACAGAAGGAAGAGAGACCTAGGGGATGTATGGCGAATTCTTCTCATGGGATTTCGTGAAGGAGGCATGCCTGGCTGATTTCAGAGGGTCTGAGAACAAGGGATCTGGGCATATTTGTGAGGTTGTTGTGTGCTCCATGGCTTGGCTTTCTCCTCAGGCACAGGTTCCTAAGGGTGCCACCGGGGCTGGAAAGGCAGTCTCTGGTAAGCATGGCCTCCCTGAAGCATGCAGCTGTGTGGAGGCTGAGGCCCAGCTGGAGCTCATCAGAGGTCTGGCAGGTGGAGCACCCTGCAGCATTTTTCTTGCCTGGACACTGGCAGCTTTCTGACTTCAAAGCTGGAACACTATGACCGAGAACACAATGACCTTGGCACAATTCCTTCCTATCTCTTCGAAGCCCTGCTCTCCAAATAGAAAGGAGGGAGCCTAGCTCCCCTTGCACTGCTCTCTCCTGCTTGGAGGGCAGGTTTTCCTTAGATCCAGACCTTGGGGAAAAGGAGAGCCAGTGGCAGCTGCCTACTGAGCATCAGGGGAGCCAGACTGGAATCTACTACTTGGAATTTGGAATTGTGATAAATTATGTGTCTGCCTGTGGGGTTTTTCTCTTTCCGGGCACTAGCTCTGAGTGAGACCAGATAATGGGAGTACCTGCCTAGACTTTAGGAAAAGTAAAGAGTAGGGCCACCTTGTACCTGCCAGCCCCTGTCATCCAGCCTCTCAAGGCCACCTACTAATGAATGAGTCACATTCAATCTGATTGAGCTGACAGTAAAACCTCAGTTTTTGAGTGGAGAGAATAATAGAAACTTTCTAGGGCCTTAATGAGGATAGAAGCTAACGTGCATAAAGTGTCTAACACAGTGCCTAGCGCAAGGCTGCAAGTGTTCAGTAAATCATAGCTTCTATCACCATAATCACTTACCATAATTATCCTAGGCTAACTCGTCATGCGTTATTTCTCTTGTCTTTACCGATTACTCTGGGAAATAGGTAATATTATGGACATGACCACTTCTCAGTTAAAGATACAGGCTGGGATGTTATCAAATGACTCTCCTACCATCACATTGCTAATTCATGTTGGAAAGAGGCCATACATCCAGGTCAATCCCACTCCACCTTGGGATTCTCTCTCTCCCTCTCTCAAAATGTGTATGTGTATATATGAGATACATATATATTCCCCCCTCCTTGGCTTACCTCCATGAACAATGGAAGTAGAATATGGTTTATGTTGCTGACATCTGCAGAAGGCTTATTATCCTCATTATCACCATTCTTATTGATAATGAACCTGGAGAGAGCTGCCAACATTTGTAGAGGACCTGCTAGTTTAAGGATACTTTCACCCACATTGTCATTTTTTTTTTTTTGAATCCACAGTCCTGCTTTCGTAGATGGAAAAAAACCCAGAAAGTATTGAGACAATGACTTCATAGGGAATAGTTTCTTCTGAGTTAAGGCCTTATTTCCATGGGCCAGGGAATGATTAGCTAATTCCTGGGCTATGTGCTTATGTGATGTACTTTAATCTTAATGTTGCCATTTATGGGCTGTGACCTCGATCATTCCATGTCTGTTTCTTCATCTATAAAATGGGGATAATTATAACAGTATGAAGTAATGTATAAAATCTGCTATCAGTGCTTGCCACACATGAGAGCTTGATCAATAGTAGATACTATTATTAGGCTGAGAAATACTCATGTTCTGCTCTTTTTTGCAGCAGCTGGGTAAAATTGGACTTAAAAGGATTGAGTTAGAGGATCTCAAGAAAACCAATGAGCACTTGGGGAATTGGGCAGAAACCCCCAGTGTTCTAGG
Organism: Canis lupus dingo; assembly: GCF_003254725.2. Taxonomy (NCBI): domain Eukaryota; kingdom Metazoa; phylum Chordata; class Mammalia; order Carnivora; family Canidae; genus Canis; species Canis lupus. The sequence goes on from NC_064255.1 coordinate 25,770,726, forward strand.
ACAACCAGAAACAATGGTGACCAAGGGTGGGGTTTTGGTTCAGGACCAAGGACAGGACCAAGGACAGTTCTGACTTGCTCCCTGCCCCCCTCACTGGGGACACTGCTTGTAGGATCTGCAGACAAGTCTATCTCAGGCCTTTGCCCACCATTCTTCCCATCTGAAATGCTTCTCCTTCCTCTCTTAGCATGAAATATTTCTAACACAGCAAGAAACAAGGGGACTGTAACAGTCACCTTTGCTCCTACCCCTCCAATTTAACTTATGTTGACATTTTGCTGCAACTGATTGTGATATTTTATTTTATTTTTTTTTAAAAGGAAACATGGCAGGGATGCTTTCTTCATATCCCTCCCCATCACATACCTCTCCTTCCTGCCCAGAGGTGACCACTGTTGTAAGTCTGGTGTGTAGCCTCTGGGTCTTCCTTTCTCTACCACCAGGTCTTGTCTACTTACCCAAATCCTCCACACTTTTTAAGAACAGGGTCAAAGTCCCACTCCTCTAGCTCATGATGACCTTTCTTGCAGAGTGCTATTGCACTCAATTTTGGAGGATTTTCTAGGATTTGTCATTTACCATCTTAATCATTTATCAAACATGTGCTGAGCAGCTCCTACTCTGAGGCAGTGCTCTTCCATTTGCTGGGGTTGAGAAAATGAGTTCCACATGGTCTCTGCCTCTGAGACCTCATGGGCTACAGTGTTCACACAGGACTTAGATATTGTATAAACCTTTGCAGCCTTGAGACTGAAGACTGGAAGCAGAATAGGAGGCAAGGCAGAAGTACCCATGACACATCATGGCTTGAGTGGCATTCTCTAAATATATCGTCTGATTTAAAGTTTCACAACCCAGGGAAATGAGTGTTACTGCCTTCCTTTTAATAGTTGTAAAATCAAGGCTTGGAGGACCACCAAAGTAGGAAGCACAATTAGGAAATGCAGCTCATATTTGAATTAAGGCTTTCTAAAGCCACTATCTCTCTTTATCTGGCTTCTTTAGACCATGAACAACTTGAGGCAAAGATTAAGCCTAATTCATCTGTGATTCCCAGGTTCAGCCCTGTCACTTAGCAGATATTTGATTTATGAAAGTTTATGCTGCCATCCATCTCTGGGCTACTAAGGAAACAAGGACACAGGGGCTCTGCCATCAAGGAGCTTACCATCCAGATGAGAGAGCAGGGAAGTAGTGTCTAAATGCCTACCACCCAGCATGAGATTCCTACTGTGAATAGGATATGAGATTATATTTATGTGTGGCCTTGCCCTTTATTTATTTATTTATTTTAAGATTTTATTTATTTGAGAGAGAGAAAGCACACGCATGCATAAGTAGAGGGAGTAGCAGAGGGAGAGGGAGAAGCAGGCTCTCTGCTGAGCAGGGAGCCCAACATGGGGCTCGATCCCAGGGCTCTGGGATCATGACCTAAGCTACCCAGGCAGCCCTGGTCTTTCCCTTTAAAAACATCAGGACAAAGCATTCAAAACACAGCATGTGCTTGGGATCCCTGCACTTCAATCAAGCTGACTCTTCTCTCCCCAGACCTGACATTCCTGGTTCCATCCCTGAGTTCTCCATCTACCTTCTGCTCTTTTACCCTTCTGACTTTGGGCTCAAACTTACCACCTGGGTTCTCAGCTGTCTTATCTCACTTTGGTGTCTCTGAATGTCTTGAAAATCTTGATGAAAATGCTCCAATTTGTGACAGCCTATCAACCAAACCAAACCCCACTCCCTGGTTCTCCTTATTCCTTCCCTTTGCTACCTTCAAGGTCAGAAGGTTGTGACTACATGTGTATGCTACTCCTTTTTTTTAATTGGGGTTCAATTTGCCAACATGTTTATGCTACTCCTTAATGCTCCTTCCAAAACCAGTGTCTTCTCCAAAATGGAGTTGGGGCAGGAGCTCCTAATCTCTGGGTGGTACAAACCTATTTTGTCAGATTGATGAAACCCAGGACCCCTCCTCAAAGGAAACGAGTTACATTGAGATACACTTACCAATCAGGAGATGATAGATAGATAGATAGATAGATAGATAGATAGATAGATAACTGTATTCATTATCTATTGCTGAGCAACAAAGTTAACATATTAAAGCAACAGACACCTATTATTTCACAGTTTCTGTAGGTCAGGGATCTGAGCATGGCTAAGCTTGGGTCTTCTGCTTCAGGGTCTCCCCTGAGGCTGCAATGCAGGTGTTGGCCACTGTTGCAGGGTCTTAAGATTGGCTGGGGATGAAATTGCTAAATTCACTCACATGGTTGTTGGTAGGTTTTGTTTTCTCATGGGAGGTTGAAATGAGGGCCTTAGTTCCTCACTGGTTGTTGACCAGAGGCCACCCTTAGTTCCTCTCCATAAAGCAGCTCATACACTGCAGGTTCATCAGAATAAGTGGGAGGGAACTCAAGCAAGACAGAAGTCACTGTTTTTATCATCTTATCTTGTACGAGACATCTTTCCCTCTTGCCTTACTATAGGCATTAGAAACAGGTCACTAGGTTCAGCTCACATTCACAGGAGAGGATTATCCAGGGTGTGAATACCAGGAAATGGGGTCATTAAGGATCATCTTGAGGGCATGACTATGTGGGTATTGCATGTGCTTATTTAGGAAGGCTTTAAGTAAGATCTAAGAGGTCCAATAACTAATGTAACTTCGAAGTAGACACAAGCACCTGCAGAAACTGATACATCATATGAAATTATCTGTGATTCCTAATGATGATAAAATCACAGATCTTACTGGTATTGGGGTTTGTTGCCTACATTCACATGTGATAAAAATGTCAAATTTCAGTTAGAGGTGGGTGAAAATAAAGGTGTATTTCCTCCACATCTAAATTTACAGACCCCCAGAAATGTGTCCTCTGATCCTTGTAAAGTCCATGGACCCAAGTTAAGATCCTCTGCTCAAGAGATGGAAGCCAGACAGAGATGGCTTATTGATTGATCACAGTTGATATGGACTACCTATCCTAAGTAATTCAACCTCCTTGGAGCTAGAAGGTGATCGGATGGTTTTTATGGTGATCAGAAGTTCGTGGGGTCACTATGGTCCAGGTTTTGGGTCTTATCCTTACATATTTGTAAAGTCATTTTTTGGGTACATATCCTAAGATTTAAGATAAGACATATTAACAAGATTCCTAAGAGGCTGATGTATCATTACAGTCTTCCATTCTTTGAGCAAAATTGTTAAGCGCACACTAATTGACCACTACCATTGGCCAGCCACAGAGATATATGTTAGGGCCAGTGGTATCCAAGACATAATTTATGATCTTTGGGAGCTAATGATTATTCACAGTGATCTTCAACTTCCCTTTCACACAGATGCATGTGTGACCTTGACTGTACAGAGAACCATTTTATTTTCCAACGATCCCTGCACTAACCTGCCTCCACATAGAAACTTCCAGTCTCAGAAGAATTGGGGGGGGAAACTTTTACCCTGATTTTCTCCTTCATATAAAAGAATGGCTTTTCTGACTGGTGAGGTTGGGACCAGGGCCACTGGCTAGCACTGACATGCTAGTTCTTTTTCTCTTTTCAAAGTCACATGTGTTCTCTCAGCTTTTACCTTTGCCATAAATCAGTCCACTGGGGCAGACCTCACCCTGAGGAAGGTTAAGGAAGACAGGAGGAAGGCCTGAGTTTTATGGCTACAATGGGGTGAGTGAGCTCCTTAGAAGAGGAATGAACAGGAAGCCTATTATGTACTCAGTTCTGAGCTGTGTTCTCTAATCCATATTAACCACCGTAAGGCATATAGACCATCCCTACCTAACTCAAAGATCTGTTGGAGGGGAGAGGGATATAATTCTCACCAAACATTTTATCTCCTCCTGTGGCCATATCCAGGATACCACACAGATCACCATGCCCTAGCCACAGCTCATACTTATTTCTCCCATGCAAGGATGTCACCACTAAGGTCATAATTCATTTCAATTGGTCTTCACTCAACAAATATGTATTAGGCATCTATTATATGCTGAGCAATGGGCAAGATGCTGAAGATGGAGCAAAAATGAGACAGAAAATTCTTCCTCTCATGGTGCTTACATTTGGAGGACAGAGGCATGGAATAAATAAGTAACAAGGATGAGGACAAGATCCTGGGAATGCTTCACAAGGAAAAGACAGCAGGTTGGAGAGAGAATGAGCAGGGATACTCATGTTTGAGATGGTGGCCAGAGAAGGCCACCCTCTGTGAAGGTGGCATCGGACTGAGGTCTGCAGGGAGGAGCAGGGCAGGTGAGGATTGGCCAGAGAACTCTTCAGGTAGAGAGAACTGCATGGGCTCGGAGGCTTGGCTTGTTTGAAGAAAAAAAAGGAGTTTGTATATTTTTAACCAATTGTGTTCAAAGAAAAATACATGTAATATGATGGGTTGTATCTACTAGTGGTATGAGTGAACGCATAACTACTAAAATAAGTGTCCTTTCTGTGTGTATAGCTATACTCATTTTGCCTATCACACTTTGGGAAAATTAATCACTTATTTTAGATCCACACCTGAGAACTCAGACTGATTCTAGAGACTCAAATATCTACTGGCCTCAGGACCTGTCCTTCTAAAACAGGGCTGGATAACTTCCGTCTGTCTTCCTATTACTCTAGACTCTACAGACCCCTTCTCTATGTTGATCGATTTTATCTTCAGATGAATATACCTTAGACTTTTCAGCAATCTGTTCATGTGGCTATTCCTTCCTGCAACTTTATCCAAAGAGATTTCTGATTTCTGTAAAGCTCTAGGTCTTTCCTTTGTTGGTGGGAAATCCTTAACCCTTGAGGATCTCTGAAAAATTAAGAATATCCACCATTATGCATTAAAATTCTCTTCTCTAGCTGTTTGTAAGTTTCTGTCTGGCGAGCCAAGCATGCCAGCATTTCTTCCTCTTGTTCTCGTTTCTCACTGCCACTGGGTCAAGCCACACTCCATCCAGTTGGTAGATCTTTCTGCCTCCCTCTCCCTCTGGGTTCCCTTTGGCCCCAAATGCTAATCTGAGAACTTAGAAAGAGGACCTAAAAAGGGGGCTTCCTGGTGGGCATCAGTGAATCACTGGTAGAATCAGCACAGACAGGCTGAGATGGGCCCTTCTCCCCATGTGATGAGTCACGAGTGGATGGTCACCCAGACAGAGAATGTGTCAGTCTCCTTCTTCCCTCTGCCTGGCCCAGACAGTAGACTATAGTTTCTGTCTCCTTCCATCTGGGCCCATTAGAGACATTTGACCCAATTCTCTGAGAGACTTCAGCCATTGAGGAGGGTTGAGCTGCCATTTAAATATTGTAACAGATACTCAAGATAGGTTTGCCATCCTGGTCAGCAACCACCTATGCCATGTCCCAGTGATTCTGGTCCATTTCCTCTGCAAATAGATATGCTCTATTTTTCACCTGACTGTGTTCTCATCCTTAACGTGTCATTTCATTTGCCAGGAAACAATGCAGAACAAATGAGGGCCATTTCCTACAAGGCAGAGAATAATAAGGGCTTCTGTGAATTAGGCATCTACTTTCTGAGGCACTTGACAGCCAGGATCTTTTACTTTTACTTCTTTCACTTTCTAACACAAGTACTGCTCACGCTGTGGTGTAGACCGTGACACTGAGGCTCAGGGAGCTTCAAACAGACTCCAGGCTCTCATGGTAGGAAAGGGTAAAGCAGAGTTTGGAAGATGGTGTGGCCATGTAATTTATCATCCAAATCAGGGCACTTTGGAGAGTAAAAGGGGGGACTGTTAGGACATTTGCTAGACAACACGTGTAAAGGTCAAATGTTCCAGAAAGCCAGAATATATGGATGCCTCTCTTTTGAAACAATCTCTTTGGCTCCCAAACCCAGCTTTTTCCCACTCATCTTATTGGTTTTTAGGAAGGTCACAGAAGAAATTGGAGTCCCGCTCCTTTTGTAACAATTTTGCTTGTTGATTCTTTCCCCTCTCTTCCCATCCTGGGATATTGAGATGAAGTCTAAACCTGTTTTTAAGAAGCCCTGTGGGTGATTCTGATGTGCTGCCGGGTGTGAGAACTCCTGAATTCAATGCTATGATCTTTGGGAACACAAAGCTCACTCTTGCTCACTAGTGCATCTTAGTAACTGACACCGAGGCACACAGTAGGCACTTAATAAATGTTCGATGAGTGGATAGAATCATTGAATGAATGAAAGTATGCACAGAGGCAAGCAGGGATGAGAATCGCTGTGTGTCAGGGAGAGGGGTGGCTATAAATTATTTTGAGATGCCCAGTGTAGAAAGAGAAATGAAGAAGAGGTAAGCAGCAGGAGCTTCTTCCAGGCTATGTTTTGATCTCATCCCTAATGCAGAGCCACCAAAGTTTCTGAGCAGGAAAGTGACACTCTCTGATTTGCATTTTTGGAAAGAACACTCCCATGGTGGTGTTCTAGGTTCAGCCTACAAGAAACTGGACACTGAAAGTATTTGAAACATGTTTTCAAAGAGCTACTGAGTGCCCAGCACAATTTAACCTTTTACATATTTGAGAAGTCTCCAGGCTGGGCTAGTACCACCCCTGCCCACCGTCAGCCTCCAGACACCCCTCTACAGCAACCAGTCACCCCAATGAGCACCTGAGAGTCACTCTTTCAGGGGGATCAGTGCTTCCAGTGTGTTCACTGGCTTCTTCCCCAATACCAGTAACTTCTCTCTATGGGTGGCTGGGTGGGTGGACAGTACCCACTCAGATTCAGGAAAATGAGGAGCAATCAGCCAAATCAGCCAAGCTGGGTCCCTGCAAAAGGTTTTTGCCCCCTGTCATTTGCTCTCCATGGCCTCCATTGGAGAGCCTGGATACCGTGTTCCAGCTGGGGAAAGGGTACCTGAGGGGATTTCAGACACGGCTGTTCACTTTTCTCCAGTATGGTGCTGTGGTTATAACTGCTCACCAGAGCAGCCCAGGGGACCTTGCTGTTTGCAGCCCTGTGTCCTGGGGCTTCCCACAGAGCTTTGCCCTGTCTGGCCTGCAGGCCGCCAGGCAGAGTGAGATGAAAGACGCCGTTCACACTTACAGTGACTGGAATGCTCTCTCTCTAAAACCAGTTGATGTGGAGACCAATTCATGAGCACTTCACAGTCCAATGATGAATGGTGGATCCCTGCTATTGATCCTTCAATTGGCTTCCCTTCAGGGACAGGCTTCTCCCGAGCCTGTTCTGAAAGTCTGGGCTGAGGGTGTCCAGGCCCAGTGCTCAAGGGTGCCTGAATGCACGCTCCTTTCTGGGATCCAAACATACATGCTGTCTATACCCGCACACCCTCCTACATAGAGTCTATCCTCTCTTTAAGTACCATCCACCGCCCCAAATCTTCTGCCTCTGGGGTCTTACTTCATGCCTCCTGCTGAATTCTGACTCATGTAATCTCTACCCTTCCACGTTCATCCCACAGGCACTTATGCACTAAATGTCAGGCTTTTCCCCATGCTTTTTACGGGAATATTACAATTTAATCCATAAGCTTTGTTGGCACTGGCTGGCTGACTTCTGCTTGTATCTTTTGGGCCAGAATGAGTTACACACACCCCTAGCTGCAAGGAGGGCTGGGGACTCTGAGATGAGCTTCTGTGTGGGGAAGAGGGAGGGAAGAACCTTTAAAGTAATCACCCGGCAATGTTTCCTCCACAGCTACCACTATCATCCCCATTTCACAGATTTGGAAACTGAGTCACATGGAAGAGAAATAACTTGCTTAAAGTCAGTCAGGGAGAAGGAATGGAGACATGGTTAAAATCCCAGGCCAGACAATGCCCAAGGCTGTTGTGATGACCAGTTCTACTGTGGAGACCCACACAGGAGAGGGAGAAGTGGGTGGTCTCATGGTATGTTAGAGAATATAATGTAAAGTGATGATCCTTATCTCAGGGAGAGATTGGAACTGAGGACGAGTCTGGGACTCTGCCTGAAATAGACATCTCGAAGCATAACCCAGAAATAGAAATGATACTATAAAATTTTAAGAGACTTTGCATATCAGCTTTAATTCTGATAAGAAATTTGTATTATTGTCTTCCTTTAAAATGAGATAATTGAGGCTCACAGAGGTTATATGATTTGCCCAAAGTCCCAGCTGGACACGAATTGGGTCTGTGTGGCTTCAGAGTCCAATAGATGACTTGCTGTCTCTCTGCACTGCCTTCTTACAAGGAAAAACCAGAACAGGAGGCACTGGCCAGCTTCTGTGAATTGCATGTTGTTGGAATTCCTGTCCTTCCTCAACCCAGATTTGTAAACATAGGCTTTGGAAGCCAAAGTACACAGGGGCAGATGTGAAGAAGCAATCTAACCAGGAGAGAGTCACATGTGTCCTGGCGGTGCGAGTCCTGAAGCATGTGTCCCCAAGGACTCCTGCAGACTCCCTGGTGGAGCTGCCCTGGGCCTGGCGGTCTGCAGATGGCCGCAGAGTCACTGCGGGTGTCCAGCTGCAGCCCAGGCGGTCCGGCGGCGGGAGGGTGAGGGCCCTGAAGGGGCAGGACGGCCAGCTGACAGAGCTTCCTTTGCTTCTTCCAGGCTCTTTGCTGAGTCCTTTTGAAAGGAAGAAGGGGGCAGGGAATAAGAAAAGATATCTGTTCTGGGATCTAGGACGTCCCACTTTAAATAACAGCTGTTCATTTACTCATTCATTCAAAACTACTGATGGAGCCCCTGCCATGTGACAGGATGTGTCCTGAGTGCTGCCGACGGAGCAGGGGTTGAGCTGAATCCTTACTCTCAGGGAGCATCCCACTTAGTAGATGGAGATAGATAGTTGGGAAGATGTGTGTAAGTGTATAATAGATGCTATAGAAAGAAGGGGTGCTGGGCACAGAGATAAAGACTGAAGAGGCTAGGGAGACTTGTTTTTAGCAAAGATGGTCAGGGGAGACTTCTCTGATGCAGTGACACATGAACAGGGGTCTGAACAAAGCAAAAGAATAGGCTGGGTGGATATCTGTGGCCCGATGGACTTGGCAAAGGGGCAGTAAGTTCAAATGCCCTGACAAAGGAGCAGAGTGGCTCCCTGGGGTGAGTGGGGAGCACAATGATTGGGGAGGGTTGGGAGACTAAGGCAAACTCTTGAACCCCACCCTGGACCTACACAATCAGCATTCTGAGGCTGAGAACCAGTATTTCGTGTTTTAATAAACCTTCCAGGTGACTCTGATGCTGGTTAAAGTCTGAGAAATCCTGTTCTAGGGCAGAGGTCAGCAAATATTCTCTCTAAAGCCAGGTGGTAAATATTTTAGGTTCTGGAGATCAAGTGATCCTTGTTGCAACCACCTACCTCTGCTGGGTACCATGCCAGCTGCCACAGACAATACAGAAATCAGTGGGTGTTGTTGAGTTCCAACAAAGCTTATTTTATGTATTTGCCAATGTCTGTACTCAGGGACTGGCTTGGTCAGGTGTTGCTGCATAACAAATCATCCCACTACTTAGTGACTTCAAATCACAGCCACATTTTCCTGCTCAGGTATCTGCAGGTTCACTGATTTAGCTTAGGTTTGTTTGAGGGAAAAGGGGTACAGATATACACTCTATCTCTAGGGAGAAGAATTATAGTCTCATGGCAGAGGGCATGGACACAGCCAAATGAGGGATGAAGAATTGGGACTAATATCTCCATTTGTGATGGGGCTTAAATAAAACAACATCTACAAAGTGCCCAGGGGTATCTGGGCATGCAGTTAGGGCCTTGTAAAGGCTGGCTATTGTCCTCACTACCATTAGTATTAATAATTATTCCTTATTTGGTATATTTTGGGGCAGGGAATTGAATATAGAGATATAGAGGTTTTCTTTCTTTCTTTCTTTCTTTCTTTCTTCTTTCTTTCTTTCTTTCTTTCTTTCTTTCCTTTCTTTCTTTCTCTCTTTCTCTCTTTCTCTCTCTCTTTCTCTCTTTCTTTCTTTCTTTCTTCTTCCTTTTGAGAGGGAGAGAGAGAGAGGAATAAGGGGAGAGGGAGAGAGAGAATCTTAAGCTGGCTCCCTGCCCAGCACAGAGCCTGACACAGGGCTTGATCTCACAACCCTAAAATCATGTTGTGAACTGAAATCAAGAGTTGGGTGCTTAGTTGGCTGAGCTACCCACATACCCCGGTAGAGGTCCATTCTTTGGGAAGGCTGTTATGGACACCCTCAAAGGTGGGTATCATTTACCATTAGCACTTACAACAATAAATGTATAGAGTTGTCAGCGCGAGCAGCCTGTGGGTTGATAGAGGAGCTTGCTCTTGGTGCTGGATGGTTGTTTGCCCAAAGGAAGTGCTAGGACTGGCTTGTCACTTCATAATCAGGTGCTGCTCAAAAACAGGAAAATCATTCCCAATAGCCCAGGTTCCAGTAATAATTGAGAACTCCGACCCCGGTTTGAAAGAATAGTTCAATGAGTTGCTTGGTTGGAGCTCCAATCATCAGGTGCTCTTAACTAATAAGAGTATGTTTGGGGCATATCTCAGGGGGGAAGGCAAAGGAAGAAGAAGCAAATTGGCCTTGGAGATTTATTCTAACAAGTAATGGTTAACTTGCAGTGTGTCCTAGTCTCAGCACAACTGTGGTACGACTCCTTCACTAGAAGTTCCCACTTGGTCTCTGCAGATCGTTTGCACCAAAATCACCTGTGGCATTAGCAACATATACAACATTCCTGGGGCCTCTTAGTGACTCTGATTTGGGACGGGGAGGGGGGGACACTTTGATTTTAAAAGTCTTCTGGTGCTCACAATGAACAGTCCAATGAAGGTGGCACTGATTTCCCCATTTGTGCATTCATATATATTTATACTATTGCACAGAAGTCAGGGTTCCCACTCAGCTGATTAGAACTAGAGAGTTCTGAATTCTGAGCTTTTAAGGAGTAAAAGCGATGTCTTATTCGCATCCTGGGCAAGGTGCCCTGGAAGGGTGTGATGTTCAGTCCAGCATTTTAAAAATTTAAATTCAATTTGCCAACATATAGTATAAAAGCCAGTGCTCATCCCATCAAGTGCCCTCCTCAGTGCCCTCACCCAGTTACCCCATCCCCCCACCTACCTCCCCTTCCACAACCCTTTATTTGTTTCCCAGAGTTAGGAGTCTCTCATGGTTTGTCTCCCTCTCTAATTTTTCCCACTCAATTTCCCTCCTTTCCCTTATAATCAGTCCACCATTTACAGCGCCTTCACTTTACAGGACAGGAGACAGAGGCCCAAGAAGGCTAAGTGACTCATTCAGGGGTGTGCCAATGCTGCATCCCCCACTCTGTGCCCCCTGCCCCTCAGGGTCTGGCCCTTCCACGCTTCCTCTTGGGAAGGGAACTCCCATGTATGAAACACCTCTGACATGTTAGGCCTTGTGCTAGGTGTTTTAAACATGTTATTTCATTTTCTTCTTTAAGAAATAAAACTCATTAAATTAGCTTTATTAGCTCCATTTTATAGATGAGAAAATGTGCCGAAAGTCACACAGCTAACGAGTAAAGGAAGTAGAAGTCAAATCAAGGTTTCTTTGGTGGACATAGTGATTGGAAGAGGGCATGAGGATGCTTCTGGGGGTCCTGACAATGTTCCAGTTCTTGATCTGGATACAGGTCACTTGGGACTGGGGCTTCAGGGTGCGAAGTTGCATCACTGTACACTTTGGCTTCGTGCATTCTTCAATGACAAGGTGTGAAAACCAATCTAGGTGTGTCTGGGTTGCAAACTCTTGCCATTTTGTTATGCCTGGCTGCCCTCTGAAATGAGAGCTTGTCTCCTACCCAATCAATGTATGGGGCATGTGAAGACCTGAGTCAGAAATCAGGTCCGGGGGTGCCTGGGTGGCTCAGTTGATTAAGCTCAGACTCTTGATCTTGGCTCAGGTCATGATCTTGGGGTTGTGAGATCAAGGCCTGTGTAGGGCTCCCCACTCAGCAGGGAGTCTGCTTGAGATTCTCTTTCTCTATCCCTCTATCCCTACTTTTGCTCACATGCACGTTCTCTCTTTCTCTCTAAAATAAATAAAATCTTAAAAAAGAAATCAGATTCCTTCCTTCTTTCTTCTCTCTCCTTCCTTCCTTCCTCCCTCCCTCCTTCCCTCCCTCCTTTCCTTCCCTCCTTTCCCTTATTCTTACTTAACCAGTATTCTTTTCTTCTGCATCAATTACCTCTAGGGAGGTCCCAGCGGATTCCCAAATGTGACTTTTCCTGGGATTACGGTTACAGGGCAAATGTGTCCTCTCAGAGCCCATTTTACACAAGACTAAGAAGCTTCCCATATTGTTTATACGTACATCTCTATGTCCCCAATTCCAGGGTTTTCTTTTTAAAAAGAAAACCCAAACCAGCTTTATTTAGGTATAAATGTCATATAATTAAAGTATACAGTTTGATGAATTTAGACTTGTAAGACACAAGGTACAGTGCCTGGCACAAAATAGGCATTCATTTCATGACAGCAATTACTATCGGAACAGTGGGAATCATAATTCCCATCACACAAAGGTGTTGTGAGGATCAGTGGGAGAAATCACAGAGGTGAGCCACTGAGCAGGCATTTAGTACATAGTCATGGCTACCATGGCAGCTTCACCAACCTTGTACTTCAGCAAGAATGAGAGATCTAAGATGCCACAGGGAACACGTGGAAGGCAGGACCCAGAAATGGCAGGTAGGTAGCTGAGTCATGCTGAGGAGCAGAGAAGGAAGATATGAATTAGTGTCTTGTTGTGGAAGTGATGGTACTGGGCACTTGGTAAGGTTTGGACAGAGGAGTTAGTGCTTTGATGGGAATAGAGGAGGAGAATATTCTGAGATGTAGGGAGGACGAGTACATGCATGTGTGTGTGTATGTGTAAAATAAAGCTCAATTCAGCATGTATTCTGATGTTCTTACGGTGTGTCCATCCTTGTGCTAGACCCCCAGAAGAAGGCAGAGGGAAGTGTCAAACAGTGGAGAACGGACCTACAACCACACATCCCTTCTCAGAGGGATGCACATTAGCATTTCCAAAGCACTTTCCCAAACATTCTCCTGTTGAACCTTTCAGAGTCCCAAAGTTTGGTTACTAGCATCTCCATTTTACATATAAAGAAATAAAGATTTGGATATACAAGATACAAGATGCAGGACGAGCAATAAGAAGGCTGTCAGTGCATAAGAAGAACAGAGCTCAGGCAAAAGAGATGTTGGCTGCTGTTCCAGTCCAGCTTCCTCATGAGGTCCAAAGAAGAGAGATGCCTCATTCGAGGTCTGCAAAGAGGCAAAGTGTGGACTGAAACCTAGGTCTCTTGACTCCTAGTACACTGCTTTTCATTCATCTCCCCCATCACCCAAACACATCCAGGATGCTGCCTCCTTTGGAAGTCTTCCCAACTCTTCTGTAGCCCAGAAAATTAAAGCATTTCTGTAATATCGAAGCATCCTCGAGCTCTTATTGTTATTCCTCTTATACTCTATTGCCATGTTTTTCCTTTCCAACTAGGCAATGAGGGAGGGATGGTCTTCTGTCAATGCATCTGAATATCTTCCATGATGCTTAGGAATTGCAGTGCTTAACAAATGTTGTCTAATGGATGATTCAATGAATTCATGAGTGAACAGACAAGATTAGACACATGTCATGGAAGGAGGGAAAATTGGGTTCAACTAGTCAGAGTAAGAGGGGCAGAGAAGAGAGCAAGGGCATTCCTAATGGAGACCACTTCAGGAGCAAAGACTTGAGGCCAGATAGGGATCCTTGTATCAGTGACCTGGAGAGGTCAGGGCTATAGTAGTTTGCATTTTAGGAAACAGTTTGAAATAAGGCTAAAGATGGAAGCAGAAAGCCAAGACATAGTCCCTTTGGGTCCCACATTTGTCAGAACACTGAACTGTTCCTCTTGCATTTGGGGCTGCTACTCATTAAGCCTTCCTCTTTGACCTGGAAGTTGCCATTGCTGATTCATGCCTCAGTCACTGCCCGTCTGGATTTTTCTCCAAAGTACTATTCTAGAAACCCCCATTCCCCCCAAGGCAGACACTTCAGCTGTCATTAGATGCTTATTAAGGGAGTGAGTCAGAGTGGTGGCTTAAGACACAATTTCCACCCCACTCCATGCCCCCTTCCTCTCATATCCCTGCCATGCTATTTGGAGCACCCAAACTCACAAGGCTTTGTGGAGGAGTGGAAAGAACATGAATTCTGAGCCTCCAGACCTCCAGGCAAATCTGTTCTGCAGTTCATTTGCTATGTGACCTTGGACAGAGTGCTTATCCAGTCTGGGCTTCAGATTCCTCAACATCAGGCAGGGTTGTTGTGAGGATTGAATGGGGTCAAGCATAAAGGGCTTTGCATACGATTTGGGGTGGTGTGGGTATGCAGGAAGTGCCAAAAGTGCCTGTGGTTTGAGGCTCATATGCCCTGATTCTCCCCATTCAGGATGGAGATGACAGAGACATTTTGATGTGGGTCTCCAGCAGGATCCTGGGAAACCGTTCCCTCTTTCCTTCCTGGTTGGCAGTTATATAGATCATCCTTGCAAAATTCCTTTCTGTGGTTCTCTGGGGTGGGAGGGACCCAGTTCAACTACTCTGGAAACAGGAACCATTTACAGCTTCCTGGTCAGCTGCCAGACCCCATACCACAAGGCCACAAGAACTGGTTTCTGCTTTATGAATTTCACTGAGTTGTCTGTCTCAACACAGAGCTTCAGATCTTTCTTCATAGCGACTCTGTGGTGGCATGAACAGGCACCAGAGCAAAGACCCCATACCTGAGTGCCCCTACTCAGAGTTGGTGGGGCTGTTTGTGGAATTAGCTCTTGTTTCCTGACATCTAGATGGGCTTTCAGACTCTGCTGAAGGACTTATTCATCCAGCAGCTTTGGACTCTTGTGTGGAGTTCCTACTCTTCCATTCTTTCCCCTTGGTCCTCATTCCAGCAATCCCCTGGGACATAGACATGCACTAGCATTTTCTTGCCTCTGGCACATCCAGCATGCTCCCAGCCTGAGGATGTACTCAGGGTATGTCTTCCTTTTACCAATATCCCCTGCCCATAGAATTCAAAACTGCCCTGTTTGGCGCCCCATCGGCCCAGTGATCCTCTTTTAGCCTTGTCTTCCCTGTTGGTGGGAGTTAATGGCATACATATGCCATCCTTCTCCAAAGGCAGAAAGAACCACTCTCACTCCCAAAAAATTAGCTCTAAGGGAGGGAGCTGAGGCACTGAAGTGAGAGTCATAAAACCACTCACGGGTTTTGTAATCTTGGGCAAATCACTTAACTTCTCTGAGCCACAAGCATTCATATTTGAAAGGGTGGGGCTGATGCTAATTGCCTTGTGTCCCTCCTCCCTCCACTCCTCATTCACTGTGAGAATCAAATGAGATAATGTCTGTGAAAGTGCTCTGTAAACCAGAAGCTGTTATTACGTGGAGCCGACCCATTATTATTAGGAACTGGTTTTCCTGATCCTCCCAGCTCTTTCTCCCTCTCCATCCCCTGCACTGGCTTGAGGCTGAAGCTCTGCAGAGGGATGGATACCTTTGGAGCCAAAAATTAGAAAAATTCTGCTCTGCTTATCAAGAGAGTCTTCTGAATTGTTATGATTTGAACATGTGGAACCAAAGAAGAAGGATAAAGGATGCTGACACCGAAACTTCTCTTGGCTTCACTTTTTTCATATCCCGGCGAGAGCTGCCGTGTCAAGCTCCACAGAGAATCCAGGAAGAAAATTCTGTTCCTCTGGGTGCCGTGGTGTTCCTTTCAGTGTGGGTGCACTTGGCAGGTGTAGCTTCAGAGGCTTCCCACGGCAGCCGCTCTTGTGTCACACTGCTGTTGTCTTGTTGGGGCTACCATCATCTCCCAGAAGCTCCTGACTCCAGGCTTGCCCCCCTTGATCCAATGCTCTCTGAATGCCAATCTCTTCATATATTACTTCTTGGCTTAAACCCTGCACTAAGGGCCTGCATTGCCCTCAAGATAAAGTCTGATTGTCCTTACAGGGACTCCTGCTGAGCTTGCTGGCCTCACCAGGACCTCTCAGCCCCTCCTGCTTAACCTTCGAGTAATTCTGCTCACCTAGGACCTTATTGTCTGTTACTACCTCCTCTTTCTGTAGGGCTCAGCTTAGATGCCACCATCTATGAAATTTACCCTAAGTCCCCATATTGTGCTCCCATCACATCTTGCTTTTCTCCTCTATAGTGGATTTTCCACCCTCAATTATCATCATATATTAGGATCTGTCTCCTCCCAGGAGCTGAAAGCTCTGTTAGGCTGGGCACCACCTCTGTCTTGCTCAATCATGCTAGTCATGGCACCTGGTCTAGGGCCCAGCGATGAATGAATGGATGAATCTAGTAGGTGAGTCCGTGTTTCAGACTTTGGGTGCAGGAGTGCTCAGAGGTCTTCATGGAAAAGTCCAGATGGGCCTGTTTTGGAGAAGAACTAATACATCACCAAAGGAAGTCTGAAAACTGAGGTTTTTCTTCTAGACGTTTCTTTCATCAGATGCCCCACATTGAGCTTAATCTGTGCTGGGGGCTGTGCTGAGCATCTTGCATTGAGTCAGTTCCTTTGATGTTCATAAGTGTGCTCAGGAAGCGAATGCAGTTATCATCCTGCTGCAATAGATGAATGGCCTGTGGTTCAGAGAGGTTGAGTCACTAGCCTAAGGTCACCCAGCCAGCAAGTGAAAAAATATCCTTGAGCTGAAGTGTGGTTTCCTTTAAAACTCAGGCTTTTAATCACTATACCTGGATCCAAGGGTTTTGGTATTAGAAAGATCTGGGTCTAAATTCCCAGAACTTACCAGCTGTGCCCCATCCATTATGAGAGTGTTTTGTGAATTAAACAAGGTGATGTTTATTGAGCACCTGGTTTTCAGTTGATCCCCACATTGAGCTTGTACATGGGGGAGGGGAGGAACTTACCATTTCTTGAGGCAGGCTAATTAATATGTCTGCTGACAACTGGGTCCATGAGGAAGTACTTTGCAACCTCAGCAGAGGGTCTACTTGCTCAGGACCTTTGGAGAAAGATCAGTCTCCCCAACCACTGAGGGCAGCTGTCCTGTCCCTATCGTGCTTCTGGAGCCTCACTTCTTTGGAACGAGCCCCAGTGTTTCTGTACCTCCAGATGAAGGCACCAGCAAAGATGAAGACACAGCAGTGAGGATACTTACTTAATGCAGCAGTGAGCAGCATTATTCACCCTTGTGAGAAATTTGGGGAAGAGGATTAAGAGGTTTAAACTTCAGTTATCAAGTAAGGAAGTACAGCATAGGGAATATAGTGAATAATATTGTAATAACATTGTATGGTGACAGGTGGTGACTACACTTATCATTGTGGGCACTGCATAACGTATAGAATTGTCCAATCACTGTGTTGCACATCTGAAGCTAATATAACATTGTATATCAACTATACCTCAATAATAAAACAAATTAGGGGCACTGGGTTGGCTCACTCAAGCATCTGACTATCGATTTTGGCCCACGTCGTGACCTCAGGGTCCTGGGATCAAGCCCTGCATCCTGCTCTGCACTCTGTGGAGCGTCTGCTTGAGACTCTCTCTTTCCTCCTCCCTATGCCCTTCTCCTTGATTGTGCTCTCTCTCTCTCTCTCAAAATAAATAAGGAAATCTTTAAAAAATACTAAAACAAATTAAAAATATCCTAATGTAACTACTTAAATATATTCAATGACAGATTAAGTGACAGGGATACAGCATGTCCATATCCGTAGTCCACATAAATAAATACTAAGTAGCCATCAAGAATGGCTAGATGAACTAACATTTATTGACCTAGGAAGATGGTTATGGTGTCTTGACAAATGTAAAAGGCAAATGTAGAATGTAAAGCATGAGCCCCAATTTTGAACAATAGTATTCATCTCTGTATGAAAGAAAATCTGAAAGTATATAAGAGGGTAAAAGTGCTTATCTCTGGGTCATGAGGTTATGGGGAATTTTCTTCTTGTTCTAAATTTTCTATTGAGGGAGGAAGTATAGCTTAGTGGTTATGAAAATGGCCTTCAGAGTCAGGCAGACCTGGTGTGAGTCTATTTTCTGACCCTTGAGAGCTTTGTCACCTTAGTTTCATAATTTGTAAAATAAGGAGACTAATTCTGCCTCCTCCTTATATTGTTGAGGAAATGATGAGACTGGTTTTATTTTTGGAATGCTGACTGTGTGCCAGGTACTCTGCTAAGCAATTGACTTGCATATTCTCTATCATGATCTCTGCGCTACAGATGGGGAAGCTGAGTCCAGGGAGACTAAGAAACTGGCACTGGTCCTACATAAAAGGGGGCATTGACTTTCCCCATTCTTGGTACCTCAGCCCTTTCAAGGGTGCTGAAGTTTGAACCTGTCCTCCTGTCATCCACATCTCCTTGCTGACTCATTCTAGACCCACTTTGACTAAAATCCCCAGACATTTTCATACTGGTCGTGTCTCCTCTATCCTTTACTTGGGCTTTATTGCTCTCTCTATTTTTTGTTTTTGGACTTGAGTGAACTTATTATGGAGCCAACAGGTGGATGAGAAGTCTGAGCATTCAAATCATACTATTAACTATGAGGAAGTCTAAGAATAAGCCTTGTAATTTGGTAGTGAGAAGTTGCTGATCACACCTACTACACACTGTAGAGCCCAGGGGGAGTAAAATGCATGAGCTTTGCATTTTCATTTTCAACTCATCTGGAAAGAGCAACTTCTCCTGATACAAGAGTGGGTAAGCAGAGAGGCCAAGACTGGTCTAGTGAGGATGTCATTGGCAGAGCTCCTAGGAGACAGTGGTCGTTGGAACTGAGTGTGAAGCACGCCTTTAAAAGCAGGAGCTTGAGTGTTTTGCAAATTGAATTCTGATTCCTGCTTTGTCACTCACCAGCTGTGCGGTCCTGAGCATGTGACTAACCTCTCTGACCTTCATTTTCTTATCCTCAAAACGTGGCTAGTGATACTTATTTTGTCGAAGTTTTAAGAGGATCAAGATGAGATCATGCAAGTGAAAGGCTCAACCACTTCTGGGACCAGTTTTAGTTAGCATCTTCTCTTCCCTGGGAACCCTCCACTCCTTCCTGACTCATTGGGAAATGTTGAGGGATGGGAGAAATTGAGTACCTAGAGGCTCCATGACTGGAGTGAGGAAATCACATAGCACAGGTTTTTAGTGCTGCTGGGGAGAAAGAGAGCTCTTGAGACCAAACTGGCCCACACTCACCCTTTGTCCTCATTTTGACAAAGTTATTTTATTTTTAAAATTTTATAATCAATATGTGTTTTTGGTGAAAAAAACCCCAAACAATTCAGAAGCATATAGAGAAAATAGTAAAAACTCCTTTTAATTGCTCTGAAATCCCATTCCCATCTCCAGAGGTAATCACAGTGTGTGTGCACCTTTCTAGACATTTTAATTGGGATTTGTAACATATTCAGACATAGACTTCCTTGCCAACACTATGAATGTTTTGTGACGTGAATGTTCATGAAGCTTTTGGGAGGAAAATAAAATGCTGGCTAAAGAGCAGAAGGATGGGTTTGTTTGTTGTTTCTCCATAGCTTTTCTGCCCAGGGTAGATACTGAAGAATCTAGATGCTTACTCAGTTTGGAAATGGCTGGGCAGTCTCTTGCCATTCTAGATTTCCACATGGCCAAAGCTTTGCTGCAGTCTTTGGGCTGCTGCTTTGGAGGACATGCCATCTCTTGATGGACTTGGTCCCTTTGGCTAGAATGATCCTTCCTCTTCCAAGAGGAAATGGGACAGACCCAGGCGGAAATATGTGTCTGGATGACAAATTGCATGAGTCAAAGTACTTGTGAAAATGACCAACATTATTTTAAAACATATGCCAACCCCAGAGGAGGAAGGCCGTTGCTTCTGCTTTCTTTTTTCTTTTGAGGGTGGGTGGAAGTCCTTCAGAGATGGTGTTGGATCCCACACTTTGAAATGGTTCCTATTTAAGGGTAACGTTGGCATCCATACTCCTTTTGGCTCCTCAGTTTCATAGAATGTTCTTAGTTGGAGTCAATCCAAACACTCTTGGGAATGTTGCGGTACCACAGAAACTACATGGATTTTCACTTCTTAGGTTTTCCCCCACTCCTTTGTCACAAGCCATGTGTTGTGCAATGTGATTCTAATTAAAGGCAGGGGCACCATGATTATACTTAGTAGGCATCTCACTGTTATACACTGATTTACTCCCACTGTTTGTATTCTACTGACCATTCACTTATTCATTTGCTCATCAATCAAAATGTTTTCAGGTGATACTATTTGCTAGGCTGGACACCAAGGAGGAAGTGACCAGTTGTCTGTAGAACTGTAGTAGGGACAGGCTTTTAGCAGAGTAGATATTTGGGAAGAAAGTTTCAAAGGAGGAATAGGTGTTTGCCATGCAAATGTGGTAGAAAGGCATTTGATGGGGGGGAAGCTGTGTTGACCAACATAGGTGATATATGACAAGGGGACAGGTGTGTGGGGATTGAAAGTCATGGCCCAGATTGGCTCAAGTTGTCCTCCATGGACAAAATCCAAAATCTCCTTAGAGAAGGATCTCCTTTCCCCCTTTCAAAGTTGAATTCCCTTCAGCCCCTGATTTACTCAACAAAGATTTATTCAACAGCTACTACTTGCTTCTCACTGTGCTGCATGCTAGGAATGAAATGCTGACAATTTTCTTTTGGCGATTTTCCTAAAGGCCCGGTAAACAGTGTCAAAGTTTAACTTGGAAGTGATCATTACTATCCTCAACCCATGACAAAGCATCTTTCTATTTAAGGGGCATCAACTGTGAGGATGACTTTATTCTTTATATTCTGGCCAATGCAAGAGGAGAATTTGGCCCACTCTTTTACTAGCTTCTCCAAATACAAATCCAGATGCAAGTGTGATTCATTGTTTTGTCTATTGGCAATATGTCAATATGATCAAACCCTGTCTTGCGATGGACCACGTATGAAGTCATAATCATGGCTCCGAAGGCTATCACTTGGTTCAGCCCTTTTGTGCCACGAGGGAGATCATAAGTTGTATCAGACTGTTGTAGAGGGACAAAGTTGCTGATGTCCTGGCTACTACATTCTGATGCCTCCATAAATAAAATGTCTGTGTCACACAGTCCACAATCCAAACAATAATGGGATCTGCCCCGATGTCAGCCCTCAACCCCTTCCGCTTGCACTTCTTCCTGCTGAGCTCCAGAGATTAAAGGGCAATAAGGTCCATTCCGAACACTCTGCCTTTGGTCTCACTCACCTTGGCTAACTGGTCTCTTACTCACCTGTCAGTCTTCCAAACCTTATTCTAGAATCTTCTTTGACTAGCTCTCTCACTTGTCACTTTAAGTGTCTGTCTGCTAGACAAAACTGCAAACCCAGATGGGCAATCAGGAATTAAGGGCAACAGTGGTTTGGGATTATTTCAGCTAATTGCTGTCCTCTGTGAAGGATTGCATCATCTGTGACAGCTGGCCTGAGTAATCATCACTTTTAGCAGCAAGTTTTCCCCTTCGGCACAGTAGGGACTTTTAAGGCTAGTATGTCCTATAGGACAGTAAATCTGAAAAGGGATTGCAGACACTTTGTTGGTTTTTATAAAAATTAAATGGGATGAAGTCATCAAGTTTTTAGTTTACACTAGACATTTGATTCAGTTTAGGTGTTTTTATTTTCTAGAACCTGTATATCCCTGATCCTCATATACAGCATCCTGCACTTGACTCCATTATTTTCCACTGTGGATGGCACATCTCCTGTGACATCTTCCTTTCTTCTCTCCTAAATTTGGAGGTGGAGAGAGGGGTTGATATGATTTATTTGTATTTGGTTACCCAGAATGCTCTGCCAAACATTAAGTCTTTGCTGGCGGGGACACTGAGCTCTGGAACATGCTGCCAGGTCCAAGTGGGCTTTCTGGGTATGCTGAGTTGTATCCTCATTTACACTAGAGTGACAATGATTGCTACCGCGACCAACTCAAAGTGGGATGAGTCTCTGCACAGGCGCCAAAATAGGGAATCAGATGTCCACGTATATCTCTTTTAAAGTTCTTTGGAAATAAGCGATTACAGCAGGGATTTCTCCCCCCCCCCCCCCCCCCCCCCCCCCCCCCCCCGTCTTAAACCGCCAAGTAGGAACCCAGAAAAGGAGGAAGTTAGTTCACATTCTTGCTTTCTTCTGCAGGCAAAAAAATCCACCAGCCTGTTCCCAAGGGCTCATTTTCCATCTCTGCTTGGCTCATCAGAGTGTGTTATGAGCCAGTACAAAGACCTTGAGGGAGGAATGCTGTCCAGAGCTCACCTTTTGTATTCCTGCTTTCCTTTATGTGAAATTGTGCCACCACCCTGCTCACCCAGGCCTGAGCTCTGCTTCTGCTCTCATGACGGGTGTGTTT
This sequence comes from Canis lupus dingo, assembly GCF_003254725.2. Classification (NCBI taxonomy): domain Eukaryota; kingdom Metazoa; phylum Chordata; class Mammalia; order Carnivora; family Canidae; genus Canis; species Canis lupus. The sequence goes on from NC_064255.1 coordinate 25,793,086, forward strand.
ATAGTGGACGGAGCAGGCTGGGCCACACAGGGAAGCTGCGGGGGGTGTCCAAGTTCACATGTCCTGCATTCCAGGCGAATGTTTTTGACATTGAGCAATGGAATGACTCTGCCAGGTTTAGGTCTGTCCGATTGGAATGCAACCGAAAAGGAAAGTCCCAGAGTGATTCAAATACTCACCTCCCCACAACCCCTGCTTGTTTTTTTTTTTTTTTAATTCCTTTTTAATTTTCCAATGACAAACTCTGCCCAGCACTCCTACCAACTCTCAGCACTTGTTGGTGCTGATAAGTGCAACTTCCCAACAGATAGGAATGCAAATCAGAATATTTTGTTGAGTCATGTGTACTCTGAGGCTCTTTCCCAAACATTGCATCAGACCCATAATTGGCAGCTCCCAGGACTCTGCTGGATGACACTGAATGTCCAGGAAAAGCTCGGTTCATTTCTTGAAAAAATGTATTCTCACTCTCTCCATCTGCCTGGTTGTAATATCCTGTTCTTGAGAAAGCTGAACCCCTGGAGGGAGCAAAGGCACAACGAGTTTTGTAGATAAGTTTGAAAAATATGACTATTGGCCTTTCCCACCCACTCTGGTCTCTTAGCAACAGGACAGCTGATGGTATCCACTAGGGAAAAAAAAAAACACAGAACATGTGGGGGAGCCTGTCTGAATTCTTGCCTACAGTCTGATTTTTTTAAACCTTCCTGCATTCTTAGGAGTGAAGACCCAAGAGTCACGTCATGCAAGCATTCCCCTGCCCTTCTTGTGACCTTTACAAATAAGCAGATAGCAGAAAATCTCAGAATGAGGTGGACATTCTTCCTCTGCAAGAATCTGCCTTATCTGAGACAGCCATTTCCTTCGATTTGGGGAGTAGCCATTTGAAAACTTGGGCACATTTATAGAGAGAGGCGGGCTGGGGGGCTGCTGGAAAGAGCACAGGGCTGGGGTGTCAGATGCCCTTGGTTCTAATGGTGACTGTTTTTCCTTCTCCATTGGACTCCAGCCATGAAACCCCTGGTGCACTCACCTCCACTCTGTGCTGGCTTTCTCATCTGCAAAGTAAGGAGACTGAATGGAATGTTCTCTAAGGTACCTTTCACTGCTGAGTGTATGGTGTGTGTGTGTGTGTGTGTGTGTATGTATGTGCGCATTTACAGAAAGTTTATATTATATCATGTATCCCTGTGATTCTCTCTCTTGAATTTTAGAATTACTTAATCATAGAACAAGAATTTTGAGGCCAGGCCTGTGTTCTTAAGCACTACCCTATACTATTGGGATATGCACACAGAGGGGCCATGCAGTTGGTATTCAAAGTTCTCTCTGGTGTTCTTTATACCTACATCTATTAATCTATGAGAAGACGCATAGTACTAAGGCATTAATACTCAGGGAGTTCTGGGTCCACATGTTTTCTCTACTTCTTATCAGTTGTGTGGCCTTAGCATTCCCAGCTGTGAAACAGGAATAACAAAGCCTATGAGAATTAGGCAAAATGATGTGTGTAAAATACCTGACACAGTCTAAAACCTCTACTGCATAGTTAAGTGCTCAATAAAAAGGGAAGCACTTAACTCCTCTTTTTATTGGGTTGAGATATTGAGTGATTATAGGTTCTCTGATGGGAGGGACTTGTCTTAATTATCATGTAACACCAACATATTTCATGACACCCAGAAAAAATTGCATTTGCTGAGTTAAACAGATGCCACACACACACACACACACACACACACACACACACACACACACACACCCCAAATGGTGAATTTTATGACTTCATGTTGCCAGAACTTCTTCGTAGGGCTCTGCATTTAAGAACACTAAATCATAGCTAAGATAACCAATGGGATTTGGCTGTGATTGGCTGTTTCTTACACAACTTAAATGCTCTTCAGTCACTTTCAAAATACGAAGTTGTTCCTTTTTCTGGCTCTGACTCTTTCTGTGTCTCTTTCCTTTTTGTTGAGGACTTAATACATAGGAGGCACTTGGCCAGATGCTTTACATTCATTATTTCAGCTATCCTCATAGCAACTCTCTCGGAGAGGTTTTGTTATTCCCATTTCAAAGTGGAGGATCTTGAGGTTTAGAGAGTGTGAGTCATCCAAGACCATTGCTAAGACCTTAGCTGTTAAGAGATAGCATAAGAATTTACATTCAGATCCTTCTCACTATTAAAATGGGAGGGAGACTAGGGGAGAGATTAACTCATCTTTTGTCTTGATTACTGAGCCTACATGGGGGGGGGGGGAAATGTCACCTACTCCATCTACTGCCTGATTAATATTAGGGAACTTTGGGTACTTACTGTGTTCCTGGCTATGCTAAGTCATTATACATCATCTTGTTTAGTGCCATTAACAACCCTAACGGGTAGATACTAATTATTCAACCTATGTATCAGAAGAGATCATTATTGAGGTGTAGATAGAGTAAGTAATAAGCCCAAGAAACCCAGGCTATAATTGGCACTGCTGGGAAATTAACTTAGCTAGTCTGACTCCAGAGTAAACTCTTCTCATGAGCCAACCTACTAATTTCATTAGTATCCACAAAGGAACATGGTCTCTGTTACTCTTGGGAGCATCATTACGGCTTATCTGTAGTTTCACCTCTGCTTTTTTTGGTGGTGTCCATCACCAATTTCCCCTGGTCTCTGAGAACAAACAGTGAACACTGAGAGTACGGAAACTATTGAACGGTAGGCCAATAAAGTTTCAACACTGAGAGACATCTTCAGTCTGCAGGGGTCATTTCTATCTATGGAGCATGACCTGTTTAGTGGGTTGTAAAAGCAACTTACCAGCTTGTGATCCATATTCCAAAAGTGAAATGAGTAGAATAGAAAACACAAAGAATATTGCACTCAGGGAGAAAGTTGTTTCAGTTACCTGTGTGTGTGTGTGTGTGTTCTGGGTCACTATGTAAAATGCATTTCTTATCGAGGGCTGTGTTTGTCCAAGTTTGAAAAGCATTAGATTCATTCAGTGTTTTTCAAATTTTGTTCCATGGCATCTATGGAGGCCTCAGACATCTTAGGAGAGATTGGGATGGGAGAAGTTGAGTAGAAAGAGTTCCAGGAACATCCCCTCTTCTGGCCAAAGTAGTCTCATGTTTATCTGGCTCTTGTGTTTGATTATTAATTGGTATCTCATATTTTTTTTAAAAAAGACTCTACTAAAAAAAAAAAAAAAGATTTGAAGAGCCACTGACTTACCTCATTGGATTTGTGTTGTATTGAGTAACGACACACTCTTGTGTGACTTCCTGTGTTAAGCAGGGGCCAGCTCTGTGCCTAGTACTGTGATGGTTGCCATAGAGGATCCAGCAGTGTTGGCCAATGTGATCATCACTGTCCTTAAATGCTTGTTATTACCAATCTGATAACAACCCACTGCTTACACCAGATACAATAAGGAAATACATGAAGACATTATTCACAATTTGGCCACTTCTTTACTAAGATATACAAAGAATTGTTACCAGAAGGGATACAGAAGGATCAAAGGTGGCTGAAGCAATGGAGTTGAAATGGGATATGAGGGATCATACTTTGGTTCAGATCAACAGCTTGAACACAAATGCAGTATGAGTTTGCTTGATTACGTTTCTTTCTTTCTTTCTTTCTTTCTTTCTTTCTTTCTTTCTTTCTTTCTTTCTTTCTTTCTTCTTTCTTTCTTCTTTTTTCTTTCTTTCTTTCTTTTTTTCTTTCTCTTTCTTTCTTTCTCTCTCTCTTTCTTTCTTTCTTTCTTTCTTTCTTTCTTTCTTTCTTTCTTCTTTCTTTCTTTTTATAAATTTATTTTCTATTGGTGTTCAATTTGCCAACATATAGAATAGCACCCAGTGCTCATCCCGTCAAGTGCCCACCTCAGTGCCCGTCACCCAGTCACCCAGTCACCCCCAACGTTTCCTGATTTAGTGTCTGTGGTTGTTAAATGACTTCTAGCTCTGCAAGTAACAGTGTAGCAGGGGCCAAGACTCAAGGTAAGCCTGAGTATATGCAATTCATTCATGGACAGATGGTACAAAGTATCTCCGTCAGGGAGATTGCAACCATGGCCAAAGCACTTTGCAGCTTTTCCCATGGAAGGCTTGAATCGATTTCCCTGGTTCTTGATTTGAATTGACCCCGTGATTGGCTTTGGTCAATAGAATATGACAGAAATGATGTGCCGTTTTGAACTTACTCCTCAACCACGTAGCCTCCATCCAAGAACTCTTCGACCCCTGATATAGACATGCAAATAGGTCCTGATTAACCTCCTGGAAGAAGGTAGACAGTGTGGAAAGAGAGCCCAGGTATCATAGCCAAGGCCATCTTAGACCAACCAACCTCTAGCTCATCTGCCGGCTGATAGCAAATAGTTGAGCAAACACAGATGAACTCAACCATGCCCAGCCCAGACCAGAATAACTGTCTAGCTGACCCAAAATATTATAAACTAACTTTTGGAGTATTTTATTAGGCATCAAATCCTAACATATGCATACATCATCCTGCACTGGCAAATCCACACTAGAAGGCAATACCACGATCACATCTGCCTCAAGTATTAGCTAGAAATGTTAACAAACTAGAATATGTTCAGGGCACGATGAGGATAAGGGTTCTAAGAACCTACTGGAGAAGAAGTTAAGGAAGCTGAAACTGGGAAGTAAGGATGTTTATAGGAACATGAGCTCTATATTTTGAGATTTAACATTAGTGGGAGAAGTAGGATGAATTCTTTGTAACTTCTGTGGTCAATTGAATAATTGGCTGTATCTATTCTTCCCATGGCCTTATGATAGGCAGAGAATACTTCTTTTTGAGTACTCTCTTTGACCTTGGGCTTGGACACATGACTTGATTTGGCCAATGAAATGTAGGCAGAAGTTACTTAGTGTCTGTGGCAGGCTCACTCTCCTGTATTTCTGTCATCACCATAATAACAGCATGTCCTATTTGGCCCATTGGTCCCAGAGAAGAGTGAGAGAGACACCTGGAGCAGAACCCCTTCTCCCCACCCTGCAGCAACAACAGAGCTTTTCCAGCCAGCCTATATATTTGTGGATGAGAAATTAATGCTTATTGTTACACGCTAAAAGGGACAAACACGGTGGGAGCTTTGAATGCCCACTAAAGTGTTGACCTTTGATTGAAACCTGTGTGCATTTGTTTTTCAACCTGGAACCCTCTTTCCTGTACATTCCACTCATTCCTGAAATGCCAGGGTAAGGCTGGTTTTCTCTAAGGGCAGTTTACCTGATTTTTCCAGCCTCCAGAGGCCAACCCATCTCTGGACTCTTCATCTTAGCTGTCTTATCTTTTTCCTTGAATTTCTTCCAGCCTGAGGTTGATGTTTTCCATGTGGCCAAATAGTGTTTCCTCAAATTAAGGAGCTTACTGCTCTGTAATGTGGCCTTATCTCTCTCTCTAAAACCAAAAGCTGGTTGAAGGTAAGAAACATGGCTCATTCATCCTGGTACCCCCTCGGTCTACCACAGTGCCTGGTACAGCTAGAGCCTCAGGAAATATTTCTTGAATGAATGGATGTGGATTTCTTTTATCTTGTTGGTGTAACTATAAACTCGTAAAAGGCAGCTGGTCCTTACATTCCCATAGTGCTCCAAAGCTTGTGCATTTATTCATTCAACAAATATTTGATGAATGAGTCCAACCCCAGCTTGTTAAACTCTAGGTCACCTGGCTCCTGTCATCTCTATGACATCATCTTGTGTAACTTCCCTTCACTGACCTGCTCAAACCATATTGGCTTTTCTCAGTTCTGTGAACCCTTAAAGCTCATTCCTACCTCCGGGCTTTTGCAGTCCCTCTGGCTGCAGTCACTTTTCCTTCATCTACTATGGCTTTCTCCTTCTTGTCATTCAGATCTCAGGTCACCTCCTGGGAGAATATTGAGGGTCCAATGCAAGGGTACTGCCTCTCTAGATCATATCTTCTGATCTTAATTTTCTGCATGACATTCATGACTCTTTTGATAATGACCTTCTTTCCTCTCTCCCTCTCTCTCTTCCTTCCTTCCTTCTTTAATCAGCATGCTTATTTATTGATGGATTGTCTCTCTCAAGTAACAAAGTAAGCTTCATGACAACAGGTATCTTTTTGGTTTTACTCACAGTTGTATCCCTAATATCTGATAAATATATATGAGGGAATGTATGCATACATGCATGCATGCATGAATGAATGAATGAATGAATATGGGTCCAACACTCAGCTCTGCACTGTGAATACAGTGGGAAGAAAACAGACAAGGATCTTGCCTTCAAGTATTTTATAGTTTTTGCACAATGATCAATGTATACCTGCTACAGCAGAAAAACCAAACCAAATCAATAAACGACAAACACAAAACAGAACAGATGAGGGTGCATGTAGCTCAGTTCAAGTGCTTCAGCCTCAGCTCCTCTCTGTGGAATGAGGATAATAATACCTTGTTTGCAGGTTGGCTGGGAAGATTAAGTGAGATAACAAGTAGGCACCACGAAACATCATGCCTGGTGTGCGACTGGTGTTCTGAGAATGATCTCTTCCCCGTCACCAACCCCATTCTTCTCAGATGAGTGCAATCAAGCATACTAAGGAAGCTCATTGGCCTACCCATCTGATCCACTCCAGAGAAGCAAACTTCAATTCCGAGTATGGCTCCTGGGTTTAAATCCGGTTATGAAAGTGTTTCTGTCGCAGGTTCTTCCAGAGTGTTAATAGTGGAGGTAGAGTGATAGCGGTTCATTTGTGCACCATGAGCTTTGATTCTTTTGAAGCTGCCCTGTGGCCCGGGAGGGAGGTCTGGGGAGCTGCTGTTCTTGCACTGTTTTGTGGGGGAGCTACGTGATAATTGGCTGCAAACCACAGCAAAAGCATGAAGAATCAGGGAATGCTACCGACAGTGTGGGTCTTCTGCGGAGGGACAGTTGATAACCACCGGGGTTGCCAGACTGTCATTGATGGAGAGTCAGACTTTCGTTTCAATCTTGGCAAAAAAATAAAAAAATAAAAACAGCCAACAACCTAGCAGTCATTTGCATGCTAGCTGCTGGCAGCCAGTTCCTGAATAGCACTGTTCTGTTCTGGGCCCTTAAATAGGTCTCGTTCTATACTAATATCCAAAACAATTGTGGTAGTGTGACAGAGCTGTGCTCAGGTCTCAAGGTGGTGCTTTCGGGAGACTGGGTAGTCGAGTGTCTTGGGAGCCAGATCCCACAGAGGCACTGGAGGTGGGGCCAGTTTGACCAGCAAAGGGGCAAGGGCAGGACCATTACACAACAGAGTTCCCAGAGTTAACTCATATGTGTGTCTAATCTGACCGCCCCTCCCCGCTCCACCTACACAGATGTGCCCTTTAAATATTTATTTGCCCACCTTTGCTGCGTTGTGGTAGACTTTGTCTCAAAAGTCAGCTTGATCCCTTTGAAGGTGTTTACTAATTAGATCAGGCTGGGAAGTTAGGCAACTGCAGATAAATTGATCCCGTGTAAGGTAGCTCCTGGGCATGAGACCCCTAGACAGCCTCAGGGAGGTCAGCTGCAGCTCCCCACTTTCTTTGTTTATTGGAGGAAGTCCTAATGATCGCCCAATTAAGCTGAATGGCTTTGCCTCTGTTTCTGCCATTAGCCGCCCCCCTCCCCCCTAAAACAAGTGGAAAGGCAGACATCAGAGTGGCTAAATGCTCTTAGCAAGCACGATCCGTTGTGCGCTGGGCTCACTTTGACATAATCCACATGAAATTCTTGCTCAGTGACACAGCATCTGGGCCGGAGGTATTGACTTGCATCTGAGCTTGGCTTGAAAGGGATAGTACCGCAGCAGTAATTCCAGTTCAGTAGACCCGCAGGTCACTGCCCTCAAATATTTAAACATAATATTTGCTTCAGGAGAATCCGGGCACGTGCATGAGCGTATGTGCGTGGGACCTGTGTGTGTACGCTTGGGTGTATACATCCAGCTGATAGAACTTCAGAAGAGGCGAAGCATAAAGGGAGGGGGAGACCTTTATTATCCTGGGTCTGAAGGCAGCCTCAGGCAGGTTCATCTGATGGCCTTCAGCCACCTTGGCTATTGTCACTGTTCTGATAGGTGGGGAGAGAGAGAGAGAGAGAGAGAGAGAGAGAGAGAGAGAGAGAGAGAGAGAGAACGAGAGCTGATGGTGGCTGCAGGGAATGTCTGTCTTAGGTCTCAGAGTATCTCCTTAGAGATTAGTGCTTCAAGGGTCTTTGCTCATTCCAAGGGTAAGGCCAAGTGCTTCCTGCTACATGGAGCCCCCTGGGAGAGCCTGAGAGCATGCTGGGAGGGATGCCTACCCTGTCAGCCTTTGACAAAGCTGTAGGTGTCCTTGGGCTGTGCCTGGCATAGCCCTGCTCTCCCCGGCACAGCCAAGAGCTCTTCTCTCTGATTCTGTGAATCCCTGTTTGCATGTCTGCAATGGTCCATAACTAAGACTGTTAATATGTTACCCCCAGGCTGGGAGGACCTTAGCCTTGTAACCTAGAACCAGAATCCACGCCTGGGTCTGCAACGTGTACCAGATGACCAAGCAGACACATCTCACTGGGAGGTTTCTTCTTGATATTACTAGAGAATGCAGCCTCTCTCAATAAAATGGAGAACAAGTCCCCCCAGTTAGCATCGGACATAGAACCTGGGGGTGGCAGGTGTCAAAGGACAGGGCCAGTCGTGTCAGCGTCTGCCTGTCCCTGGGAGGTTGGACTTTCCCTCTGGGGAGGGCGCCTTGCTTTTTAATCCTTCTGCCACTGTCACGCTGGCCTCCAGCTTCCCAATTTAACACTTTGGCCTTAATGTGGATAAAGCCCCCTTCCTGTGTTTCTGTCATTTTGGGAGCAGATCTTAGGAATTAGAACCTCTAGGGACAACCCCCCTGAATCTGAGTCCCATCCCCTGCCCCCATGAAGAAGCTGTGTGACCTTGGGAGGGCTACTCATCTCTATGTAGATCCTCTTCAGCTCCCTTAACAGTAAAGTGCGAGTGAAACGGTATTTCTTGAGGTTGTCCTGAGGACTTAATGAGAGTCGAAGCAGAGGCCTGAAGAGAGTGTCTGGCTCAGCATAAATGCTCAGGATTGTTAGCTCTTTCTTCCTGCAACAGGAATATGCTCTTTGCCATCTCGCGCAGCTGTGGGGTGGATTGGAGATAATGGATACAAAGTGCCTGGCCCCTAAATGGTGGTTACTGCTATCATCATTACTGGCTCCCTCGAACAGATCAAAATGTAGAAAAGATTTTAAAACTTCTTAAGGGATTGCACAAAGAAAATGACCCAGAAATTCAGCTTTGACCTTGACATCGCTTCCCTTAACTGGTTCACTCTGAAGGATTATAGATCTCATAGACTTTCAAGGAGATTACCAGGGAACAAAAGACCAGAGAAGGGAATCTCTGTTTTTAATGCTTAACTGCTAAAATCCAACACCCCCGCCCCAGGAACTGACCACAGCAGGGATTTTCCACTTTGGAAAAGACCTTCTCCCTTCTCAGGTCTTCACCTTTGCCTAACTTGAGAAATGCCTAATTTTAAGGCATTAAGCCACCACCGTAGTAGCAATTATACACCAAGCCATCCCCGTACCAGCATGTTATGGGATTTATGATGTTTGTAATGCATGCATTTGTGAATATATGACCATATTAATATGTTCTATTTTTGAACAAAAATGTAATACTATCTCCAGCTACAGTGTTCTGATCTTCTTTTCTCTACTTAATAATATATCACAAATTTCCTGCCAGATCAATATAAATTGTGTTTCTAATGTTTCGTCATTATAAACAACACCGTGATGAACATCCTTATACTTTAACAGTTTTACACCTAATTGTGAACATAGAATAAATCACTAGTAGTGGCATTTCTGGTTTACAGGGCATGCAGTTTTTGAGGCATTTGATAAATTTTGCCTGCCTCATTATCCCTTAAAAGGCTTTACCAAGTTGTTCCCAAAATAATCAATGACAACGCTAACTTTTTTTTTTTTTTTTAACTTCTTGGTATGGGTAAGAAAGGATAATTTAGGCACACATAAGCAAGGGCAAAGAGAAGAATCTGCTGGAAGCCGACTTCCCTGGGGGCTCTAGCTACCAGAGGGCTGAGGGGAGCAATGTCCCTGATGTCTTTCCCCTGTTCCATGTGTGCCAGGGCGCTGCTCCATAATATGGGGTCACTCCTGTCTACAGGAGTTTTTGTACATCCCAGTAACACTGGATTCTGGCTTCAGAAAGAAGCCATTTCTCTTAGGGAGCAAGCTTAGGTAGTGATGTTGGTGGGGGCCCAGAAAAAAGGCAGAAGGTGGCCCAGGTGAAGAGCTATCACCTTGTGAGCTTTTAGTGAGGTGTCACCATCTGTGGTGGCTTAAAACTCAAAACACATTTTTCAGGTGACAATCTCTAAGAAGTCACTAGTTATGTTGGAGGCTAACTCTGGATCATTCCTCCTCATTCCTCCCTTGTCCGTGGAACTCAGTGAGGCTGAATGAATCACAATGAAGAAGCAAAACTTGTTGGGGCTTCCCAGAGAGGAATCTGGCCAACTTTCCTGATGAAGCTTTATGAGAGAGGTGAGTGCAACCGCTGATCTTTACCAAGGTGACTGTGGCTCGGAGTTTTTATACTCCGCCGTGCTTTGTAAAGCTTTTATGAAATCTCTGTCATCCCCTTGGTGGGTCCTGTGTCATGAAGAAGGATGCTGAGCATAAGGAATATGCCCTCTATGACGTCGTCCAGGGAGACGTCCTTCCTGGGAGATCTCAGCACTTTTTGGCTCTTGTCAAGAAACCAAATTGCTGAAACCAAGCGACTTGTTCCCAGTGGTAAGATCTTGTTTGGTGAGAAGGGTGTAGCTTTATGTAATTCTGGGGCTTATTGGCTTGGGTGAGAGCTCCCTGGCATCTGCTGGAATTTGTAAGTGATGATGCAGGGAGCAAAATGGGGAAGGCAGGCATTTGCCGACCTAACACAGACTTGTTAAAAAAAAAATGCCAACTACATGTATGCGGCCTCTCTGAATTAAAAAGAAAATATATGCTGTTATGAGAGAAAACGGATTATTATTCACTGCTAGTCCTTTTAGGTAAACATATAAACATAAACTTACAGCAAAGAGAAACATTTAGCAGAGGTTCATGCAGCCCCACCACGTATTTCCCGAACATCTACCAGTGGGACTTCTTAGGTCTGCACTTTTTTCTATATTTTTCTTTCTGTTTTGCCATATGGGATCATAGAAAACAACAAAAACAAACAAACAAACAAAAAACAAGAAGATTTACATTCGAAATACCTGGAGTCAAGTCACTGTGAGATGCTGGCCTTCTCTGAGCCTCACTTTTCTCATCAGCAAAATGGACATAATACCACCTGCTTTTCTGTGTTTGTTCATTCACAGGTAAGATGAATATCAAATAGCTAGTAAGCAAAATGATTACACTTTGGCTCTGAAATTTAACATGTGTTAGTTTTTAATATGTTTGCTTTCTGTTTTAAGAATTCCTCTCCTTAAAAAAAAAAAAAAACGAAAAAAAAAAAAAAGAAAGAAAAATTATTCCTCTCCTTTTTCTCTCCTGACTCAATGTCTGGACTTCTGGAGACATGCATAAGCATCTTTAGCTCCTCTGGTAGATTTACGGAGTCTTGAATTTGGAGGATTCAAAGTGGAAGATTGTTTCCCCTCTGTTCTCAGTGCAAACTACCAATCAGAAAATAGTGCTGGAATTAGAATAATCTTTTCTTTTTATGATGTCTTTTTCATTGTCTCCAAGCTTTATGTGGCTTTTCTATTTCTATCTGTATCATCCTGACTGCCAGTGGGATAGGTTTCTAATCAGTGTCCTTGATTTGTTTTCTTTCCTTGCCAGCCCATCCTATACATAGTATTCATTCATTCCCTCACTTAGCAAACATGTATCAAATATCAGATGATTTCCAAGAACTATAGTGGGTGCTGGACATGTGCCTAGGTAGCTCAAATACCTCCCTCATATTTGATGCTTTTATTCATTTATTTTTTAAAGATTTTATTTATTTATTCATGAGAGACCCTGAGAGAGAGGGGCAGAGACACAGGCAGAGGGAGAAGCAGGCTCCCTGAGGAGAGAGACCTATGTGGGACTCTATCCTAGGACCCCGGGATCACAACCTGAGCTGAAGGCAGATGTTCAACCACTGTGCCACCCAGGTGTCCCTCGATACTTTTAATATAAATATCAAGCCCCTTGACTTAGAATTCAAAATCCCTGCATATATCTGTTTTAGCCTGCTTTTTAATTCTCTCTCTCACTACATTATATTGTCAACTCTCCACTCTAAATTGGGCTAATCTCATGGTCTCTGTGCCTTTGAGGATGTCATTCTCCCTTCCAGATATAGTGTCCTGTCTCTATGTTTTATTTGTCCAAACCTAACATTCAGTGGTGAGCTAACAAGTTAGTTCTTTTGTGAAATTCTTCTGACTATCCTTCCTTAGGACCCTTGTCACTTAATGTCTGAGGCCATATAATTCGAATTGCTGCAGAGCTTTTCAAGCATACAGAAAGAGAATCAGATTTCAAGGTGCTTGAATGAAAACAAAGAAATACCTTGGCTTACCTGTTCTTGCATGCTCCATAGGACCTAACATCACAGTGTCCCGCTCAACAAACACTTTCCCATTTGCTATTTTAGCCATATAATAAAACTTAAAAACTGGAAATAATGCACTGTTGGAATTATCCAAGTAGCCGATTGCTTTCCTCTCATTTTGGAGGATGCCTTCAGATGCCAACTTCGTTCAAACCCTTATCAACAATGTTCTCTCCAACCTGGGGGCTATGGACTCTTCATCTTTCTTCCATCAAAGTCCTTCTGCTATGGAAATACAGGGTTACCGGGTCTAGCCAGGAGATCAGAGTATTAGGTGGTAGAAAGAGCTGCTGCTTTGCTTAGATATTTAGATCTGAGTTAGAATTCTAACTGCAAGCTGAGCATCCCTGGAACAGTTTACTTGCCTCTCTGAGCCTCAGGTTCCTTATCTGTCAAATAGAGTACATAAAACCCCTTGCAGGGGCAGTTGTGAAAATTAAATGTGATAATATATGCCTGTAGCACTAATTACCTTGTTCAAGTCACACAAGGTGCTTATTAAATTATAGATGTGACTGATCTTTACCATCGAAGCTAGACTGGTCCACATCTTTGCAAGAACCACTGGATTTATAAGGCTGCATCCCAATCCTGTGTGTGGTGGGCTCTCATAGACTTCATTTTGGGAGCTGGCCATATCCAACCTCCTCCATTGCTGGTACAGACTCTCTTTTATTATAGTCTTGTTGGATGCTACTTGTGGCAGTAGCATCCACCTGCCACAGATGTCAGAGAGTTTAGGCTCACCCCCCATCCCTAGGCTGCCAGGGCTGAGCATATGTCCAGGCCTTGGTCCATTGGATACCTCTGCAATCTTGCCTCTCAGATTTGGGATCCTGGCTGTATGACTTTTGCTTCTGGGATTTTTGAAGTCTGAGTGTATATCCAAAGCTAAAGGGTCACTTAGAATTCATTCACAGCTAAGGCAGCTTTGATAGTGGCATTCAGATGCATTTCTCCTTCCTACAAGATCATTGTTGAGCTTCCTCCTCCTTATTCATCCAGGCCACTATGGTTCTTGTTCTCTAAGTTGTTGTCAGCCTCATCAGCTTCCAGTAAATCACTACCTGACCCTCCCCACCCCCAGTTTTTCTCCATATGTACCTCGAAACCAAGAACTGAGAGTGACATTTTGTGTACCTCGGGTGCTTCATTTAGTGACCAACACTCCATGGTGCTTTGATCCCATCCCCATGATGGCTGGTTGGGATCTTCTGCTGCCCTCATCTTGGTAGCTTGGCTTCTATTGTTTACTTTCTGAGACCTGGAAATAGAGAGAATGTTGAGCTGCTGTCGAGCTCAGCCACTGGTTTTCGATCATTCCCCTTCTGTATTCACAGAGTGGCACCTCTCACCTTGAATTGTTACTATTTTTCAATCTTTTAGTCCTACTAAGAAGGGTGGCTCTGCCAAGGAAACTCTGCACCTTTTCTTTCAACACCCAAAGTTGTTTTCAGGAGACATGGGTTCTCATTTTGCCTTTGCTGTTGATCATCAACAATTCACCTCTTTGTCCTTTGTAAGCCAGTTCACCTCTTTGTCCTTTGGTCTTCTTCCCTATAAACTGGACTCAGTAGCAGCTGGAGGGGCATTGCGTGGCAGAAATAAAATGATTGTCACGTTGGGATCTTTGTAAAGCAAGACTGATGTGGTAATAATCACCACATGGTGTTATGAATATTTTTCATGATGGCAGTGATAATAAAATCAATGGCAAGAATATTAGGAAGGACTGGGTGGCTTTGATTATTAATGGCTGATAACTGTGCATCGATTGGCAGTGGGGGCTGGGGGTTACCATTTTTTTTAATCAAGCAGTGACCTCTTCTGGGGAATGAAAGAGGCCAGCAGAGCTTCAGCACTAGGGGACCCTTACACATCTGCACCAAGACAAGCAATGATAGGGCAGATGGTCCCCAGGGGAGAAACTCTCAGAGTAGATGTTTGCCCTGTGCAACCAGATGGAAAACAAAAACAAATGAACTGAAACTGAAAATCATTTGCTCAGGAGCCCTCCCTGAGAGAGCTATCATAGACATAGCTGGTGAAACTTTGGGGACCCATTCCATGCCTAGTGGTAAGGCCCTGGTCAGGCAACCTACCCAGATCCAGAGATCCAAGACGAGCCTTTAGGGAGAATGGCCCCAAAAATGTCCAGGTGGGAAATGTATTTTTATGTATTCCTACTTGGAAGAGAAAAGAAAGGCTACTTCAGATGCACAGAGCAAGGTTGATAGTGATGTCTAGTAGAACAAGTGGCTTTTGCTCCTGGTCCCTCTTTGGGGGCAGGAAAGGGGCAAGCTCTTCTTATGGTCTTGCCAGTAGGACTGGGAGTAAGAAAAACCAGAAGAATATTTATTATTGTTGTTGTTGTTTTTCTCCACCCAATGTCGCTATATTCATCTGTTGCTTCAGACTCTTGGAAGGAGAAAGAAGAACCTCCAGTAAGCCTTCTTGGTGACTCTAGCTACTACTGTATTCCTCTTTTCTGTGTACCTCTGGGACTTAAGTTGGGTCAGATCATGGGGCATTGATCAGATCTGGTCTGTGTTGGCTGTTCTGTGTCTCAAATTCCACATGGCTTCCACTTAAATTCATGGGCAGCAAGGTGCAGGTTGATGGAAATCCTATTATCCTACCCCTTGTTAAATGGGATCAGAAGAACCTGACTCAGAGAGGAGAATAGGTTTACTCCAGTCCGGAAATAGAAGGACAGGGCTCAGATTAGACCTGGGTCCTCCAACCAGTCATGCCTCTCCCACCTCCCTCCAACCACCCCTCTGCATATGAATCGACTAGTTATATTAATAATGCCTGAGTACTAGTTGGCTAATAATATGGCAGCTACAATTTGTTAGGCAACGACTGCATGCTAGTCTCTGTTCATTTATTTAGCAAAGATTTATTGACTACAATGTGCTGGACACTGGAGATGTAACAGAAAGGAAAAAATTATAAGCTCAGCCATTGCCAGCGATCTCATCAACAGATATAATGAAAGCTGCAATCTCTGAAGGCTGGGGATCAGATGCTGTAGGAAGCTGCAATGATAACGAGGAGCTCGTAGTTCGGGGACAGCTTCTCTAAGAAATTTGCCATTCTACTCATCTAGTAGTTTAGGCCTAATACCTCATAGCCATCCTGGCCCCCTCTTATTTGCTTACACCTTACATCCTCTCCACCAGCAAATCTGGTTGGCTCTGCATCTGAAATATGTTCAGAATCTATCCATGTCTCACCATCTTAGTGCCATCCCTCTTTGTCCAAACACCCTCAGTCTCTTGTGTATATTGCTGGGACGTGATCTCCCAAGATGGACAGGGACATCTGGGTGGCTCAGTGGTTGAATGTCTGCCTTTGGCTCAGAGCGTGATCCCAGGGTCCTGGGGTTGAGTCCTGCATCAGGCTCACTGCAGAGAGCCTCCTTCTCCCTCTGCCTCTGTTTCTGCCCCTCTCTCTGTGTCTCTCATGAATTAGAAAATAAAAATTACATTCAGACAATTCTGGGTCATAAATTTGTCTAAATCTTGTACAGCAGAACTTTTCAGAGATTTTCATGTTCTAATCAGTATAATAAATTTCCAACAATAGAATACAGTACGTAACATATTGCAGATATACTTGACCACAGAATTTTTTCTCTTATATAACTGCTATTCCATAAAATACACTCTGGATAACTCAGAAAATGTCTGTGAAAATATATCATATAAAGCATTATTATTACCTTACATGATGCGGGACAGAGCCGCTCACAGCAGCTTTGCTGAACTGGGGTTCAGGGTGAGGTTTAGCTAGAGTGAGCTGCTTCTGAGCTGTGTGGCTTTGGGTGATTTATTTCATCTTTCTGAGCCTGGTTTCCTCATCTGCAAAATGCAGATAATAATTCCTGTCCTGTCAACTTTGCCAGGCCACTGGGAGATTCCAATGAGATAATGGATGTCAAAGAAGGGATGTCCCTTCCCCTACAAAATCAAACCAAACCAAAACCCAGTGCCACCACTGTGCTACTGGGGACACCTAGAAAAACATTAGTATTTCCGGTTACACCATCTCTGCATTTAATCATAATCAAAGAGCAACGAATTAACATTTGGTTTATTTATTTGAGCAGCCAGGAGTAAAACCCAGGGAGTTGCTGGCTGTTGGCTAGAAATCAAACAAAACAAAGAATTAATTGGAACTAAGGCTGTAGAGGATGCCAATCTGTGCCATGCATGGGAACAGAAAAGAAAAGTCTGGACGGCATAGTGCATAGAATGTAAAGATCAGGGATTATTGTGTGAAAAGGCTTGGGAAGTGAGAGAGCCTGTAGAGAGAAGGCTATGAAACTGTGGCTGAAGGATTTTTTTTTTAAAGATTTTATTTATTTATTCATGAGAGACACAGAGTTGCAGAGACATAGGCAGAGGGAGAAGTGGGCTCCCTATGAAGAGTCTGATGTGGGACTCAATCCCAGGACACTGGGATTACAACCTGAGCCAAAGGCAGATGCTCAACCACTAAGCCACCAGGGGCCTTGTGACTGAAGGATTTATTATCCTCTCAGCTAATGGTGTGGACATGGTGCCCCACGCAGAGTCACTGAATGGCACTGGCTGTGGTAATTCAGTGAGGGTCAGTGGGGCAGTGCAGAAAGTCTAAAATGGCAAAGTTCTGGGTCTTTGTAAGGTGTAACAGGTTCGGAGTACCTGGTTCAGACCGGGTCAGCAAGCTCTATTGATGTCCCCTTCCAAACTGAAACACTACCAGGTTCTCTTTTTTTCCAGGGTTTTGCCTATGACTGACCAGGTGAACTTGGGCTCAGGTCTCTGATCCCCCAGACTAATTCACACTCTACAAATACAACTTGTGTTTGTGGCCCAAGCCTCTGATGGCGATGATGACAAGGATGATGGTGGTATTAATCATGGTAATGAAAAAGAGAACATCCGTATGGAAACTCAGAAAGCCACTTATATCCAACCCCCTCAAGGGGGTTGTATGAATAAATAAATGGCCAGTGGGTGTTCTTTCGTTTTTGTTACATGCCCACTTATCAGGAAGTTTAAACCCAAAGTGCTTTCTCCACTTAACCCTCAAACCTTAAGATTGAGGCAACAGTACCCCGGACAAGAACAGTACCCCGGACAGTAGAATGAAAACAGTGTCTGTTTGCACAAAGTTGTTTACCAGGATTACTAAGCAAACAGGAGAAATGGAACAAAATGATAGAAACAATCTTTGGTGCTTTCCTGTGGGATTTTCTGAGGTCTCTCAAAGCATATCCAGTGACTGGTGAAATTGACTTCTTGGAGGAAAGAGAAGAGGAAGGAAAATGAACACATTATCATGAATCTTGTCTCTTGTGGGTTTTATGGCTGTAGCTGACCATGACTGTTCCTAGCCTTTGTTGAACGTTACTTTTTTGCGATGACCTATAGTTAGGTACACAGGCCTGTGGTGTTCCCTGGAAACATGGTAGGTTAAGGCCAGGGATTGAGTGGAGTGTTGTGGCATTTCTCAGAAATGAGGGCCCACTAAGTAAGAGTCCAGATGGTGGTACAGGCAGGGGGCAGGGAGTGCTGGTTGGGCTCAGGTTATCAACGGTGGCACCTGAATTGCCGGAAGCAGTAAGGGACACAAATATTTAGGTAGCTGCTAGGTTTCTCACAACGAGGAGAATCACAGCTTACAAAACAAACTGGTGCTCACTTAGTTTGAGGTAAGCATTATTGTCCCTACTGCACGGATGAGGAAACTGAATCTCAGAGATTGCATTGAACTTGTCTAAGCTTATCCAGGGAAAACCTGGCAGGGCCTGGATCCAAATTCTGAGCTTTTGATGCCGTGTCCTCCTGTAGTGAGAATCCGAGAAGCCTGACCTTTTCCAAGCCACCGGTCTAGGGATTTGATACATTTGGCTCATTGTCATTACCTAATTGCTGGTTTGCTCTGAAGCTCACCTTCATTTCTGGACAGCTCCCAGAAAAGAGACACATTCAGTAGTGATGTTGTTTCTAGGGGTTGAGGGGTATAGCAGAGTGAGAAGATACAGGTTAAATGGCCGCAGGGGCTTTAGAACCCCTTGAATTTTAAGAACTCACAAACAGAGCATTTGTTACATGTTGGGCAGATGCTGAAGGCTCTCAGCAGGAGCTCACCTTTCTTTGCAATAACCTTATGAGGTACACATCATTGTTATATCCATGTACAAATGAGGAGACTGAGGCTTGCAGAGATGGACTTGTCCAAGATTGCACAGCCAGAAAGTGGAAGAGCTGGGGATTGAGTAGAGGTAGTCCGAGCACTTAATCCTACAAATACTTGTCAATTATTAAGACAATGCCAGTGGTTCTCAAAGCGGTCCTAAGACCAGCGTTGACACCAACCAGCAATGTGTTAGGGATACTGAATCAGAACTCTGGAGGTGGGGCCCAGCCTGCTGGGTGGTAGCAGCCTTCCATGTACAGATACTCACGTCTGAGAACTGCTGGACTATGCCATACTGCTGTGGCCTAAGGGAGAAAGGACCTACAGAGCCCCATGGCCACCAGGTGAGCCTGGTCTTGGAAAGATAGCTTTCCAGGACGTGCTGTTGCTTTGGCTTGTGGACCATACTGGAGGGAAGCAGGATCTCTCTAGAGAGAGGATCCAATGGGAAGAGGTGGGAAGGGGTACATCACAGCCACTTTCCAAGAATACACTGTGTTTGTAAGACATGTATCATTTATCCACAAAGTATCACTGAAGTTAAGTGACTTGGCCAAGGACATGTAACTAGTGACAGATGTTGGATTCAGAGCCAAGTCCCTGACTCCTTCCGGAGTATGCTACAGCTGCATCTCCCCCAGAGCATGGTGAGTCATAGATGTTTCAGAGATTCCCTCTGAATCATGAGAAACTCGTCTCAGTAACAACCACAACCTTCTCCTTACAAAGATAACCTGGAGTGAGGGAACCATAAAAAAGACAGCAGGTTGGTGATCCCAGGGGGGAGAAAATATGAGAGGAAGGATTCAGAAAGGACAAAGAGGAGACAGGGAGATGTTGTGTTATGGAAACCCATGACTGTCTCCTCATTTTGGTTATCATCATCACCAGCTACTGGTCTGTAAATGCTCCAGGGTGGTACCAAGCATAGAGTGCAGCACAGCTGAGCTTGAGCTTGATTCCTGGCTTTGCCAGTGACCCTATGCAGTTGATTTAACCTCTCAGAGATGGATCCTCCTCTACAAAATGAGAATCACTGCAATTCTGGCCTCACAGGATTTGAGGGAAGTTTTAAGGGAGTTAAAGTATGTAAAATCCTTAGCAGATTATCTGGCTCATGTAGGAGGTGCTCAGTAAATGTGCACCAGAGTTGGGAATGTGGAAATAATTCCCCATTAAGTTACTTTCTGGGGATGGTGGCTAATGGCAGGAAGATATGCAAGTCTGGGCCAGAGCAGAATTTTTTTGAGAGGACATAGGGAAGGCTGAGGTTGCTACCTTCTCCATTTTTCCGTACATAATCGATGACGAAATAAATAATTTCTCTTTGAAACATCCTGAGTGAATCCCCTGTCCAGGGTGCTCCATCTGCTTGGTGCAACCTTGACCTCATTCAGAATGGCACTCATGCCCTCTACTCCTTTTCTTTCCCCTTCCCTTCCCTTCTCTTGTTCCCTGGACATTTCTTTACAGACTTCCATTCTAGTCTTCAGCTGTAGCTCATTTTTCTGCCAATAAGAACACCCACAGCCTACGCCAGAACAATGGAGTGAGGGCACAAACAGTAGTGGATCCTGAGAAGTGTGGCAGAGGGCTAGGACCCAGATCATCTCTAGCATTTAGAGAAAGAGGTTGGAATTTGTAATCTCTCACCCTGCCTCTGCCCATGTGACCAAGATACTTGAGTTCATTCATTAAATAATGAAAAGCTAATGAGAAAATGCAGGCTCAGAGAGATTGGGTAACTTGTCCAGGGTCACACAATTGGCAAGCAGGATTTAAATACAAGGATCCTGATGACAGAATTTTCCTCTTAATCACTATGTGAGGGGACAGCAGATATTGGGAAGAGTAGAAAAAGGTCTTGTTTCTAATATGTATTTTGCTGAAATTGTACGAATATGAATGTTATTGTTAACATAGTTCTTAGAGAAGAGCATAGTGCAAAGGTGGTCTACAAGGATTTCCAAAGGCTTGGAGTTGTTTTGGGATGACCTATGGTGTAAGCACCAAGTGAGGTCTAGAGAAAAATATCCTGGGAATTGTGATTTTGTCAACACTCCTCACCCCCACACCTCTGCTCTCAGCAGAAATGAAAATGCACATCTCGAGATGGCTGGAGGAGAACATAAATCACCCAGATGGGACATGTAGAAGGTGGAGTGAGGGTTAGGGCCAGGAAGGGGTTGCCCCTCTTACACAGAAGATGGAAACATTTGAGCAAATGCCTTCATGTTAGCTTCAGGTATTTTTTTAACATCAGCTAGGAGAGCCAATTCTCTGATACTGACATCTCCCACACTCCTCCTCTACACACGATTGTGTCTCCCAGAGTCTCTATCAGATAATCTGTTCCTGAAAAAAAGAAGTTCCCTTAAGAGGCACCTGGGTGGCTCAGTGGTTGAGCGTCTGCCTTTGACTCAGGGTGGGATCCCAGGGTCTGGGATCGAGTCTCACATCGAGCTCCTCCAGGGAGCCTGCTTCTCCCTCTGTCTATGTCTCTGCCTCTGTTTCTGTGTATCTCATGAATAAATAAAATCTTAAAAACAAACAAAAAAGTTCCCTTAAGAGCTGAGCGCTGAGCCTCAGTGTTTTATATTTCCATAATTTTAAGTGTAAAAGAATCACTAGTGAGTGTATCTATCAGTTTTGCTGCATAACAAAGAACCCCTTCCCCCAGATCTCAGTGGCTTATAATAATGAAAATCTATTTTCCATTAATGTCAGAGGATGCCTACAGCTCAGCAATAATTAGTTGTGCTTCAGTCTGTGGGTTGATTAAGGGTCGGTTTCATAGGTCTTCTTGGTCTGTGATTGGATAAGAAGCAGGCCCTATGTGCAGAGTCCTGTTCTGACAGGAAGCAGTAGCACAAAAGACCAACTTCAGGTCTGTGGTCACCTTAGACTTTGTGCAGGGATGTGGTCCACAGTCCACTGGCCAGAGCCATTCAGTGAGCCAAATCTGACAATAGAGTAGGAAAATTTACTGGCCCTGGAAGGACGTGTGGTAAGGCTGTGGAAGCATAATCCTTTTACAAAGACTTATCTGTAATGCAAACTGTCACAGGGATTTTTTTTTAACCATGCAGTTCAAGGGCCCTTCTCCAGCTATATTAATTCAGTAGGTCAAAGTAAGTAATAATAGCAATAATAATAATAATAATAAAGATAATAACAACATATTGTTTCCCTTTTATGAGCCAAACACTTTGTTAAGTGCTTACAAGTGTGATATTGTTTAATCCTCCAACTACTCTGTGAGATGGGGAAAATTATCATCTCCCTTTTATAGATGAATAAATAGAACCTCAGAGACATTCAGAAACTTCCATAGGTTATACAGAAGTAAATGGCGGAGCAGAGTTATGGACCTGTGGAATTTAACTCCTGAGTCCTAAGACAACTTCAGTTTCTCAAATATTCCAATTGCTCTCCTGCCTCAGGGCCTTTGTACTTCCTTTCTCCTCAGGCTGAATTGTTTCCTCTCATTCATTCATTTCATTTCTCACGTTTCAGTAGAAACATCACTTCCTCAAAGAGGAACCCTGAACGACTCTCTTTTGGGTCTTCTAGATTTTGTTGGCCTTATCTGACCTCTGTGCTGTGATGACTTGTTTGATGGAGGGCCCAATCTCCTGCATTTCCCTTGACCTCCTAACAGCTCAGGCTGTCTCAGCTCTCCTCAGGGAAAACAGGAGATGAGAAAGAGCCAGAAGATAAATCTCTCTCTGTTTCATCTCTTGGATGGGCTCTCCAAGTCACAGTTGTCCCAGATGGCTCATCCATCTGAGCCATCAGCTCTATTTTCTTGCAAGCCTCATGCCAGCTTGGTAAAACACCACCTTGTATGTGCTTTCACTTCTGCTTGTCCTTTCCTCTTGCTGTTCTAGATTGCTCCTCCCAATAAAGCATTAGCAAGTGAGATTTACTGTAGGGTTTGCTGTCCTGGAAAGCCAACCTAAGGGACCCTCCCTTCCCACCTAAACTTGACTATCAGTTTTTTCTTCGTGTAGTGCCCTATCCTTTTGTCTCATAGCTTTTTCTAGCATACCTAGGCATCATACATAATATATGCATTTCTGTGTTTATCTTTTTAACAACAACCTCTTTCCATCCACTGCAAGTTCCACGAGACAAAGATTACACAGTGTCGTTTCCCACTGTGTCACCTGCACTTAGTGCATGGCCAGCACATAGTAGCTGACCAACAAATATTCACAAATGAATGTGCATGTCTGGGTTTGAATCCTTGCTCTGTCTCTCTTGCTTTTGGCAAATTACTAAAAATTTCCAAGATTCATTTTCCTTCCTTTTTGGAAAAATGGGACTAGGTACCACTAGGTGCAGAGGTCCTGAGAACCAAAAATGGTGATACATGTAGATGTTCAATAACTGATAATAATTGCTAATATTATTATGCTAGCCCAGCTCCCAGCAATCTTTTCCTATAAAAGGGACAGATAGTAAATATTTTCGGCTTTGTCGAAGAAATGATCCCTGCCACAGACTCAACTCTGCCATTGTAGTGTGAAAACAACCATAGATAATATGTAAACAAATAGGTGTGGCTGTGTTCCAATAAAACCCAATAAAACCTGCAAAAACAGGTGATGCGCCATATTCAGCCCTCAGGTTGTAGTTTGCTGACCCTCGAGGGATTTGAGTAGTGTGAATCTAAAGGGTTTTGCTAGGTCACATCAACAGACTGCAACTATTCCTGAACTTTCTAGACAGGCTTATCCCTTCATTTCTTTTCAGTGTTAAAGATAAGCAATATTTTCCTGGCAGTAAAAGGATACTTTCAGGGAAATCTTATTCTCAGAATTCATATTTGTTTATAATACCTCTCTAACAAGTGCGAGTGGTGAGAGCCCTCCTGTATACATTCCCTCCAACTTTTTCTTAACTGGTATCAGTGCACCTTCTCTACATACACGAAGCTAGTCTGTGGTGAGAAAAATTGGAATTTGGAAGGCTGGAACTTTTGCTTGTCTCTTAAGAAGAATCTTACTTATATGGTAAATCTTTTTAGAATAAGTGGTTTCCTGCAAAAGATATTAAAGAGATAGTCTTTTAAAATTTGGTCAAGTCTTGGGAGGAGAGCAAATTTAAATATATATATATATAATATTTAAAATTATATATACAATATTTTTATATTATATATAATTGTATTTTATATTATATATAATTATATATATAATATATATTATATATATTATATATATAACGGTATCAAGAGAACAAGACAAGTATGCTTTTGAGGAAATATTAGCAGGTTTTTTTAGGCCTTACTATGTGTCAGGTATGTGAAAGAAGGCCAAGATATCACAGCTGATGGTTCATTGAGAACCACCCATAGCAAAATTGAGGTGCTTTTGACAGGAGAAGAAGGAATGGGATCTAGGGATTTACAAATTATAGCTGATTTGGGTAGAAAGGAACTGGCTGCCTCTTCTTATCCCTGCAAGTGTCAGCTTGCCTCTCTTGTGCTGATGAAAAAAGTTATTATGAAAAGCACCTTGCCCATTGCCTGGTACAAAATAGAGCTGGGCTAAATGGATGCTGTACATTTCTGTCTTTCTTTATTGTAATTATTAATAAAACATGACAATCCACAAATCCTACGAGTTAAGCCTATCTGGACTGATCACATGTTGGCTGGATTCTGATGCATGTCACCTCTCGATGTCACATTGAAGATCCATGCTCTGCATGTCTTTCTGTTCTTCCATCCTTAGAGTTTTGGAAAAACTATCCTTATGGTTGCAGTATGGCTGTCTGTGCTCTAAGCATCATGTCCTCTCAGGACATCATTTCAGATAAGATGAAAGAGAAGGTGTACGTGTGAAAGGCATGGCTCATGGGTGAGCAATGTCAGCCATACCTTTTTTTTGTCATTTCCTTCTTATGTCTGCTTGGTTTACCAGTTCCTAACCCAGTGCCTGACCTAAAAGAAACATTCAATATATATTTGTTGGGAAATGAGTAAAGTAATGTATGGATAAATGACTAGAATATCCTTCTCCATGTCTCTCCTCCTATTTATTCTTTTGGTTTCCTCATTTCTCTGAGTCTGATGTACGTAGTCCTGGAGATATTTTTTCTATCTGCTGATGACTTTTCCAAAACTTGATAACATGGTAAGAAATGACTATGGCCTATTACACTGTCTATGTTCAGCCTTTGGTGTGGTCAAGGAGAGGATAGGAAGATGAGGATGGTAGCGAACCAATTCCTTCAGTCCTCTTTCTGGGCAGTTTTCTATGAGTTTTCAAACTTCTCTTTTAGAATATTAACAAAATAACAGGGATCCGTGGAAAATATTAAAATATTTTAATTTTAAATATTAAAGAGATATGGTTTGATATGCACCAGGCATCTTGGAAGTATTTGTTATAAAGCATTTTATGAGTTAATTATAAACCCCTTCCACTTAGCTCTTAGCTCAAAAGGTTTAAATAGCCTTTTTAGGTATTACTTTGTTAACCTAGTTTGAATGAAGCACTGGGAAATATTTCTTTAAATAAGTGACTATTCTGGATTATTCATGACTTCAGTTGTGTTTACCCCCACTGTTGGACCAAAGTGGGGACTTTATGCTCAATCCTAGAGTATCCCTGGGAAAGAGATAAAATGATGAGTGGTTGCCTAATCTAAGTAGAATCTGATCTCTATCACTTATTAGCTATGACATACTGGGCATGTTGCTTAATACATCCAAGCCTCAATTTTCTCATCTACAAAATGGGACAATAATTGAGGGTGGTTCTGGCACAGTGACCGCAACAAAGAAAGGGTGCAACAAATGTTATCTATAGTTGCTTTTGCCATATGCTATAGTCATCAGTTTGCCCTGAAATGAGCACTTTTTACAAAGACATCTGTAGTTGTCATCTTTGAAAAAAGATGATGCCATTTGGGAAAACACAAAGTTTTCCATTCAACAAGTCAGTCTATTCAAAGTCAGTCCATTCAACAACAGCCAGCCAATAGTTGTGAGGCACTGCTTGTATTTTTAGCATGGTGGTGGGCATTGAGATTATCTTTAGAATCTGATGGGGACTCATATTGCAGAGAATGATGCTGGCCATTTAAGGGTGGTTAAAAAATATCAGTAAAATTTGGTTTTTATTTAGCAGAAAGGAAGTTCTTTAGGTTGACTTGACTGATCATATCACCCAAATTGGTCATTTCATATTGAAATGATTCTGAATTGATTTTGTCCTGCAGTTTGGTGTGAAACAAGGAGTATGTCATACAGCAGCACAGAGAAGAGGGGAGATCAGGAGCTGGGATAAGTCAGTCTTTGCCATGCCTGTCCACCCACTAAGACTTCGTCACTTCAGGCAAGCCTGCTCATTATTCTGGGCCTCTTGATCTCTAACATGAGCATTTAAATACCCACCCATAGCATTTAACTGGTTATTTCAGAGTAAAAGATGAAATGATTTCATTGTAATTATTATTATGGTTACTTATGATGGTCTGAGAGGAGAGTTCTTTCAAATGTTAGAAATCCCTTGGGTAAAAAAAAAAAAAAAAAAAAAAAAGAAAAAGAAATCCCTTGGGTCAAGGAGCATAAGAACATTGTTCTTCTATGACCAGTTCATTTCAACTTTCCACATAAATTAAAACTAACTGTAAAAGGATATGTTTAAAAATATTTCTGACTTGACCACCTGGAACTCTTAATGGACTAGCGTAGAAGTTTGGGTCCTCTGAGAGGCACACACTAAGACAAGGTTAGATGCCCAAGACAGCCAGCAGAGGAAACACCTGTGAAGAGAAAGAGGGAGGAAGTAGGAGGAGGCAGGGAGAGCCTTCAAACCCTGATGCAGGTCTCACACCTGTGCAAGGAGAGGAGGAAGGAAAGAGGACCAAGCAAAAAGAGTCTGAGACTGAAGCATTTTTTCTAAGCAGAAAGAGTCTGAGACTGAAGCATTTTTCTAAGAGCCCAAATATGCATGTTCTCATCATGAGAACAGTGTTCCATATCCTGAAGAAATGGGCCTGGACTTATACCCTTGTCATGCTTAGTCATTGGCAGTGAGCAGCCTGTGGGAGGTGTGGTCTTGGTATGAACAGAGTAGCAGATCCAGCAGCTGAGATGTTGACTCAATTATGCTTCCCGTCTCTGGAGACCTGAGCTATACATTTTCATGGCTACCCAGCAGATTGTCAGACATTTCTTCTTTGAACACAAATCTTAAGGAGTTGTGTTCTCTGAAAAACAGAACATTTGTGATAGTATAGGTTTTGCACCCCAAATCAATGTTCCATTCCCTTCTTTGACTTTCACTTCCTCCTCTATTTCAGCTAGACCAATCATGTTGAAAACCCCACCCAGGTTTGTAGAGTTCCTCATTTGACAATTGAAAAAAAAAGTATGTGAATAAGTCACATGCACTTCCTTTGTTTTATCTTTTCAATGAGTTGTTTTGCTTTCTTGGATTTTCTTGGATTTCATGTTTTCCCTTTCTTTCTCTATCCACCATTGCCTGCTCCTCACAGCTGTGTTTATGATATCTGATGTCATTATTTGTGGAATAACTGGATGAATGTATTTAGTGAACAGGATATAAACTTGAATCTTCTTCAAGTCTGTGAGCTCCTTGGTGTCAGGGTTTTTGTCTTAGGGTGATGACATATAATGGAAAGACCATAGGTTTTGTTCTATGATCAGACACAAATTAGCTGTGTGATCTTGGGCAAATTGCACCACCTCTCTGAGTCCAGATTTCCCTTTTTGACTAATATAGCTAATAAAAGTATCTATCTGATTGAAATGTAATCGATGGAATGATAATATATGTAAAGTTCTCAGCACAATGCTTGGCACAATGTAAAAGCTTACTAAATGATAGATAATGAATGAATGAACCTGAGGAATACATAACACATAATGTAATATATAATACATAGCACGTAAGCCTTTGCTCCTTTCCCTGCCTTCCTGCAATGCCCTGACCTCTATCTAGTCACAAAGGATCCAGGTAAGAACAAGTAGATGGATAAAGGATTGGAACATAGCAGCAAACCAGCCAATTTTGAGCACCTACTGTGCATGGCTACTGAATTAATCACTGCAAGACAAGTGGAGATGGCTGAAATATATTCCCTGTCCTAAAAGAAGTGGCATCTCAACGTGGCATTAGGTGTCTAAAGATATTGATATATGGACACATGGGGTGAAAGACAGCATCATCATAGGATAAGGATAGTAGTTTGGAGAATGTTGAGAAGACCAGGATGTAGGGAAACAGGGAAAGATGTAGCTGGAGAGTTGTTTGGGATCAAACCCATAAAGATTCTGAATGCCCCTCGAAGGAAATTAGACTTGATTCTATAAATAATGGATAATATCAAGAAAAGTTCTAGAAGAGATAAGTGGAATGACCCAGCTAGCAATTGGAAGGATGAACTGAGAATAAACACCCAGAAGTGGCATGGCATGTCCAAATAATCCCAAAGTGGGAAGTGTCTACCTGTGGGCTGGGAGTCAAAAACTTTGTCACTAAATGAGGGTTCTAGTGTCTTTATTTTCATTTTCAAACAATGCAGGGAGTCTCCAATCAGGGAGCTAGCATTGTTTTCTTCTCTGTGGGGAGAAACAGAAGGTAGATATTTTAAACTCTGTTGTAAATGATTTACCTCAGTAGAGGGTGGAAGGATCACCCTCACTTACTAAGTCACATTCGTTTAATCAACTCACATTTTCTGAGCTCCTATGAATCAGCCATGGTGCTGATGGCCAGGGTGTAAGAGTGAAGATGACCCTGCCTGTTCTCAGCAGGCTTCTTGTTTTGTTGGGAGAGGGACATAATCACATGTGACTGTGAGGTGACCGAGAACCAACAAGAGTGGAACTGATAGTAAGTGATATGGAAATTTGTTAAGAAAAACAGATCAATAGAGGCTGGAATAGTGGAGAAAGTCTTCTCAGAGGAAATGGGACTTCAACTTCAAATTCATTTAGTGGGCTTTGAGTAATGGCTTTGAAGAGCAGCACAGAATATTGGGAAGGGAGTGTTATATAGAGTCTGAGAGTGAATCTTCTGGAATCTGAACTGTCTGGGTAGTGCAAATCTTGAACCCACTTCCTAGCTGTGTGATGGTTAACCAGAGCAAGTCACTCTCCATGCTCCAGCCTCCTTACCTGTAATGGGAATACAGGGTAGGGGGAACTCATGAATACGACTATTTTTAAAAAAATATTTATTTATTTATGGTAGTCACACACACACACACACACACAGAGAGAGAGAGAGAGAGAGAGAGAGAGAGAGAGAGAGAGAGAGAGAGGCAGAGACACAGGCAGAGGGAGAAGCAGGCTCCATGCACCGGGAGCCCGATGTGGGATTCCATCCCGGGTCTCCAGGATCGCACCCTGGGCCAAAGACAGGCGTTAAACCGCTGCGCCACCCAGGGATCCCCGAATAGGACTATTGATAACATGGAACAGAGGTCAGCAAACTTTTTCTGTAAAGGAAAACAGTAAATATGTGAGGTTTGCAGGCCATATGAACACTGTTGCAGCTATTGTACTCTGTGCATGTTTGTATCTCTCCAAAATTCATATGTTAAATCCCTGCTTCCCCCCTCATCCCCCAAAGTGCCAATGTGATGGTATTTGGAGTTGAAGCATTTAGAAGGTAGTTAGATTTAGATGAAGTCATGAGGGTGGAGCCCCCATGATGGGATAGGTGTCCCTAAAAGAAGAGAGACTAGATCCCTACTCTTCACCATGTGGAGATACAACGGAAATAAGGATCCTGTAGGACTATCTGTGAGCCAGAAGGAGGGCTCTCAGTAGATAATGGATATGCCAGAACCTTGATCTTGGACTTCTTGGGCTCCAGAACTATAAGAAATAAATTTCTTTTGTTTGAGCCACCTGGTCTATGGTATTTTGTCATAGCACCCTAAATATTCCCTTGTTGGAAAGTATTGTAGATAATAAGTGAATGAGTGCTGTATGCTAAGGAAGTTTTCTTTATGGAAGCTGAAATTTGATTTCATAACATTTTTATGTGTCACATCACAAAGCATTGTTATCATTTTGACCCCCTCCTCCCAGATTATTTAAAAATGTAAAAACTATTATTAACTTTCTGGCTATACAAAAGCAAGTGGCATGCTGGATTTGGTCCACAAACCATAGTTGCTGACCCCTTAGATAGAGAATAGAGTAATGCATTCCAAAGTTTAGGTATTATTTGGTAACCCACTTACAGGTAGGAAAAAGGAGTCTAGAGACTTCATACCAAACTTTGGACAAGAATTTCTGCCACGTGGATCATCAGCAGGGTTCTGCCCAGTGAAGAAGAAAGAACTGCAATAATTCAAGGTACTGCATCTGAGTTCCTTGCTCACCTTGAATTTCTGTTGTCTGATCAGCTCTCTTCACATATTAATTTTAGAACTCTCAAAATGGCAGCCACAGGACATCAGAATATTGAACACAGAAGAAACAGAGAAACAAGACAAAGGGGAATACCTTCTTCAGTGAACATTAGGTATTTACTGTGGGTTTGGCCACTAATCCCAGGACAGAAACGCATGACAGTTTATCCAAAAGACACATGAGCATGAAGAGTTAAACTGAAAAAGAAAAAAAATGCTTTGGACTTTTACTTCAAAATGCACTTTTGAATTTAATGCTCTGTGACTTCTCTCCCTCAACTCGGTAAGCTTCTGGAGCACCCTTCTCCTTATGTTCTGGGGAACAATGGATGTTTCATATAAAAATAGGTGTAAGTCATTGTGTGAATAAAATGAATAAATATGATGTGGCTTGAAACAGCACTTAATTGGAAGCTGCATTCTTCCCTTAGCCTGAGGGGATGAGTAGCTCACATTTGTGTGTTACCTTGGTTTTTGAAGGCTTCCGTGAACACTTAGCTCATTTGTTTTTTGCAGATTTTTTTTAATTGAAAAAAGGTGTTTGGTTACTGTACAAATTTGCTGTTTCTCTTTCTTCTACCCCAGGGTAAATCAAAAGGAACCGTACAGTCAATGAATCACAATGAACCTCCCTTAGCTGATCGCCTTGGCCCTTCTAGTCTGTTATTTATGCTACATCCAGGGTCACCTTTCATAAACTCACACGTGTAATGTCCTGTGGTGACTTTCCTCAGTAGTCATGGGATATAGTACTAGTCTCCTCACAGAGTGTGTGAGTGTCTCTACCATGAAGCTTTCTCTACTTTTCCAGTTGTATCTCTTCTCCCATTGTAGGCTCTGCATTGAAGTCACTCTACAATTTACAGAAGAGTCAGTGCTTGATCACCTCTCTGTGCTTTTGCTTACACTGTTCCCTTGGAATTGAATGTTTTCCACCTAAGAATCAGCCTACCTTGGGGGCAGAATGCAGAGAAGGAAAGACATAATTTGGGGCAATCGTAAGGCAACCAAGCCCTCCAGTTCTCCTTCACTCCTTGCAAACACCAGATTCATCTATTATCATGAAGATTGGGAAATCCAAGTGGTAGGGGACTACTAATCCATGCCACAGTCTCCAATGTGCCGAGCATCTCTTATGTACTGGGTACTGGGAATACGGCAATGAATCATCCCTTGGGGAACTTGCAGCTAGCAGGGAAGATAAGGCCAGTCCATGAACTCCCAGAACACCAGGCAGGAAGTTATAAGAAGAATATGTATAAATAGAGGGTTCCATATAAAGCTCAGAGGAGGGAGAAACTATATTAAGCTGAAGCATTCAGAAAAGACATTTTGGAGCATTTGCTATGTGACTTGGACCTTGAAAATGGGAAAGATTTAAATATGTGCAGATGGTTTGGGAAGTGGGGGAGTATTGGTGCCAGAGTTCATTCTGTGCAAAGGCAAGGGGATGTGGAAGAAAGCTGGGTTTTCAGAAAGAACAAAGAGAACAGCTTAGCAAGAGCAAGGAGGAACTGAAGAAATAAAAGGAGGAAAGACAGACCCGGGCCAGATGATGGAAGAAGCAGAGATGTTAGTTGGTGACTAACCTGCAGATCCCTAGACGCGCAGCTAACCGGAAGTGCAGAACACTTTTCCTCTGATTCAATTTGGAAGAAGGTTGCCTGGTGGCAGTGCTGCAGAACTGGGTCAGAATGCTGCTTGTTTACTTTTAGACATCAGCAAGGGGATGCCAATACCTTGGAGTTGTGTTAGGGTACAGTTGTTCTTTTTGTCCTTCTACAGGGTTTATTAGAAACATGTATCCTGAAATGAGAGAGACCACTTGTTGATCACATGTTGATAAGATTTCTTTATTGAAAAGAAAAAGCTGGAGGAATGCCAAGTTATTCTGTGTATATATGTGTTGACCTTCTTGCAGAGGTCAAAGGGCTTGGCCATCATCATCCCCTTATGCTTTCATGCTCTAATGGGGGCTTTTTAAAGGAGGAAATTACAGATATATGGGCCATCAAAGACATCTCTACATGAGAATGAGGGTGATCAAAGAATTGCCTGTATTTGGATATTCTCTGAGTAAGGCAGTCTTTGGTTGGCCAGAGATGGACCTTGACTCTTGGGCTGATTGAACTCTAATTATATCCTGAGTTCCACCATCTGTCAATTCCCTTCTTAAATTGTAAGGGGATTAGGTCTTGTGTCTATTCAACAAACATTTTCTGGGCCCCAACAAGATATCAACATCTATAGCATGTGCTAAAAAGTAGGGGTTGTAGGTGGAGGCACAAAATGAAATTGAAATGGTTCTTCTTGAGGATGGTGCAGTCTAACGGGGTAGACACATATGTGCAGATATTTTCAATGCAATGTATTCATGTATCAGATGGCAGTAAGCATAGGGTGCCATGGGAGCCCTAGGAGGAACACGTTCCTAGCCTAAGCTAAGGGTGCTGAGAAACAGCCAGGAAGTGTTGTCTAAGGAAACAGACACCTCAGTGTCTAATGTTGGTCCAGCTTTAAAATTACAGCCTCTCAAACTGGCTACTCCTGAGGTCACAGTACCTATCAAGCTTAATTATCATCCTTTGTGTCATTATCTGATCTACTGTAAACTTCAAAGGACAGAGACTGTTTCTATTTTGCTCTTAATGTGTCTCCACAATGTAACAGTACTGACACCTGGTAGGTACCTTATAAATATCCGATGTATGTTAAGGAAGAAAATATTAGTACATGAATTTTACCCTCTCCCTCTAAGTGCTAAGGGGAATTCTGTTGTAATGTTTAATGACTGCTTTCTGCATTCCTAACTCTGAGCCAAGTCTAGAAGGAAACAAAAAAAAGGAAAAGTGTGTTGGAATGCTTGGACCAAACCGACCCTTGGACATCAGCTGATTCTATGCCTCATTTCTGCAGATAGAAAGTTGAAGTTCAGAGAAGTTACATTGTAACTATTAGTGCAAGGTCATCCAGGTGATTAGTGGTGGAATGAGTCTAAAATCTAACTATCCTGATTTCCAGTCCTCAGTTCCTTGCTTTGACTCACCAGAATTCTTCTATGAACTACAGATATGTAGGGGGAAATGCAAAGAATTCTGGGAAGAACTCATTTCTTTTGCTAGCATACAGAATGCTTC
The DNA here is from genome assembly GCF_003254725.2 of Canis lupus dingo. Lineage (NCBI taxonomy): Eukaryota > Metazoa > Chordata > Mammalia > Carnivora > Canidae > Canis > Canis lupus. The sequence continues at coordinate 25,826,461 of NC_064255.1, forward strand.
CGAATTCTAAAGGAATCCCATCTTGCAAGTAAGGCTTTGTTTAACAGAATATTTCATGTGATAGGATTATGTTCTACAAAAACCAAAAAATTTAAGGGATGCTTTCTTGGGTGATTGCTTCTGACGGGAACACCTTCCACTTTGTAAAAAAGACCTGTTTCCCCTGCTTTCATCTGATATCTCAGTGAGGCCCCAGAGGGAACAAATGCTTGCTCCAGCTATAATATTCCCTTGAAAAGGGAAGCTTGAAATCCTTTAGAGATCCCAGTATTCCTTCAAAATTGACTTTGACACTGTAGAACTATATCCTAACTAATTTCCATACCAAAATATATTGTGACTGACGGTTGGGTAAAGAATATTCACAATTAAGCTTTCATATCGAGAGCAAAAAAATAAAATAAAAAAAGGTCCATATCCCATGACCAGAGTAGTATCCTTAATTTTCTAAAGGGGCAATATTGGAAGAAATTATGAGAGCAAAAGATTAATTGGAGGGTGGATTATTAAAGGATTAACTACTTAAATGAGATACTGTCATAACAGAACACATCAAATGACAAAAATCCATCAGGGAAAACAAAATAAGAAAACTTTTGTTGTATTATCAGCAATAAAAATTCATGCTTTTTAACATGTATTAAGCACTCACTGTGGGCTGGGCTCTGTTGTGAGTCTTTACAGGAGTTAATGCATCCGATCTTCACAGCAGCCTCATGAGGAAGGCACAGTTAACATCCTCATTTTAAAAAGAGTGGAATAAGGCACACAAAATGATTATAACTTGCTTGAGATTATGTTCTAGGGAGTGGTGATGTTCATGTTCAAACATAAGTAGGCTGGCTCTAGAGCCTTTGCTTTTCTTTAAGTTAAAATTTTAAATACCAAATAATATATATCCTGTGAGCATACCACTTGATCCCCACATTCTACTTACATGAATTAACAGAGACCCATATAAATATTTATGTACAAGGATGTTCATTAAATCATTACTTTCAGTAATGGAACTTGGAAACAATCCAGAAGCTGAATTATTAGGGATATATTAAGTGCTCAATTTAAAAATGAAAGAAAAGAAAGCAAAGCACACACACACAAAAAAAGGAAAATGAAATCACTTATAATCCCTATACTCTGAAATAACTGAAAAGAATCTAAGCAAATATTTCCAGCTTTTTTTTTTTTTTACATTTTGTTTCTAATACAAAATTGGGATAATACTGCATGTATTGTGTTACAATCTTACTTTTCTATGTGAATATCATTACAAATCACTTTCCAGCCATTAGTTATTCTTCAACCACTTATTATAATGGCTTCATGGTAGTCCATTATTTGTACATACAATGATTTATTTAACAAACTTTTTATAGTTGGATCTGTGCTCCTCTAACCATTATTCCATGATGCCTCAATGGATGGTAACCCATTAATCATAGAAAGTAGTTCAGGATCTTTAACTCTGAGTTCATGACCTTATATAATCTGCCCTAACTATTCCAACTTAATCTCCCTGTGTGTTGCTTCAACTAATCCTGAATTATAGCCAAATAGAATCCCTTGTTCTAGAAGAGCAACTTAGCACTGTTATATATCACTCATGTAATTCCTCTTACTGCATGTATTTATCTCCCTGCTGATCTAGCTATACTCTACTAGACTGAAAATTTCTTGCAAATGGAACTTCTGCCAGAATAAATTTCCTACACTCATATTCAGTATAGTGTTTTATACTTAGTAGTTGCTCAATACATGTTTATGGAATAAATGAAGGTAAAATATTATTATTTTTTTAACAGTGTAAGACTGTAAACAATTCAAATATCTAACAATAGGGAGCAAGTTGAAGAAACTATGATATATCAGTACTGAAGAATTTTGAGCAATAGTTAAAAAGGAAAAACATAACAAAAGAGAAAATGTCTGTAAATAATGTTAGCCAAAAAGAAGCAGAACATATAATAAGATGTATGCTAGAATTTTAGCCATTTAAAATTGCAGGTAAAAATTAAAGTAAAAAAAAATTGCAGGTGTAGGGGATAAAAATTTGAAGGGAGTTTTGGAGAGGTGTGAAGGGTAAGTGTTTTGTTTGAATGGACATAAGAGGTAAAATTTTTCCTTTCTTAACTTCCTGTATTATTTTTAAAAAGAGGTAGTAAATGTATGAATCACATTTGTCAACATAGTTACACTTTTAAGATGATTTCATGGGATGATGGGATATAAAGTATAAGCTTGTTCTTAACTTGTTTCAAATATTTTTTGTGTTACCAGAAGTGCATTAAATGCTTTACATGTTTCATACGGTATAATTCTCAAAACCAGCCAAAAAAGTATGTAGTTTTAGAACATTGAGGCACAGGGATATGAAATAGCTTGTCCAAGATCACACACCTAGGAAATGTCAGAATTACAACTTATGGGCAAGTGTGTTGGACTTCAAAGCTTATATAGGGTTTATAAACATGAAAGTTTAACACCAGATCTGGTAAGATTGGTAGGAACCCAAAGAGAAAATATCAGCTCATTAATTAAAAAAGAAATAGACCCTGCTTTCATGAGGGTTAGGTTTTGTTTTAGATCAGTGCCTACATGTATGAAATACCCTTGAGAGGAAATGTGTGATAATTCCATCACTGTGTACTTTTCCATCTCAGTTGTCTAATCGATTTCTGCTTATCCTCTGATACCCAAATGCATCATTCTTGGAAAACATTTCTCCATCTCACCTTGGCTCATGAAAATATCCCTACTTTGATTCTTAAGGCTTCTTGCTCAAAATTCCACCATAACATTCAGCATTATACTGTCATGTCCTCTGGAGTGTGAGCTTCTCCCTGGGAAAATATTTTGCCATTTTCTGTGACTCTGTGTCCACCTGGAACAATGGCCAGCACATATGTATTTCTATGTTTCTTCAATGAGCCTTGTTGTTACCCTTCCACCACAAACATTCTTTAGAAAACCCCAATCCCCCAAATGTGGCATTATAATTTACTACTGCTAAATGAATATGTAAATATAATGGCTGTGGTTACCCAATTGTTCCTGTGGAAGACTTTCCTTCTTTAAAACAGGCCAACACTTTGATTTGTCACATTTCTAAAGCACTCAGGTGCCTCAGCTTCTTTGTGTCATTTTTGGTCTCATGGTAGCAGGGTCCCAATGTTCCCTAAGGTCTTTTTTACCAGATTCTTCTTCTGTCTCCTGGAACCACTCTAAAGTGGAATACAATACTATGCTAAGATACCCTTTTCAGGTGGGATGAACAAGTCTTCTTGTTTCTGAGGAAATGATTTTGTTTTCTTAGGATTCTGAGACTATGATGTACTATCCAGGTCTCTGTCTATGTACTGCTCTCCTTTCCACCTCTCCTTCCCTTGGCTGCTCCATCTCTGGGATGGCATGGTCCTTCATTTTCCTCCCATCTCTTTATGAGTCATCTGTATCCTCCACCCAAGATACTGCATTCAACCACTGTTCATAGCCCAACATAGCCTTCAATCCTTGCATCTCTATGGTGCCAACTGTAATCTCTAAGACTTTCCAGGGAATGGACAATCAGCTTCAATGACTTACTATAAGATTTCCAAGAAAGAAAATTTGGCCCATTTAGAGTTGGGTGTCTACTTCTGGGCCCAACACGCTGACATCAACTTGGAGACGGTCCCCTGGGAGATGGCACATGTTGAGCTTAAAAAGGAGGCTAGGAATGACTGCTACATCGACTGATGGGACATTTACAGCAGTTTATAACTCTTCCTTCCTGCTCCTCTAGTGCTATCTAATACACTGAATACTTCTCATATCAATTCCCTTTTGCTTCTCCCTTCCCACTGTTTCTTCCCTCAGACATTCTTGCTTAGATTACTATGATAGACTCTGATTTGGTCTCCTTGCTCTGATTCCCTCTCTCATGCTAATATACATTCCACATTGGCGCTTCTAAAAACTATGAAGTGACGATGTCATTTTCCTCATTCAGAGCCTTTTTGTCGTCTTACTGCTTATGAAACAAAGTTCAAACTCCTTAAGATGCTATGTAAATTCTTTTAAAACCAGATCCCTCTCTACCTCTCCGCCCCTCTGCTCATTATGTTTGGTCCAACTACTTTGAATCATTTGCTGCTCACAAGCACACGTGTCTCAGCAACCTTCTTCTCTGAGAGCCTCTCAGCTCTTTGTATCATGGTATATATAAGAGTGGCCATAGTAGATTTGGGCTCAAGGAATGATTGTTGAATGAATAATGTATGAAGAGATATGAGTAGACTACAAGACTAAGAGCTCTGGTCTTGACATTGGTATCCTTATTCTCCCACCCTATCAAGTTTTCCTAAAGTGTACTACTTGAATCCCTGGGTGCATGTGTATGTGTGTGTGTGTGTGCGTGTGTGAACACACACACACACATACACATTGTGGAGATTAAAATGGAAAAAACTATGTGTAGTCTTCTTATTAATGCACAGGCTCAGCAAAATGTCAAGGTTTTTTAATTTTGCTGAAATTAAATCAGTTTAGTGTGGTAACACAATCTCATGCTAATTAGAAGCTCTAATTGGCATCTTCAATAAACAAAACTGTGAAACATTAAAACTGTTTAATGTAGTATTTTCTATTATTATTTTTTAATGTAGTATTTAAAAAATGGATACACAATCTTTAAGAAACTTAAAACCTGTTGAGATAAAAATAATTGGTATAAAAACTGGACAAGGCCTTTAAAAATCTGGGACTCAGTTTCAATATCTGTAAAATGGAGATTGATCAATCTCTTAGGTAACTTCTAACTCAAATTTATAACCTAGGAATAGATTAAAGCAAAATCACATCTTATCTTTATCCATTGAAGAACCACTGCAGGACCAAATGTCCTATCTCTGGCTATTCTCAATTCCTAAATCAGGGATTGGCCTGTATTATGGGCTAAACACACACTTGTTGACTAGATAACTGATCAAGCTTTGAATAGTATCTGCAAAGGAAGAAAAAGGATTATCTCCAAGGATATAGGTGAACTATTTAGGGAATGGTTAGACCATATTGACTTCTATGAAAGAGAACTGAGAGGCCACTTGGAAATATACAACTTGCAAGTTGAATAACTGCATTACTGATGGGAAGGGAATTAGGTAGGAACTCAAGGAACCAAGAGCTCCCTTGAGAATGGCGATAGAACAGATATTGAGAACAAATAGATAACAATTTTTAGAAAGAAGAAAATTAAATGTAATTACTGTCCACTGAATTTAACTATCCAGCCTTGCTGCCCATAAGTCTCTTTCTTTAGTGCATGAATGAGAAAATAAATAGAACATGACTCATGATGACTGAAGCAAAAACTTTAAAATAGAATTTATAAGGATATGATGATGATGGTGATGCTTATCAATATTTTATAATCATCTGCTATGTACAAGGTACCTTGTATAATGGAGTAGAAAATAATGGAAGGAGAGAAAATGATAGATTAGGGAAATTAAATGAGATTATTAATGTAAGAACCTTAATCTAGTGAAAAAATCAATATTAAATCCTCCTTTTTCCTATTTGAGTCAAATAAACCTATATTTGAAAACAAGCTCTTCAATTACTAGCCATGAGACCCTCAACAAGTTGCTTAATCTCTATGAAGTCAGATTTATTGTACATAGAATGGGGAAAGTAATACTTAGTTTGCAATACTATTATGAGGATTAAGTGAAATATTATATACAAACATAATTTGTTAATTGTTATGCAAATATGAGATTTTAAATATTAGCTATGTGTATTACTCAACAGTGAAATAAAATGTATACACACAACGAATAATAAGTAATGGATAATTGTATAGAAAGAGTGGTAAGGAAAGTCATGTGACAAAAGCTGAGTAAGAGGAGACAGAGGTAATGGGGACCAGATTGCATTGGATCTTTTAGACCATTGTCTACAAAAATCTTTGAGTTTTATTTGATTGAAATGGGGCACCGGTGGCATAAAATAATGTATGTCTTAAGTGGATACTTGGCTGCTGTGCTTAAAATAGACTATGGGGTCAAAAAAAAGGGGCGGGAGTCTAGAAGGTTATTGCAGTAATGCAGTCAAAAGATAATGATGGCTTGGACCAGAGTGGTAGTGGTGGGACTGGTGAGGAACTATTGGATTCTAGTATTTTTTGAAGGTAGAACCAAGAGTATTTCATGACAAATTGAAAGAAAGAGAGATAGCACAGATGACTCCTATTTCTAGATTCTAGCCTAAGCAATCAGAAGGATGAGATTGCCATCCACTGAGATGGGGAAGCTGCAGATAGTGTAGGTTTGGGAAGGAAGGATCAGAACGCTGAGCTGGTGAGGTTGGTTAGACATCCAAGCAGACATATCAAGTACAGAGTTGGACACGCTAGTGTAGAACTTGGGAGATGAGTCACATATATTTGGGTATTGGTTGGAATGTAGATAGATGGTATTTAAAAAGCATCAGTGAAGCTGACAACTGTTCTTTTCCCAAGACTGAGTTTACCTTATTTTAGCCTAGTTCCAAGAAGTGGAGTTTCTGCCTTCCTTGCTCCTCCCTCCGTTCCTTCCATCTCTCTGCCCTCCCCTAATGACTCCTTGCTTCTGCACAGGATAGGACCATCCATCCATATCTTTGGTTGCTTGTGCTTTGAAGGTTTATTCTTCTGCCTCTACTCAGTCTTTCTGGTACAGTGACTGCTGTATTCTTTGGGATTTTGGTTTGAGCCACAGAAGGAGACAATGAAGCTAAGTGATGCAGAAAGTGAACTCATGACCTTAGATTTGGAAGACAGAAACCAGAGACAGCAGATTTTTGCACAAGTTCCTACAGAGTTAGGTGTTAGTCACAACCCTATCTTCAGCAAAACTCCATCATAAATGCAAGTTTATTTACTCTGTTTATTCTGGGGGACAAATGATTATTATTTTTAGAGAGGATATAGTAGAACCAGAAGAATTTTTGCTTTCAAATAGTGTATGCTTTAGAAGGGGAAATCATACTCATGAGAAACCATATGATGCATTCAAGAGAAAAGAATGGGACAGTGGGTGGGTGGAGGGTTTCCAGAGAAATAAATTATTCCTATCTGACTATCACATTTCAGATTAAATGTCATACCATCTGCAAAGTCTTCATTAATTTCCCATAAGAATGGTCAGTGATCCATAATGATGCATCAGAGAAAAACTCTTATTATTTTATAAGATTTATTATATTTCAAAAATAATGCACCTTCATTGTAAAAAAATCAAAACAAACAAACAAACCAAGGAAAATTTCATGACCAGGGATGACCAGGGGGCTGTCATATTTTTTCTATGTATATATTTATTTTACAAAAATAGAGACCATGCTGTACCTCTCTGTAGACTCTTTCCTCACTTAACAATGGAGCAGAAGAGTTTTCCATGTCATTCAATTTCTGCCTGCAACATAATTTGGGTACCTGCCTATTATGATTATCAGGGCTATACCATGATGGTAGGGATTGTCACTCTTCAGGGCCAGGGCAACAATGAGTAAAAGGATGTTCTTGTCCTCACAGAATATTAGAGTTGAAAGCTCCCTCAGGTAACATCTTGCTAATCTCCTTTTTCAGATGGAAAAGTTGAGGCTCAAATTGTTAAATGGATGGACAGGTCAGATGGTCAGCAAGCTGCAGAACCAGAACTGAAACCAAGTGCATGGACTCCGAACCCAGTGTTTTTCAGTACAATATCCGGAACCTGAGTCAACCCAACATCTGTGAAGTAGATGTATAATACAAGAAGAGGGTAGATAGAGTTGGCAAGAGAAGTTTGGGGAGGAGATGACAGCAGGGGTCTATTGTGGTTCTTTTGGAACTTTCAGTTTTACTTCAAACTCAGAGACCCCAGAGGGGTGAAGTTGAAGGGTAAAGTGTAGAAAAGAGCTCACGAGCTCAGGTTTGCAAAACCCACAGTTGTACAAAAGCTCAATTCAAGCCAACACCCTGAGAGGTGCAAAAAAGCTCTAGGAGAGTGTATGGCCACCCAGAGTCTCAATTCTGGTTTCATATCATATCTGAATGGCTCCCATCCCTCAAGAGTGAGTCCTATGAAACCTATCAGCATTTCAACTTTACTTATGATCAGGGATGATTTGAGGTGTTGATTCTGGCAATCCAGAATGTTCCTGGCCTCCGGGAATCATCTCTAAGTCCTCTTGTTACAGAGGGGAGCCCCAGACCACAATCAACAGTGAATGAAGAACCAAGAATGCTGGGAGGTCCAGCCTGCTGTGGGAATAAGACATCTCCTACCAGCCCCTCCACATTTTCACTGGCATGATCTACCTGAAGTGCACACCTGGGCAGGCCACTCCTTGTGTAAACCTTCCCCTGGCCCTAGGGTAAAGTCCCTTCCCTCTGTATGGCACATAAGGATCTCTACAGCCTGGCTTTTGCCACCTGTGTCTTATCTCTGCTATTTTGTCTTCAGCAACACAGAACTTCCCATAGGTCCCGGCACAGAGCCATGGTATTTTTCATCTGATTCCTACTTTCTGGTATGCTTTTCCTCTTCTTTTACCTATGGCTAATCTCACTTTTCTGGTTTTAGTCCCTTTCTCTCTTTTTAAATAACTCTAGAATTCTATAATCTGTGATAGTTTCTGAAATGTTCTTGGCAATTTTCAGACATATGATTGAATTTTTTCTTAAATCCATACTCTCATCTATGATCAGTGTTACTTTCCCCAGTGGCATGTTTCAAATCACTGGACACCTGCTAAAGATGCAGTATGAATATAGCAGGGAGCAACAATTTACCAGATTTAGAATCTAGAAAGGACCCACTGCTTATTTTCCCCAGCTGCAAATTATTTGTATGGCATAGATGGTTTTCTGTAGCACTGCACTTAGGATATTTACTTAAATATTGGCAGTGATAAAATGGTGGGTAAGAAATTGCACATTCATCAAAAGTAGGCGGCCTGATAGAAGTGCATAAACATGGTACTCATCTCAAAATTAAATTACCATATGTACATGGTTTGGCTTGTCATTTATGTACTTGTATATTTATATACCCATCATCCTTAATCACCTACAAGAATGAATGAGTGCATTTAAGAACAAATGTTTGCAACATAAGCTAATGGTTAATTGAAAATTTCTTCTTGGAGGAGAAGTCTGAAAGGCAATACCAGAGAAAACAAAAGCATTTTAAAGGAACAACAAGACTTGCTAATATCATACAGTTTGATTTTAGCTCAACCTAAAGGTAATTCCTGGCGAAATGTCGCAAAATTATTCTAAATTTAAAGCACAGCATACCCAGCACAGAGAGACAGCTCAGCTTATCAGGGAGAGCACTGAATTTAGCATCAGGACATTTGAGGCCAATTTCTTGTTTAGCCTTTTCTGGGTGTGTGATCCTGAGAAATTTATGTAACTTCTCCAAGTTTCTGTTTTCTCATATTTAATATGGGAATAATGTCACAAACTTGCTATTACATTTGAAAAGCGTCATATACATGAAGCAACTTTGAGGTGCTAATTAAATGTCATTTACATGCATATGGTACTCTTCTATCCCTATGAGCATTTTCTAAAAATCAAGGTCATACAGTCCAGAAATGCTACTGGTGCTACTATTTCGACAAGAGCAACAACTACTACCACCAACAATAGTAATAGCTAATACTTATTAGGAATTGATTGCACACCTGTATTGTTTTAGCATTTGAAGTGAATTAATCATTTATGCCTCATAAAACTCTTATGAAGTAGCTACTAGTATTTTCTCATTTTATACACAGGTATTGGAGACCCCAAGCGGTTAGGTAACTTGTCTAAAATCACACAGCTAGTAATTCCAAGACTGAGATTTGAACGCAAGCTTGGACTCAATGCTTGGAATCCAAGCATTAATAGTTACACTCTGTTCTAATAATTATAGTCTGATAAGCTTATGGTTGGATAGTGCAGAATGGGAGGTGTGTGTTGGGGGGATGAGGTAACTGGGTGATGCGCACTAAGGAGGGCAGTGAAGTGATGAATGCTGGGTATTATACTATAGGTTGGCAAATTGAATTTAAGCAACAACAAAAAAATAAAGACACTCTTACTCGATCCCTGCAGCAGCCTTGTGAAATAGAGGTTAGTGACAACCTTTACTTTACAGGTATGCAGCTTGGGTCAGAAAGATGAAAGGATTAGACCAAAGTCACCCTGCTCCGGAATAGTGAAATCAGATTGTTGTCCCACTGTGGTGAGGACTAATAACTTCTTCCACGATGTTTTGTTTTGTTTTTTTTTTTTTACTTTTTATTTATTTATGATAGTCACAGAGAGAGAGAGAGAGAGAGAGAGGCAGAGACATAGGCAGAGGGAGAAGCGGGCTCCATGCACCGGGAGCCTGACGTGGGACTCAATCCTGGGTCTCCAGGATCGAGCCCTGGGCCAAAGGCAGGCGCTAAACTGCTGCGCCACCCAGGGTTCCCCTCCCATGATGTTTTTACTGCTTTTACAGGCACCTCCCTCATGCCTTCTATGAGGACCCCAGTTGAGTCCTGGTATGTTTGTATTTGTTTTAACAGTTCTCTCTTCGCATTCATTCTTTCTGACACTCTGTCTATGATGCATGAGGCTAGTTGTTTCTACAAACATCACCTGGTTCTGCAGAGCTTAGAATGAACTACAGTGGACTTCTAGCCCAGATATCCTTGGCATTTAAAGATGTCAGCACTGGGAGGATGGCTCCAGGTGAATTCAACCTCTGATGTCAAGATCCCCTCCTGCCTGGGTGCTGAGCTTACCCTTAGACTCTCTGCTCATTTTAGTATTTGTTACACTGTCTTAAGATTACCTGTTTCATTATTCCTCTCCTGCAATATGCCCTGAGCTCTTTGAGGACAGTGATTTCTGGCATTTCCTGTAATGTCTGGCACATGGTAGGTGCTCAATAAATAGCTGTTGAATAAATGCTTACTTCTATGTCTCAGGGCACCAAATATCTTGAAAGGATCTTTTTATTGATGTTCCCTGACTTCTAGACTATGAGTTTTTTGAAGGTAGACATTCTGCTTTGCTCAACATTGCATCCTCAGTGGCTGACTTGGAGGAGGCATTCAGCGAAGGAGGAACCGATTAGAATTTCAGATCCTCCGATACTGCCCTCCAGCCTGTCCTCAGCCTCCCCTGCCTCCCCTGAAATGCATCTTCCCCCACGATTCCGCAGCATCTCCCATTTTCTCTTTATTTCTAGTATCTTCATTTACATCTGATCTATATAATTTATTTGCTTATATTATGCTCTCACTTTTCCTGTGTCTTATGTGTTCATAGCCCTCCCCTGTTGGTGAAAATATAAGTGTAAGCTTAAATGGCAGAACATTTTTTTGTATTAGTATAACTTCTACCCACTTTCTTTTTCGTATTTCAAAAATTATGTGATCATTTTTTTAAAGATTTTATTTATTTATTCATGATAGACACAGAAAGAGAGAGAAAGAGAGAGAGAGAGACAGAGACAGAGAGAGGCAGAGACACAGGCAGAGGGAGAAGCAGGCTCCTTGCAGGGATCCTGATGTGGGACTCGATCCTGGGACTCCAGCATCACGCCCTGGGCCGAAGGCAGGCCCTAAACCACTAAGCAACCCAGGGATCCCAAATTATGTGATCATTAATGATAAACACCCACAATGAATAAACTCATGAAATGTACTACTGTGTAAGTGCTTTACATATAGATCATGTTGGTCTTCACAACAACCATAAGAAATAGGCATGGGGGAAACTGAGGCTTAGCAAGGCTATGTCTTATCCAGGTGGTGAATAACAAAAGCAGAATTGAAATATGGAGCTTATGTTTTCAACCATTTCTACTTCTTCACCACGAACAATTTAAAAAAGTAGAGAAGAATTAAAAATAATGTTTAAAAAACCCATAATTCCAATCTTCTACTTGAGGCAGTCAGTGCTAACATATCGATAGGTGGCTTTCCAGTCTATAGTCAGCAGCCTCTAGCATATCTCTCAAGGACTCCTACATCCAGCTATTCACATCCTTATGGAATCTCCTCTCCGCATTGAGGGCTGTATTTAGTGACTCGCCTCTAGTGAATATAATAAAGCAGAAGCAATTGAATGTAACCTCTGAAATTAGGTTATAAAAAGACTACGGCTTCCATCTTGGATCTTTCTTCCTCTCTCTGAGATCCCTCATTTTGGGAGAGGCAAACTGCCATGTTGTGAACAGGCCTACTGAAAAGTCCATGTGATTAAGTAATCAATGATTCTGATCCACATCTAGCAAAGATCTGAGACCTGCCAGCTGCCACATGGATGAATTTGGAGGCAGCCCTGCATGGTGAAGGGCTGTCCCACTCAACGCACTGATTCTGGCTTTGTGAGAGAGAGTGAGCCAGGGACACCTAGCTAAGTTGTGCCTAGATTCCTGACCCAACATCTGTGGAATAATAAACTTTTGTTGTTTGAAGGTGCTAACTTTGGGGGTTATTTGATATACACCAATAGGTAAATAATACACAATCTTATGTACAATTATATAAATATGGCTAAACATCTCTGTTTTACTATTTATCACAGATCAAAATTTAATTTGTTGAGTGAAACACACTGCTCGGTCATGCATGTGTCTAACAGTCTTCTTCAAAAAACCTTTTTTAGAAATTGTGCAATATAGCCACATCCAGAAAATACATAAGGCACAAATATGCAGCTGAAAGAATCATAAACAAACACCCTGGTTCCAATTTCAGTATATTTTATTTTTTAAATAAAATAAATCTGCAGGGTATATGCAAAATCAGTAACTATTTTATCTTCAAAGAAAGGAAGAAAGGAAAGCCAAAAAGAAGCACTATTTTAGGATGGTTTATGAATTAGAGTCTGAATCAGTATGAAATACTGCTATATACTTTAACCATCTAAAGAGGAAATTCTTAGTCAAAATTAGTCATCAGGAGGAAGTCTAAGAATTGTGCCACAGTGGAGAATACATACTGTGTGGCACAGAGTGGAGCCTCAGTACAAGACTGCTGAATGAACATGGAATTTGAAATATGGATTTGAGCTCTCAGTTGCTTGGAAGTGTGTGACATCAGCATCCAATATATATGAGCTTTGATTTCCTTATCCTTAAAATGGGAATATGCCCAGTGCACCTGAGTGATTTAGTTGGTTAAGTGTCACACTTTTGATTTTGGCTCAGGTCAGGATCTTAGGATTGTGAGATTGAGCCCCACGTGTGGCTCTGTGCTGAGCATAGAGCCTGCTAAAGATTCTCTCTCTCTCCCCTGTCTGCCCTGCTCTTGGGCTCTCTCTTTTCCCTCATTCTCTCTCTCTCTCTCTCAAAAAAAAAAAAAAGGAACATGCTTATGAAGTAATGGTTTTAAAGAAAATGACCTTTCGCAGAGCACTTGGTACACAGCAAGCTCACAATACATCAGTTACAATCGAGTAATAATTCTGATTTTAGGACACCATCAAATAGTGATGTACCACAATGCACACCTTAAGAAAACATAGTTTTAAAACATAATAACTTCATTTCTTATGAAATGATCCATGCTTGTAATAAAATGATTTTTTAAAATACCTTTTAAAGTACAAAGGAGAAAGAACAAATCATTGAAAAATTTCACCAGCAAGAAATAACCAACATTAAAAAAAAAAAAGAAAGAAAGAACCGACATTAATCCTTCCTTGGTGGACATCATTCCACATACCCCTGCACATAGATAGATAGGTTGGAAGGATAGAAAGTTATTTAGGTAGATAAATAGCTAGTTAACTAGAGATCCCACTTGACATGCTGATTCCAATAAAGCATTTACTTAATTTCACTTGAATGTAAGCGAAGAATGATAAATCGAAGTGAGACTGAAGGAATGGTTTAAACTTCGGATCGTGTTTTTTCCTCCACTGCCAGCAACAGAATTTCCTCAAATATCTTTCTAGGAAAGCTAAGTAAAAACCTGATACCATCAATTAAGTTAGTGTCATTTTTTTCCCTTTTAACTTAAATCTTTCCACTTTTTAGGCAGTACTAATTAACCTCCTACGATGAAAGATGAAGTGATTCATTCTCTGATACTTTCTCTCATCTTTTTTGCCTCCTGACTTTCATTACTTTTATAATTCTAAACTTAAAATGATTGATAACACATTCTGTTCAGCAACAGAAAATATTGCTATTGTATTGTTTTTTTATCCTTGTGTAAATGGTACACAGCATGGATTTAATCCTCATTGCCAGTTCTTTTTAACCATAACTTCACCCTCGAGGTGTGTGTGTGTGTTTGATAAATTCATCTTTTAACTGAATTAGTCTTCCAGCATATTTCCCAAAAGGGCTCATATAGTTCCCGAATTCTTTCATGTTTGAGAATGTCTTCAGTTTTAATATTCTTGAGTTACACTTTCCTTCTTTTTGGGACTTTTGGGCATTACTCTGATTTCTTCTGGAAAAATACCAGTGTGGAGAAATCTGAGGCCAGCTGGATCTCGCCTCACTGCCTTCTTTGTGCCTGGATGATCTCACTGTCTATAGTTAATGTTGATCAGGGCATGCTCAGTGTCTCCATGTAAATTGTGTTTTTTTCCTACTGTATTAATTTCTTATGATGTGCAGATTTAGTATTTTTTCTAATAGGAAAAAAATTCATGAAATTACATCTGCGAAACACTCTTCCATTTGTTGGGCACTGTTCTTAGGAAATGTAAGTGACCTCTAAGTGGGTCATCTTTGAAGTCCTTACTTATCATCATTGCTCATTGATTTATTCAGTTTGTCCTCTTCCTTTGCATTCACTGTGATGTTCTGAAGCCTTCTTTTTTTGGTCATTATTTGATTTTTTTAGTTGTGCCTAGTCTGTTGTTTGCTGGTTTGCATTTATTTATTTGATCCGTAAGGATGTTGCTTTGGCCCCAATTGTTTCCTTAACCCGGCAATCTCCCTTTTCATCCTGGCATATTGCTTCATCGTCTTGTTTTTGAGGCTTGTATAAATGACACCATACTGAGTTTTTTATTGTTCTTTTTCAGACTGTGTTTCCTTTCCCGTTTGTGTTCTAGAATGCTTGCATAGTTAAAATGCCATTTCCCCAATTTTTCCTCATGCTTTGCATGGAGAACTCGGCCCACAGCTTCTCTTTGCTCTGAGCCATTGTGGGAAAGTTACTCTGACCAGATGGTCTTGTCTTGTTACCTTTAGTTAAAATGTTTGGAGGGATGTTTCTTTTCTGAATACTCTCCCAGACTCTGGGGGCTGTAGCTGATGGTTTCTAGGATCCTACCAAGTCCTACCAATCCTACCAAACCTACCACTACTATTAGTCATTTAGATATGTTTCCCATGCATTCCACCATCTTAACACAAAGCTAGTCCCGAAGGCCCCTCCTCTTTCTGCACAAATCCTCTGTGCTTTGGCAGTGTCCCATTTTTATTGCAGCTTCCATAACACTTCTTTAACATTCTTTGTCAAAATATGTCACTTCCCTGCTCAAAATGCCCCAAAAGCTCCCATCTCACCCTCTGCTCTAGTGCATCCTTGGATCTTAGAGTGATAACCAATGGAATTGCTCTATCCCTTGGTTCGCTTGGCTTGAGCGAACTGGCTTCCTTGCTGAGCCTCAAATGTGTCAGGCCCACATCTTCCTCAAGATGTCCCAGGCTGGCTTCCCTGCCTAGAACACTCTCCCATATAGCCACACAGCTTCGTTCTCAGGTCTAAGTCTTGGCTTACATGTCAGTATTTCAATGAGGTCTTCCTTAACTTTACTATTTTATACAGCAGGTGACTAGGCATATTCTACCCCCTTCTCTAATATTCTTTATACATAGCACTTCTCATCAATAGAAACACTATGTTTTACTGTCTTTTATTTCTCATCATTTGCTTCTTCCCTCAACCACCATTAAAATGTAGGGCAGGGACTTTTGTTTGCTATGTTCCCTGGTGTATTCAATACCAAGAAGGATAATTGTCATAGAGTAGGAACTCAATTATTTGTTGAATGGATGGATGTATGAATGTTGTGTAGGGACTTCTCACCTCAAATATTTGTTCCTGACCTTTACCACGGCAGTCTATTTGTGCATGCTCACTCTTCCCACTACTCTTCTTCAAATTGGAAGACATCTTAGAAAAATGAGGATTAGGTGCATCACCATATTTCAGTGGATCAGAATCTTCTCTTCTTTTCCTTATTGGCTGCTTTCCAAGTTTATTGTATAAGGTTATAGCTCTGTTTTCTTTTTAAGTAGTACCTGGTGAATTGTTAACTTTTTGTTATTTTCTAAATTGTGTTTATTTTGGTAGGCATTGGGGAAGGAGATTCTGTGATCTTATTTCTTTCTCCTGGTTTTGTGCAGAAACTTACAAGTGTATAAATTTGTACTCAATTATGTGCTTTCTTACACTATATTCCACAGTAACAACAACAGTAGTGCAATGGGTATAAAACTTGTTATACAGCACGCACACAACTCATACAACATCCTTTCTCTTCTCTACCAGAACTTGGTATCTATTGCAAGCCACCTTTCTGGTGGTAGCAACTTAATCTCAGCTAACTTAGTATCTCTTCCCTTTACCAAGGTGATGCAACTAAGTGGTTTCTCTTTGGTTTTTAAATCAGGCATCACATGGCATCAAAATTTTGAGAGATGGAAGAGAAGGTATCTGTTCTGGGTCATTACCTCTTTTTGGTGCCATCAGCTGAGCCATCCTGTTCTTATCTGGTCTCCTATTACTAGTCCTCACAAGTACCTACTGTTCCTCACACAGCCCTTTAGATCAATTGGCTCTTAGCTGCTTCTGGCTTTGTGGTAAATATTTCCTCTGCTCCCATACCATATGGAGTGTCTAGGGACTTGCCACTTAGCTCCTCTCTAGTAAAGAAGGTACAGGCTCCCTTGTTTGTGGGAACTCTTTGTGGATCTGTCAGTTACAACCTCATATCCTCACCTTATACTCAGGACAGATGGGGCCCCTTTTCAAGGGCTCCTCTTGTATCCATTTTCCCATCCCCCCAAATCTTTACTTAATTTCAGGAGATCTGTGTCTGAAGCCAATATCTAAACTTCGGGAGATTAAAAAACTTTTTCTTCTTTTGTAGCTATTTCTTTCCCCTGAATCACCCGATGCTACTCTGCCTAACTACCAGAATAGAAGAAGGTCAGGGAAAGACCAGAAGTATCAGAAAATACTGGGAAGACCACACTTATATATAAGAATATCACCTCTCAAGTGAACATCTAATTAACACTGGAGATTCAGTATGTGATTTGTAATCCTCTCAACACGGCAAAATCAATATACTATTTCCATTTTACAGATGGGAAACCCAAGGCCCAGTGAAACCTGAGAAAACCTGTGGAAATTTTGCTGGCAGGTATGTGAGCAAATTTTATTTAACCCAGGAGTAGGAAGTTGGAGAGAAGTGCACTTGCACGAAGAGAATCTGAAGGACCTGCCCTAGTGGACAGACTTTGCAGGCTCTTACTTGGAGCTGAAATAAGATTCCCAGGTTTTTGGTAGATGTGTTTTCTGTACTTGGCTTAGCAACCTACTGCAGAGACCTAACATGTTCTCACTTTTGCCCATACCCAGTGTTCTTGTGGGGCATGGTGGAAGCAGCATGGATATTGTCTGGGGACAATCTGATTCTTTTCTTTTTTTTTTTTAGGATTTTATTTATTTATTCATGAGAGACACACAGAGAGAGGCAGAGACATAGACAGAGGAGAAGCAGGCTCCATTTAGGAAGCCTGGTGTGGGACTCGATTCTGGGACTCCAGGATTATGCCCTGGGCCAAAGGCAGGCGCCAAACTGCGAGCCACCCAGGGATCCCCGACAATCTGGTTCTTATCTTGGTTCTGCCACTGAATCTCAGTTGCTTCAAATGGGTTGCATGGATAAGCATGCTTTGTTGGCAGAGCTATGTCAAGGCTTCTATGGGAAACTTGTTGGTATGATAAAAGCATGTTTGTCCCTCTCCACAGAAGAGAGGATATGAGGACATTCATATCCTCTCTTATCCACATTATTCATCAAAGTGTGGCCCATTCAAGATGGACTCTCTTTTCTGTATGTAAACAGAACAGGCCTCTATCTATGAGGCTGCTCATGTAAGGTCCATTTTTCAGTTGGTTCTGGATAGGAAAGGTAGGTTGGGCATCTCTGTCTAGGTAGAGGGATGGATGAGTGGGCTCATAGACTGCCATGAAGAACCAGACATTCTGAAACATGAATGGCTTAACTTCTGGCCTGAGCTGAATCACACCTAATGCTGAGCATGGATGATAAATCTTACTCTTTTAAAAATGGTATGCAGGCCCTTCTAGTAATAAGGCTCTGACTTTGTTTCCTGTTATGCCTTTTGTGTGTTGCGACCTGAGCAAGGATTCCTGGAGAAGAGGAAAGCTAAGTAGTAGGATGGAGTGCCTAGCAATAATATGCCCCAAAGCACTTGCTGTGTAAGAGTCAATATTAATAACTAATGGGCATGGAGAATTTATATTTTAAAACATTTTGAAAAAAAAAACACTTTGAATACATTAACTCATTTGATCCTCACAACAACTCAATAAGTACTCTTATTATCTCATTTTATAGATGATGAAATAAAACACAAAGAGGTTAGCTATCTTGCCCAAGTTTGTACAGATATCAAGCAGCAGAACTGGTATTTAAACATTGGCAGTCCAAAGCCTTTGAACATAGGCATCATGCTATTCTTCATATGAATATACCCTAAACGTGTTAGTTTCTTTTAAAATTTGTTCTTCTCTTGGAATGCATTTTACATTTTCTTAAGCATAAGATTCAGCCCCTTCAGTGGATGGAGAGTTTGG
The DNA here is from genome assembly GCF_003254725.2 of Canis lupus dingo. NCBI lineage: Eukaryota > Metazoa > Chordata > Mammalia > Carnivora > Canidae > Canis > Canis lupus. The sequence goes on from NC_064255.1 coordinate 25,845,313, forward strand.
AGTTGGAAAAGGAGATGAAGGGTAGAAGGGATGGAAAGTCACAAGATATCTAAAGTTCACAGTTGAAAGTGAGAGGGTGGGTGAGGTAATCTTCCTCCCCAGGCCTTGATGACCCAGGACAAACTGCCTGGGCCTCCAAGTGAGAAAGACAGAGCCTGTCTTCTGTGGGTTCTATGACTGGCTGTTACAAATGGGGCTTCACAGACCCGCCTGGGGGCACTCAGAAGTATAAGAGAGCCTGCTGCTGGGACAACCTACAGAAGCTGAGATGTTGAGTGAAAACTAAACTTGAACTTTGAAAGATTCTGTGAAAAGGATTTACTAAAATAATCTTAAGGATTAAAAATAAATAAAATAACATATTGTTGCTTTTTCCCTCTTGTTCTGTGGCAAGTTTTAAACCAGACTGTGTAGAGGAAGAAACAGGGCACCATGAGCTTTAGTTATTGAATATTTTCTTTTTGGCCTTTTGAGGTAACAGCTGCTTCAAAATCGGAAGAGTTCAAGGTAAGCTGCCCACTGACTTCTGCGTCAAAATGGCAGCTGGTTGGTGGTTCCCAAAGCTGAGCCATTCAGCTCTTCTCGTTAAAACTATAGGTGAGAGAGAATGTTAAGGTTGACAGTACAACCTAGTGATGGAATCTGGAAGAATTCACATTGATTATGGTGTGGATGGATCTGGATTGAGGATCGCTTACTTTGGCTCCAGCATGTGACATACTCTTGCTTTCATTCATGAAGAAATTCCCTTAAATGGGTAGGAAGTTTCCTTACTCCCACCTACTGTCTACACTCACACTCAACCCCAAGCCTGGTGTCAACTGGAAATGGAACAGTCACTTGTTTCCTGTCCTCAGGAGTTGTTCTCTTGAATAGCATTATTTCTCCTTTTTCAGACTTCCTCTTCTTCTGATTCTCCCACTCCCCCCAATCCAGGAAGATTTTGGGAATCACAGCAAATTGCTGAACCGAAGTGACCTTAGGGAGGCAAGCAACTGTGACAAGCTCTGAAGAAGCCTGCCGGGGCATGAAGATGTAAGCTATTTCTGCCTGTCAGGGGCTGGGCTATTCCCGTCGTGCATTGTCTCTGAGAACCAGAGGCTGGGCTGAGGGCTGGGGAAGGGGAACCATATTCACATGGTGTCCCCGGTGACACCTGGCTATTTAAGTGAGAGTGGACTGGGATCTGTGAATATAAAATGTGGATTGGAGAACGAATTTGACCACCAGGGCAGTGTGCAGAGCAAATCATTCTCTTCCACCTTAAAAATTACAACAAACTGACCTTGTCTTATCTAAGAATGAGTAAAATGAATAATATCATCATCATTAATAATAATAAAGAGCCCATAAAAGTGTTGCAAAGGAAAGGAGAAAGAAATCACATCAGTAAGGCAAAGAAATCCTGAGAAAAATTCACCTCAGAATCTAAATGATCATCTCAGAAAACTGTAGCTCATTCCCACAAATTTCAGTGAAGGTCTCTCTGAAATAGAAGCAGAATGTCTGAAGGCAAAATCTGGAGTGAGAAAAGGCCAAAGAGTTGGATGGAGAACAGTGATGGAATGAAGCAAGGAGAAGATGTGCTCAGTGGCTGGAAGTCAATCCCCATTAGAGGGAGGAAGAGCAGTATTGGTGCCACATGAAGCACTGTCAGCAGTGTGGAGGACATACTTGATAGACCTTCCAGAATTTAGAGAAAAGAGACCAAGAAGTAAAAGGAAGACAGTGATAATAAAGGAGGTTTTTGAAACATTGGGCAGAAAATGTGGAGCCTTCCAAGGAGGCTGTCCCCAATTTAGGAAAACTGAAGAATCAGAGCCTACCATCTATGTAGCCTGGTGAAGGTTAGCAGCCTCCTAAGAAAAATACAAATAAGAATTTGTATTTATTCCACACATTCCATACATATCATATCCAGATATGAAACAATGGGTTGTATCTGACAATGAAAATTAATATAACCTTCATTATCTTCCTGCCAGCACATTAAAAACAAGAAGATAATTTAGTAGCATCTATATAGAGTTTGGAGAAGTAAAGGATCTGACTGAATAATGTTACCTCTGAGTTCCCGTTAGCATTCACATATGCAGGGAATAGAACTGTATCAGTGCAAGTCCAAAGAAGATAAAAAGATGTATTATCTTCAAATCTTCCTTGAAAAGCTTCTTTAGGTCATATATGCAAGCTGAGTAATAAAACAATTAAGAGCTCAGAACTAGATGGTCACCATATATAAGAGCAAGCAGTAAGCGGTGATAGCAATGAAAGAAGATACAAGCAAATGTTACCACTACAGTTTTAAAACTGAATTAAAGTCTGAAGTTCATTAAGGAGACAGCTTTTATACTCTATAAAATAATAGTGTCATAAAAATAATCTGGATCCCCAAACGTCAAAGAATTATTAACAAAAATGGAGAAGTCCATGAGGTGAAGTAGGGAGAAGAGAAACAGTGTTGAACACATTATCTTACAAAAGACCTATACGTTTTATCTTTATAATGTGTTTACAGATTTTCTTTTTACTTGGTTACTAAAGAAATGGTGAAAGAGAGAGAAGATACAGCAAATCAGAAATCCCTAAAATGAATTTGACCTGAAATTTTGAAAATCTACATGGGTCCTTGGCTCTAAGGAGTGATCTTTTTTTCCCCCATGTCTGTGGGAAAATACACAGAAGAAGGCTAAAGTGGGAGTGGAACCCAACTGTGGCTATTGTCACTGGTGATTGTGAGATCTGGCTGTCTCCTATTTTCTGGGTTAAAGGGGGGAAGAAGGGAAGTCACCAGGAATGGGCTCAAGTTTCACATAGTTTTGCAGAGGCGTGAGGATGCTATGCCCTCTTTATGGCCCAAGAACATCATGGAATTCAGGATTCACTTATAGTTGGGCTGTGAGCCTTATCCTTTGGAGGACAGCAATGAGTATGTGAGCTTAGAAATATTACTTTGCCTTTCTTGACCTCTGATTCCTCATCTGGAAAGTGGGAGTAATAGGCTTATCTCAAAGTTCCCTTACAGGATTCAATAGGTAGGATCCAATAGGTACAAAGTTCCCTTCCAGGATTCAAAGCATCTAATATATTAAAGGAAATAGTAGGTGCTTAGTTGATGCTGCATCTTTATCTTCCCAGTATTGGAAGGTTTCTGTCAATCTAAATTTTGAGGAGAAGAAGAAATATGAGTTGTCAGTAAGCTGGTTATCTGGAGAGTTTTGGATGTATCTCTGAAAAGGAGAGGAGGAGCTACAAAGAACAGGGAGGATAAAATCAAGGTGGAGATGCTAGGGTCTCACTCAGTATATTGCCCTGACAACCATTGTATTTGGCAGATCTTTCTTCCCTTGGCACAAAAATTCCAAACTGCCTATGAAATATGTTCAGAGAGAAAACTTTCCCCACTTGTATTTCCAATGAGGAGAGGTATTGCTGTTTGATTTGGTGACTCTAACTCTCTTTCTTCCGGAAGGAAACATTTCTTGCAGTTATCCAATTGAACACACAATAGTGAGAAAGTCAGGCTATTTATAGCTACCTCTTCATTTGGTTGCATAAGACGAGCACTTCTTGGGAAGGTGGTACTTCCCTAACTTGGGCTCTTGCAATCTAGAAAGGGAAACTCCTTTGATGAATCATTGACCAAGGCAGGGCTTGGCTAACTTTGATCTTTCAAAACCCAGTCTTTGGCATAACCTTCTCTAGGAAGTCTTCCTGAAGCTCTCCTGAAGTTAAGTCTTTTAATATCAACTAGACTTTATTCCCTTCTTCCTTCATTTTCCTTGCATGGGAGGGGCCAGCCTAGGGCCATACTCCCTAGACTTTTGCCAGCAGGGTTCAGTGTTGGATCCTACCAAGGAGAGGTGCTGGTATGGTGTTTTGAAGGCCAAGGAAAAGGAGAAATCCTTATTCTTAGTAGCATGTGTGAGGTAGTAGGTGTCAGTAGGTGTGGCATGTTGCCAGTGGCTTCCTTTTATGAATACTCTTGAGAATTATCCATTTCAGCATCTCCTCCTGGATTCTAGGGGTAGCAGTTTTCTAGATCCCAGCCCTTGCAGATTTCCCTACTGACATGTCTATAATCCATTCCATAATTGTTTAAACCTTTAATTCCTTGTATTAAGTCCCTTTCTGCTTGAAATGCCCAGAAAGCCTGTCTCCTTTTCCAAACTTGAAATACCTAGTATGAGTAAAGCACTCTGTCCTTGACAGTCTTCTAGTGCCTGTCCCTGTTATTGACCAAACCATTAGCTCAAAGGCGGATCCAGAGATTGTGGAGTAAAGCAGAAACTTTCACAGTTTCTTCAACTGCCAAGAGAAGCCAAAAGCTCTAAAAACAAACAAACAAACAAACACCCCGAAAAACCCAAACCCCAAAACAAACAACCCCCCCCAAACTGAGGGCAAATCAAGAGCCTCTGCAGCTAACTCTGCCATGCATCAGAAGGTCCTCAGCTGTGCTTGTAAGATGAACACACTGAATCAAAAGAGATTGAAACCATGAAATCAATAGTAGAAAAGCCATAGACTCTGATGAGTCATTTTGGTATCACAGGGTTAACCACGCAGATATACTGTGACTTTTAGCTTTGGCCTCTTAGAGTCATTAGTCTTTCTTCTTTGTTTAGGATCTAACAAATTATCTACCAGTGGAAAACCAATTAAGTCTCCCCACTACCTGCCACTTGACAACCACATTCTGGTTTTGTAGAACTCATCAGTCTCTGGTCTAAAGAAGGGTGGAAGGAATTTGGTAAAATTTAATCCTTAGATTGCTTTAGAACATAACGTCCTACTTCTTTCAGCTATCCTTGCCAATGTATACCACTTCATCTTGGAGATCTGGAGAGGAAAATTGCATGTGTCAATCATCTTCTAATAAAATACCACATACACCTAAAGTTTTCCTGTAAAAACATAGATTGTAAACATTTTTGGCTTTGTGGGGCATACAAAAATCTCTGTCCTAACTCCTGCACTTTGCCATTGTACAGAATGCAGCCATAGATGATATGTAAAGAAATGAACATGGCTGTATTCCAATAAAACTTTATTTACAAAATCGGAGGGCTGGAGAGAATTGTCCCAGGGGCTGCACTTTACCAGCCTCTGCTCTAAACTAGCTCAACATGGCTAAACTACTTCCTTCTTTTTGCCTAGGAATACTCTGCCTCTCATTTATCTTTGTACTCTGACCTTAAGAGTTGGCCTTAATAAAAAACAAAGCTGGTATGAAAGTTTAAGAATTGCATACAGTTGAAGGAGAAAGATAACATTTATTCAACTCCTACTACTAAGAGCTGTCCATGGGTTATAATACACATAAGAAGTAGGTATGGTGGCCCTTAAAGAAGAGGAAACTCAGGTATACAGAGGTTAAATAATTGCCTAAACTCTTATGACTGAAAGTGGTGGATGAAGGATTTATATACACTTCTGTCTGGCTTTGAGCTGGACTTCCAACAGACCTTACAATGGCTACCTTAAGGCAGCCAGACTATCTCTATGCATCCCGCACAATAACTCACACGAACACAATAAATCGTTGAGTATAAGAACCTAATTAAGAGACAGGACTTGGAGGAGCTCTTTCTGCGCATGTGTCCTGTCCCCCTTGCTATAATAAAAACACCTTTTGTTCAGAGAGAGAGAGAGAGAGAGAAAGAGAGACTGAGAAAGAACTCATGTGGAAGACTGTGACATAGCAGTCGTCTCTGAGATTTTCCTCAGGGAGGTGGTTGGGTTATTTATGGGGTGACTTGCAGAGTGGAGTAAAGGATGAGCAATAATGCAAACACAATGATGAGGAAGAGAAGTGACACTGTGGCAAAGCATAGACTTGCATCTGATAGTTCTATTGTATTGTGTAACCTCTGCAAACATCCTTTGTATGAAGCACTGCAGAGGACAAAAAGATGGAAACGGAAATGCCTTCCTTTGAGCCTAGTAACAGCTTTGAAGTTGAACAAATGTGAGTGAAGAACGGAAGAATGAACAGCGCATCCTAGCATGGGGAGTTGGAGGGACTGACAAAGCAGGCATGTTTGGGTAGCTGATGGTAATCCAGTGTCTGCTCAAACCTGGCTGCAGGCTAACCAAGTCACGTCACCTGGATGGGCCTTGATTATTCTGTAGAATGAGACTTTTGGGCTAAATGGTTTCTAAGGTCTCTTTAAGCTCTGAGTTTCAAATTCTGTATCTGAATTTCTAGTGAATGAGAGATGAGACTTGCTCCTACCCACAGATGTCCTTCCCCCTGCTTGTCCGTCTTGGATTAGAGCTCAGACAGCCTCATTACAAGATCCTCCTTGCAGACGTTCACTGAGGCTATGCATACTTCCACTCAGAATTACAATCCTGATTCTCTCCTCCTGCCATTCGTGTTCTTTATTGGATGAAGATCCCCTGCTTCTGGTCATTCAGACTCCTTGTTAAGCTCCTTGCTCACAAACGCTGAGTGTCTGAGCATAAGGACCTAATTGGAGTGATGGGCAGAGCCTACTTTGTTGGCACCTACTCCCCTGCAGAAGCCATGGGCATGCTATCCTTCTGTGCACAGGACTGACTTCTTTCCCTGCATTCCAGATTTTACTCTTCCTTACTGCTTTTCTCTTGTTTTGAAGAGAATTTAAAAAAATCTTTTAATAAGTATAATACACAGTCCTTATGAAAAGATGAGATAATTTAAATAAGCACAAAGTAGATACATTTATCTATAAACCTATGACAATGCAAATCACTATCAACTCACTGGTTATATATCCTTTTTTATATAAATTTATTTTTTATTGGTGTTCAATTTGCCAACATATAGAATAACACCCAGTGCTCATCCCATCAAGTGCCCACCTCAGTGCCCGTCACCCAGTCACTCCCACCCCCCACCCACCTCCCCTTCCACCACCCCTAGTTCGTTTCCCAGAGTTAGGAGTCTTCCATGTTCTGTCTACCTTTCTGATATTTCTCACTCATTTTTTTCTCCTTTCCCCTTTATTACCTTTCATTATTTTTTATATTCCCCAAATGAATGAGACCAGTTATATATCCTTTTGAAATTTTCCCAAGAATACTGTAACTATGTTTTTTCTTTTTCCTTCTCTTCTCTTCTCTTCTCTTCTCTTCTCTTCTCTTCTCTTCTCTTCTCTTCTCTTCTCTTCTCTTCTCTCTCCTCTCCTCTCCTCTCCTCTCCTCTCCTCTCCTCTCCTCTCCTCTCCTCTCCTCTCCTCTCCTCTCCTCTCCTCTCCTCTCCTCTCCTCTCCTCTCCTCTTCTCCTCTCCTCTCCTCTCCTCTCCTCTCCTCTCCTCTCCTCTTCTCTTCTCTTCTCTTCTCTCTTCCTTCTCTTCTCTTCTTTCTCTTCTCTTCTCTTCTCTTCTCTTCTCTTCTCTTCTCTTCTCTTCTCTCTCTTCTCTTCCTCTTCTCTCTCCTCTCCTCTCCTCTCCTCTCCTCTCCTCTCCTCTCCTCTCCTCTCCTCTTCTTCTTTTCTCTTTCCTTTCCCTTTTTTTCCATTCCTTTTCCTTTCTTCTCCTTCTCCATCTTAGCCATTTTTAGCTGTACTGTTGATTAGTGTTAGGTATAGTCACATTGTTGTGCAATTATTATCCAGAACTCTTCATCTTGCAGAATGGAAATTCTGTCCTCGTTTACAAATAACTTCCTATTCCCCCTCCTCCAGCCCCTGGCAACCAATGTCTACTACCATCTCTGTGAATTGGATGACTTCAGGTACCTCATATAAGTGGAATCATATAGTATTTGTCTCTCTGTGACTGGCTTATTTTTCTGAACATAATATCCTTGGATTCAATCATGCTATAGCATATGTCAAAATTCTCCTCCTTTTTAAGGCCAAATAATATTCCTTTGTATGTATATAACACATCCACCTGTTGATGGACACTTGGGTTGCTTCTATCTTTTAGCTATTCTATTGTGAACAATGCTGCTGTGAACATGAGTGTGTACAAGTATTTCTTTAATATACTGCTTTCAATTCTTTTGGGTAGATACTCAGAAATAGAATTGTTAGATCATATGGTAATTCTATTTTTATATATTTGAAGAACCCCTATCCTGTTTTCAATGGCAGCTGTGCTATTTTACATTCTTACCAACAGTTCCAATTTCTCACATCCTCACCATTGCTCTTTATCTTCTCTGTTTTAGTTTGCGTGCGTATGTGTGTTTAATCGTAGCCACTCACAATGGGTGTAAGGTGGTTCTCTACTTCTTTTAATAATACTAATAAAAGGATTCACATCCTTTTTGAAACCTGTTTGAAACCTGCATTGTCCCCCTTAATATCATAAATATAATTTAGCCCACAGGTATTCATTTATAATATCCTTTCTGCTGGCTACTGAGCTTTCTGCCCGCTTGCTTACTGTGCAACCTTGGCCAAGTTGTTGGACCTTTCCCTGCCTCAGTTTCTGCAGTTGTAAAATGCGGTAATACATACCTTGAGATGCCTTATGAGAATGTTGTGAGGGTGAAATGAGGTGATTACATGAAAATAACCTAGAATGTTTCCTGGCATATCGTCAGCAATCAATCAATGTTAGCTATTATTACCAATACTTTTATGATTGTTTGCTCACTGCATGGACAGATCAATAAGTAATTCCCTTGACCTTCAGATGCTCTGATTTTTCACCTTATAAAAAGACATGAATATTAGCTACATTGGGGAATCATTTCATTTTTTTTTTTTCAGAGCCATCCAAACAGGTCCCCTTTCTCAGGTATTAGTTGATTGTAGGGGAGAACTCCACCCTATTGAGATCAGGCTCATTCTTGGCTTCCCCAGGATAGCTTTTGGTCACGTAGAGCAGAGTCCCCCTGAAATATGCTGCTCTGGCCTTGGTTTTTAAACATCCCCTCTCATAATTCATTGCCAGGGTATCTCACCTACAGATCTGTGGACCTGAAGCTTTTCTGGGGGCTTGGCACAATGATGCATGGCCTGGAGAAAGCTTAGTCAAATATTTACACAGAGGAATGTGGCATTTCCTACCCTGGTGCTCTGATTACCATCAGAGGCTTATCTTTCCCCGTAAAAGGAAGTGTGGACATGTATTAAGTTGTCAACACAAGAAAAATATAAGGTTGAAAATAGAGGGTCTGGGAGACTTCTCGATGTTCTTCTAATGTAATATCATCTGAGGGTAAGAGGGAGATTCTGCTGGAAAAGGGGCTGGGGGCTTTCTGACGCTGGGAAGCCCATGAGGTCAGGTTTACCTATATTTAGTGGGCACTAAAGTATCTGCCTTCTCATTAAACCCAGGGCTGTTCGAGTGGTCACATGACCCTGTGTGTATTGTCCACAGAAAGGGAAGGGAGCTGCTAATGGCCAGGACAGACCCGCATCTCTAGCATCTCTGTGATAGAAACACATATCAAAGGCCCCTCCTCTGAAATGAAGCGCAGTGCTACATGGGCAGAGAATGTGCTAACAAGTCAGCCAGAACTGGACTGAAAGTCTGCCTCTAACACCATAGACTTCCATCACTGAGCAGGTCATGAAGTTTCTCTGAGGCCCAGTCTTCTTGTTTATAAGCTAGAGGCCGTAGGACTCACATGCATGCTTCATGTAAAGATTAAATGAGGTAGTATTTGTAAAGTTCCAGGGTAAGGATTTGCTATAGGAGAGTTGATAAATTCTCACTAAATGCAGAGAAATTGGAGAAATTGGATGTTTTTGAAAACTGGGCACTTTGTAAATGCATAAATGCTTGACTTTTAGTAGGTTGTGGTTGTTGTTGTTGTTTTAATATTGAAAATAGGACCCCTAGGAGTTGAGAGACTCCTCGCTGGAAAGTACTGACCCACACCAAGGTCTTAATATACAAGCTTTGCTATGAAAGGACTCATCCCAGCCCAAGCTTAAGTCATCATTGTGTTTCCCTTGTGGGGTTTCAGTGTCAACCCAAGAAACTCAGAAAAGTTTATTTATCCATCCATTCATTCCACCACCAGTTACTGAGGCCTTCCTGTGGAGCTGTTGCAAGCACTAAGGATCCTGGGTTGAAGGGGACCTGGTCCCTGCCTTTTGAATGATTAGAGTGATTGTGGTCTACTGGAAGAGAAAGACCCCTAAACCAACCATTTCATATCATAAACTGACAATTACAACCCGAGCAATATGCAGTGAGAGAGGCGCATCCAGGGGGGGGCAGACAATGAGATTTTAGAATTGAAAGTAGACTTCGAAGCTGACCAGTCCTAACCTGTCTGATGCATGGAGTCTGCAGCCATAGTCTTCTAGTTCTGGCCTCATCATCTTGCGGACTTCACAGCCCACCTCCACTCCCAGCCCCAGGCAGCCTTTGGACAGCTCTGACAGTTTGAAAGTTTTCCCTTGTGTTGAGCCAGTATTTGTCTCCTGCTAACTGCCACACAGTTCCGTGGAGTTAACCCCATTCTCTCCTGTGACAACCTTTCAGATACTGGAAATCAGCTTTTAGGTGACAGACAAGCAGGGATAATCTTAGCCTCACATTGCACATGGGAATACTGGAGAGTTCTGGGATCCATTTGACTTCGAGGGGGGATGCTGACATTGAGCGCAGGGTGAGACTGTCTCATTTTGGAGCCATTTAGATTTTAACTACCAGCCATACTAATTTCGTTGGAATCTATAAAGCACTTTGGCATTCATTATTTTGCAATGTCCTCTCATCGACCTGCTAAGATGGTCCAGAATGATTTATTATTTCTGTTTTGTTCATAAATCAAGTAAGACTCCAAGAGGCAATGCGCTCAAGGTTACACTGGTAACGTCTGGCAAAGCTGGGACCCAAATCCTGAGACCCTGGATGTACAGCACACAGACCAGAGACCACATTGCTGTCTTCTTCCTTTCATGCTGGTTGTCTTGCATACGGTCAGTCCTTCCCAGAACTACTCTATGATCTCCTCTCAGATTTTTCTTCTTAAAATATTAATTACATTGCATCACTCCCTTTATTGAGAATTCTCAGCAATTTCTCTTACAGGGCAGGATGAACCTCCACATCCTTAAAATGACATTCAGTGCTCTCAAAGTTGTGTACTTGCTGAGAGTTTCAGGGATAGCTAGGTGGATGGGTGGAATATAAATGAACATCTCATAGTGATTTTTCAGGAAGAAATACATGTACAGGATATTTTGAAAGCATAGAGGAGCAGTGTGAGGGCCACATGAGGCTTCCAGGGGTCAGGATGCTTGAAATGGAATTTAAAGATGGCGCATGCTGGTAGTTCAAGAGGACTTATGAGGACTTAGAGGAGAGAAAAAGTTTGGTGGCTCGATGTGCAAGAAATCACAAGTAGTTTGATGTTACTGGATGGCTAGGTACAAGATACAGCTTGAGAAGGATGAAAGAACATGGGAGGGAGGGACAGGTCCTGCATACTGCCAAATTAAGGGGTTTGGACCTTATCCTGAATCTCCGATGAACCAAATAGAATCTCTGATGAGCCAAATAGGATTTGAAGCAGGCTAGTGGCAACTGCATTTGAGGTCTAGCCTTTTGGTAGTGAGGAGGGTAGATGGAAGTTGGAGGACTGGGTGGGTGAGATAGGAGCCAATCTGGCTAATGGGAGGTAAGGAACCTGTTGCCAGGATCCAGGGACAGAGGATAAAGGGCACTTGCAGTCATCATAGTAAGAGAAGGATTTTCACACATATTAAGAAAGCAAAACAGAAAATCTGATGGCTGGGTCATTGTGTCAAGATAAAGGAGTGGGAGGCCTCAGTCTGCTAATAAGTTCTCAGGAACTTCCGGATTGGGAGGAAGATAACGGTCTTACTCATCATCGTTGCTGCACCCATACCTAGACTGCAAGGTGCAGAAAGGACGTATGCAATACTTATTTGAGGGCATATTGATTTACTTAGGCTTAAGCTCCTTCTCATCTTGGTGTGGTGGCTACACTTGGCTAGTCACTCACACCTGATCCTTCTCCTTCCTGAGTATCCGCTGAAGTTTATTGCCTACAGTCAGGTGTGATCATGAGATGGCAAGAGAAATGGTATTCCCAGGCCTGGTTTATACACACACCTCCACATTTTGTCCCTTCTGCCAGTCTGATGCAGAAGAGCATGCTGGAGGCATGAGAGAATGCTAGACCCCTGTACTGCCATGTGGTGGAGACACGGCCATCAATCAAGAACACTTATTTTAGACATTACCTGGGCAAGGAATCAAATCAACTTCTACATTCCAGCCATGGTGCACAAGAAGGAAAAGAAGGTGAAAGAGGAAGAGAAGGAGAAAGAAGGAAAAGTTGGTTAGTTGATCTCTTCTTTGGGCCCCACTTCTGTAAATAGGAGATAACATCAGCTGGCATGTGGACTGGGATGAATCTGGGCTTCACAGAGCCTAAAGCCACCACTAGCTAGTGCTTCTGGAAGCAGTGCTGTGCTCCCACTGGCTCAGGTCTCATGTTCTTTCCTTCCACTGTGGGTCTCTATGCTTTAGCCACCCTAGTCTTCTTTCAATTCTTCAAATAAGGCATTCTCCTTCTTACTCCTGTGGCTTTGCAAGCCCTGGTTTCCTTCGCTGGGAGTATCATCATCCTCTATTCAACTGGCTAAGTTGTAGTGATCGTTCTGTTTCTCCTTAAACATCATTTTCTCAGGGAAGGAAGCCCTCCTTGACTACAAAACTAGGATATGTCCTGTGATACTCTCTCATTGCATTCTAGGCTTCTCTGCAGCAGTCATTATAGTTTTGATTATATAACCACGCCTACAGATTAGTGTTTGTCTGTTATTTCCCAATGACTACCAGCTCCAGGAGGGCAGAGATGGAGTCTCTCCAGGTGGTTGCTCTGTCCTCAGAATTTAGCAGAGTGCCTGGCCATAGGGTTCACTCCATAAACAGTGGGTGAGGATTAAGAGGAGAAATTTCTCTTAGTGAAATAATAAAAAACAAACTTAAAGTCTGCTTTTCCAAATGGCTTTCTGGGAAACATACTACACACATAAAATTCTGAAATGAATCAAGCTACTTGTGGTTTGAAACTGACTTAAATCTAAACCTAGTACGGTGCTGTCCCATTTCACAAGCGAAGAGTCAGAGCAGGCAAAGGGCTGCTGCAGATTCCCCCAGTTGTGAGTCAACGGTGGGGGCATCCTCTCACCCGTCCCTGCTTGCTCTCAGGTACTTTTTGTTGGATGCTGACATGGTGGTGACTTGCCAGCCATACGGCTGTGAGTCCATGAGGCCTTGTCCTGAAGGAAAAGGAAAGAGCATTAGACTCAGGACCCCATCTCATCTGCTGTAGGACCTATGCAACCTTGGGCAGCTCTGAGCATCAGTTTCCCAACTTGTGAAAAGGAGAGAATATTATCTTTCTAGAACCTACTTGCAGGATTGTTTGCAAGATTCAAATGTGCTAATATGGAAGTGCTTTCCTGAGGGACTGGCACTAAGCAGGTGCTCAAAAATTTTTAACTGTCATCTAGTGCTTTTCTAGGATGAGAATTTATTTCAAATGCTTTGAACATGTTTCATTTGGACTAGTGAGTCAGCAACTCCATTAATAAAGAAAAAAGAGTACCTTATCTTTTGTTAGCGGATGAAAGGCTTATTTAGTTCCTGGCCTAGTGGCAGAAACCTGAAGATAATAATTTGATTCTCAAATTATAAAAATGAACCTTTTTCCCAAAGTGAAAGGTTGAGCAAAGATCAGTGCTCTGGTGGGGCCACATTGAATGAAGCCATTCTTTCAAAGAACCTGTGGGTGGCTTCTTCACCCTTAGCAGATGAGACATTGTTAAGAAGTTTATTTCTGTATAGCAGACATTTTTTTTAAGATTTTATTTTTAAGTAGACCCAATGTGGGGCTCAAACTCACAACCTGGAGATCAAGAGTTGCATGCTCCACCAACTGAGCCTGCCAGGTGCCCCAGGATTTTTTGAGTAACTTCTCTGCCAAGTACACTATTAAACACTTTTCACATGCTGTTTTGTTTACTCATCCTATTTCTGTGATGAATTATTGTCCTTATTTTCATGAGAAGAAAATTCAGATTTAGGATTGCACAGCTGGTAAATAGAGAGCTGGTATTTGAACCCAAGTCTGTCTGAAGCCAAATCCCATGCACTTCCAGATATACTATATTTCTCCCCGCAGTGAAGCACATGCCACAGTAGTGAAGACCAAAAGAATAGATCAGAAAACTTAGTCCAGTTTTATTATTATTAATAATAACTATGAATATTTATTATTGCCTGATAGCTTCAGAAACCACCAGTTTCCTTTGGAATGTAGAACTTTCCATTTCCTTTTATAGAAGCTCACTGTTTCTGATTTTCTCTTTCTCTATTTGATGGTGCATGAAACCCCCTGGTCAGAGAGGCTGTTTGGTGGAGTGGGGAAAGCACTGGATTGAGGACTGTTGCTAGCCTCAAGTTCTCTCCTTTGTGTCATTTTGGGGAATTCATTCAACATCTCTGAGCCTCATTTTTCTTACATATGAAGTGAGGACTCTTATGCTGCTTACTTGCCTACATTTATGGATTTTGTGAAAATCTGTCGAGGTAATTGTTGTGCAATGTTGTGCAGAAGACTCCATTTCTCATGCTAAGGCAGAGTGACCACTTTGCTCCACTTTCTCTATGCCTCCAGACTCTCTTGTCATCCCTTACCTGATGCGAACTTATGGTCAGTGGATGTAATAGCAAAATCTCGCTTGCTATGACTTACGTGCATCCTGAAGTGTTTTACTTTTTGCATAGAGGAATGTGTTCCAATTGGAGGAGACACGATTCTATTTTGAGGTTGTAGACTCTAGGCGCCACTAAACAGATTCATCTGCTTTCATTGACATAAAGTGAATCTTTCATTTGAGGACGGCCTTACTGCCCAAACCCCATCTGTTACTGCAGCCCATGGCTTTATCTGGCGAGTCTTGTCACTGTCAGAAGCAAAGCCAAATATTGCAGGGACTAATGGTTTCACTGAGGCAGTCATTTCTGTGACCAGAGAAGCCTCCTCTGGGGTTTTTTGTCACTGTCAGAGACCCTTGATGGAATTACAACCCCTTAGTTCATTTTTACTCTCATTTATTGTTTGAATAAGCTCTATACCTAGCTCTCCATGCCTTATCTGAGGAGACAGAGCCAGTCATGAGTGAGTCATAGGGTCCACTCAATTGCATTTCCACAATTTTATTAGGATGGCTGGGTAGATTAGCTTTGTTAAACATGGAATAACTGTTCTGAGTGCTCATCAGAGTCTCCCACATTTCCTAGGATAATTTTATAATTTTCACAGAAGCATCTGTGGAAATAGAGCAGGTGACGTGAGTGGCTGGGTCATGAGTTTGCCAGTCCCAGGGGTAATGTTGAGAAGGACCAGAAACCATATGGTCTTGGTTGGTGGTGTGGGTAAAGTATCATGGAAGTTAGGAGGTGGCAAGAGAGTGGCAGGGAAAGTTTCTCTAGGAGAACATTTGAGAGTTGACCTTTAAATTAGGAACTTGATTTCACCAGGCAGACAGAAGTAAGGGCAAGGGGTATTCTTCAGAGGGGAAGTGGATTGAACAGAGCGATGCAAAGTGAAAGTTGATAATGTGTTTCAGGTGTTTTGTTTTTTTAAAGATTTTATTTATTTATTTGTTTATTTATTTAAAAAGATTTTTATTTATTTATTCATGAGAGACACAGAGAGACGCAGAGACAGAGACAGAGGCAGAAGGAGAAGCAGGCTGCCTACAGGGAGCTCAATGCAGCACTCAACCACTGGGCCACCCAGCCATATTTATTTATTTATTTATTTATTTATTTATTTATTTATTTATGTATTTATTTATTTATTTTAGAAAGAGAGTGCGAGAATGTGTTGAATAGGAGAAGGAGCAGGGGGAGAGGGAGAGAGAAAAATCTCAAGCAGACCCCCTCCTAAGCATGGAGCCTGACATGGGGCTCCATCTCACAACCCTGAGATCATGCATAACCTGAGCCATAATAAAAAATCAGATGTTCAACTGACTGAGCCACCCAGGCGCCCCATGTTTTAGGTGTATTTGAGACTGTGGTGAGAAGAAGGAAGGCTGTGCTGGAGAGGTAGGAGGTTAAGGCCAGGTCATAAAAGGCTGCAAAGACCAAGTGTAGTGGTTGTACTGGGCCATGGGCAACTCCCAAAGATTGCTGTTCATGGATAGGTAGAGTGGGAACATAATTCAAACTATTCTTATTAAGCAGCCAATATACAATATAAAGTTTTCAAAGTAACTCAGCGAATACCTTACCAGCAAGTCAAAGGGATGATTTATTGTTCACATTAGCCCTGTGTAATAAGTGAACTACCCTAGATATCTCCACTTAGCCGATGGAAAGCCTGAGGCTTGGTGAGATTACATGCTCAAAGATATTTAAGGAATATAGAAGTTAAAAGCAATATTTTAATATCATGCCTCATATTTCTACTTGATAGGAACCTGTTTAATTCTTACAGACTTAGTTAAAGGTTAGGTAACTTTTGCTCTGATGCATTATAAGAGTTTAGATGCTCATCCAAGATTTTGAAATGGAAAGAGTCCAACACTACATCAGTACAATTCAGAGTCATTAATACTTAGTAGAGATACTATTTGTCCTTTTAATCATTTCTTAATCAGAGCCAACGGATCATTGTTATCATTGGCTCTCAGGGAGACTGGAACTTGTCTAAAGAATGCTGTGCAGCTAGAAATTTTATAATAATTTCTATGTCAGCCCTGATAATGTAGAGTTTAGCCACTAATGTTAATGCCTTAGTGGAGAACTCAACGATTCTGAGAGAGCAGAAGAAGTTTTAGTCTTTACAAATACCTTTGGAGCAGATGATACTTTTACACAGTCTTGCAGATAAATCCAGAGAATTCATTCACCTGACTCCAGTTTAAGAAGGGCTACCATGTTGCATCTCAGGCCAGCAAAAGAGAGAACTATGAAAGAACTGGATGTTTATCTCTTGAGTTATATTTCCAATCGTGATAAAAATGAAATCTTGCTTTTGGGCATAGCTGGGAGTAAGCCAATCAGGGTTGAAGTACTCATTCTGCAACTCACGAATGATGATGACAAGCCCTTGTAAAAAATTACATGAATCTGGAATTGGTCTTCCTCAAGTCCGGGATGTATTGTTTGTTTTTTCTCTGTCAAATTCTACTATAGTGACTCTAACCTTCTCTTATGTTCTAGATTTCTATCCACACATTTGTGAAATTGTTTCAGGAAAACTTTCCCAAAACCCGAAGAATTTCTGTGCTCCCTATCTGGGATACATACTTACCATATACCAGCTTCTGGAACTACTGTGTCTGGAATCCAGGTTGAAGCCAAAGGCAGGTGGCTTTCAGGGCATTCCAATATAAAAATAAATGCATTATTGAGACCAGGAGGTTTTAGGCTTCCTCAAAAGTCATTTTATCCCAAAATATAAATGACATCCTAAAATATATAAAAACACACTTGATGGAAAACTGGGTTAAAGATATAACTTACTTAAAAAGAATTTTTAAAAATTCATATAAAACAATTATATGTTTATGGAAAAAGCACTAAGAATTTGTAACAAAAAAGGTCAAATTCTAAAATATTGTATGGTTCTTTTCAAAATGTGTTGATGCACTTTCAACATCATTGGGTTTCAATGAGGGCAATGTCTTCTGCTCTCAACATTAACACCCCCTCTTATCCATGGCTACACCCTCATGCTCTGGACTGCTCAGAAGTTCCAAGAAGTTTTCTTGCTACTGCACCGACTGAAACAGACTAGAATGCTCTATCATTGATAGCAACAGAAGAGTCTCAAAGCCACAGAAGCCGTCAGCCCTAAGAACAAACCCTTGATCTACGACTTTCTGTTCAAAGAGATATTGTACAAGTTACTTAACCTTGGTCATAGGTCAGGTTTTCTTGGAAAGAGAATCTGAGACTCTGAGATTTATGTAGAGGAAGCTACCTGGAGAGCAGGCTCAGGAACACCTGTGATGGGGCGGCAAGCAGGACTGGGCAGAAGGAGAAGTTAGAACAGGATTCAATGTCAGTGGAGACCTATGGCAATCCCATAGGAAACCCTGGAGGTGGGATGCCTCTTCAGAGTTGTTTCAGTAGAGGTCAAGGGATGGGGTTTTTGTGCATCCATGTCGACCAGTGGATGCAGGCTTCCTTCTAAGAAAGGGTATGAGATGAAAGCTCTATTTAGCTGAATCTGGAGGCAGCAGCCGGAGCTCCTGGGAGCAGTAGAATGAATGCCTCCCTTCTGAGGAGGCACCTGGGCAGCCTGCAGCACTTTATTTTTTTATTTTTATTTTTTTTAAGCATGCTCAGTCTAGCATGGGATCAAGGAGGTCTACTTGGTCTCTTGACCTAAAATTGCAACCCCTTAATCTCATATTCTCTCTGCCCCCATCTTACTTATATCCATAGTATTTATCATGAACTGACTTATATTTTATATTAATTTGTCTATTGTCTTTCTGGAACTGCTCTGGAATGAACTCCAAGCTACTGGAGATCAAGGACTTTGTTTTGCTCATGACTATATGCCTAGTCCCAACAAGGTTTGGCACAGAGTGAAGTCTCAGGAAATACTTGTAGAGTGGAATGAATGAATGAATAAATATAATACATATTGAGTGTTGACTATGTGGGAAGCACTCAAGTTCTAAGCACTTACAGTATTTAATATAATCTTTACACAACTTTCTGGGGAAGCCCTATTAGAACCCCCATTTTAGAGATGAAGAAACTGAGTCAGAGAAAGTTTGGTTATCTTGCCAAGGTCATGGAGCTTAGAAGTGTGGTACTCAGGAACAGAACCAGGCAATGAGATCCATATTCTAAAGCTCCACCCCCTCCTTCCTCTCTAGCAGAGCTGGTTATGTCTTCCCTTCCTCCTGGCTTCTCTTTGCTGTCTCTGGGAATACAAATACAGTAATCACATTGCTGCATGATCCAGTTATCATGATTGAATCTTTGATGTTCTGTAGGTACAGACCAAAAGGGAAGAGCTCAGCTGAGTTCAAACTCCTGCCCTCTCTACCCATTTTCTCAATGCTAGCGCCTAGGATCTGATCAATTCCTACAACCTGTTGTTTTTTTCTCACAGCCATTGACAAATGCAGAGGCTACTGTGGGCTATGGGGCTCTTCTGCATGCGTTATGCCATTTGATCAGTCTGACAGCCCAGGGATATGGGCAGCACAAGAATGGCCACAAGCAGTTTACAGGTGAGAAAACAGAGGCTCAGAGGAGGTTATGAGAAGCTATTTGGAAGCAGAACTATTGGTTCTAAGCCCTATGTTTTGCTCTATTCTGCTCTTTCTTTTTCCTTGTTGGCGGCTAGAGGGCAGAAATTAAGCCTGGAGTATTTCTGCTGTTGAGATTCAGTGGAAGTCACTTGGAACACCGGTAAGCATTTCTCATTGGCCTCTCTGGACTTGGCAAATGAGGAAACAAGAAGTTCTTTGATTTACTCAGGTTATATAGTGATGTCACTGGGGCTAGGAGATTCATTTCAAGGCTCACATGCTTTTTAGCAAGTGCTTCTTCTAAGTTAGCAATTCTGGGGCTTCTTCCAAAGCTCTATCCACCTCTCCTTGAGTGTCTGTGTTCATTAAATTCCACATTTATCTTTTGAAGTAGTAGTAGTGCTGTTATCTTCATATTATAGATAGAAAACATGAGTCCTAGGGAGATTTAATAATTTTCTCAAAGCCATGCACTAATTGTTTAAAGAGGTGAGGTTTCAAACAGGATCTTTCAGATCCTCAAACTCCAGATTTATTATTTTGAAGCTTGAAGCATATAACCTGAAAAATTTCTCCTAGTTTTTGGTTCTAGGAATATTTGAAAAATCAGCTAATGTTGGACTAGTGGGTAGGTAGCATGTAGCCTAATTGCCTAATTTGAACATATTTCTGAGTCATCTGGGGAGTAGTTGGCCTGTCAAGATGACCATTTAGATTTCTTAGAAAGATAATCTAAAACAGCATCTGTAGCATGTGAATGTCAGCTCTCAGACTGAAAAATAAGATGTGGTTGTATTTACCGTTAGGACTCATCTTGCTGTGACCTCACAGAGCATTTCTAAGGAGATCTGGTGCAATGTTGATATATTGGTATCTCTTTCATCCCCAAATAATTCAGCTGGGTTTCTTCCTGATAAGAACTTCTGGACTTTTTCATTGAGTGAAGTGTTTATTAGATTAGAATGTTAAGTTTACAAGTGACTAAGAAGAGTGAGTGGTGGATGAGTGAGCCAATCAGCATAAGGATGGTGGATCACAAGGCAGGAATCCTCTTTCCTCAGCCACCAATTTGTTAGGGCCCTTGAAGAACTCCCTCTCTGGATCTTAGTTTCCTTACATGAAAATGAAATAAAGGGCATTTAATTACTATTTAAGC
Source organism: Canis lupus dingo (assembly GCF_003254725.2). Classification (NCBI taxonomy): domain Eukaryota; kingdom Metazoa; phylum Chordata; class Mammalia; order Carnivora; family Canidae; genus Canis; species Canis lupus. Next base: position 25,865,694 of record NC_064255.1, read on the forward strand.
ATTAATTAAGAGTTTTAACTTATAAACCTGACCATAAACCAACCATTTTCACAGCTTCATTGGCAATCAAAGAAATAGAACTGTATTAGTCAGATTTACTGTAGCACCAAATAACCACAATCAGTGGCCTCTAACTACAAGTTTTATTTCTTGCTCATGGGTCTGAGCAAGCTGGTCACGTTGGTCTGTGGATTGGGTTTTGTTTGCGTGTCAGGTTCAGGAATATTCCTATGCATCTCTCATTCCTGGACCCAGGCTGAAAAAACAGCAACCACTTGGAATCTACTTCTCACATGGATGCAGAAGGGGCAGCGAGAGGTTGGAAATACACAGCGCTCAAAACTGACCTCCTGTCACTTCCACTCAAAGCCATCTGGCCAAAGCAAGTTGCTTGGCCAGGCCCAAAGTCATTGAGGACAGGCATATGCCTTGTCTATAGTGCTGGGGAAAGGAGAGTGAATATTTCTTTTTTCTTTTCTTTTTTTTTTTTTTTTTTAGATTTTGTTTATTTATTTATTCATGAGAGACACAGGCAGAAAGAGAGGCAGAGACACAGGCGGAGGGAAAACAGGCTCCACGCAGGGAGCCCAACATGGGACTCGATCTCGGGTCTCCAGGATCAGGCCCTGGGCTGAAGGTGGCGCTAAATTGCTGAGCCACCTGGGCTGCCCGAGAGTGAATATTTCCTGACCAATAAAGCAATCTCCCAATGAGTACAACCTCAAAGGCTTTAAGAAAATTCTAGGCTGCTGGATCTAGGAATTAAAGAGAGTCTTCTTTCTCATTTACTCAGATGCTTATTCACCAATCTATAGTCTTCTTACCCTTCTGGCCCCTTTCCTAGGTTTTCTGGTTCTTAAGGCAACATGAAGAAGTGTGCACTGAATGAGCTACCCCTCCTTACTGAACCTTCTTTCTTTTATGAAGGAGGCTGGAGATGATTGAACCCTGCCTTGGGCAAGCCAGCCCTATTGTCTTTTGTATTAATTAGGTGAATCAGTCTTTTGCCATTATAGAATGAAGGCATCTGTAGATGATATGTAACTGAATAAGTGTGGCCATGTTCTAATAAAACTTAATGTACAAAAACAGGTGATTGGCCAGATGTGGCTCACAGGTAGTAGTTGACAGACCCCTGTTCTAAATGGCAGCTCCTCAGTAAAAACTGGCATCATTTTGATTGAGACTGATGAATACCATAGAGGATGGTGGGTTTCCATCAAATCCTTCCCTTCTGGAAACTTGATGATGTGTTCTTCCTGGAGAAGCAAGTCTTTCATTTAGTCACTAAATCCCTTCCTGTATATATTTTTAAAATTTCTTTCAATTAATTTTTTTTACAGCTTTATTGAGGTATAACTGACACCTAATGTTGCATAATTTTAAGATATATAATTTAGGGTGTAATGACTTGATGTGCATACATATTCGAAATGATTACCACAATAAAGTTCATTAATATTTTTTAACAGAGCATAGTATAGAGGCCAGACAAATTTCAATCGTAGTGATACTTCCAGGCATACAGAGAAATATTCTAGCTCTGGCTCTTCCACTAATGCACTTTGTAATTTTAGGTGCACTTGTTTTTCCTCAGAGCCTCAATCCCCTGCTCTGTAAAATAAGAAATGAGAATCACTACCTTGAAGATTCATTCAACTGCAACCTGGCATTAGTCTGTGATGCAAACTTTCCATGATGAACCTAATTGATGTGAAAGTCTCATGGACTCTGGGGAGAAAAGAGATACATCTTTATGTTTGGGGAATGTAATTCTCCTTTCTATTTGTGAATAGGGGAGGAGCACTTAGGGAGACGGTGATCTGTGGCACTAGTGGTGTTTACTTTTATAACACTTCATTTTGAACATAATCAAATTCTCTGATTCAGATAATATCAATATTCACTGGAGTTTCTTAAACTGTTGAATAAAAATAAAAAATACACATGTTCTTCAATTCAATTCAATAATACATGCCAATCACCTGCAAAGAGCAATGTTAGTTGTTAAAGGGAACTCAAGGAAAAGAGCCCCAAATTTTGCCCTCAAGAAGCTGCCTTCTCATGAGGAAGTAGCCAACTGACTATAAAATAAAGTACTTGGAATATATCCCATAGAAAAATAAGAATAGCCAGGCTGTCTTGAGTACTTACTTTGTGCTTAAGCACTGTGCTGAGACTCTGTGTACTATCTTTTGATTCAAATAATGACTGTATATGGGAGACAGTTCATTTCAGTGTATCATTCAAGGCTTTGTTTCTTTGGTGATGTTCTGCTTAGATTTGTCTTTTGCTGAGAGTGCCATGTTGAAGTCTCCTACTATTAATGTATTATTACCTATGCATCTCTTTACTTTGGTTATTAACTGATTGATATACTTAGCTGCTCTCACATTAGAAGCATAAATATTCATAATTGTTAGGTCTTCTTGTTGGATGGACCTTTTAAGTATGATATAGTGTCCCTCTTCGTCTCTTACTACAGTCTTTGGTATAAAATCTAATTTATCTGACATGAGGATTGTTATGTTACTCCAGCCTTCTTTTGAGGACCATTTGAATGGTAAATTGTTCTCCATTCCTCATTTTTGATTTGGAGATGTCCTTAGGTCTATGAGTCTCTCGTAGACAGCAAATAGATGGGTCTTGCTTTTTTTATCCAGTCCAATACCCTGTGTCTTTTGATAGGCTCATTTAGACCATTCATGTCCAGAGTAACTATTGAAAGATATGAATTTAGTGTCATAGTATTACCTATGCAGCCCCTGTTTCTGTGGATTCTTTGGGATCCCTCCTTCCCTTACAGCCCCCCCCCCCTTAATATTTCCTTGCAGAGCTGGTTTTATGGTCACACATTCTTTCTGTTTCTGTCTATCCTGGAAGCTCTTTATCTCTCCTAGATAGTTCATTTCAGAGGAAGAAACTGAGTCATAGCTGGTGAGTGGGAGAGCTGGAATATGGACCCTATAGGCTGGTTCTAAATTTCACGCACATAATCACTCTGCTGTGCTGGTCCCCAAGAAACCAGGGCGTCATGACACAGGAGTTGGGCGGAAGGAGAGACACACCCAACAGAGACAGCCATAGGGTAGGAGTAAATTTTAAAGAATGAGGATGTTTTCCACAAGTGTGTGGGTGGGGAGACAATATTTCACCCACCTGGAGCATCATCACCATTGACTAGGGAATCTGCCCAGAAATGTAATATAGTATGTGTACATTTTCACAGAAAAGTGACAAGCTAGAGCTGGGGCTGGGTACCTTACCTTCTCTTCAAAACTCTAGAACCTATTTATAGTTTCTCAAAAGTAAATAATGTGAATACCAACTTAAGATTTTAGACTCCCTTAGAAAGCATCTGTATTACTGTTCCTTTCATATTTTCTTTAGAGTAACTCTTTTCTGAAAAAAAAATCTAAATAGAAAGAGTTCAGAAGAAAAATTCATTTTACTACTTTAATTGGAAAATAGTTATCAATTGTTGTAATTGTTTAAAAGATACATCTAAATGTGACAACAGAAAGATAATGTTTATCTGTGTGCCACCCAGAAGCATCTCCCCATGTGTGGCCACCCTTGAGGAAGCTGCCAGGACTTCCTGTAGACTCACCTGTAGGAGGCAGGCTTTCAGTAGTCATGCCACCGTGCTCCCTCTCAGGGTGACTTCCAAAGGTGGAGCGCGTACAAACCCAGTGACAACTACACACAAATGAATCAAGCCATGACCCACATAGAAAGACAACACGAAACTCCTGACCTTCTTTTCTCCTCTTGATAGTCATAAATGGTATAAGAAGTCTTGGGGGAAGAAGAGGCTCAGTGAATCTTTCATCCCTACCCCTGGTGGCTGTGGCATTTTGGGTCTACCACGCATCAGGTCCTTGCTCCCTGGGAGCATATTTGAGGCTGAACTTGAAGTTATAAACCTGAAGAACTGGGCTCGTGGTGGTTTGCCTACAATAATCTTTGCTGTGAAGTCGGTACCCAGCTGGTTGCCAAACTCCACCCACATTGTTGCATTTGGGCCTTACAGCTCTGCAGGTGGACAGACAAACTTTTTTTTTTTTTTTTAACTCCATTTCATAGATGAGGTGGAAGAAGTTAAGCCATTTGGTGGGGCCACACGTTTAGAAAGAAGAGGGAAGAGGTGACATGGTGAGAATGTGGGGTGGGGGACAGCATTCTCTTCTGCATGGGGTGGCAGGTGGAGAAGCAGAGGTCTGAGGGGCAAGACACAGGTGGCCACTAAAGCACAGCTTACTCTAGGGTCTGCCACTGAGAGCTGGCATGAGGCTGTTCCTCAGTCAGTGCTGCTGTGTGTGTTGGGGGAGGCGGGGGGAAGGAAGCCTGGTTTCTAATTTTATCATCTGTGGCACTTCACCAAAAAGCCCCTCAAGGTGGCCGGAAGTTGGAAGCCCTCAAGGGCTGAGCCCTGGAGCAGCATGCAAAGGTGCTGGGAGGGAGGGGTGGGGGTGCTGGGACCTCATGCACACATGGCTTTCGGTCTGGCTTTCAGCAGCTTTGAAGGTCTCTTGTCTCTGCCTCCTCATCTGCATGATGCCATACCCATATGGCGGTGTTTTATTTACCTCTTCAAGGGGGATGGCTACTTTAGAAAGAGACGAAACCAGAAGCCGTGGCTTTCAGAAGCCCTCTTCTGTCCCTCTGGCCCGCCCATCCTCTCTCTTTCACTCTCTCCTGACTTTGCCTCTCCTCTGCCATCTTGACTTTTCTGAATGAGGATCTCGTTTGAGTGACAGGATCCATTTCTTACAGTGCAAGGTTGCCAGAGGGTGTTCGTCTTGTTGAGGGGCTTCTCCCAGAGACACTTGCAGCCAGGGAGAACTTAAGTGTGACCTACTCCCATCTTTCATGCTGGAGGGACACCAGAAGTTTAAGAAGTGTGCCACGCTGGTTCTGCTCAGACAGATCACAGGCTGGAATTACAGGTGGCTTTGCTCTTCTGGGATTTCTAAAGAGTCATCTCCCCAATTTAGCCATTTTTAGGTGTGGATTTTGCAACTTATACATGGTCCCTTAATCCTCTTCAAGACAGAGTTTGCATCCTGTGTTGGGGGTAAGAGACCAAATATTTCAACCTTTCCTTGTTCTTGAAACGATTCCGTGTTCATTCATGTGTTCTTGGCTCTCTAGACCCTGGTGGTCAAATTCTTGAGAAGTATTAAGCAACAAGCAAGACAGCAAATAAAGAAGACCAAAGAAATATAGCTAAAGGAGGAGCTGCTGCTCTTTAAAATACTTCAATTCTGTGCCTTGTTTATTAAATAAGCATTTATTTTAGGTGCATGGTGTGCTGGAAATTGTGCTGGATACCCAGGATCCAGAGTTAGAAAAGATCTGGTCCCTACTTTGATTCTGTTCAGTTTGCTGACTTCACAACTTAGATGATTTAGCTACACAAGAGCTACAGAAAAGGGCCCAGGGAGGACAGAGCTTTGGGAAATGTGTGAATTATGTGCGACATTCAGGGCGAGGTTTTATCTGCATGCAGTTTTTTCTGGGAAGAGGTTTATAACTTCCACTGGATTTCTTAAAACATTCATGAACAAAACGTTGCATGGCATGAGAGCAGAACTTTTCGATGACCTACCACTGATTATCTACAAGTAGGGTCTTGCTCTTTGCTCAGGTCTGCTGGGTCATTTGCATTTGGGGCAGGATCAACTGGCCTGTAAGTCCACTTTCTGAGAGCAGATTTCTTCAAAACTAGGTCAATGTCTTTGTCATACGTGCACTCCAATCAGGGCCTTGCATCTGCTAAGTTTTATATTCTCCACAGCACTTAGCATGCCTCGCAGCCCATAGGGGGTCCATGAAAACTTCTTTTTGATTAATTATGCTCCAATCTTGCCACTCACTTCTCTGTTCAGGCCCTTGTACATCCTCCATTCTGCTCCATCTCTGGCCACTGTGAAATAGTCTGCCTCTCCCAAGGCAGAGTGAGAATAAAGAACATTCCTTGACCAGGGTGTGTGCACATACACATGCTTACTCTGAAAGTTCTCTAACACTTGCACCCTTGTTGCTTTGTTCCTTAACTATCATGTGGAGAGAGGTGTTTGGACACCATATTAATAATAGCTCATAGTATGTATGTGGCACATTCCATTTTCAAAGGCATTTATAAACATTGAAAGATGAAAGCGTACACCACCCATCTTGGGGAAAAGGGAATGTTAATCATCACCGTGTCCGTTCCTTGGAGACGGTCACAGAATCTGAGAGCTGGAAGGGATGTCAGAGGTCACTGGCACAACCTCCAGCCCCTAGAGGATTTCTCTTTCCTTTAGAGCCCACCAGAGTGGTGTATTCCCTACAGTTTCTTTGTTGAGTTCAAGCAGCCTCCTCCCTTCTGTAACTGTCAATAATTTATCTATCTATTATCTATCTATCTATCTATCTATCTATCTATCTATCTATCTATCTCTCCCTATCTCCCTCCTTCCTTCCAAGTCTCTTTTTTGCTTCTTTCTTTTTCTTTCTTTCTTTCTTTCTTTCTTTCTTTCTTTCTTTCTTTCTTTCTTTCTTTCTTTTTTCTTTCTTCTTTCTTTCTTTTTTTCTTTCTTCTTTCTTTCTTTCTTTCTTTCTTTCTTTCTTTCTTTCTTCTTTCTTTCTTTCTTTCTTTCTTTCTTTCTTTCTTTCTTTCTTTCTTTCTTTCTCTTTCTTTCTTCTCTTTCCTTCCTTTCCCTCCTTCCCTTCTCTTCCTTTCCCTCCTTTCTTCTCTTTCTTCCCTCCCTCCCTCCCTCCCTCCCTCCCTTCTTTCCCTCCTTCCTCACCCTGGCGAAACTGCAGATACATGAACAGAATGATGTACCTTATACCATTAAATTTGGGGTGGTTTGTCACATATCAGAAGATAACCATAATGCCTGGGCACCCTGGAATTCACAATCCCCCTACTTGCAGTGACACTTCAGGCCCTACTACCCTCACGTCACACCCAGCCTCGATTCTTCCTTCTTGGGTGCACTTCTCAGACCTAAGGACACTGAGGATTTCAACTCCATACCTCTGCTTCTCTCAGGTAGCACGACACCTTCGGATGTTGTTATTATAACTGCTGCTCTGTCTGAGACAAGTGTACTCCACTTTCTAAAGTGCTGATATAGAGAATTTTCACTAAGCTAGCTTCTCTCTCTCTCTCTTTCGTATAATAGTTAAAACAAAGGGAACATTTAATAAGTGGCTGGTACTTCTCAGGTAATGTGGTACATTCTTTTCATGCACACAACTTCACCAAAACACTAGGAGGTAGGTGATATTTATTCATCATCCCATTTACAGGTCAGGAAGCTGAAGCAAGAGAGCTTCAGTAGCTGTCTAGAGCTACATAGTCAAGAAGCAGTAGAACTAGGATTTGAACCCATGTCTGTTTGGATGTTAAACCACACAATTAATATCATGTTATTAAACACAAACGGTGTTTAATTATTACGATGCATTACTTTTCACTTTTTCCACCAAACATCCCTTCCATTGTTTTGTTTTATCATGAACTGCCTATTTTAAAGAGCTTATGTACTAAATAACTATATGTACAAAATAGTTATTAATGTACTGTCCAGTTTTTTAAAAAAGTTTTATTTATTTATTTATTCATGAGAGATGCAGAGGCAGAGACATAGGCAGAGGGAGAAGCAGGCTCCCTGTGAGAAGCCTGATACAGGACTCGATCCCAGGACCCTGGGATCACAACCTGAGCTGAAGGCAGACGTTCAGCCACTGAGCCACCCAGGTGTCCCTATCTAGTTTCTTATTAACAAAAGTTAACACTATTCTAAGAATAGCAAAATACTAGTATTTTACTAGTATTTTAGTAACATTTGTAAAGTGCCACATATTGTTTCATTAACTCCTCAACAAGTCAGGGAAGTTGATCTTATTTTTTCCATTTCATAAATGAGGAAACAGAGCCCTGGGGGTGGCTGAATTCCCTAAGATCATGCAGTTAGTAAAAAGCAGAGCTGGGATTTGCACTCTGATTCCAACTTTATTCCTTTGAGCTGGTTTCTTCTTACTTCTGATGGTCGTGAACTGACCAAGGCTTCCAGATGGAGTGATTGTAATTGCAGCCAACAAACACAAAGAATTATAAAAAAAAACAAATTTATGCAACTACATCATGGATAACTATATTATTTTCAAGGACTACCTTTTTGTTACCATAGATAACCAGTCAGTTTTCACTAAGATTATGTATAGGAGAAATATCAGGAGTAGGGTGCCAGGGAGGCAGTAAGTTGACTTTTAGTTTCTGCTCAAGTCATGATCTCAGGCTCTGTGCTCAGTGGTGGAGTCTTCTTGATACTATCTCTCTCCCTTTTCCTCTGCCCCTCCACCTGTTTGCTTGTGTGTGCATGTGCTCTCTCCCTCTCAAATAAATAAATAATTTTTTTTAAAGAGAAATATCAGAAACATCATTGGCTCACTTTGTATTCATTTTAATACAATTTTTGTGTAAGTAATATCATGGTATAATAATAGCAATAATAGTATAAAATAATGTAATAAAAATAATAGCTGCTATTTCTGGAGAACTACTATGTGTCTGGCTTTATGTTAAGCATTTGATGTACATTTTCTTCTTCAGATCCTCTGCCCAAAATATGTCATCTCTATTTTACACAAGCCCAGCTTTTAAGAAGTTAAATAAGATGTACAAGATTGTGCTAATGTGGGCCTTGAAATGTGGGTCCAGATCTATTTGGCCCTAAAGTCTAGGCACTTAGTCAGTACAATACACTACTGAACATCATCCACTTTGAAATAAGCCTATGGGACTTCCAGGCACCTTAGCAGGAGAATCTTATCCTTTGAGACAAACGAGTATTTTGGGCAATTGTCTGATAATTTTTCTAAAACATCATGTCCTTGGAATAGAGGTGAAGTGGGGGTAGTTGGCATTTCCCAGATCCAGAATTGTAGTGGAGACCATTCTAAATGGTTCTTTTTGAATTTTGATTCTAAGAAGTAATTGTTCTAGCTGGTGCTCATCTTTCCCACTTGACATGAAACTTTTTTTTAAAAAAGATTTTATTCATTTATTTGAAAGAGAGAGAGAGAGAGAGAGAGAGCAGGAGGGAGAGGGAGAGAGAATCTGAAGCAGACTCTGTGCTGAGCACAGGGCCCAAAGCAGGGCTCAATCCCACAACCAAGAGATCATGACCTAAGATGAAACTGAGAGTCAGATGCTTAATTGATTGAGCCACCCAGGTGCCCCTTGACATGAAACTACTTAAGGACAAGCTCCTTGAAGATACTCCATAACCCTGGGTCCAGTGTATGACACATAATAGGGGCTTAATAAATGTCTTGTGTTGCTGTGGATTAATAGAGGAGGGAGGTAAGAGATGTCTTTTTCTTTCCTAGAATGTGAAGAGGGAGAGAATGCAAAGATACTAGACTTCATGAACACAAAGGTGAAATCTTTGGGGGTAGGAGGAGAGGAAGTTATGAATGGAGTAGAATGATATAAAGACAACCTGTGGCTCCTCCCCCTGTTTGCAGTGATTAGCTGTGTGGTTTTAGATGAGTCTATTTTCTGCTTCTGAGCTCATGTTTCCACAAAGGATCATGCTACCTGCTTACCCTTACAAGAGAACGGTTATGAACACTATAAAACAGAGCATATTGGAAACACATGGGGAATAATAAAACAATATAAATACAATGGCTATGGTGTCAACCATAACAATGATAAAGAACATTTCCTTGTGTTCATTACCTACTTGGCATTCTTCATACGTTGTCCTCACAACAACCTTGTGTGTCATTATCTCGAGTTTACAGATGAGGAAACTTTGAGATATTATCATGATTAATTATATAATTATCAAATGCACAAAAAAGTCTTGACATTTGCCTAGCTTTCTGGGAGATGGCAAAGTAAGGGAGTTGGGGAACCAGACTTAGAACTTTTTTGGCCAAAAAAGCAACTGTTCCTATTAAGTCTAATTCAGAATGTGCTGGGAACATCTGTGCAAAATTAGATTCACAAGGAATTTTTAAAAACCAATTTATTAAGGTGTGATAAACATACAAAAAGCCATGCATATTTAATGTATACAACTTGAGGAGTTTGGGGATAAGTATACACCCTTGTAACCATCACCATAATCCATGCCATAAACATATCTGTCTGCTCCAAAAGTTTTCTTCCACCTGCTTTATTATTATCATATTTTAAAGTGATTCTTGAAAAATGGAACTAGCTCTTCCAATTAAACATTTTGTTCTACTCATAGTCTGAGGAAATACCCGGATTCTCCTGGAATGGACCCCCTAGAGATGCCTGGATTGAATTAAAGCAGCTCATTCTAATGCCAGCTGGCCAGAGTTTGGGCAACACCATCATCTCCTCCTTGCTGTGTTGAAGAAACAAAGATAATGACACTTTCCCAAGACTGGGGCTGAGTAAGTCTTAATTTGGGAGTGTTTGGAAATGACTTTGAAGATGCAAAGGTTATTTAAGTGCTACGTATTATTATTTATTGTGGTTCCAAGCACTGTTTCTCCTCCCCATTGTCAGGCTACAAAACAATAAGAGATGTGGTAAAAGAGCCTCTGAAGTATCCAAACATCAATAAATTAGGTAACTTTGGCCCGAGCCCTGCGATGGTATCTGCAAACCTAGCATTAGCTCTGCAGCATTTTTGTGTGGGCTGGTGGTTGCCTAATTTGCACTTAAACACGCCAGCAGCAGGCCCTGGCACAGGTTTGGCACACACAGGTGATGCAAGCGCTCTTTGGACAGACCTGGATTGCTGACATCATGCTTTGCTGCGTGCTCTTTGAGATGTAAATTAGCTTCTAGAGGAGCCCCTGGTCCTTTCATCATTGACACTTAATGGAAGAGAATTAACATCCATTGAGCCCTTCTGTGTGCCAGACTTTTATGAACATGATCTCATTTATTCTCATAACTACCCAGAGAAGTGGATGTGAGTGGCACCATTTTACAGATGAGGAAACTGAGTCTCATGGAAGTTGAATAATTTGCCCTTGATCATTATCATCAGTAAGAGGCCAAATTAGGATGGAAACCCACGACTGTCTGGTTCCAAAGGCCATGCTTTTTTATTATGTTAAACTGTAGGTACCATGCACCCCTGGACTCCCCACCCCAACTGTCTGGTCAAGTTCTCCAGTTCCCTGGTAAAATTCTTTGGTGCTTTTCCATTGCTCTAAATACAATAAGGACCACATCCTTCTATGACCCTGCACCATCTGCCTCGGGCTCCCTCTCCAGCTTCATCCAAAGCCCTGCTCCTTTATTTCTGTTCCTTGAACCCAAACCTCTCACCTCTGGGTTTTTGCACAAACTGCCCTTACAAGTTTATCTTTTCTCTTTACTGCAGCTAACTCTTGCAAACCCTTACACATCATTTTCTGGGGGGACTGCCTTCTGTGAAAATACAGACCAGCAGTTCTCTGAGTGTGGTCCCTGGACCAGCAAAGAGTAGCATCACCTGGAACCTTGTGAGAAATGCAAATTCTCAGGCCCCACCCCAGCCATACTGAATCAGAAACTCTAGGCAAGGGGCCCAGTCTCCAGGTGATTCTCTGATGGCTTAAGTTTGAAAATCACTGGGGTTTCTAAATCTTGACACTACTTATATTGTAGAGTGTTTAGCAGCAAGCTACCTTTTACCTGTTAGATCCCAATACACTCCCAGCCATGTCCCCACCTCCATCCAAGTTGCAAAAGGTGACAATGTCTTCAGTCACTGCATTATGTCTCCCGGGGGGACTCTGGTTGGGAATATCTGCCTTAAACTAAAGTATGACTCCCATTGAGAAATCCTTGCAGCACTCTCAATGGGGAATTTAATTAGTTAATAACTTTTGGAAAACATTTGCTCAAGGCACTTCTCTACTGTCCTATTTGCAGCAGCTGATGCACTGCCTGTCACTCAGTAGGTTCTCAGGAAATAGGACTGTACCAACCAAGTGACATGGCAGGCTGACACCACACCTCTTTAATCCAACCTTGTACTGAATTTTTGGGAGGAGACAGGACTTGGGGGCTGGAGTGGAATCACAGGCAAGCAGGATCCTAAAGATACTTCATAATTTAAAGGTAAGTCTCCTCCATCAGAACCATGGGAACATAGGGGATCTTTCATGCTCAGCTGAACAGGACTTAGTACTGCTTCTTTTAGCAGCAGAGAATGTGACTAAATGCAGGAGAGAGAGAAAAAAAAAAGTTCTTAGAATGATGCAGAAAATCCTGACCAAAGGTAGGCTCAGTGCCACTATCACGGAAAGAGAAAACCATATTCTGGCCACAACAGCAATAAGGAGATTGTTAACTTGTGGCTGAAGTCTTTCTATAGATGATAGATTTAACGAGGACTGTCAAAGGCTGATTCTGACTCTTCAGCTGCCCACATTTGCTCAGCCTGAGAAGTAATTTCTAGAACCAAGGCAGAGGAGAGCCACAGAGTTGAGGAAGAATGGAATTCTTGCTCACATCTGTTTTGTTAATTGATAATCAACTCCATCCTGCTGGCTCCATAATGAAGTGGGGGTGGACACAGAACACTTAGTTGGCCACATTGACATCGGTACTTCACTACTCCTAGGAATGAAGCCTGTCGCGTCTCATAGGAAATATTGAAGACACATGGTTAATGTCAGCTCTCATATAACCTAAATGATCTTGCATTTTGGGAGCTGCAGTTGAGGTGTGAGAAGATACGAACCTAAGGAGCAATTTTTGTTGAGTTTATATTTTTTTCTCAAAAACTTTTTTCTTGTTTTAAAATTTTTTATTCTTGATGAAATTTTGAAAGGAGGAAGAGAAATGAGGAAAATAGGTTTTTTCTCTCTCAAAATTTTCATTTCTGTTAACAGACTGTACCAACAAATTACTTTCCTGTTTTTTCACTTACTGTTATCTTGTAAGCCTGTCTCCAAGTTTTTGCAAAGTGACATCATTTTCAAAGTGATACTTAAATTCAATTTCAATTCATCCCAAATGTAAGATCATTAAAAGGCCCCCAAATTAGAAACAAAAATACATATTCTAGCCATCCAGAGAGCACATACTAATGTACTTAAAGCTAAAGACTGAGCTCACAAATTTATTGACACCAGAGTTTAAAAAAAAACCAGTAATTATGAGTTTACTAATCTATAATTTATAATAATTTGCATGTGACTGGAGCAATAACATAATTTCAAACACTTTCATTTTAAAAATTTATATATTTATTTATTTGTTTGTTTGTTTGTTTATTTATTTATTTAGAGAGCTCCATTGCGAGGAGGAGCAAGAGGGGAGGAGGAGGAGGAAGGAGTAAGGAATCTCAAGCAGACCCCATGCTCAGCATGGAGCCCAATGTGGGGCTACATCTCATGACCCTGAAATTATGACCTGAGCCAAAACCAAGAGGTGGTCATTAAATAGACTGAGCCATCTAGGTACTCCCATCTTCATTTATGGTCTATATGACAAATTGATTTAACCAATCTCATTGCAGCATTTGCTGCCATGTAAATAGCTTTACAACAAACATCTTATGTATCAGAATTTTTTTCCCCTGAAATCAAAAGCATTTTCTTTGAAATGAGGTCAGAAATTCAATCACTGGTTCTAAACATATGAAATATTTTTTGGAGTGTCTGGGTGGCTTAGTCGATTGAGCATCAGACTCTTGATTCGGGCTCAGGTCATGATCTCCAGATTATGAGCTTGAGCCCTGCATTGGGCCCTGTGCCAGCTTAAGATTTCCTCTCTCCCTCTCCTACTCTTTCTCTCTCTAAAGAGAGAGAGAGAGGGGGGGAGAGAGAGAGAGAGAGGAGAGAAAAGAAAACTATGGATGCATCTTACCTTGATAAAATTTCCAACAAAACTGCTTTCCAAGTTATATTTCCATTAGTGATTTTTGAGTTTGCCTATTTAATTTATCCTTGTCAATATCAGGTGATATTTAAAATATATATGATAGAGAAGACTGCACCTCAGGGTTTGCATTTATTGGATGATGGCTCAGATTGAAGGAGACCAGCTGGTATGTGTATCTGTTTTGAGGCAGACACAGTCCATTGTCTCTCACCCGGCACCCTACAACATCAGGAAGATCAGTTCAGCTTGATCAGAGTTCAGGTGTTTTTCTGCCGGAAACTTGTCTTTCATGCTTACAGTCAAGAAATTCATTTTAAAAACTGGCAAAAAGAATGCCTTCCTTCCCCACCTCGAAATAAATTCAAATTCCCATGAGAGCTGGATGTCTCCTTGCAGGAGTTAAAGATAATTTGCAGGCATGCATATTTTCTACAGAACCAAATTGCTGAAGGGAGTTGTAACCTGGTTTCAAATACTCTTGGGTTTCTTCACTCGGAGCTCCTTTTTGTCATTGCAATTAGAGCAGAGGAGACTAAAAGCCAAGTGTAGTTGTCCAAATGATGGAGAAAAAACACACAAAATGAGGAGAACTATTTTTCCCTCCTCCCTTCCACTCCCTGCCTTCTTCTTCTTCTTCTTTTCTTTCTCTCTCTCTCTCTCTTGATCTCTTTCTTCATGAGGCATCTATCTAGTCTGTGGTAGAAAATATGGCTAATAGGGATTCATTAGGATAATGAATATACTACAATATCACTATTAATAACCTTGGCTTATTAACTGGTTAGGGCAAAACCTAAATTAGCTGGACCAAATGAGTTCAGTCCTTTTAATTTATCAGCTCATTGGTAAATTAAAATTTCAAACTAATTAGGGATTTCAATGCTTTTGTTCCCCTTCAACTCTGGTTGTTAAAACCACTTTTTTCCTCCTGAAATGCATTTCCCTGTTTTCATTTTTTAACCAGGGAGGTGTCTGGTGATAGTGATTAAATTTTCCTAGAGAGAAAACCTTACCAAATCTTTATTCTGTGTAGGGACTGAAGTCCTATTGTAGGACTAGTCCTGGTGTAGAACTGTAGGTGCTGTTATTAGAGGCAGGAACTCACTTCTTTGGAAATTGTCATTTTGTTGTTATTGTGCTGAGAATTGACTTATTTCCCTATTGTGATGGAGACTGGCTAGAGGCATAACACACCTGTTTCCTCTTCTCCCTGGGCACACAGCCTACATTTCCCAGCCTCCTTTGCATTTAGACATGGTCAAATGATTGAACTCTAACCAATAGGATGCCATCACATGGGACTTGCCCCATTTTCCTGCCCAGCACAAAAAGATCTCTCATGGGCTCTGTCATGCTCTTTCCAGTCTATCTGCATATCATAATGCAGACCCAGAGAAGCCATTAACTTTGAGAGCCCCCTGTTGAACGTGATGGAGCCAAAGGATGGAGGAATCTGTTCCCTGGAATCAGAAAGAGGGCAATTTGCTGATCAGCACCATCCATTTTGGATTATACTTTTGTGGAAATTTCTATTGCACTTGGCACATTGTAAATTTTTTTTTATTATAGCAGCTAATGGTACCTTAATTAACATTTTAATCACTTGTTAATAAAAGTAAGTGCAAAACCCAAATCTCAGTTAATCAATATTTATGATGAATTGACTTTCAGGGCACCAAAACCTTAAGATCGACACAGCCAGAGTTCTCTCTCAGATTTAGAGTCAGTCACTGACAAGGCAGGGGAAAAGGTGAAGGTGCAACAAGATGGGATCAAGGTTCTTATGGCCCTTACCAAATCTTTCCCAGCCAGAGAACAAATGCCAGTGATGAGGGAGAGGAATGGAGTATCACCCTGGTTTGGGTCCTTACTTTTGTTAAAATGTAAACGCTCAATATTACATTAAGCTCTTATTTCCTGTTTAAACCGTTGTGTACAAGAATGGTCTGAAGAATAGACAAAAGTAATACTGGTCTCTACATAACATTTGTGAAGCCTGTTTGAGACCTGGCTAAAAGGCAGTGTCCTGTTCCGGTGTTGAAAATAAAAGGATAATCTGAAAGAAGAGTGGCCTTTAAGTAGAGAATTGCAATATGGGAGACATAGTACTCTCTTTCCATGTTCACTGAATGCTGAGTCCTCTGGGTGCATCAATGGTCTACTTTTAATCATTCCTTTGGCATTTGGGGGTACAGTTTTGTGGATTGCAGTTAATAATAGATCAGTTAACAATTCCTGTCTTCTAGGGTAGGACTTTGGTTAGGCTGGATCCAGGGATTTAGGAAAGAGAACTAGACTTTGCCACACTTCTCTGAACACAAGAACTCAACAGAGCAATGGATGACATCCTAAATACACAATGGGAATTCTCTTCCCATAGATTGTTGGTAAATATCTGCCTGTTTGTTTGGGCTGATGAAGTAGTTTCTGCACTGTGTGAGTTACTAATTTATTCTTTGTGGATTGATTCTCTTATAGTTCCTAAGAACCTTCATGCCATGTGTAAATATTATTTGACTATAGGTTTTACATATTTCACTGGGACTCATAATTATGTCCTAAAGTTCTTTTTTCTTCAGTGTTCTGGTTCTCCTCTGTCTTTCCTATTTCCCATGAAATAGGAGCCCCTAAATTAAATGAAATTTAAAATATCACTCATACATTTCATAATGTTATTTCTTTCTCAGAAGGAGCCCAAAATGGAATCAGGAGGCCTTGATTGATATTGTTGCCATTGAGTGACACTTGTGACTGGTGAGGTTGACTACTCATCTGCACGATGGCAGTTGTTTTATTTTATTTTTTTATACATTTATTTTTTATTGGTGTTCAATTTGCCAACATATAGAATAACACCCAGTGCTCATCCCATCAAGTGCCCACCTCAGTGCCCATCACCCAGTCACCCCCACCCCCTACCCACCTCCCCTTCCACCACCCCTAGTCACGATGGCAGTTGTAAAGGAGTAGGGAACTGTGTTATTTGTGAGGTAATTGAATAGTGCCCAAGAGATGTGAATTCCTTGTTCATAGAATGCATTCCAGGTGAAACATTCCACAATCAAGTGGTGTAACTGGTCTCCTACTAAGTCTCATTCCTAAACCTTCTTTCTTTATTCTCTTCTCCATTTTCTCTTGTTATCCTAGAGGAATCATTCAGTGCTGGGTCAGAATGATGGATATGCCAGTGTAGCTAAACCGTTGGCTCATCAGGGATTGCCCAGATCGTGGGCCATTCATTCAACCATTAAACATTCACTGAGTATATAAAATTTGCCAGAAACTGTACTAAGTAGGGTGTTTTTTTGAACCTAATTTTTACTGTCCTATTTTCCTTATTACCAAAAAACAAGGGTTCATTGTAGTCTTTCCTGAAAATATAAAAAGGAATAATAATATGAAATAATTAACAGTTTCACTTTCTAGAATTTATTACCTACTAACAGTTGGATGTATATTTTTTCCATGGTTTTTACCATGTAATATATACTTAAGAAAAAGAGAAAGAATGCAAAATTATAATCACACATCTTATTTTACAAACTAAATTTTCACATTAGTAATCCATTTATTTCATTTCACTTTCTAGTATTGGTTGGTTGGATTGGAAGAGGTGATCTTTCCTATCTGTGGTGTAAATTTATTGCAGGATGCAATAGGGGTCCATTTGGATGGACTATATGCTCAAATTTGACATTAAACCAAAAAGAGATGAAGGTGCAAATGATACCCAAAAGGTCCTTATTTAGAATGATTTACTGGAGAAACTGTGGCCAAGTCAGAGTCTTTTTTAATGAGTGAGAAGAAAATTTTAAGACTGAGCAGATTAAAGACTGAAACTCATCTGTGTTAATATGTGTTGGACCGAGGAGGACATGCATGCAAATACACTGTCCTTTTACTAAGTGTTTCAGATGCAAAATAAACATCTGAAGGATTTCTCAGATGTTTTCCTAAATAAGACAGGAGATAATGGGCTCATACAGAATACTCTCATCTGATTATAATCTAGCACTTCTGAGTATGTTTATTATTTACAGTTTCAGACATCAGTGTGTCAGCTACGATGTGAATTATTTAACCTACATTATTTTATTTAAAGAGTGCTATACAGTAAAAACTTTTGCTCTCATCTTAATGTTGAGGATATCCAAGCTCATAAAGATTAGGAGCTTTACCCCAAATCAAATAGCTAGTGTATAACAAATCCAGGAGGCAAACTAAAGCTGCCTGACTCTGAAGCTTGGGTTCTAAGACTATCTCATGGTGCTGCCTCTGCCATGTGAAAAGGACACAAACTATATCGAATGAATAAATGAATCAGCTTATCTTACAGATGGATCTTAATAAATGTTAATTGACTGGGAAACCACAGCTCCTTCTAATTCTCTCACCAAATTTGATTCTCCACATCAAATGAGATAGTAAATTACACGTAATGAACTTGCTGGCCAAACTATAGTTCCAAGTTTTTGAGACCATCGGAGCTCTCTTTGGGACAGCAATGAGACTGGGTGAGAAATTACTGGAGGCCAGCCTCTCTCGATACAACATTTTCGCCTCAAGTTATCATCGAGGCATCAAACCCGGGAACTCTCCTTCTCAGACTTTCTGTCCATCAACAGGTTGGAGACAAGAGGCCAGGATTTGGCGCAACACTGCTGTTCAGAATTTCTTGACTTGGACTGTTTCTCTGGACCAGTTTTTTTACCTAACTTGACAATGAAAGGGTGGCTCAAAGATGACACAATAGAGGTATTTGGAGATTCTTTTGTCTTCCCTTGACTCTCAATAAAAACAACAAAGAAATGAAAGAATGTGAGTTAAAGACTTCAGTGAAACTAAGGAGTCTCCAAAGACCAATCTTACAACTGCCAAACATGATGATGCCTGGGCTAAGGAGAAGAAGTAACCTTATACCTTGACCTTGAACAGAATGACAGTCATTCAAAGAGCAAAGGTCAGTATCCCAAAAGGCCTATTCTACTTGCCTTTGAATGAGTCACAGAGATAGGGTCATGGAAGGGCCTCAGGAGAGGTGACACCTATCCCCCTGGAGACTCATTTCAATGCTGCAGAACAGTATGAAAGAGAAGCCATGCCAGTGAATCATTTCTATTGTCCACTGGTCAAGTGAGACTAAGGATGCAGTTTTGTTTTCTTAATACCTGCCATTATGCCTTGCTCATAGGAGGTTTAATGATCCACAGGAATAAAAGGCTTAAGTGTGGTGGGCAGTGCTGATGGACCCATAAGAACACTTAAAAGTTTGTGCTGGTTTTGAACCTCACCTCTGGCTTTAACTTATTAGGTAATGTTGTGAGGTTCTTTCTGAACTTTTTTAAGGCAGCATTATCAGGGGTATGAAGAATGGAGAATGTGAGGTCATTTCTCAATTCTAACATCCAGACTTGTGTTCTTTTTAGAGGATGTCTGAGGCAGCTCATCCCCTGCCCAATGGAAGCTGGATTTTGCTTATTGGAAGATGAAAATGGCTGGATTGCCTGGAAGAAGTCTTTCTGTGTTGGCCATGTGTTGAACTTCTTATATAAAGTGATCAAAGCCTGAGACAAAAGAGCATTCTAGGTTCACATAGGAGAGAAAATCCAAAAGACAAAGAAGAGAGTTCATTACATAGTGGGCTAGGAAAAAATGACTGCAGAGAATGAAAGAGAAAGGAAGAGCTAGGGAGAAAGAAGAGAGAGGAAAGGCTATGGAGGAACCAAAAAAAGGGAAGGAAGAGTATGGAGAAATCAAAAGAAGAGAAGAAATTTGAGAAAAGAGCAAATGACAGAAAGAGAATCTTTATCTTGCTATTAACACCTTGAGTCCCATGCTGACCTTGACTCTATGTATGTACAGGTAATCAATTTCCAGACCCAATTGTTTGAAGTACATTGAATCTATGAATTCTTCTTTAACTCTTTCTCTTTTAACTTCATTACTTATTCTATTTGCTTATTGGAAGATGAAAATGGCTGGATTGCACTATTCTAAGTGTTTTAATAAGCAATGATGAGAGTTCTGAGATTTTTTCATTCTAGCATGTGTGTCTGTATGTGAGTGCATGTGTACCATTATCAGCAGCAGCAGCAGCATCAAAAACATGATCACTATCATGATGTCATCATTATAACTGCATAACCACCTTTTATGCATTCCTCATTTGAGAGTGGAAAATTATTTTTATAAACTTATCACATTGTATGCTTCCAACATTCCTGATGAGGCAGAGATTACTGTCTCCATTCTGAAGGTAGAAGAACTAAGGCTCACCAAAGGTAAATGACATACTATAGGCCACATAATTAATAAATGAAAGACCTGAGATCAGAACTCATCCTGACGCTCTTCTCATTGTGTGGATGGGAGATCAGTGTTGCTGACATACACTGAAAAGGGCTAACACATTATACTGCTAAGAGATGATAGTGCATGTTGGTTGAGAGTAGACCTGCATTCAAACAACCATCACTTCTTAGCTGTTTGACTTGGGCAATGACCCAGCCTCCCTGAGTCTCTGTTTCCTCATATATAACTAAGGAGTTATTTTAGCATCAACATCACTGGATTTCTGGAAGTATTAAATAAGGTAATGCATGGAAAGTGCTAGCCCATATGCCTGATACAGAATAGGCACTCAATAAATGTCAGCTCTTCTTATTGTAGACTCTGCCATTCTGCTGGACAATGGGATGTGGCAAAGAGGGCAGCTCAGGGCACACACATGTTGGTGTCCTCAAGCACACCATTGATTGAAGATTCATTTGCCTGCCACTCACCCTACTGAGCACCCATCCAGGGATCTAAGAGAAGCCATTACTTATTCTGGCCAGGGGGAGTTAGCTGCCACTTGACTTGACATTGTGTAATGGGACTTGACCCATGCTAGTTGCAACTCCTTGATGTCATGTACTCTTGAAGATCTTTTCTTTCCTGAGGACCTGAGATTTAGCAGCCCATGAGAAATGACCCAAATGTATTGTGCATGTTTTTGTGCCATGTAAAAACATGTTGGGGATGGAACTGATCGAGGAGAAAGGAAAAAAAAAAGCAATGTGAGTGGAAACTATGAGATCATAGGATCTTGGCTTTGCAAATCAATTTATTAACCCTGTCTCTTGAGCAATCCTAGCCTTTGTGAAACTGGCCTTGATGGAACCTTGATATGATGTTGAAATGGACCAGGGACTTGAGGTCTAACAGATTAGGATTTATATATAAATAGAATTTAATTTGTAGAATTACCCTGCGGGGTATCTGCTATTACCTGTTTTATAAATGAGAAAACCAAGGCTTGCACTCTTTTGGGATGGTTTGAACTCAGTTCTTTCCCTTCTTTCTTTCCCAAGGTGGTCATATCCAGTCACCTGTCAGACTTATCACCTATATAGTGAAAAGGTCAAAGTCTATCCTACCTGTCTTCTCCTTTGGACACTGGGTTCATGTATCTAAATGCCTACTTGAGATTTCTATGTAGATGTCTAGTAACCATTTCTAACCTATTATTTCCAAACAGAACCCATGAATCCCTTTCCTGGCACCCTCAGCAATGTTCTGTTCACCCAATCTCCATATTTTATTGATTGATACCATCATGTGTCCAGTTCCTTAGGCCAGAACCTAGGGATACTCCTAGATTTCACAAATTCCCTATCCCCTACATCAACTCTTGAAGTATGATAGTTACAGTAAAAAGTGATGCTTGTTACGTCTGCCTTGAACATTTTTTTCTAAATCTTACTGCTTTGGTCCAAATAAACCAAAACCATTCTATTCTATTCTATGCTCCATTCTCACCAACCTTAGGCACTGTAATACCTTCCTAATTGGTTTCCCACCTTCCTGCATCCATCTATAATCCATTCTCTACACAATTATCAAGTAGAAAACAAGTTCTTTCTCTGATCTGCTTACCATCCTCAAATGGCTTCTTTGACACTGAAAGCAAAATCCAAGCTCCTTACACTGAGACTACAAGATCCTTCCTGATCTGCTTACTGAATATGTTCTGGATTTCAGTTCCTACCACTCTCTTCCAGGCACACTGTGATCCAGTCAAATGGGTTTTCTTTGTTTCTCAAACACCCCAAGTTTTTATCATGTTCAGGGCTTTGTATTAGCTTTTCCCTCCATCTGGCTCCTCTGGCCTTGGATTCTCATTGTGGGCTCCTTCATACAGTTCCTTCTCACTTCAAACATCACTTTTTCAGGGCCAATCTTGGTCACCAATCTGAGCGGCTCTTCCAAGCAGAATGTAAATTCCAGAGGAGCAAGGATAGTGCCTTTTCCTGTTCAATGTCATGTCTACATTGCTGAGCATGTGGTCTGATATGGACTAAGTGCTCAATAAATATTGATTGAATGAATGAATGACTGCCATTATAAAGCTTCTGTGGTTCATTCAGTTGGGTATTAATGGGGAGGGGAGTCAAATGAATGTATATATATGTGACCCTAAATAGTGTCCCAAACCCAAAGTAGGGTTTTTCAAAAGTTTTATTACTTTGGGTGTATTTTGGAAGAAACCAAAATAAAAAACAAAAGCTTTCTTCTCCCAATGTTCTCATCTTGGTCTTGTACACCTTGCTACAGATGATAAAAACAAAACACAATTTAAAAACAAGACATTCTAAACAAGTGTGTCTCAGGCGTGTGGTTTTTCTTGGGTGGGGAGCTCTAAAAGGGCAGGGCCCAGGCTCACGCCTGATAACTGGACCAGCTCACTCCTCCCTATGCTCAGCTTTATGTACTCATCTCCACCAAGGACCCTAGTTTACCAGCTCCTCTTTTCAGAATGCCCTGCCCGTCCTTCTTCCCTGTCCACATCTGATCCACCCTCAGTCTAAGTTGTACTGCATCCTCATCCCAGTGGCCAGGTGAGCATAGTTAATGGCTCTGGGTTAAAATCCTGGCTTTGCTAGTTACTTGGTGTGTAATTCTGAGCAAATGGTTTTTTGCTTCAGTGTTCTCATATATGGAAAGGGGATGATACAGTATCTATCTCCCAAATGGTTGCAAAGAATAGATGACCTAATACTTGTGAAGCAGTTGGTATATTGCTTTTTGCATGCTAAGTGTGCTCCTAAGACTTAACATTACATCCCATCTGCACTAACCCTAAAACAGGACATTTTCCTAAATCATCTGGTTCTTGGAAATGTAACTATTCAATTTGAAACAATTAGTTTTTATTCTAAATCACCAGCTGTATTATATATGTGTTTCCTTCTTCTGTACCAAGAAGTGGGGTTTTTTTTGAGAGCAAGAACCATATGACACAGAAGTACAAAAGCACTTTTTACCTTTTTTCTTAGAATGTTCCTAAGCCCAGACTAATAATAACTGCTAGCATTTATAGAGAGGCTCACATTTTGCTGCTGCTACTACTGTTATTACTACCACTATCAATACTACCCCTGCTAATGCTACTATACTACTCCATTACTACTTTTGCTATTACTCTTGCTAGTATTGCTATTACTGCTATTACTAACACCAGTCAACATTGGATACTTACTGGGAAAGGCAATACTGTATGTACTTTACATTTGTTACCTCACTTTGTAAATACAATAGCCGGTGAAGGAGGAAGTGGATAAAGTGGTTAGAAATGCAGCTTGGAAGCTTTGAATTTGGATTCCAATAAGATTATTAGCTGTGTGATTCTGTAGAAGTTACTTAACCACTCCATGTCTCTATCTTAAAATAAGGATATTAATAATAGAACAGAATCAATGAGATCAGGTAAATGAAAAATTTTGATAATATCTGAATAGTGCCTGGGAATTAACAAGCACTCAAGTTATTATTGATATTAAAAACATTTCTGAGTGTATTTAGAGGTTATTTGTCCCCTCATTGTTCATCCTCTCTGCCTCCCAAACATTGTGCTTTCTGAACATCTAGTTACATATCCTTTAGGACCGAAATAGTCTTTTACTTCTTGGATTCTCCTACGAACTTAGACACTTCTTTAGAGGGGGGTAATGAGCCATATTCAGTGCTGTGTCCATATCACCTCGCATAGACCTGGAACATGGCTAAGTTTTCAACAGACACTTGTTAAATGGATAAAGGATTGAATTTTTGAGTCTGTATTGTGAACCAAATCTTACGGTAACTTGTTATAATATTTAACACACATAACAACCTCGTAAGACATTCCTTCCCTTGTTCTACAGGGGCAAGGGTCTCATTTTCCCCATTTTATGGATGAGAAGATGGTGACCTGTGATGGCATGTAACTGATTAATCAAACAGCTTTTTTTTCATCATTTAAAAATTTATTTTATTTTATTTAAGGTCAATTAATTAACATATAGTGTATTATTAGGTTTAATCACTGAACTCTATTATTAGGTAGAGTTCAGTAATTCATCAGTTGCATATAACATGTTACATATGCCCATCACCAAACTACCCCATCCCCCCACCCCTCTCCCCTCCAGCAACACAATGAAATATTACTCAGCCATCAAAATAAATGAAATCTTATCATTTGCAATGACATGGATGGACCTAGAATGTATTATGCTAAGAGAAATAAGTCAATTAGAGAAAGACAATTATCATATGATTTCACACAAATGTGGAATTTAAGAATAAAACTTTTTTTTTTTTTTTTTTTTTTGCGGGGGAAGACTCTGTATCCATAGCTTTAGACTCTATACACTTACATCTATAATATAGACTTAATAAATACTGGGTAGATTCAATTACAGTTTGGGAAACTCAATGAATATTCTTGAATGATGAGACTTATTCTATACCCTGACTTGAGAATCTCAGTTTGACATTATCAGGGAGAGGAAAAAATATAGAATCCTTCCAAGGGCCATTGAGATGTCCAGCCATTTGAATCAATAAGTATATCCACTAACCATGTCTATGTGATAAGGAAATTCCTGAATGCCTGTGTTTGGGCTCTTGGCTGCCAACTGTGTTGACCGCATGGCTGATCCACATCAATGTAGGAAAATTGCCTGTTAATCTTTTATTACCATGTTCTTGTTCAAAGAACACTGTTCCTAATTTGCCTGTAGTGTGTGGGCCTGATAATTGAAAGAACATAAAGTATTGTTTCTAGCTGGAGAGCAATCTCTTGATTTAAAAATTTAAAATATTATACATATATACCCACACGCTCATGTTTTCATTATAAAAGGTAGTAAAGTCACACAATAGAAAATTTAGAAAAGGAGAAAAGAAACACCCTGAATTCCATGAGTTTAACATCATTACTTTTAGCATGTTGATGATTTTCTTCCACAAATATTTCTATTTACTTTTACATTTTTTATTTACTATAATAGTTTTCATATAAAGCTGCTACTTTCTACTTTCTCTTAACATTTTAACAGAATAATTTTTTTATAATACAGTACCTATGGTCATAACATTTAAGTTGTTAAATACTATTTCCACACATCATTGTAAATTTTCCAGTTCTTAAAAAAATGGGCTTTTTACATCTAATTTTAATTTTCAAAACAAATGGTAAAGATACAGACAAGCAGGCTTTTCTTTGTCATTGGTCAGAGCTCATATTTGTGCCATTGTTACACTTGGGGTTTCATGATCTTTACTGCAGGTGAAAATAGTTACAAAATCATAACATCTTTGTGGAGGGACTCAAGAGGTCATCTGATCCAATTACCTCATTATGCAGATGAAATTGAGGCCCATTCATCTATGTGATGGTGGACCCAGGTGAGAAGATATGTGTTATTTTTAGGAATAGCAAGGAGCCCAGTGTCTTCAGATTGTACTTGACAAGGAGGAAACAACAAAGATGTAAGGACAGAGGGAAAGTGGGTGTGTGTGAGTGGGCTGTGGGACAGCTCATGTAGGGGTTTATGGTTCCTAGTATGAACTTGGGCATTTATTCTGATGAGGTGGAGAGCCAATGGCACCACTCTGGCTACCGAGTTAAGGTGGAGGGCAAGAGTGAAAGCAACAAGATCATTGGGGGCAATGAAGAAATAGGCGCAAGAGATGATGGTGGCTCAGGCCAAGGTGGTCACATGGAGGTGGCCAGAGGTGGTCAGTTTCTATGTATATTTTACTTTATTTTTATTTTTTTCCTACATGCATTTTAAAGGTTGAGGTAAAAGTAGAATGTTGACAGTAGATGGGATGAGAGTGTAGGTGGATGGGTTAGAGGTAGAGTATGGAGGAAAGACAGGGAACCAGGGTTGACTCCAGTTTCTTTCAGCATCAACAACTGAATACCTACTGTCCCCATTGCCCAAGACTGGCAAGGGAGGAGGGTGGTAAAATCAGTAATTCAATAACAAATCAAGTGTTGAGTTTGAGGTGTTTATCAGACACTGGAGTGGAGATGTCACACCAGCTGTCAAGCTGGATATGCAAGTTTAGCATGCAGAAGAGAGGTATAGAGATATAAATTTGGAGGTTTCCTGTGTTGGATGGTGTTAAAAGCCATGAGATGAAGTGAAATCACCTCGGGGTTGAGAGAAGATTAGAGATAGGACGAAGGACTCTTCAGAGAGATGAAGAAAAGCCTGTGCAAAAGACCAAGCAGCAGCATCAGTGAGGTGTGTGTGCTGCCCTGCTACATGAAGACATTGTGATATACTGAGCCATTCCACTGGGAAAGAACATTAGTCTAAGATTTTTACTACCTAAAATCTAACAATGTTCTCTTGTGTTTCTCTGGCCTTTCACACAGTTATCAGCTACATATTACTACCTGGTGGGCTTGTGCCCTAATCAGAGCCCTGAGAACACCTCATTAGATCTCTGGCTAATTCAGTATTTTATATAATTTATTACAATTAGGCTTGAACTGGGTCAGAGTTAACCTTTACACTGTCTCTGACGAGAGAGAAATTCATTCAATTCAATCCAATAATCCTTATTAATTGTATAAATTAGCTATAAGTTAGCTGTAAATTAGTTAATCTATACAGGGTAATGAATAGTATAATCAGTATTGGCAGTGAGCATAATCTACTTACAGGAATGAACTGCTTACAAAGGCTTTCATGTATTCATTGTTTGGTTACAATGACAGACACTCCAGTACAAAGGTTTTAGCCTCATCTCCCAGATAGCTGACCTCATCCATGTTGTAAAGGAGCTCCAGGACAAAAGAGGAGGTGAAATCACAGGCTCTGGGATCATCCAGGCCCATATTCACATCCAAGCTCCAACTCTTTGGTGGTGTACCCTTGGGAAAAATATCTTCTTATCTTGATAATGAGCATATAGTACTAATACCTTCAAGAATTTTAAGAATTAAATGAAATATGGTATATAAAATATATGTCGCAGAGTGTGTTCTCAACAAGGATGAATTCCTCAACTTCTCCTGTGAGATTAGTCTTCCAAGCTCAACAGTAATGGTTCCTCCTCTGGAAAAGAAAGTGGCCAGCCCCAACTGCAATGGTTGTTCCTTTCTGGAATCTGTACAACACAGAGTTTGCTTCCATTTTATGTCACTTCACCATCTTAAAATGAAGTTAGGTATTTGCATGTTTCTGTCACCCAGAAAAGAACCTAAATCTCATTCATGGGTGTATTCTCCTTGGGTACCCTGGAGTAGTGTATGGTATATGGTGTGTGCTCAATATTCCAATCTATTATATTCACTCTATCCAGAGAATTTCAGTGTGTATCTGTTTAATTAGTCATGAGGTAGCTGAGGTCCCCATGTACATTTGAAGGGATTACAATGGCATTTTTTTTGAAAACCTTTGAATTCATGATCTGCCTTTTTCTCTCTATAAACCTGAATTAAGGAGGTTGACTTGAGACTATTTAATGGGATTTCCTTTATTAGGTGGGTGTTCCTGTATCTTGGGTAATTAAAAACCACCACCATCTAAACTGAGAACCAACCACAAAAGTTGCTTAGAAAGAATAACATGATTTTAACTTCTCACAAAGCCTGGATTATTTTCATTTTCTTTCTTTGATTGAAAGACTCTCCCCACCCCTGCCCTGCCACAAACATTTGACAGCAATGAATCATGTACTAGGCTCATTTGTATAGAAATTGATAAACTCTGGAGAAGGTGGTATATGATTAAGCTCTAGTTTTTTCAACCTCAGTTGCCATCTCTTTATGAGTTTCTGGGCAGAGCAAAA
Organism: Canis lupus dingo; assembly: GCF_003254725.2. Lineage (NCBI taxonomy): Eukaryota > Metazoa > Chordata > Mammalia > Carnivora > Canidae > Canis > Canis lupus. The sequence goes on from NC_064255.1 coordinate 25,893,679, forward strand.
GTCTGCCTTGCAAAAGAAATATCAGTGATACAGTCTTAATTAATATGATCATGTTTATGTGCATATATCTGGACTAGAATAAGATACTTCAAGTTAGTGAGTGTTCACATGGGACTAGTTTTGTGTGCTGTGCCAAGAAGTGTGTAACATAAATAAAAAATTATGGACTATATATCATAAGTACAAAACTACCGCTTCCTGAACTTTTATTGTGTAGAAGGTACAATGCTAAGCATTATACAAATTTTTTAAATTATTTTGTGTCCTCATAACAGTTCTGTGAAATAGATATTTTCTCTTGCTTAATTTACATGTGAAAATGGAGTCTTAAAACAGTTACTTAGTCTAGTGAAGGTCCCTTGGGTTGTAAATGGTGGAGCTGGATCTTTAATCCACATTTACCCATTCCAAAGTCTGTGTTCATGCCCACCACTGAGTACCTATTTTGCAAAAACTAAATGAATAAACAATAAATCAAAGGTGAAATAACCACAAATACTGTTCTTCAGGAGCTCTCAGGCAGTAGGGGTGACAAAATAGGTGACAAAAATAGCTATAATATAAAGGAGAAAGTGGGATCTTAGGGAAGATGGAAAGAATGCTGGCTATGGATGTTCAGAGTGAAGAGAGATTGTTTTCCTCTTGCTAACTTCTTCTTCAGCTTCAACCAAGTTATCACCTCCTTCAGAAAGGCCCTCCTGACTGTGCCCTTCCCCCATACTTATCTCGTGGCACAATCACGCCCATAGGTGCTGAAATGCACAGGAGGGCAGACTGCTTGACATGCAGTAGACACTAGTTGCATGATTGAAGGTGTGAACAGGGAGCATGCTTCAGAGAGGGTGTGGTGTGTAAGATGAGCCCTGTGGGACAGACAGGAAGGGTTCTCAGGTTTGACAATGAGAGTAGCAGCCTTGAGAGCATTCCTAGCAGAGGGACTGGTTTAAACAAAGGTTGGCAAATACTGAGCTTCCATGAAGAATAGTGCAGAATGGTTTTGTTTGCCATGCCAGGTTCATGAAGGGCAACAGTGAGATCAAACTCAGGCAAGGTATTATGTTGAGTGAAATAAGTCAATCGGAGAAAGACAATTATTATATGATTTCACTTATATGTGGCATATAAGAAATAGTTAGAAGGATTATAAGGGAAGGAGGGGAAACTGAGTGGGAAAAAATTAGAGAGGAAGACAAACTGTGAGTGACTTCTAACTCTGGGAAACAAATAAAGGGTTACAGAAAAGGAAGTGGGAGGGAGGATGGGGGTAGCTGGGTAACAGGCATTAAGGAAGGCATGTGATGGGATGAACCCTGGGTGTTATACTGTATGTTGGCAAATTGAATTTAAATAAAATGTTTAAAAAAACCCTCAGGCTATAACCTGAGGTCAGATACAGGAAATCTTACATATCAGGTCAAGGGATTCTCATTTTTTCCTTCACAAATATGAAGGAGCCCTGGCATGTTTTTGAGCAGTTCTGTGACTTAGCAAGACTTTTTGGCAGTAGATCTCAAAATATGTAGAGAGGGAGCAGGGTGCACTGGAGAGAGCTTTGGAGCTGGCATAGATTTGGATTTGAGCTCCATTTAGGCATGTAACAGCTATTCTCGGCCTTACTCAATTTCTTCACCACAAAATGGCATAATAAGAAGTCCTTGTAGGAATTAGGGAAGGAGTGTGTCATGTGCTTCTCTTGGTCCCTAGTAAGTAGTAGGAGCTCAAGAAAGCATAGCTGTTAACACAGGTCAGAACACAGATCAGAAGGGGAGGAGATGGAACAGGAGGGTTCTCTGGTGGGGAGATTTGTGCAAGAGTCTGGAGGAGTTTCCAGGAGGTCCTTGACAGAGAAGTGGCAGCAGACATGAGAGGAGGAAAGTGAGAAACTTGCATGTAAGTAAAATGAGTCAGAGGAGGCAGGAGGTGGCTCTGAGATAACCATGAACACAAATTGGACTCCCTCTGTCAAAGATCTCAAGGTCTTATTTCAGAGACAAATTTCATGCACAAGGAGAATTGGGGCACTGAGCCCAAAATGGGACAGGGTGGAGCAGAGTGCTGGATACACAGAAAATTCAGTACCAAGTCACAGCTAAAGCAGCTGCTCCATGCCAGAAAGTGTGCTGGAAGCCAGCATCTATTTTCCTATTTAATACTCATCTTAGAGATCAGGAAACTAAAATACGAGGGATTCAGTGATTCAGAGGTCAGAAATCTGATAGATGGCTGAGCTGGTATCCAGACCCACATCTGTCTGATTCCAATGTGTGTGCTTGTAGTCATTCAACAACTAGTATATAGACATGACTATGAATGTTCTCAAAAGGAATTAAGTTGGGTCCTAACATGTGGGGTGGATTGTCATAGAGAGGAGGGAGACTTTGAAGCACAAGAAAGAATGTGAATGACACACTGGGGATCAGCTCTTTCTATCTTTGGGGGCAACAAGGAAACTAGTATAATAGGCCAGAATTATACTTCATATTTTTGTTTCTCTTGGGGGAAAAAAAGTAATGTGATTCTTGGTTTTCCAAAATGAAGTTAACTATAAGGAAAATATATTTACCAATAGACTCCTAGAAAACAATACATAATTCTGTAGACAAAATTAGCAATTAACTGAATTCAAAATTTTGCAGAAGTGGTCATGTTTGTAGCAATTTTTAGGAGTGTTGCATTGCTCTGAGAACTTAACATTATTCTGTATTCTCTGCCATCTTTGCTGGCACCATTCCTTCGCCACTCCCTGGTTCATTAGAATTTATTTCAGTCTTAAAATTCCTTAGAAACTTATCTTATGGATTCTCCTTGCCCTGCTAGTGTCTCCCATCACTGATCTTATACACACACCATCATCTCTGTTCAGGTACAGTTGATTCTCATTATTCTCATTTTTAGTAGTTAATGTTTTTAAAGATGCCATGAACACTGAATTAGTGAATACTGAACCATTGTTCCTAAGGGAAATACAAAGTTAGGTTCCTATAAGCTTCTGGTCACAGCATTTTCATCAATGGATCAGTACATAAACTTGCTCTATGTGTGTTTCTACTTAAAGACACCTTTTTTAATACATATTATTGATCCACTTACATTGATCTCATGGCTAGCAGCACAATCACTCTCACTTGAACAAAGCTTATCTAACAGCTGTGTTTTTTCTGTAAGGCATATCACAGCCTTCTTATGCTGAGAATGCTGGATGGCACTTCAGCACCACCATTGGGAGCCATTTTAAACAGTGAACCAACAAAAAAGCACAAAAATGAGAAAGATGTAGTGCTAAATAGATTACGAAAAGGATACTTGTTTACAGTAAGAGAGCTGAAACCAGAAGACAGAGCAGCTCCTTGTCAGGCCACAGCTGGGAATATACACAATGGGTGATGCAAATTTTTCATCACTCTGTACATGTCTATCTATGAATGACCTTGAAAGTACTGTATTGATTTTAGAGTTACAAATAAATTTTAGCAGTTGAGCAAATTCACAAATATGAAATTCACAATTAATGATGATTGACTTTATTTACTATGTTTAATAGGGCTGAGTTATAGCATCCACTTTTGGCTATTAGGTGCTACCATGTAACAAATAGCTACTTCAATATTCAGTTACCTTCAAGTTCTTTAAAATGAACCAGGGGTCTATTTGATCAAACCCTTGTGTTCTTTGGTTTGCAAAACAAGCTTCCTAAATAAGTGGATTATTTTTCAAGCTGGATGAGTATACTAAGAAGATATTGGGGAGAAAACACTTTGTTTTTATGAAAGTTGTAGGTATCAGAAGTTGGGATGTCTTTATGGCAAATGCTTATGTCACTGTCGATAATATGCTAAGTATGCATACAAATTTATTTGGGGAAACAGTGAAAATGGAAAGAATTAAGTTCAGGGGAGAAAGGTTTAGGGAAGGTTCCTTCCGGGAGACTTAATTTACCAGGAGCTTTGAAAAGAAAGTATTACCATTGAGTGCCAGGAATGACTTTGTCATTCGGCTATGAGGGACACCAGCAGAGGCCCTGTGGGTTGTGTGTGAAGACGGCCCCCAAGGGTTTGGAAAGTTCAGATTCATCCTGAAAGAGGACATATTTGTTTAGTTATTTGCTTGCTGAGTAAAAATGACCTCCACAGAACTGTTTTTTACTGTTTCCCATGGAGAGTCAGTTCAACTGTTCGATGGCCCTCATGTGTTGATTAGGAGTAGAAATGATCCTCCCACATATCCTGTTTGATCTTCTTGATCCACAGCTCAGGAGTCTTCAGTGGTTCACTGAGGTTTGCAGTCAAATTCCTTGAGTATCACCCCAGAGACCAACACAATATGACTTTGGCCTATTTTTCACATCATCCTATCCTTTCCCACTGTAGCTACAGCTCACCTTTTCTGTATATTCACTAAACAAAATGTCATGTGCCTGCCTGCACATTTTTGCACCCCGTAATTAACATTCATGTGCTTGCTTCCATTTTCTTACCATTTGACTAGGAAAACCCATCCTTGAAGGCACAGGTTAAGTTATAATTTAGAATAATCCTCTCTGAACTCTGACCTCACAGTGAATTCTTCTTCCCCACACTACTAGATGTACTCAGGCTCCTTCCAGCTCTGAAATCCTAAGTTTACGGAGTGTCATCTGCATCATTCCTCTGCATTCATTTTTATCCTTATAAAAAGTCATCCTACACATATTTACGTATCACCAATTCCAGTTGTAGTTCATCTGTACAATTAGATTACAATGTCTTTTCTGGGGCAGACTACTTCCTAACTTCTGTGTTGCTTAGCCTCCTTAGCTGTAAAATGGGGATAACATCAGGAACTACATTTCAGGGTTGTGAAATTAAATGAAGAAACATGAGATAATATTTAGAAGAGAGCCCTGATTAGGTGATATGCTTAATTCACTATTATCAGTGAATTTTATGCTTCTTTGCATCCACTACCCCCAGGACAGTAATATCACCAGAACAGTCCAACTTCTATTTAGAGTGGAGTTTTATTTAACTCATGCAAATTCAACTATATACTCTTTTATATGTAATTAGAATACTATAAAATTTATTTCTACATATATGCTAAATACGGTTTACATTGTATATTTATATGTATTTTTTCCTATGGAAGATTATATATAAAAGAACACATATATTGTCCATTCTGGGCAACTTAAGGGATTCCCAAGGCTAATTTTACTTATATGCAACTTTTACATGTCATGTGAGATTCAACTCCATTACTATGTGTTAGGTGATTCCCATACCTTATCTCATTTAAACTTTGTGTCTATTCATTTTACAGAAGGGCAATTTTAAGTTTCAGGGGGTTTAATCAATATGCCCAAGGTCACATAGCTAGAAAAATCAAGATTTTTAAATCACACAGTGAAACCCAACCCTTTGGCCATTCATTTCCATTCTTATTCACTGATATGGGCTGTGGGTTACAGGCATGCTTCCATATGAACAGTGGGTCAGTGGTCAACATGGGAGATGAGAAACTGGCCATCTCTGGAAATGTGGCCTTGTCATTTGCTCTCATGGGAGCTTTTTCGGCCTCCATGACTGAGGGCATCTCCTGAAGACTGAGGACACTCTAGTCTGATCCTCTGGTTCTCTTAGGGACATCTAGTGTGTTCTGCATGTAAATGCAAGCTGACTTGGTATCCACTGGCTGATCTCAGCAAAGCTCTGATTTCATCAGCCTGATATCACTTGATGCTTCTTTTATTGTTCTCAAGGAGACATATCCTGACAGTACCTGATGACACTGTTCTAGGTGAAAGTTTACAAGGGACCTTGTTCAGGAATATTTTCTGCCCAAATCTGAGTTCTTGATTTAATTTGACTCGAGAGAGCAACTAGTTGGAAGAGAGTTGGATTACGGTTTAGGATTTGCCCCAAACACTTTGTTATCCAAATAGAACAGTAACTGCTAGTTGCTGAATTCAACAAATCTTTCTGTACTGAGTCCCAGGCATAAAAATGTTAATAAGACATGACCCTGGCACTCAAGGAATTATACACCATCTATATTCCATAATAAATTCCACATTTCCTTTGTATGAAAACAAATTATTCTATGGTTTGCTCATTGTTCATAAGCTCTGTTTGTCCATCCATGTTGGCTAGAAAGGAAGGGAAACCAAAGATGTGAGGAAAGACAGGTGACAGAATGTTCACTGCAAGAGGGGTTGGGAGACTTGGCTCAAATTTTAGTCTGTTCCTTATTTGATGTGTGACCTGGGACACATAATTAAATCTCTCCAAGATCTTCTATTTTTAATGCAGATAGGTCTATTATTTCCTTCATGGTGTTGTGTCATATTTGGAAATGTTCTTCAGAGTACTCCAACTGTAAGGCATTTTTATTTCATATGAGGTTAAATGTACTGTATTCTATTATAGTCTACACTTTAGAAATCTAGAAACCCATCTTTTGTTAGCTATGGTCTTGTCTAATTCACCAGACTATTAAATTAATGAGACCACTCGAACATCCGACTTTTGGGTAAATGGTAGTTAATGGTCATATTTCCTGTCTTTTAAAAGCTGGCAATTAGTTAAGTCCATAGTGATTAAATTCCGTAGAATGGATCAGGCACCCAATATGATTATTCTTGTCAAAACAAAGATTTAAGAATCTTTGAGAAAAAACTTTAGGGCTATCTTTGGATAAAGAGGGGCAGCATGCAGAACTGATGGGATCTATATATGATAATCCAGTGGTTCATGAGGAGTATGATACGCACTATTGGAAATTTAGAATCATTCCAATACATCTGAACTCACCTTCTATCTTCTGAAATCAGGTTCCAGATGTTGTGCAACAGCAGTCTTCCCTTCTGGAATATGCAGCTGAGTTAGTGTGAATTGTCATGAATATTTTGACCTACTCCCAGGGAACTAAGTTTGCTATATAGTTTATTTCTTCTTAGCAGTGACTCTAATGGTTATTAAGGATATAGGGCCTATTAGCATGAAGCTATCAAGGTCCTAAGTAAGAGAATATAACCTGTAAGAGAAACTGGATGGCAAAACAGCTATGTTTAGCTGAATGGGTTTTGGGACGAGACTTGGGTTTAAGACCTGGCTCTGCAATATGAGTTGTGTAATCCTCGGAAAATTATTTAATTTTTCAGACTTTTGTTTTCTTCATTTATAGAATAACATAAGAATAGATAAGAATAGCAACCTCCTTCTAGAGTTGTTGTAAGGAGTAAATAAGATAATAATGTAGAATGCTCAAAATGTTGGCAACTCTCACTGTCATCACCACTACCACCATCATCATCATCATCATCATTGTCATCACTGATTTCCCCGTGATCACCATCTGCCTTGACTTCCCCACTATTATCCATTTGGTTCAGTGGCATCCATCTGAGTCCTTCCATTTCATGCTAGCTTGACATTTCCCATAGCAAATAATGATTCATTGCTTTGTGTCCTCTAGAACTTATCCTGGCTCAACCATCTGAAGCTAACTATTGAGGTTAGGAGTAGATTAGGCTATTTGTATCTCCATAGAAAAATGGCCCCAAATCTGCCTGGATCTTCAAAATTCTAGCAGTGGAGAGTAAAATATGGTCTCAGTGACAGTTGCAATGCAATACTTCTTTGGCTGGGGACTTCCCTGCTCCTCCTTCACTTTTCTCCGTAATGGTGCCTGGAATCCCAAGGGAGTATCATTCAAGCTTTGCAGCATTAGCCTTCTGGACTACTCTGTGGTAATCACCATTTGCTTACTCTCTTCCATCTTGCATTCTCTCTTGTACTCATTCATCTGTTCACTTACTCATATTCGACAGTTATTTTTTCCACGTTATGTAACAGGCTGGGGCTATAAAGGAGAGATATGATGGCTGTCCTAATGAGATGTAATGAGGGATATTAACAAGTAAATAGACAATTACAATTCAATATGATAAAAGCAACAGTGAAGGAATCATGGAGTGCTGGGAAGCACAGAAACGGTGGATCATAGAAGATCTATCTGACTTGTGTTGGTGGATCAGGGAAGGAGTGTAGAAATAGTTCATATTGGTGTTAAAGATAGACATTGTAAGTAGTCCTGTCTGAAAGAACAGCATGAGGCTTGGGGGAATTCCATCTTCAGGCTTTCCCTGAGCACAAGCAACCGGTTGCTCCCAGCTGTCTAGTCCTTTCTATTTTTACCTTCTTTTTTTTCTTGAGAATTTGACCAGATATCTGAGACATGGGGCAATGTGGGTGACAGCCACTAGCTAATCTTGGAATCCTTCCTCCATGGCCTTTGAATCAAACCGTGTATTTTCATGCAGAATTGCCTGAAGATTTATTGGAAACTCCAAGAGGACCTTTTGTGACATGCAGTTGTGAATCCCTTCTTACATAAAACAGACAAGTCTCTGCCTCTGCCCTTCTCCCTCTGTGTCTGTAGTCTGCACAAATTATACTTGAGACTTCAAATCAGAGGTAAAATGAGATGCCTAGAGTTATATAGAAAGTTGATAGTAGGGACAAGAACTGAAGACAGATTCCAACCAAATGAGCAACACCCTTGCACATGTAATGAATTCTGGAGCATCTAATAGTTTGCTCATGCTCTTCTATCTGGAATGTCCTCCTCCACATCCTACCACGCTCATCTTAAATGCTACCTCTTCTGCATCACCCCAGTCCTAGAAAGGATTAATCTCTTGCCCCTCTGTGATCCCAAGCTTTTGTTGACACCTTTCTTTTCAGAGTTTGCCTTTCAGTGTTATACTTATGTCATGTTGAAACTAGAAAAGACTATAGAGATTGGAACCATGTGTTAGTCATCTTGGTGTCCTCAGCACGTATTAGGTTCTTAGTCAATCTTGCTGAATGATTCAATGAACAAATCCCAGAGATGCCTCATCTTATTTAAGTCAAGTTGCCTTTTAGTTGAGAGCCATCTGCAAGGTTGTTTTTGGAAACCCCAGAGAGGGATCCCTCGGTGGTGCAGCGGTTTGGCCCCTGCCTTTGGCCCAGGGCACGATCCTGGAGACCCGGGATCGAATCCCACGTTGGGCTCCCGGTGCATGGAGCCTGCTTCTCCCTCTGCCTGTGTCTCTGCCTCTCTCTCTCTCTCTCTCTCTGTGTGACTATCATAAATAAAATAAACTGAAACTTTAAAAAAAAAAAAAAAAAAAAAGGAAACCCCAGAGAAAGTCATATCCCTTTGAAACAAGTTTTTATCTCAACAGTGTTCCTGGAGGTTGGGAATTGAGTGGGCCTGGCTATTGGGCCGCATCCAAACGGAAAACTCTTGTGTTGGATGGGCCAGAGACTGTTATGAAGTACATGGACTTGATAAACCAGTATCTTTACAGTGGGAGTCACAAACCATGATAACCCTAGTAGATAAATCCTAAGAATCCTCTCTCTGTCTTCACCTGGATCTTCTTGGTTAATCCTTCTCTCCTCTTGCAAGTATCACAGTGCTCTCTGTTGCTTTCAATTATAGTTGTCAAACCCAGAAGTCTAAGTTCTGGGCGCACATGGCTGGCTCCATAATGAATGATTTCATAGTCTGAGAAGGGATCTTTCCTTAGTTTGAGGTAGCCTAAAATCAGTGTAGCAGAGATCTTGGAGTTGGAAGAACTGAGTTCTTTTTTTTTTTTTTTAATTTATTTTTTATTGGTGTTCAATTTGCCAACATATAGAATAACACCCAGTGCTCATCCCATCAAATGCCCCCCTCAGGGCCCATCACCCAGTCACCCCCACCCCCCACCCACTTCCCTTTCTACCACCCCTTGTTCGTTTCCCAGAGTTGGGAGTCTCTCATGTTCTGTCTCCCTTTCTGATATTTCCCACTCATTTTTTTCTCCTTTCCCCTTTATTCCTTTTCACTATTTTTTATATTCCCCAAATGAATGAGACCATATAATGTTTGTCCTCTGACTGACTTATTTCACTCAGCATAATACCCTCCAGTTCCATCCACGTCGAAGCAAATGATGAGTATTTGTCGTTTCTAATGGCTGAGTAATATTCTATTGTATACATAGACCACATCTTCTTTATCCATTCATCACGAAGATACAGATGCAGTGAAACACCGGGACACCTGCACCCCGATGTTTATAGCAGCAATGGCCACAATAGCTAAACTGTGGAAGGAGCCTCGGTGTCCATCAAAAGATGAAAAGAACTGAGTTCTAATCCTGACACCACCATTACAACTTTGGGCAAGTTACGTTGCTCCTCTGGCTTCAATGAGGTGTTTTCCTAGAAGGGTTTGGAGAAGATTCAATGTAACTATAAAAATGGAAATAAAGTGGAGCTGATGTATACTGGGCATTTCATCAAGATGAGGTTCCCCTCCTCCCAGAAAAGTGGGGAAACTAGTGTGGAGAAGAGATAATGAGATAATATTTTTTGAGATTGCTGAAAGCTGCTGAAGGAAGAAGCATTTTGCACTAAAGCCCACTTCTTTTGTACCTACTTGTTTCCTTTTTTGGCTAGAGGCAAGACTCAATGTTGTCTTCTCTGATCGGTCAGGCCATCTCGTTTCCCTTCTGCCCTCACTTCAGCTGCCTGAAACCACCAATTGTTCTTTTTCTGAATGGAACCCCTGTGCCCCCCCCTTCCCACCACAGTGGTGGTTTGGGCCCTCCCCCAACTCTCCCACCCCCGCTGCTGCTGTGAGATGACCATTTCCCAAATACCGGGAACTCAAAGAGAATACCGCAAACAGCTACTGTTCTATGACTTTGGCCCAGGGCCTTGACCCCAAGTAGCACATCCTGTTAGAATAAAATAGGTACTGAAAACAATAATTATAACACCGAGCACCCCTCCCTGTCACATCCCCCACCCTGTGAAATTTCCCAAAAGGTGTTAGGTGAAGCTGAGGGAGGACCCTTCTTGTGAACCAAGAAAGCATTCAGAGCAGATGCCTTCTCCCTCCCCACTCCTTGTTCTTGTATTAAGAAAGGTGTCTATTTCTTTGAATGGGTAATCTATGCACATAGAATGAAATTTAAAAGGCACAAAGTGGCATCCAGTGAAGACCTATCTTCCATCTTAAATTCTCCACCTGAGAGCCAAATTTCTGTTCCCACTTTCCTGTGTATCTCTGAAGTACACATATTTACATTTTTTCACCCAAAAAGTTGCATAATATACATATGATTTGGCACCTTGCTTTTTGTATTTAGCACTATATTCTGAAGTTCATCTCTAAACCTCTCTGATAAACAGAGGGGTAGTATTCATTTATATGTACGACTCAGAGTTTATTTAAGAAGTCATCAGCTGATGGGCATTTAAATGGTTTGCAAAAATGCAGTGAATAACTTTGTGCCTATGTCATTTCCCCTAGTTTAGTTCTAAATCCATTAAGAAAATGTGAGGGTGGAGGTGTAAGCTAGCTCAGGGAGCACAAACACCTGGAATTCCTGGAATCTTCCCCTCCAGCTCTGCTTGTCCTTCTGGGGGAACTCTCACTCTCCTTTGAAGCCTGGCCCATAGGTCAGTTCTTGCCTTAAGTCTTTCTAGACCACCACCACCAGGGAAAGTTGCCCCCACATCTTTTGGGTTTCTAGGCAGTGGCTTCCAAACTGTAGCTATGTAAGGAGGACTTGTTAAAACTCAGGTTTTGGGCACTGCCCCTTCTCCATTTCTCATTTAGGTGGTCTCAGGTGCGCTTTGAGACTGTGCACTTCTAGCAAATTCCCAGGTGATGCTACTGCTTTGGTCAGGGCTGCACTTGGAGAAGAACAGAGTCAGTGACTTTCCTATCCACTGCTCATCACACCGCTTACTGATAACCCATGCCCCATGTCCCAGGCTGGTTTAGATTCTCTAAAATAATCGTCTAGCTTTTCTTTTTTAGGCTGAAACTCCATGAGGGCAGGAAGTGGCCAGAAGTTTATCCCACATTTGGTCTTCAGGGCTTGACAGAACATTGTAGGTGGGCAACCTTAGAACATAGTGAGTGGACAATCCGTATGTGTTAAGTGAATCAGTGCACTGGAATTATTAGTTGATTGCACTTTTCCTTACATGCTAAATTCCATAAGCCTAGGACTTCTAGGTCCCTACATATCTCTCTTCTCCATCTTCATTGCCAGCAGCTGGTCTCTTCACGGGTCTATTGTTTAATGGTCTCCCATTTTGACTCTTATCCTTCTTCTAATCCCAGAGGCAGACAGACTGATATTCTAATAACATAGATTGTAAAGATTGGCAACTACCTTTATTTCCATCCATAGGGGTCTGATTAAATAATCATATATTCACATCTGTGCATAAGAGATTTTCTAATTTTTTCTTATAGTTGCATACCCTCTCTTATCATTCTCATTTGGTTAGTAAATCCTATGGCATTGGAGTGCTCACTTTGGCAGCACATATACTAAATCTTATGGCAAATTAACACTCCTCCTTGGAGAGTTAAGATAGTTTGGTAAGGCTAAGTGATGTATTCCAAATCTCTGTTTCATGGATCACGTTTCCATGAAAACCTTTTTTAAAAAAAAATTAATAGTCTTTTATTGACATAAATTGTGCCTGGAACTTCAGTAAAATAGTTGAGGATATCAAGATTCTCATTGGTGGGGAATTTCTCATGGAAACTAGTAAAGGGGCTGCAGAGACAGGTCAAGGAGGATTTTGCTGGCTGTGCCTAAGAGCATGGACCTACAGGCAATAGGAGATGTGAGATGTACAGAGTGAGAGAACTGTGGTTGGCTTGAATTTTAGAGAAATTCCTCTGGCTGTAATGGTAACTCGGATTTAAAGGAAGGAGAGAGAACAGTCAGGAAACTCAATAGTCAGTGAGCAATGATCAGACTTAGCTCAAGGGCAGTGGTAGCAGGGTTGGAAAGGAGGGGAGGACATAATGGTAAAATTCATAGGGTTTAGTCTTTGCATATGGGGTATATGTGTGTGTATGTATATAAAGTGTGTAAGAGAAAAAGGGAGTGTATGTTTGTGCATGTGTGCACTCTCACATGTATGTAAGAAAGTGTGTGTGTGTGTGTGTGTGTGTATGTTATGGAGGTGATGCTTATGAGATGTGGCTTTGTGAGAAACACCTCCCTAGCTCCTGGCACGTGTAACTGGACAGTGGTATGGTATGTCTATCCTAAGAATATGAAAAAAGCAACTTTTAGAGAGGTGAAGGTGCGTTCAGTTTGGTGTTTGAAATACTTACAAGAGAAGTCCTGCAAAGAGGCAAAGAGTTGGATAGTCCAGTCTGAGGCTCAGAAAAGAACTCAGAGCAGGATAGATAAACACTTGAGATAATGGGATACTCTGATGGATCATCTTAGAAGAGCACAGATTGAGATCCAAAGGGTTTTGTGATCACCAATGCTCAGGAGCCAGGCAAAGGACACGGATGCCACAAGGAGACAAAGAAGGAATCGTGAAAAAGGAAAACACGAGCGTGAAGGCAGAGGAGGACCCCAAACCAAGGGACTGTGGATGAGACAGTTGCTGGTAATTGCTGGAGAGAAATTACAGTGATATGGAGCAAAAACTGAACAGACCACAGACGGGAAGGTGAAGCCAGGGAGGAGGTCAATCCTGTCAATAAATTCAGATGCAGAAGGCCAGAGCAGTGAGGCTGCAACTTGATGTTCCCATACAGGTTTAACTAAACATCACTCAATCTTTGCTCTGAAAACTGAAGAATTATGTAAGTACTTTTATAATACCACTTTATCACTTTACTGCTAAAAAATCTTGAAATATTTTTTTAAAAATGCAGCAAACTTTGGGGCCCCTAGGTAGCTTAGTCCGTTAAGTGTCCAACTCTCGATCTCAGTTCAGGTCTTGATCTCAGGGTCATGAGTTCAAGCCTCATGTTGCGCTCCACGCTGGAAGTGGAGCCAACTTAAAAGAAATAAAAAAAAAATAAATTAAAAAAAAATAAAAAATGCAACACATCCAACACTTCAAAAATTAGGAGAGAAAAATTCCAAGTTTGTCCTTTGATTTTTGTGACATTTTCTTCCAAGCTGTGTGATGATCATTGCAGGGAAGCAGGAAGAGTGATTATTTTAAACACTTTTTGAAGCATCTGCTAAAGCCACCTGGCAGTCAGATTCATTAAGTGTTGATGTTGAAAGGGACTGCACAGATTCCCTCCCTCAACCTCACTCTGCAGCTGGGTGACCTTATGCAAGTCATTTTACCTCTGAGGAAGCTGGTGTGGTTTCTCATAGGTAGTAAGAGGCCGTTGCATGAGGGCACCTCTAACAAGGTTTATTATGCCTTGACAGCTGGGAAAGACTCCATTTAGCTCAGCCCCAGTGAAGCACAGCTCAAGAAGGAAGTGATGAGAACATGGGAAATCCTCTCCCATCCACACCTTTGTACTTAATGCAGCAACCCGCTGTTCTGTGCCAGGCACCAAATGCCAGCATATTACAAGTTGTACGGCTGATTAGATTTCTAAAAGTTTTCTGGCATCTTAATTTTGCAATAGATTTCTCCAAGGTCAAAATAAAATTGCTTTCAGAACCATCTGTAGTGTAAGGCAGCAGAAATTCTAAATATATGGATTCACAACTGGATTTCGTTTGTAACTATGAGTTACAAACCATGGTAAAGCAGTCATTCTCAATCTTTAGGTGCATCAGCATCACAAAGAGAGCTTGTTAAAACCCAGAATGTGGGGCCCCAACACCACAGTTTCTAATTCAGTGAGTCTGGGGTGCTGCCTGAAAATTTGCATTTCTCGTGCGTTCCCAGGTAGATGATGCTGAGGCTGCTGGTCCTACGATGACACTTTGAAAAATGCTAGTGCAGAAGAAAGAACCCCTAGTCTTCAGATCCCAGGTGACTAATTGCCTCTAAGCCTTGGTTCCTAGTCTAGGAAACAGGACAAAGAAACAAAAAACCCAGTGCTTAGATTTTTTTTTTTTTTTTAGAACAAAACCAGAAAGAAAGAAAAAAATGAAAGGAAAAAGAAAACCAAGGTCATTCATTCTTTTTTTTTTTTTCTTTTTTCCTTTGGCACTTTCTTCCAGGCTATGCACAAGGGTTATGATGATCATTGCAAGCATGCTTTCAAGCATCTGCTAAATGACCTGGTAGTCACAATTCCTTCAATCTCTATGCTAGGAGAGCTATTTGAATTGCTTCCTTCAGCTTCAAAGTATAGCCTGGTGGCCTTGGGCAAGTCCTACACTCCCTTGGAAACCTCTCTTGCCTGATTTCATTGGGCAGAAACGGGTCAGGTTGCTAATCCTACAATCACCTCCACTTAAGGTTACTATCTTCTTCCTTAAGACTTCAAGGATGGCACAGCCTGGAACTGCCTTGTATCAATTCTCATTGTGGCAGGGGTGGTGGTGGTATTACAGCATAGTTTTCAGAGGATCAGACGAACTAAGCTCAAATCCTGATGATGCCTCTTATTAGCTTGTGAACTTGGACATGTGAACTCATTGAGACCTGGGGTATCACTGGGGATAGGAAGGAGGATAGTAGGACTAGGACTGACCACCCACAATGGCTGTGGGGATTAAGTGAAATCAAGGATATAGATGCTCAGGATGCTTTTAGATACATAGTAAAGAATCAATAAACGGTGTATTGAATACTTGGAAGTTGCTTGCAACAGTGAGTTAGATGTACAGTGAGTCCTGAACTGAATTGCGGCCAAGTGGATATCTAAAGATATTACAAGGATAACCTAGACCTCCAAGAAAAAGAACAAAAATGAAATGTCCCATCTCTCTCTAGACCAAGCCTTCCTGAATGTTCCTTGTTCCTGAATGGCAGCGTGGGTAATGAACGTGCTGCCCCAGGAAGACAAGAAGAAGTAGTTGGCATGTGATAGGAGGCACCTGCAAAGCTGCCCATCCACCTGCAGCAGCAACTCCCCTTTGCCAGATCCTAGAGGTAAAGAAGAGTCTGAGGGACCAAGAAGGGAGGGGGAGCAAGGAGTGAGAGAAGGAGACTTTGCAATTATCTCCCCAAGACTGTTTAGAATGTAATGTTCCTCTCCGCCCCCTTTCCTTTCCAAGTTGTAATTTTCTTCACAGAAAGAACACAATGGAGGACATATTCCCGACTGTTGAGAGCCTGCTACTAACTCCAACAACCCAGACAGGGGAACAGATAAGGAGGGGAAAAAAATAACAGAGGCAATTTCTTTTTTTTTTTTTTTTCTCTGCAGAGATTTCAGAGATTGAAGCTAAGAAATCCAGTCCCATTTGAACATCGTATTACCCGCCCACCTAATGGTTTCGGTATGAGCTGTCCTCGGTGCTCAGTGCTCAGCAAGTTTCAATCCTTGTTTTCCCTGCCAGAGGGTCGGAGCTCTACCCGGGCTTTGTGCCGCCGTAACCCTGATCCACTTGAGAGAATGCAGCTAGCAGCCTGGGTTGTGTGGTTTGCTCCACCTGCATTCCCATGTAAATGTTTAATTGTCCAATTTTCTTTTCGCTTGTCTCCAGGAAGTGGGGAGGGACTCATGGCTCAGTCTCAGGGTGCCATGTGTTCTCAGAAGAGTGCAGAGCACAGGTATGAGAGGGACTTTGGGATGCAGGGGCCCTCTCACTTCTCTGCCTTCCCCACTGCCTCCTCCTTCCATCTTTTCTCCCCACTGACACCCTTCCCGTCTACTCCCTCCCCTGCTACTCTGTGCGTAGCCTAATTTTTCCCAACCTTTTAATTTTAAGCTCAAATGAACAGCCAGGCTCCATTTGGACACTTATCACTGAGTTACCCTCCAGAAAGCTTGTGTATTTCCTCTAGCAGAACATAAAAGCATGTGGAACCAGAACATCTGTTTCCTTATCTCCTTCTTTGTACCTGTCTGAGGGAGCAGCTTTCTCAGGATATCTCTCGGTGCCATTAAATAAGTTCAATGCTGTCCTGCTAAACCTTTGTTTTCCAGAGGATCCCATCACCTCTGAGAGGCCACGTGGAACAAATTGCAGTCATTTCAACTGAGGGCTTCCTAGACCCGCCAGTGCCCAGCTGACCCACTAGCTGACCAGTAAAGCATGTGTGAGTCTAGGTCAGTCCAGATGAGCTGAGCCAGGCCTATTTCAGGCCATCCAACATGCCGGCTCAAGAGATAAATGCTTGTTGTTGAAACTACAGACAATTCTTGACCATATATAATGTGCCAGAAATTGCTAGATGCAGAGAACACAAAGATGAATGAATATGATCCCTGCTCATGCATGGGACGCAAGCATGAGATTAAGATGGGCAAGTACTACAATATCTAGTTCATGGATGGGAAAAACTGCAACATTGTGCCATGTAAAAGCAGAATCCCCGAACAGGTCATCCTTGATCCAATCATTTCTTCAGAGGAAAATTGGTAGCCAGTGGACAAATAGAAACAACAACAACAACATGCTTCCTTTCTGATCTCCACCTTTCTTTCCAAATCCCTTTGTAAAAGAAGCCTTTGCTTGTATTTGGCAATGTGGAAGGTATAAGAAATTTGCCCTACTTTATCTTACAGTGTAGCTGGAGAGACAGTATACAAAAGCCCAGAATTTCAATAACAATGCCAAGGTTCAAGGGCAGTGTTCACCAGTTAAAATGTGATTATAATTTCAAATTATAGTATCCCTTCTCAGATGATAATCCAATCCACTAGACTTTAAACTCCTGAGTTTGGAGACTGTGTCCTACTCAAGATCATATTGCAGTGCCTAGCAGGTCAATAGACAATTAGGTATATAATTTGCTTTTGCTTTTTGAAGACCATTTCTAAAAGGTATTCTTTTTATATTTCCTTTTGTTTTGTTTTGTTTGTTTTATTTTTACTTTAATAAGTAGGGTCAGCATTTCATGTTTAAGCGGGGGAGAACTGGCATTTGTCGAACACTTGCCATGTTGTAGGCACCACGCTAGGTCTGTTCCATTCCTAGTGATACTTGATCCTCACAGTGACCATAGGAGGCAGATTTTATTACTAACGTTTACAAACGTAGATATTGGGGCTCAGAGAGGTTACGTAACCTGTCAAAGATCACACAGTAAGTGGAATAGAGTTTTCCTATTTAAAACTTACTCTTCCCCCCCCACTCCCAATGCTAATACTCACCTAGATCAACCCCCTCACCCAATGACTTATAAATCTTAGATTTGGTGATGATTTGAAGTCTTTCATTGCAAGGAGAGAGGAGGAACATCACAATCCAGAGGAGGAGTCATGCATTTTCAGCTGGAGAACAGTTAGAGTCACAGAGTTTATAGAGTCCCAGTGGGATAGATTAGCATGTGGGGTATGTAATGATAGGGTCCGCAAACATTCCTAGATTGAAGAGTTTATGCATGTCTTCCTGCTCTCACCAGCTGTACTTGCCTCTGACTTAATTATATGCTCAGGGTACAGATGCCTCTAGAATTGCAGGCCAGATCTTGCTTCCCAGGAAGCCTTCTTGGTTAGATGACACTCAGCCCATGGAATGCAGGGGGAAAAAAAGATGTTAGCTTGTTCCTTAGCAGTGGAGATACAGTTGAATCACTGCAAGTCAAGATTCATTCACTCATTCATTCATTCATAAATGTTTATTGATTACATATGGCGGACATTTATTGTCTTTGTTCACCTGAATAGAAAGGTGGCCAATCAGAGTACTCCATTCTTCTAGATAGTGTAATTAGTCCAGGGTTTGGCAGATAACATAAGAAAGCAGGAGTCCAACATCTGGAATTAACATGGACATTCAAAGAAAGTGTCTCTCAGATCTTGAACAAAAGGATCTTAAAACTCCTTGTTGGGGGAGTTGAGGTTGTCAGGGGCCAATTTACCCACCATGCTGAGACAATCTGCCCAAGAAGAAAGACCACATGGAGGAATTCAGAGTTCAGACATGGAAAGAAAGGAAATAGTTGAACACTGAGATCCTGCCATGCCTGAATCCTCAGATTGGAGCTTCACTTCACTGCACTCAGCATTAGAGTTGGGAGCTGGAAATATAAGGAATACGAATTCCTTTTTTTTTTTTTTTGCTTGAATTCCTTTTCTTTATCTGACTTTGAGCCTGTGTAAGGAAGATTTGGAGCAGTCTATGGGAGGCATAGCTGAGTATGAGTGCAGTATGAGTGCTGGGAATGAGAGCTGTGGGTTTGAATCCTAGTCCTTGTATTTGTAGTTTATAATCTAATTATAGGATGTAATCTGGTCCCAGGAGTTGAGACAAGAGGACAGTGCTTCTCATCCGACAATGAGCTCCCAGTCTACTGGGGCATGAGAGCTTACTAACTGGCTGCACAATTTGGGAAAATTAGCTGACCTTTCTCTCAATTTCCTTATTTGTAAATGGAAGCTACTGAGAATGCATTCTTCCAGGAGTTGAAGTTGGAAGAATCAAATGAAACAGTGGATATGAAAACACTTTGTAGATTGTGAAGGGACCACACCCCAAAGCTCTGCAGGGGCGGGGCTGGCCTAGGTCACCACTGACCAAGTACTCATGCACTGAAGTAAGTATCAAGTGCCTAGTGACCGCATGCTTGTGGAAAGAATAAAATAACTTATATTATTTAACCAATCCTTTTCAGCTGGATACTCAAATTCTCTTTTTATAACCTAACTTGAAATGAATCTCTGGTGAAGGTCCAGCTTCTTTGGTCATGAGGTATGCTGATCTTGAGTCCCTCATGTAGGTAACTGTCTAACAAACTGGCACAACACTTACACTGAAAACAAGCAAAACCAAACCAAACCAGCTATTTGTTAATTGATTGATTGATCTTGAGTCTGAGGGTCAGCTGGACAGTTCTGCTAATCTGGGCTGGTTTTGTTTGGTCTCATCCATTCTCATGCATCAGGGACCAGCTAGTGGGTCAGCTGGGGAACAGCTGGTAAGGGATGCCATCATATGGAATGCTTCCCATTCTTCAATGGGCTAGCCTGGGCTTCTGTTCATGGAGATGGTTTCCCAAAGACTGAACAACTGTTCAAGGTCTCTTGAAGTCTAGGCTCAGAGCTGGTTCACTTCTTCCACATTTTATTTTCCAAAGCAAGGTATAAGGCTAGCCCACCTCTTCACCTCCTCATGGGAGGAGCTGTGGAGTCAGGTTGCAAATGATGCAAACACAGGGAAGATAGAAATTGGAGTATATTTGCTATCAGTCTGTCAGAAAACCTTTGTGCTAAGATGGGAAAGTCATTTAATGCTGTAAACTCAAAAAAGGAAAATGTGGCTTCTCTCTCCTTTTTATCTGGTCTATGCTCTTTCTGTCTCTTGACCTTGCCTGAAGAGGGGGGCTTTCTTGATCTCTACTGCCTAGACCGTTGTGGTAGCTGCAAAGTGATGTATCTGCCTTCAAACCCATTTGACAAAGAAGAAACAGGTGTTCTAAGGATATAGTCCTTCTCTCTTGGATCTCAGCCCAGAAGAAGGTACAGATATATTCAACCCATAAGGCTGACCAACAACTGCTTCCATGCCTTCTTGCTGCAAGTCACCTTCCACTTTGTCACCAAGGTTATTTTAATAAAGTTCTTCATGTTACCTAAGAAATAATAACCCTACTTCCTAGGCTGGCATTCAAGGTGTTCACAGGTTCTTCCTAATCTCTTTTTCTAGGCTCTTGCCATGTTACTTCTGGGATAGGAGCCACAATTTCCATTTCATCAATGTTCAGTATTTCCTCCCAGCCCGTAGCCATATTTTTCGCCAATGTAACATTTCCTCTGTCTGTACATGCTCACTCGCACCTCTGCCCTTTGCAATCCCACTCTTGCTATTAAGACCCTCCTCGGGATCTCTGGGTGGCTTGGTGGTTTAGCGTCTGGCTTCAGCCCTGGGCATGATCCTGGAGTCCTGGTATGGAGTCCCAATCGGGCTCCCTGCATGGAGCCTGCTTCTCCCTCTGCCTGTGTCTCTGCCTCTCTGTCTCTGTTTCTGTCTCTTATGAATAAATAAATGAAATCTTAAAAAAAAAAAAAAAAAGACCCTCCTTAGTTGCCAGGCTCCTCCACTGAGTCTTCCCTTTCCAACTACTTGGAGTCAATCTCTTTTCTCTGGTTCCCTAATAATTTTTTAAAAGATTTTATTTATTCATTCATGATAGACAGAGAGAGAGAGAGAGAGAGAGAGAGAGAGAGGCAGAGACACAGGCAGAGGGAGAAGCAGGCTCCATGCAGGGAGCCCGACGCAGGACTCGATCCCGGGACTCCAGGATCACGCCCTGGGCCAAAGGCAGGCGCTAAACCACTGAGCCACCCAGGGATCCCCATTTTTTTTAAAGCCTAATCATTTTTTAAAATTATAGTATCATATCTTTTTTTCTTCTTCTTCTTTACTTGTTCGCAGCAGGAAGTGAAAGAAGAGGTGACAGGGCAGTTCCTTTTCCTGGGGCAGCTCCAGAGACCCACGCCCTTCTCATCTCTGAAGGGATATAATACCACATTGTTGTGCCATGTGTTACACTGGATTATAGCCTCCTGGGGGCAGGGCCTTGGTTCTCTCACCTGATATCCATCATGTTACCTGGTGTGTCTGCTTCATGGTACGTGTTGAGTCAATGCCACTGAGCTGACTTGAATCTCTCCGTGTCAGCCTCTGCCTACTGTAGAGCACTGCCTCAAATCCTGGAGCTGGCCAGAGTCATGGTCACTTTCCAGGACTCTGAAAGCTGCACTTAGATTGGGATATGCCCTAGGCCACTGAATTGGCATGAGTTACAGGCCTAAAAAAAGTCCTGCTCTGTAGCAGGGGGTCAGTTACTAATTGTAATTCCTCCTCTGGCCGCTTTTCTGAGGCTTGAACTCATATTGCCTTGCTGACTTTATTTTTAGGTGTCTGGCAGTTTAAAAGGGAGCTACAACTATCTTGGGTTTATTATTATACTATGAACGGCCTTTGGAAACCCAGTGCCCTGATTATGATCACACAGCCTGTTCAGATGAGGACTCTTCTTTACTTGTAGTTTGAAACCCTTTGGTTTCAATGAGTGGCTTTCAAACTGCAGCATGAATAAGAGTCATCCCAGCCATTGGGAAGCATGCAAATTTCTGGGTGTTATCTGCAGAGTTCCCGGATTCCTATATGTGGGCAGAGCCTAGGACTGTGTAATTTTCTTGGGCTTCCAGGGGATTCTGTTGCTAGCTAACCATACACTGAGAAAAAAATGCTGTAGAATTATAAGCATCAGACAATGAAGAAAAATATTGGCTGTAGTTGGTTAGCTGATGTGATATCAAACTTAACTATAACATCCTAGAGACCAGGGAGGCATCCAAACACCTCTCCTTTCGCCATGGCTCTCCTCTGCTCAAGAGCATGCAATGGCTCCATCTTTCCTCAGCCACATCAGGTCCAACTCCTCTCTGTGCTATTCCAACCCCTGCTCAGCCACTCCTTGATGTTCTGTCCTTCTGCAGGCAATGCACGATTTCATCTCCGCTGTGGTATATTCTGCTTGTTTTGTTCTCCCATCTCTATTTTGTTAAGAATCCCCAACAGTTGATTGAATGCCTTCCATGTATCAGGCACAGTCCCATAGTGCATTTAGCCTTCAAACCAGTCCTGGGAGGAAGGCATTAGGATCATCCTCATTGATGCTAAAGGTGAGTTCCTGTGACTTGCCCAAAGTCACCTGCTGTTAAGTGGACTTCAAACCCAGAGTGACTGATCATCAGTGTCATTGACCACTTATGACACGCTGCGACACCTATTTAAATCCCATCAAGCACCTCTTATCTCAACTCAGATGTAAATCCGATTTTCCTCATCTGTGAATTGGGTGTGTGTGTGTAACTCAAGGTTGCTGTGAGAGTCAAGGGACTAGTCTCTGCATGGTGTCTGGCACGATCTGGGTGATTAAGTGGAACTCCTAGAAACCCACGCCAAGTCTCGTCAGGCAGGAGAGATGAAAATCGTATGGCTTTTGAAAAATGATGAGATTTAATTATCAGAATACACTTTCTGGCATCAAAGCACGATTTACCCTTTTTCCTGCAGGTCAGAGGTATCATTCAAGGGTAAAGATATTAGGAACCATCTTTTCTGCTGGAACATTTTTTTATTTCCTCTTCAAAGAGTAATCTCAGGGCAGCTACAGCCATGGAAACAGAATGTGGCAGGTGTAGCTGTGCTCTGGATTAGGGCCTGACTTTCCCCCAGCGGGTAGGAGAAAGGCTGCGGTCAGGGAAGACGAATGGATCTAGGCGGTTTTGTCACGGCAAAGAGCACATTTTCCCAGCGCCTCCATCAATCAGGGTCTGGTATTGAAGGCCCTCTGCTATCACTTTTGAGTGACTTGCAGCCCTTTTGTGTCACCAGCGGGGACTTCTCATCTGCTTGGGTGACCCAGAAGTGTGATGTGGCTGGCAGTGGGACCCGACCCACAATTAAGAGTACATTTCTTTGTTTCTTTGTTCCTGCCTGGTGACTGGAAACTGAGGACATGTGGAGCTCCCCCTAAGAAGACACAGTTTTACCGGCTTGTTCAAGCGTGGATGAAGCTATTGCTACCTTCTCTCATAGGGAAGGGACAAGATGTGACACTGGGGGACATTGCAGCAGGCTGCTTTCACTAGCTACCACTGTGATGGGAAGTGAGGAGGTGGGCTTTGCAAAAAGCGAACATACAAACCACTCGCTGCCTCAGTTTCCCAAAACTGTAAAATGAGAGTGACCATGCCTACCTTGTAAGGATGTAGCAAGGATTAAAAATAGTTATGTAAGACATCTGACATGTAGCGAGACGATGGTAGGTAGCAGCAAAGAACACAAACCAGATACAGATTCTATCAGCATTCACAGTACAAGGTGGCTACTCCTTCACTTCAGATGAGCAATGTTTATTTACTAAAAGCTCATGTGCATTAGGGTCCTAGGTTAGCCTCTGAGGACAAAAATGACGGAGATCTGGTCCTCATGAGGAGCTTGTAGTGAAACTACAACCTGTGTTTGTAGACCACCTGTGTGGCCTCAGGACATCAGAGTCCAGATAATTTAAGGGGCTCAGATGAGGTCCCAGAGGTGTTATTTCCAGAATCTATAGCCAGGCCTCTTAATATTACATCCATGGCTTTTTCCATGGACTGATAGCTCTTGTTTTAAGAAAAGAACAGGCCAGTTACATCATTTGGAACAAAGGTTCTACAAGGGCTGAGCTACCCAGAGACCAGACCAGATGAGTGAATGAATATAACTAACCAAATAAAAGCTAGCTGGAAGACTAAATGTGATCACACTGGAGAATGGAGTCATCATTTGCCAGAACTGAATTTCTCATCTGCTGGCTTAGGAAGCACTTGGCTGCCTCTTCCTCTCTAGGCTGGGCAAACAGGTCATTCTGATAATCCAAGAGATGAGCCTCTGGTGATGTCAGCCTCCCCCTGGGCACCTGAGCCCATTATCACATGCACTTGACTTTCATTCTCTAGCATCCCTGGATCTCAGCTCAGGAGTGACTCAGCAAGGGTCAGATTTTGCTCCTCTTTCAGAAAGGAGTCTAGTTTTCCTCAGGAAGAATGTTCTGAAATGTTCCTGCTGATACAGATATATGTGCTTTTCAGCCATTTCAGACCCAAATTTAAATGATGCTGGTACCTTAGGGACAGGGGAGCAGCTCACTGAATTATTTCCTTGAGATAGCTAGGATGATGATTATATGTTATGTTTGCTTCCATGGATTTACTAACCCCTTTTTTAATTTCATTATGAAAATGTTCAAACATGTTGAGAAATTGAAAGCACTCGTATGCTGATCACCAATATTTTTTTTAAATTTTTATTTATTTATGATAGAGAGAGAGAGAGAGAGAGAGAGGCAGAGACACAGGCAGAGGGAGAAGCAGGCTCCATGCACCGGGAGCCCGACGTGGGATTCGATCCCGGGTCTCCAGGATCGTGCCCTGGGCCAAAGGCAGACGCTAAACCGCTGCGCCACCCAGGGATCCCGTGATCACCAATATTATACCATAATCATTTCACTATAACTTGCATTATTACATATTTATCCACTGATCTACCCATTTATCAATCTATCTTATTTTTTTAAAAAATTCAAAGTAAGCTGCAGGTATCAGAACACTTTCCCATCAACATTTCAGCATTCTTACCCTTATCGAAAATTTAATATTTGTTTCTGAACATATGATAAAATGTACAAATCTACTATTGATGGTTTTTGACAGATGCATGCACTTCCATAATGCAAACCCCTTATAAGATATAGAACATTACTGGGACCCCCAAAAGTTCTTTCAAATCTGTCAATCCGTGCCTCCACCCTGATCCCCATCCCAAGCAAGCCCTGCTTTTATGTTCTCACTACATCAGTTAGGTTGTCCTATTCTAGAGCTTCATAATAAGTGAATCATATTGTATGTTCTCTTTTTTATAATCTTCTTTCAGTCAGGACAATGTTTTGAGATTTAATTCCTATGTGTTTAAACAGAGCCCATGAAAATTGTTGTGGGGCTTAAAGAGATACAGCAGCCCAAATAATTAAGCACAATGCTTAGCAAATGATGGGCACGTCATAGGTGTTAACTACTCTGACTGTGAATATTTGTTATTTTTATTATCATTATTTTCATTTCATCATGTTTGCTTATGTTCGCTGTAGTGTGGACTGGTCACCAAAACTAGGTATTTATCTTAATTTCTTCAACTGGGAAGATGACCTCAGAGAATATTCTAGATCCTAGCATTCTATGGCTCAGAGCTCTTTGGGGTTATTCCCTAGCTGTATCTCTCTATATACTTAATTTCCCAATTAGATCCTGAGCTCTACAGTAGCAGTATGCATTGTGCTTGCCTACATCTTTTTCTTTTTACCCATTCCGATGTTTCATAATGGGCTAAGCATGTAGAAAATAATTAATACGTATATTCAATATGGGGTCAAAATCAAAGTTCTATCATGACAGAGTTGCTTGCCCAGGAAATGGCGATGCGGCCTCTGAATTGTTGTGTCAGTCCTAAGGCAAGTTCACATCACTGCACTGGAGGGCAAGAGTCCTGGTTGGAATTTTGGTTCTGCTGGGAACCTGTCTTTGGTGGGATGGCTTACACAGGATGGATGTCTCTTGACTCTTATCACAACTCTGTACAATAGATGTTATAGTCTCCATTCTATAGATGAGAAGATTCAAGGAAATAGCCAATAAGCAATGGAACTTGGATTTGAGCCCAGCCTGTCTGATCTATAGATCCCATGCTTTTTTTTTTTTCTTGTCCCATGATCTTTCTGACTAATTTTAGGTGCATATGGAGAAGAGAAGTAAAGGTGAACACTTAATGAACCTGCTGGTATGAGTAGTAAACATGGTTAGTGATAAATGGCTCCAACAGGTATACCAGTATAACAGACATGTACCTAGCATTACCACACTGAGAGTTTTTTTGGTCCTAAGGAAGTCTGGTGAGGTAGGTGAGGAAACATTGTTTCCACTTTATAGATGAGAAACGACGGTTAGAAGGCTAAGGAACTTACACAAGGTCATAAAGCTATAATATAAGACAAAGATGGTTCATGGAAGTGAAGGGTGGAATAGGAATTTGTAAGCAGGTTTCATGATCTTAAAGTGAGGACTTTCTTAGGCTGCTCGCTTACCTTTTGGAGAAAAGATATGCTAATAAAAGTATCTGCAGGCAAATACATTTGAAATAGGAGTATGATTAATCCTTAATATTTCAAATGAGGTTGTCAAAGTAAGTTCAAAGTCAACATATTTAAGGATGTGCTTCTTGAGTGTTTTCTACGTGCCAGATACTGGGCCTGTTGACTGTCCATTTCCAGCAGGATGGATGAAATGAACTCTACCCATGAGTGATGCCGTGCTACCACACATCTTTCTTGGGAGCAACTCGAAAGGCCGACTGGTTTATTGCTTTTATTCTTTCAGCCCAAGGCCTGAGTCATTCCATTAAGTGACTGTTCTGCTTTGGCCTTCTCCCAGCCAACAGCTGCAAGATACCAGATTGGCATGAAGCAGGTGAGTGAAGTCAGCTTAAATTTAGCATCACAGAAATCTGTTTCTGCGGACTCCTGCGAACCACTCAGCATCCTCGGGACAGGGCAGTTACCTCCACAGCCACTTGTCCCAGGAGGAGAATCTTTCAGGCTTTGGGAAGGGCAATGTGGTTTTCCTTTAGCTGTCATCTGACTCGTTGAATAGCATGACTCAACCCCTTGTTTAGAAAACAGTGTGGTGATCAATGGGTAGACCCAGGGAGGATCTCTAGTGAACAGAAGGAAATGAGAACATGCACTTTATGTGCATTTTCACAGAACCCCGTGGCCATCTTTTTATAAAGAAGCACTTATTATCCCATTTTACTGTGTGGTAGAGGATCAGGATGACCGACTCATGCTGGTTTGTCTTGAAATTTCCCAGGCTTCTCACTCAAAATCCCACGTCCTGGAAATCTCTCAGTCCTGGACAAACTGGGACAGCTGGTCACCTGGGGTGGATCAGAGTTTCTGCTTTTACTTCAAAGAGCACATTCTTAAACTTTGTGCACTGCTGCCTGTCATTTGTGAAGTCATCTGACAGTCTGAGCAGTTTGTAATTTAGGGATATTATACCCATTTTACTGATGGGGAAGTGGAGGCTCAGAGTGATTTGTGACTTGTCCAGGGTCTACTGACTAAGCTGTGACAGAGGCAGATTTGGAATCCAGCTCTCTTTGGCTCAGAGGCTTCTCTACACAGATGTCCTAAAAGAGAATTAAGATAGGTAAAAACTGACAGGTGTGAGGAAGAGGCAGCAACGTATTTGGGGATGCCACCATTTGCTCTTGGGGGCTCCCTGAGCATTTCCATTTTCAGCCCTTTGACCTTTTATTCCAAAAGGCCTTTGTGGCTTTCTGACCACAGGCAGGGTGCGGAGCAGCAGGGAAGGGGCACTGGGAAGGATGCCTGTATGGGCAGCTGGATGCCAGGAGGCACTGAGAGGAACCAACCATTATTATCAGGTGCCACAAACAACTTAGGTCTGGTGTCAGGGCATCGTGAGAGAGTGCCAGCCCGGGAGGGTGGGAGCAGTGGGTGAAGGGGGCCCAGAAAGGCAGAGCTGGACCTCTCCTCATGTGACTCTGATGTGATAGCCCAGAGCAGCTGGCAGGAGTTGTGTGCCCTGGGAGTGTCCTCTGTCCTAAGACTGTCCTTCACAAGAGCGTCCACTCTGCCCTTTTCCTCCCAGTGCATTTTAACACATCACATTTGATAAGGGCTGCTAATGCCCTGGGTTCATTCATTCTCTCATCTAACATTTACCGTAAGCCCGTTGGGCACCAGGGCATCGGAGCCAGGGGACAGGAGATGAGTAACATATGGCCTTTTCTCTGAAGGAAGGACACTTCCTTAAGAGGACAGATTAGGAAGCAGCTCAGTGCTCTGCATAAGAGCAATGGGCTTGGAAGTTTCTCAGACCTGAGTTTCCATCCTGGCTCTGTAACCTTGGTCAAGTTACTTTAAATTTCCTCTGAGCCTGTCTATTTGCCTGTAAAATGGGGTTAATCAATGCTACCTCACTGATGTGAGGATTAAGTGCAATGATAGAGTCCAGGGTTAAATCTAGTTACTGTCACATAGTAATTACTCAATTAATGACAGTTATTTTTCCAGTTCTACCACTTACCAGCACTGTAAGCATGGGCAAGTTCAAGAATCTTGGTATGCATCAATTTCTCTCCTATGATAAGGGAATAATAAAAGTAAATATGCTATAAGAGTGTTGAGGTAATCAAATCAGATGGTACATGTAAAGCACTTAGAATAATGCCTGGCATATAGTAGGAATTGACTATATAATAGTGATTACTACCAATACTAATGGTGATATATTACTACAAGGGATTGTGGACAAAAACTAAGATGTTCTACATAAAGACTCCTAACTCTGGGAAACGAACTAGGGGTGGTGGAAGGGGAGGAGGACGGGGGGTGGGGGTGAATGGGTGACGGGCACTGAGGGGGGCACTTGATGGGATGAGCACTGGGTGTTATTCTGTATGTTGGTAAATTGAACACCAATAAAAAATAAATTTATTATAAAAAAAACCTAAGATGTTCTAGGAGATAATTCTAGGAAAATGGATGGGAGGGTGTTTCAGGGAGAGGGTAGCATGTGTGAGATATGGGGGTGTGAAGCTGCACAGTGTTCCAGAAAACTGGCTCACGTTGGGAGCTCAGGGTCACACCTGGACACAGGGTGGATGGGCTTTAAAACAAACCCAAATCCAGCTTCTCCCACTTCTTAGCAAGGTGACCTTTGGAAAGTGACTGAATCTGTCCTAATTCCAGCCTCCTCACCAGTAACAGAGAGCTAACGCTTTCTATTTTTTAATGTCAGTGTGAGGATGAAATGACATAATGTCTGTAATCGCTCAGCCAGTGCATGGCACAAAGGAAGCCCCCAATAGGTGGTGGTGAGTAACTGTGATATTTTACTAGAGGACATAGCGAAGGGTGTTGAGTGGACCGACAGAAGGAAGTAAACTGTGATCAGGTCAGGACAATCTCAACAACAGAGTCTTCTTTTTCTGGAAGCAGTAGGGGGGCACAGTGCTCAGGACCCCTGAGGCTCTCTCTAGATTTACAGGAGCTCCACTGCTCTTGAAGCCCAGCTTCTGAGCCCACATCTCTCAGCTTCGTCAGAGTCTAAATTTACCCTCATCGTAATTATTCACACTGTGCCTCATCAGCTTGTGAGCAGAAGTAGCGGAAGCCAAAACTGGGAGGGGGAGGTGGCAGGGAAGAAGGCAGAAAAGAAAGGGAACTTCAGGCAGCAGGGCTGCCCAGTGTTGCCTGCAAGCTGTGGTATTGGCCAGTCCCCCTGAAATAACTCCTAAGGGCAGAGTTGGCTCATGTGTCTTCGAACGTTAACATTAGAGCGAACCGAGATTAAATGCTCCCGAGAAACTGACCAGCCTAACATTTTTCTCCTCCCTCTCTCTTTTTATAACTATGACCACAGTAGTAATTCAATTGGAAACATATTCTGTCCCTGATTGCTCCAGCACTGGCACTAGATCATTCCCAGGGTTTGATATTTTTATTAAATGCACACTGCTGTTATTTTCTACTGAGGCTAAAAATACATCTGACTGCAGCAAAGGCTCAGTTGGGGCCTCCTCCCTGTTCTCTGGGAGGCCAGGACCAGGCAGGACCAACAGATTGATGGGCTTCCCAATTAATTTAGGCAGCACCCTATTTCCAAGGAAAACTGCCCCAGATACTAATATAACTGTAAAAATAAAGATGGAGTTCTGGTCTAAAAGGACACATAATGGGAGCTTACATTCCTAACTTCATTTACTGCCCATCTCCCTTCACTTCCCCTTATCAGGCATCACCATGTCGAAACCCTTTATGCATTTTCAGGCCCCCTTGTCTTTGTAGATGCAGTTCCTTTGCCCAGAACGCATTCCTCCCTCTCCTCCTGTGAGTGTGTGATTGCCCCTGAGTCTCAGCTCAAGCATTAGCCCATTTTCTGAGCCCAAGCTTTGACTGAGACCTTCTTTGCCCGATTCCCTCATGGTCCTTCCACTTATGCCTTCAAAATTCAACTTCTGCCTTGTAATTATTGCAATCACTTTAGTAGGTCTGTCTACCCATTAGATCTTGAATTTCTTGAG
Organism: Canis lupus dingo; assembly: GCF_003254725.2. Taxonomy (NCBI): domain Eukaryota; kingdom Metazoa; phylum Chordata; class Mammalia; order Carnivora; family Canidae; genus Canis; species Canis lupus. The sequence continues at coordinate 25,924,223 of NC_064255.1, forward strand.
GCCAGGGACTGTGTTTTATTGGTCATTATATCCCTAGCACCTAGTATAGTGCTGAGCTCAGTGGGGCTGGGCAAGCAAGGCATAGAAGACACAGAATTTGAAGGGGCTGCCGTCAGGTGCTGACCTGACACTGGAAGGATGCTGACAGTGAGTGCTTCCTCAGAGTTTACACCAGAGGCTCCAGGCTTCTCCTATCTGAGTCCTGGTCCTGAGGCCCAAAGTGGTTGATCCACAATAATTTTGGGGGAAAAACAGTCAATTATCTCTTCATTTTGGAAGTTCTGCCCTTCATTGGCTTTTATGACAGTGCACTCTTCTGGTTTTCTTCCTACCTGGTCCTTCTCTGCTTCTTTCTTGAATTCTTCCTCCATCTGCTCCTGAAATGTTGCTGACGAGATGCTGCTCCTCTGTAGTCGCACAGTATTGTCAACGTACCACCCACCTGCTCATTTAATCACTCATTCAATGTTTATGAAGGGGTTACTGGGTACCAAGTGCTGTTCTAGGTATTTCAAATATGGCAGAGAGAAAGTCAGAAGGTGATCCTGTCTTCATGGAACTGACGTTCTAATGGAACACCCGCAGAGATTCGAATAAAACATCTATAATGAAATGTTAGTTGCTATACCGATCTTTAATTAAGTACAAGGGCCTTGCTTTATTCATCCCTGTATTCTCAGCTTATCACAGTGCCTAGTAACAAATCATGTATTCAATACCTGGATAAATGATCAGTTGAATGAATGAATGAAGACCTAGGTTGAATATAAATCTTCTGTAAAGTCTTTCCTAAACAACTCAGGTGAAGTCTAATTAATTAGTTAATTCATTCATTCAACAAATATTTATTGTGTGTCTCTCTGTGCCTGCCTGAAAATGTTTGAGGCATCTTATAAACATCTGTCATGGTGCCGACCACAGTTGATTAAAAAGTATTTGTTTATTTGCCTATCTCTAGCACTCCTTAAGGGCAAAGACCTTGCGTAATTCATCTCTGGATCCTTCGACCTAACATGGCACTTGGCATCTTGTAGGTGCTCAATAGAAGTTGCTTGAATGAGAGATATATTTTTGATAATTTACAAGGGAGTGAAACTACCATACCGTACTGTGAAGGACGGGTGGTTTCTACTTCACTTCTACTTTCTGTGACCTTAGATCATAATTTTTTTTCCTGGAATTACAATGATTTTAGAGGGAAACTTTGTAAAAGGCCAAGAGCCTCCCTGTCAATCTACAATGCTCCCAGTGCAATAGTCCAGTGAGAACTCTCTCCAACATCAAAGAAAGACATTTTCAAATGAACTATTTCAAACCATTTGCCTAAATTCCTTACCTATCCCATGGTTGAGACTTAGGCTCTAGTTTTAGAGCTGTGTCTAACTCATTGTCTGATCTTGGACAAGTCATTGTCCTTCTCTGGACTTAGTTTCCCTTTCTGGAAAAAGGGACTATACTAGTTAATTGTGTCAAAGTTGCCTACAATTCAGACTCTTGGAGGAGCCCATGAATCTCCTCTAACTCCAGGGCTGGTTCTTGAGAATCCTCCTTTTGTTTCCTAGTTGGTCAATGGACACAAAAATGATATTCAGAGCAACCACTTCTTGCTTTTGCAGGATGACCAGTTCACAAACATTTACTGAGCATTTATTAATGTACCAAGTTCTGCTGAAAGGGAATGTTGTTGCAGAGATTATTTTTCTACCCAGTAAGCTATTGTTGCAGAATTTCAGCTGCTTAACTAATTCCTGAGAATATCCTATGATGTAGCTGGTGTCAAGTGGGTGGGGGAAAGAAGACAGGGCAGTGAGCTTTAATCATGGCTTCACTGTGTTATTGAGGATTAAACACCACACAGTGCAAGGACTCCATAAAAGACCTCAGGAGACTCTGTTTTATAAACTTTCATTCTGAAGGGCATCTAAGATCCATTATTTAGGAATTAAGAGATAATATGTTTTTGAAGACTTGAGTAATTGGGAGAAGGGCTCAGGAACAAGGTGACACTTGAACTGGATCTTGTCGGAGAGGTGATAAGGTTGATAATGGGTGCGGGAAGCCTCTGAAGTAAGCAGGGATGGAAGGACCCTTCTTTCCAGCCTCCAGGTCTGTGTGCTGGTTTATTTGTTTACTAAACCTGCTGATCAAAAGCATAGACCTTCTCTGGATTCTTGGATAAATCCGAACCTAGGATCTGGGTCTAATATCCAGGATTGGCTGGGGGCAGAGCCAGGTGTCTCATTGCCATGGTGATGTGGTCATTTGTGCAACATCCATCAAGGTTCTGTATGGGCAGTTGGCCTATAAGGTATTTCTCTACCTTCCCTCTGCTCATCAGTGAGTTTTACTGAAGGAGAGTCTATTATAAGAGAGAAAGAACAATTTCTCTTTTCTCTTAGAGACCAGACTACTTCATAGCAAGTCTTATTTCTGTTCTGAGTCTGTGAATCTCAAAAGATGTGGAAGAGTCTGAAGGAGTGAGTGAGTCCTTTGCAATGAAGAGGGAATAGGGCCTGCATGTTCATTTGGAAGCTAACTATTTGAGAGGACTTGGAGATAAGATATCCTAGCTTCTATTACTAGAGTCTGTAGTAATCTGGCTTACAAATGAATCCTTGCTCTAAAATAGTGTGTGTGTGTGTGTGTGTGTGTGTGTTTGTGGTTGAAGTGTTTGTGTATACGTATGTGTGTGGTTGTATGTTTTTTAGTGGTCATTAGTCATTTTCTTCTAAAATTGATTAAAAAAGAGAGATACCCAAAGTGGTAAACTTCTCGTAAGTTGGAGTAGTTTATCAAATTTTAAAAATCTTGCTAATAAGATAAATATTTTTATTATGGTAAAAAATACATAACATAAAACTTACTACTTTAGGGATTTTTAAGTGTATAGTTCAAGGGCCTTAAGTACATTCACACTGTTGTAAAACCATTACCACCATCCATCCAGAACTTTTTTCATCTTCTAAAACTGAAAGTCTATATCATTAAATAATAACTCATGATTCCCCACTACTTCCACCCTCAATAATTAACTTTCTGTTAGTTCTGTTTCTCACAGTATTTCTGCTTTAGTGACTGACTTCTTTCTCTTAGTGTTATGTTATGTTATGTCATTCATATTGTAGCATGTGTCAGAATTTTTTTCTTTTTAGGGCCAAATAATATTCCATTATATGCATGTCTCATTTTGTTTATCCATTTATCTGGTAATGGACACTTGGGTTGTTTCCACCTGTTGGTTATCACAAATAATGCTGCTATAAATATGCATGTATAAATATATGTTCAAGTTCTTGTTTTCAGTTTTTTGGGGGGTATATGCTCAGGAGTGGAATTGCTGGAACCTATGCTAATTCTATTTTTGATTTTTTGAGGTATCACCATACTGTTTTCTACAGCAGCTGTGCCACTTTATGTTCCTATCTGTAATGTACAGAGTTCTAATATTTCTTCATCCCCACCAACATTTGTTATTTTCTAGATTTTTTTCTTTTTGGTCTTTGCTTTTATTTTTGTTTTTTAAAAAAATAATATCTATGTCAATGGTATGAAGTTTCATTGTGGTTTTTATTTGCATTTCCCTAATGATTAGTGATGTTGAGTATCATTTCATGTGCTTATCCATTTTTTATGTCTCTATTTTTACCCTTGATGTAAAACTAAACTCTTTTTTTTTTGAACCACTAAGCTAATTTGTGTTGAAAAGCAATTCATCTAAATTCAGTATCATTCCATGCAACTCCATAGACATTTTTGGGGCACTTACACTGTGCAAGATAGTCTACTCTCTGCTAGGGCTTAATAATTGCTCTTTTGGGGTAATCAATGAATGAGGGAGACCCATAGATCCATAACCTGCAAACAAGTCAGCCTATAAAAAATGCTAAAAGAGAGCATAGCCAAATTACTGTGTAAGCGAGACAGAGATTATTGTTAGAATATGTGGGTCAACTCTTAGAAGCCTCTTTGATTGATTCATTTTATTTATTCAATAAATAGTTATCAAATATCTGCTTTGTTTCAGGCAATGTGGCAAGTGCAGGAGATGTAGAAAGGGGCTGTCCTTAGTCCAACCTACTCCTTTACATTGGTCTCTAAGCCATCACCAGAGAGCTTACAGTCCTTGGAAATGGTCTCCTGATCTCCCACGCATCCTACCTCCATTCTAGATTTTCTATCTCATTCTAATTCATACTTCACTTCCCTCTCTTCTTCAACACCATGACCTAAGGACCACTAGTTTTTTCTTTTCCCTCTGGATCCACTCCCTTTTTAGAAATAACACTGATGGTGTTCTTCAGACCTTACTATTGTTATGGTGACCCTCTTTAGCTCTGATGCACATCCATCCACTTGTCCTTTTGGAGTTCCTGCTGTGAGTAACTGTTTGGTCTGCTCCAGTATCCATATAGTGGGGACTTCCCCAAAGTTGGATGCCCCTTGGCTTCCAGAAAAGAGAATTTGACAATTCCTACCTCCATATGAACCACAGCTTGGGGTGGTAGTCATGTGTTAACATATTAACACACAGCAATACATGCAAAAGACTAGAATGGAGGAACATTTGGAGAGCAGTTTGGGAACATAAAGGTTAGGCTGGGAAGTTCTTACCAAGAGGACCTTAAAGTTGAGTTTTGAAGTAGGAGATGCACTTTGAACTAGCTGTAGTGTTTAGTGCTAATGACAGCGTAGTAAGACAGTCATAAAAATGGCATTCTATTTATGGAATAATCCCTAATTGTTATGGGCAATTGCAATCATGAGGCCAGACATACCTTCTAACTCCAAACCAAGACCAACTGGCTGAGACTTATTTTGGGTCAGTGTTTGATGACTTCTGCTAATAGGGATCAAGAGGGATGCACCTATGATCTATATTTAGGCATACACTTTGCAAGATGGGGCTGTCCTTTAAGAGCAAAGCATTCAGTGTCAGCTGGGGAAGTACTGTTGTCAGGATGAGATCCTCTGATGATGTGGCACACAGCTTGGAAATTTCTGATACCAAAATACAAAAACCTCTGCTGTTTCCATACCAATTCTGGTTGTTTGATTAGAAGGTGCAGGGAAAACGTTGCGAGTTAAAAAGCACCACCTTGAATATTTGCATGTGGGTTGCTGTATAAGATTTTTTGTATTTAATGCAAAAATTGAATGAAGCCATAAGAATGTGTATCTGACTCATTTGGAAAGTGAACACAACATACTTGCCATATGCCAGGAAGCACCTATACGTTCCTCTCTCTCTTCAAGTGGCTGCTTCAGTACCTGTTCTCATCTTAGTATCACTGCTTAGTTGGCACACTTTAGTAGGGGGTGGAAAAAAACATTTCATGGATGTGAGTAGACAGCAGTCTGGAAATGAGAAAACCTACATTCCAGGACCTGCTTCCTTAATGACTGGTGGTTGTATGACTTTGGACAAGTCCTTAAAGCAGGACATTGAGAATGAGTTGGCATTGTCTTTCTTTAACTTTTGTCACCAGGAAATGTAAATTGAGTTAAGACCGCAAGAAGCACAAATAGGCCTTTCACGTCACAAAAATTTAAATCCCTGCAGCATACAGTTATGGGTACCCAAATGCAACAAAAATATTAATGAAAGAAACAAAATACTAACTCTGACTTCCAACATTCCCTCAACACGTGTTCTTCCTTCACAAGAAGGAAGACTGAGAGATTAGCATCCTTAAAACAGATTCATTAATTCATTATCTCCTTTACATTTGAGAGGACAAAATATCAACTGAGATTTCAAGTCTTAACGTTAATAGATCATGTTTTGACTACTTACTATGGATCAGGTACTTTGTAAACAGTTGATACTCATCATCTAATTTAATCCTGACCATCAACCTTATGAAGTAGGTACTATTATTATCCTCATTTTGCAGTGGAGGAAATTGAGATTTGGCAAGGTTAAGTATCTTGCTCTAAATCTCACCGCTGTTAAGCAACAGAGATTGAAATATTGGTCTATCTTATGTCAGAGTTGTTGCTGTCAAGCACTGTCTACTCCATTCCTTGACTGTACAGAATCCTGAAGCATAGGCCTGAACCTACATTCCCAAGGACTTCTGATTTGAGAAGGGTCTTTTCATTCACTATCTAACCAATGGATAGTTTCACCTGTGTGATCCATGATAAGGCATCTTTCTTCAAAAAAAAAAAAAGGCTTTATCTATCACTTCTTAGGTCAAAGCTTCTTTCTGTAGTTTCCTTTTACCCTCAGGATAAAATTCAGGGACCATGGCATTTAATGTCCTTCTAAGTCTTTTGCCAGCATAACTGTCCAGCATGAAAGCTGTGTCCCAACCCAGACTCCATGCTCCTGTCAGATATGTCCAATCATTGGCCTTAAAACACCTCTCCTCCTGCCAACCTACTCACTTAAGAAGATTCCCACTTATCTCCCCATAGAACATTTGAGGGTGTCCATTTGCAAGATCCTTCTCCATTCTCAGTCCTTTGTGTAGCTCTATCCTGCTATGTCCAGACATGCATTCAAATACTGTCTGTGTTCATTCATTTACTAATTCACTCATTACTAATTGAGCATTTACCATGTGCCAGGCTTTTATGCTAAAGGTATCCCAGTAAATCAGATGATATTCCTTGGTAGCTGTTTTCTATTTAATTATGGTTTATCTTTGTAAAGGAACAGTAATCTCCTTGATTGATATTTTTTGCAGCTTCTAGAACTGGACCATTGTACCTTCAACAACCAGCACATAGAAAGTGATCAGTAAATGTTTTTTGGATATGTTTCTGAATCACATTACCTTATTTATTTGTATAATACTGAGGGGATTCACAATATGCATAAATCAAATCATTGGCAAGAATATTATGCCTACAAAAATATCATTTGTGGGGAAATTATCAGAGTTTCAAAAGGTGGCTATTCTGCTCATGACCCTCACCCTACTGTATGCAGAGCCCCCAGAAATATGTCACACAAATATAATGGCAAGAAACTATTTCTGGCACCTGTTACTTACCGAGAGATGAAAAGAGTAAAAGCTAGGCAACTTGACATAGCCATCTTCATTTTTTTTTTTAACGGAAAATGTGCAAGATGTCTCTGGGTCAAAAGTCCAGATGGGTTTTGCAGAAGTTCTTCATTGTGGGAGTTTCAGTCTCAAAGTTGACTTAAGGTACCTTAAGTCTAATTCAACTTAACCGCTTGTGGTATCACTCAGCCCTGTGCATGAGATTTATGGTTTAGACATTGATTGACAACACACTTTCTGGTAATGGTCTCACCCTTAAACAAATGGTCCAGTCAAGGATGGCATAAAGCTGCCTCCCCTGAGCAGCATTTCTGGAAGATATTAGCAGAAGCATTGTGTGCACACACACCACACACACAAACAGACACAGACACACACACAGTTTCCATGGACAAATAAGGTAGGAAGTCTATCTTTACAAGGTACTTAGTTAATATCACCCTCTTGGATATTTATTAAGCATATTTGCATATGAAAGCCTCTGAAAAATCTATTTATAAAGAAATCCAGTTCACTTTGTTCCCAACATGATCAGGCAAGATGTATAATGTCACCCCACTCATAGCCTACTTGACCCTGGTTTTTCCCATAACTCTACTGCATCATCCATTCATTTTGCAAACCTGCACTGCCTGTCTCTGTGCTAGACATCATGGTGTAGGCCCTAGCCCCTGTCTTCAGTAGCCTGTGGTGACTTGGAGAGGTGAATACTCAAGATGAGATGAGAGCACTAATGAGGCACTTGTTGGGAGCTGTGCAACAGCACTGTTTGCAGCGGGAGAAGTAACTGAAATGCATGCTTCAGAACTGGAAGTTGATCAGGGCAATGGTTAAGAAAGGGAGATTTCAGGCAACAGGAGGTGTGTGGGAGCCATCGAATCAGGATAATGGGATAATCAAGAGTTTGGGTCTGATTAGGATACAGGATTTGCACAGGGCACTAAAGAAACATGACATGAAAGAAGAAACAAAGTAAGAGCATGAAGAACCTGATTCTTATTTCTAATCTGGTTTTGTCTCTTGCTTTTCCAGAACTGCCTCTGGCAGTCCTACCTGGGTTTCTATACCTTCTTCATGGCAGCAGGGGAGGGAGGCACACTGGGATGATTCAGAATATGAGAAACCAGGTTCCAGAGTTGTAGGCGTTGGTCAGAACAGCAGGCAGCTGTAGATGCCCCTGGAAACTCCCCGAAGAATGATAAGTACTCCAGATAACACTTGTTTTCCTTCTATCAGTGGTTTGTGATATAACAAAACAATTCATGCATTTATTCCTACAACATCCTGTTCTCCTTCAGACAAAGGCATTATGCTCATCATGACTCTGCTTGGAAATTATTGTGAAAGTGATTTCCATGTCATGAACTGTCATTATTGACAAGTGGTAAAATTGTACCCAAGGTTCTTTCTCTTTTTAGATCCTGGCTATATAACAACACTTCTTCCAATAATTGTAATTTCCCCTCTCAGTTATGTATATATATTTGTAAGATTATAAATGTAAGATTACAAGTGAAATAAATTTTCTGTAAATGGTATTATGTCATTAATTCCAGGAAACAAAGCACCATAGCAAAATGATCTGGAAAAAAAGAAAACTCTGCAAGTTATTTTTCCCTCATCTATAAAATGATGGGGTGGACTAGTTGGTCTCTGAGGTCCTTTCTAGCATTAATGTGGTGTTCTTGGATTCTATGGGAGTTGTAGACAATTGTGGACAGCAGATGTGCAATATAATTGCCTCAATAGGGTATTTGTCTCTCACTGACTCTTTGGGAAATGGTGGGCATGTATTTTGTTTGTTGTTATGACTGGAAAATCTGAGCAATAATTATAGTAACATCCACAGAATTTCCCCTGTGGTGTAAAATACAGATAAGACTCTTATAATATTATCCCTTGGTAACTGGTATTCATGATGGCTGAAAATCCCTATGCAGCTCATTGAGATTGGGACTGAGCTTCTTGTCATCTGGCTCTACTTGTTTGTGGGATGCTGAGGCCTTGCTTGGGGTTGATTCCTACAATCAATTCATTCATCCATCTGACAAATATTGATTAAGCACCAGCCAAGTTCTTATACTAAGGGCTGGGGACATAGGATGAGTAAGAGTTTATAGTCAGAGGGGAACACAGATATGCAGTCCACTCAGCAGATATGCATTAGGTGCCTAGAGTGTGCTTGGCTCTTAACCAACAGGGACAAATAGGAATGAGGAAAATGATAACAGACACATGTGTTCAAGTTCTGAGGCTACTAATCCATGATATCTAGGGCTCAGAAGCTTCCTTGAAGAGATGGCATTTATTTGAAGAATAAATGAGGGATTACCAAGTAGCTAAGAAGGCAGCCACCCCAAGTAGTTAGAACAGTATTCCCAAAATTATAGGGCATGAAGAACATGACATGGTGAGCAAGTTGCAAATTTCAGGATGGCCTTAGTGTGGCTCGAGGTACAATTTAGAGGCTTGAATAAGCCTCCTATGTGCATTTAAGAAATCTGGAGGCAGACAAAAAGCCACTGAAAGATTGTGACAGGAGAACAACAAAGCTGATTATCGGTAACTCAACATAAATATAATTGGTATGAGTATAAATAGGAATAACAGCAAATGTTGATCAAAGCGTTCCCATAAACCAGATACTGCTTTAAACACTGTGTGTGTTTTATCTCATTTCAATGTTACAATACCATGTGGTAAGTAGTATTATTGTCCCCAGGTACAGATGAGGAGATAGAGGCACAGAGAAGTTAAAGGGACAGACATCACAGAGTAATTGAGCAGAAGGGTCAGGAATTGAATCCAGGCAGTCTGAATCCAGAATCCTGCCCTCTCTTATAGTTTGTTTATTACACTTTAAACTTTAAAAAATTGAACCATGAAACACATGTGGAGAAGTGCACAAATCATAAATATATAGTTCCATATGCTATCATAGGGATCATCAAACTGTGGCTCATGGGCCAGTTCTAGCCTGCTACCCGTTATTGTAAACAGAATTTTATTAGAATACAGCAATACCTATCATTTATCACCTGTCAGTAGCTGCTTTGGTATTCAATGGCAGAGTTGAGTGGTCAGGACAGATGCATATGGCTCCCAAAGCTTGAAGTATTTCCTATATGGCCCATTTCAGAAAAAAAAAAAAAAAAATCTGTGAATCTCTGTGTTACAACATTGTGAGCACAGCTACCACCCAGGTCCAGAAATAGAACATACCCAGTGCCGAGAAGGCCCCCACATTCTCCTTCTCCTACCTAATGATAACCCCCTTTATGTTGCACACTGTGGATTGGTTTTGCTTGTTTTTAACTTTATGTTAATTCAGTTAAACTTTATGTGAGCTCTGGCATCTCAAGGACTGTGCTATGCTGAGTTGTTTAGCATAAGATCACAAAAAATGGGAGGCCAGTCTCATTTTTTCCTGAGCATTCAGTAGGTGAGCATCTAGGAGACAAGGCACACTGGCTCATCCCTTGCTTCTTCTGGGAAGAGGACGTTTAGGGTTCACCATTTTTTTTTGGCCCAAGTTGAAGTGTGGCTCTTTCTGACTACCTCTACTAGTTTTCCATGGCTGCTCTAACAAACGACCACAAACTTAGTGTTTCAAACAACATGGAATTTATTTTCTTATAGTTCTCATGGTCAGAAGTCCAGAAGGATCTGACTGGGTTAAAATCAGTGTAAGTAGGATTGTGTTCCTCTGGAAGCTCCTTGATTCCCATTCTACACACTCTTCCTGGATGATGCCTGTTATTTTCATGACTTCAGTTACTGTCTCTATGCTGATGACTTGCAAATCTCTACCTCTTTCACCTCCCTTCTGACCCTGAGACCTGCATCTCCAACTCCTCGACTGCCTGTCTGACATCTTCTCTTGAATGCCTGCGGTGACTGACCTTCCAGACAGGATTTACCTAGCTCACTGACTGGCACTACTTTCTACATGGTCACTGAAAGTTAATTTCCTCAAAGTATTTCTTGATTTTCGCCTCTTATTTAACCCCTAATTTCAGTCATTTATCTCATTTTGTCCATTCTATATCCTTAGTGCTTCTGGTTCATACATGTCTCAGCATTTCCACTGTAATGGCTCTAGGTCAGACTTGGTGATTTTTGCTTTGATTGTTCTGCCTCTCTCCCAGCCGTGATCTTGTCCCTCCCTCATGGTAGCCAAAATGTTTTTTCTAAAGCAAAATCTGTCCTTTCCCCATAGAGTTAACCCTTTAAAAAAGTCTTGTGCCTTGCTCACTATCATGCTCCTGACACCTTGCAGAGCACCTGTAACAGGAAACTCTCAATAAATCCATGTTAATTAATTGCAACTCTGACCTGCCCATCTGCTGCAGGCACTTTGTTCACATCCTCCCACCTCCTCAGGCTTTCTCAGATTCTAAAATCCTCCATCCCCACCTGACCTGGGCTTCCCTTCTCCTCTCTCTCACCTCTTTGATTCAAGAGCATCTTCTTTCCAAGAGAGATCTCTACCTTAATCACAGTGCCAGGTCTATAGCAGATTTCTAATGTATAGTTTGATGAATAAATGAATCCTTACACGAATAAAGAAATGGAGTCATGAGGAGTTGGAGATCATTTCTCAGAGTCTGCAAACATGATCAGCCTATTTGTAGCATCCAATTGAATATTGTAGGGCAGGAAATGAACACCTGACTTGGGCCAGGAGCGACTGGGAAAGGCTATCTAGTCCAGTCTCCTGACTCAAGACAACACTTCTCAAAGTATGGCAAGTCTTGTAAAATGCTCTAGGAATCTGGTGAATTGGGCCACAATTCACCATCTGTTGGGAACTGACATTGCAGAGTAGCATACTGAAGAAGAAATAACAGAAAAAGAACTCAACTTTTACCCTTTGAGTTTTTACTTTTATCCTACTCTTTCTCGAACAGAGGTGCCATGGGGCCATTTCTTCCCAGTAATAGCTACTGACATCCTGCAGATCCAATGTCCCAGTTGATATACTGTGGGCAATGTCAGCCTAAGCAAACCTTGACTTTTTGTGTGATTCAACTTTTACAAGGAGAAGAGAATTTATTTCAATGAATATTCTCCCTGCTGTATGAGCTGATTGTGTTCAGAGGAACCTGAAAATGACATATTTTTTTTAACCTGCCAGAGCAGAAACAGGTTTTAATGTTCTCTTTGTCAAAGTAAGCTTTGCCTTTAGTTAGAGGGGAGGAAGAAAACCTAGGTAATTATACAGTGACGGGGACTGTTCTTTTTTTTTTCTCCCATTGAGTACCAATGTCAGTCTTCTCGAACAAAGGTACTATTGAAATAGTGAATCATAAAATTGATTTTTCCAACTTCTGGTTACCAGCTGAGCTCAGTAGGAAAGGGTCTCTAGTACAGAGGAAAGCATTTTTAGCCAGAGGTACCTTATTGTGTCCTTCAAGGACTTCATACAGCTTTTCTGCATGCCATTTGTTCATTCTGCAAACATACATAGAGCCTCCATTCTGCTAGGTGCTGGCAAAATCCAGATTAACAAAACCCACTTGTGGCCACCCTGTGTGAGTGAAGATGGAATACACTCATATGCCATGCTTCTCCTCCATTTTTAGGGCACTCAATATGCACCAATAACCATCCTAGGTGCTTTCGTTATCTTGATAAATTCTTACAGTTACCTGGGAGATGGTTATCACAACCATATTATAATTCCAGAGACTGAGGCTAAGAGACAGAGTCACATGACACAATTATTAGGGGACAGTGTCATAGTTTGAACTGGGCATATTCCCTCCACGAATCATTGCTCTCACAATTGGACAATGTGATGTCACTGGTGGAAAGTTTAAAAGTTAAACTTTTGCTAAGGGTCAAGGGTGAGCTGGTATAAAACAAACAACCACCAAGTACAGTGTGCCTGTTTTTTAGGAGCTATCACTCAGCTGCAGGAGCAGCAGAGAAACTTTTCCATCCTATCTCGGACCTCATGCAAATTCCCTCAAAGCAACATTGGCTTTGTGAAGAATTACATTTCCTGCTGCAGTGATTAGATAGACAGGCTCCTTTAAGTCCTATCAGCCAGAACTTAGCCCTGTGTTTTGCTGGTGAGTCTTTGAATACACTCTTCATGCCAGCTTTCTCCCTCTTTGCAGTGGGATAATAATGAAGGGCTCTTTGTTTTTCATCCACTTCCATCTACATCATTTCCTTTGAAATGTGCCTATTGCCCTGTTGGCAAGACAAGTGTTGCTATTCAGATTTGTGAGTGACAGAACTGAGGACCAAAAGAGCCCAAGGCCATAGTTGAAGGTCACACAGGTTGGCACCCCATAATCACCTCTATCCATCCTAGCACTGACAAATGGTATGATACACTTTTCTGTATATCCGCCTCTTTTCTTCTTGGCAGTGAGAGTATATTGAGGGCAGAAGCTATGTCTTCCACCTGTATTTTTTCAAGGTGTAACTAAGGGCCTGGACCATATCAATGTGTAACATATTTAAGAAGTAGATCCTTGGGACGCCTGGGTGGCTCAGCAGTGGAGCATCTGTCCTTGGCCCAGGGCGTGATCCCAGAGTCCCAGGATCGAGTCCCGCATCAGGCTCCCTTCATGAAGCCTGCTTCTTTCTCTGCCTGTGTCTCTGCCTCCGTGTTTCTCATGAGTAAATAAATAAAATAAAAGAAAAAAGAAGTAGATCCTTGAGTGGAATCTGGGATTCCAATTTCTCCTGAGTGTTTACCTCCAGCCCTGAACACACCCTAAAACTCAAGACATATCTAAATACCAACCTGACATCTCTACAGGAATACTAGAGGCATCACAAGAATAATGTGGCTAAAGTAGAACTTTTTATTTCTCCTTATAAATGTGCTTTCCCTGGGTTTTGACATCCCAGTAAATGGCAACTTAGTTTTTCACACCAGAAAACTGAGTTATCCTTGATTTTTTTCCTTTTGTCTACCTTTCAGGTCTAATTGGTCACCAAGTCCTTTGGACTTTATACTCAGAATGTATCCTGAATTGTCTACTTTTTCCAGCTCCTTGGTTTTTATCCCAGTCCAAACCATCATCTTCTCTTACCTGAACCAACGCAAATATTGTCCTCACTGGTTCCCTTCCACTCTTGTCCTCTTGCAATCCATTCCTCAGGAACCACTCAGTGATCTTTTAAAAGGGAAAATAAGACCAAATCACTTTTCTGCATTAAGACTGTTTGCTGGCCTTTCTTGTTATCAAAACAAAGAAATAGACAAACTCAATCTACTTCCGTTGGCTTGAAAAGCCCTCTGTGATCTGACGGTACCACTCTTTTGACTCTATTCATTACCTCTCTCCTTGTGTTCTCCATATGCCAGCCATGCTAACTTGCTTAATACTCCTTGAACTTTCCAAGTTTACTTAGGTTGAAGGGCATTTGCAGTAGCTATTCCATTGGCCTAGAGTGACCTCTCTCTTCATCCTGTTTACATGGCTGATTTCTTCTCGTCATTCAAATCTTAGCCCACCTGTGACCTCTTCAGAGAGGCCAGCCCTGACCACCCAGTTTTTGGTAGCCACATATCTACTCTCTACCAAGCTATCTTATTTTAAGTCTCTGTTTGGAAAACACCTATTTTGATCTGAAATTCTTTCTGTTGTTTCTTTTATCTGTTTCTCCCTCTACCTTTTCACCCCCTGGATTATAAATTCCAGGAGAACAGGAACCCTCCTGGCCTTTTCAATGCTATCTCCCTTGTATGGTGCCTGTTATATAGCCTGAGTCTCATGAATATTTATTGATTGGCTCTTAGAGGTGTCACTTCACACTGTATAGTGATTATTGGTATTTTCTGCAGGGTGGATGGTCAAGGACTAGAAAGCTCTTTAAATTAATTCTTGAATAGCCTGGAATGAGATATGTTATTATACCCTGTTTTTCAGAGGAGGCAACTGATGCTCAGAGAGGTTAAGCAACTTGCTTAAGGTCAGTAGTCCATAGTGACCAATTAGACCTGGAAGGTGAGGGGTGATTCAGATTTTTGGTGTGAGAAAGCATGCCACTCTTTCCTAAAAAGGGAAAATCTGGGTGAAAACAGGTTTTCAAAGGGAAATCAAGAGTTCTTCTTTGGCTTATTTTCTGTAGTGCCCAAAGACCCCTTTTTCTTCCTAATGAAAGAGTTAAGATTTGGGCTCCTGCTCTCAGCCCCAAACGTCATGCTGCCTCCCCAACAGTGTTTTGAACTTTCACAGTCTCTTTCCTCCTCTGCAACTGGGGTGCTCCATCTAAGTGATTTTCCATCCAACTTAGAGAGGTGGTGGGCCTTGCATTTCTGCAGTCTGGAGATAAGGAAGATAATATTCCAACTGGGAAGTGTAAGTGATACCTCTTAAAAGGAGGCCAAGGAGGCAGTTTGCTTTGTATGTTGATGGCTGATAAGTGGGGCCTTTGAAGGTTTGGGGGAAGAAGTGAATTTCATGGTCAGAATGAGGAAGAAGGAAAGCACAGGAAGGGCAAACTTCGCCTACACCCAGGTCTCTGATAATAATGCTACCCCCGAATGTGGATAGGGCTTTATAGTTTCCAAAGTGTTTCACGTTGCTTATCATTTGTGAACCTCACAACAACCTGCAACATGGGATGTTTATTACTGATAAACAAAAGAGGGAACTGAGGATCAATAGTCTAAAGTAGTTGTCGGAGGTTATAGAGTTGCAAGTGAGATGAGGCAGACCTTGAAAGCTGGTCTTCCAAGTAACATCTAGGCTCCATCCTTCTCACAGAAAACCTGTGGCCCTTCTCAGTCCCCATGAAGAGGACCCCTTACCTTCTACTTGTCTCTATATTTTGAGTCCTGGAATTCACTGTCTTGCCACACTAGCTGAAAAGCTAGGTTTATAACCCTCTGGAGCCTCTGTTGAAGAATTAGCTATCAGTCAGTTTCAGGAAAGTTTATTGAGAAAAAAAACAAATCAGGGAGGGTGGTCAAGAGAATGTGCATTGTTTGCACTCATGGATCTGTTTCTTGTGCTTGAGGTCAATGATTCTCAAACTTTAATGAGCAAGAGAATCACATGGAGATCTTATTAAAATCCAGATTACTGGGTCCCACTTACCAGAGGTACTGACTGAGTAGATCTCAGGGGTAGAACCCAAGAATCTGCTTTTCTACACAATGCTGATGCTTGCTGGTCCAAAGGCCATTTTGAGTAACACTGCTCTAAAGTAACTATACATGTTTACCCTCCTTGGTGAAGTCCAGGTGGGGGAGATGATCTCAAGTGGTATTGATAGAAGTAACTATCTATTGATATAATCTCTTGGGGGTGAGTAATTGGAAACCCCAATCAAATTCTGGAAAGTATGTTTTGACCAATGATTCCACTTTTGGGAAATTTATCTTAAGGGAGTAATTAAGAATATGAGCAAAAATGTAGGTACTATGTGTTAGGCATTTTTTTTTTTTTAGAAGCCTAATAAATCTTTGTAGAATGAGTTGAAGAAAAGGATGCTAATTGATGAAGTGTTTGTAATGGAGGAAGATTGGAAGTAACTAAATGTACAAATGTCAAAAAGAATTGATTGATGACCTTAACATACCTACTATCAATTGGAAACCAGGTTACTAAAAAAAAAAAAAAAAAAAAAGGAAACCAGGTTACTTTAAAATGTTAGGAAAGATGGTGACAATGTAGTGATATGTGAAAACAATTAAGAAGACTTCATTTTGTTACATATTTTCAAAAACAATAATAATATCAGTTAATTCTTGTTTGTGATGAATGGTGTTTTTCTGGTTTTTGTTCATGATAAGCATGCATCCGTTGTATCACAAAATAAAACTTGTCTAAGATCAGCATAAAAAGGTAACTCTTTGAGAGCTCAATTCTCTGATTCAGGACTTTTTCCTAGATCTGCCATCTTGGAGGAAGCAGGAATTTTTAGGTTGGAGGGAGGAATGTTCTTTGCCTTTGAAGAGGCTGTTGCAAAGTCAGTTAATGGAAACCAGATGTGTTTGAACCTCGGCTTTCCGGCTGGGTTGCTCTTTATCTTAGAGCCCACCCTTAACTCTGGCATGAGCTGTCCTTTCCTGTGGGGCTGATGTGCAAGGCTGGTTTTTAGTGGAGGCGAGCACCTTGGGGATGTAAACATTAACTGAACTGGGCATCATTTTGAAGTCACCTTGGGCAAATTGTATACATCTCCCTTGAAACTTTTAAATTAGTCGGTCAATATTAACCAGCAATGATTGTTAGATCAACATTTCAAGGGATGTGATTGATTGCTGTTTGATAATTTAAAAAATAGCAAGAACATTGGTATCTGCTTTCTGCATGAAAAGAAATGTTACCACTTATAATCTCTATCACACATATAATGTTATAAGTGTGAAACTTTTCTCATTTGGACTGTTAAAATGAACAACATTGCCTCTGCTTGGCTGAATTGTGGGTTAATATTCCTTTTTCATTTTGCAAGTATTTTCATGGAATAGGTATTGACATTCTAATCACTCACTAAAAATGTAATCAAGTAGGAACTAGTTCAGAAAGATGTTACTAGTGGGGAAGAGGCAATTGAGTAGGTGGGAAATGGAGAATTTAGAGATGGTCATATAGAACCTGTCAGTAATCTGTGTGATTATTGATAAATTGCTTCAAGGATCTGCTTTCATTTCTAAATTTTTGCCTTGTGTGGATTTTGAAGTCAGACATTGAAGTTAGTGTTATGTTTATCAGCTGTGTAACCTGGGGGGAGGTGGGAATCCTCCATCTTTTTGGATTGCAGTTACCTTATAGCAAAAAAAGAGAACCTAAATCCTCACATTAAATAGGTCCTGCTCAGTACATATTCGTTTGTGGTAATGATGCTGATGATTAATACTGAACCCCAGCAAATCTTCCACCTATGCACAGGTTTGACCCTATTCCCTAAGCTGAAGAGTAAAAATGTATTTATACTTATTAGTTTAATTATGAGAGTGATGACATAACAATTCATTTGAAGAGAGTTGAAAAGAAAAGGCCCTGTAATCCTACCACTTCAGCACAATCATTGACAGATACTTTTTTTTTTTTTAAGACTTTATCCATTCATTTGAGAGAGAAAGAGAGAGAGAGTGGGGGGGGGAGGGAACAAGCCAGGAGCAGAGGCAGAGGGAGAAACAGACTCCCATTGAGCAGTGAACCGGAAGGCTCATTGGATGCTCACTGGATGCAATGCTCCAGGCTCGATCCCAGGACCCCGGACTCTGGGATCACAACCTGAGCAGAAGGCAGACACCTAACTGATCGAGACACCCAGGTTCCCTTTACAGATACTTTTTATAATGAAGGTCACCAAGATTAAAAAAGAAAAACTTCGAGTTTCAGGTTGGAGGTTGGATAAGAATGCTCTTAATTTGTCTTTGACTCTGAATCCCTTGATTTCAAGGAGAACATCCAATTTGAAGATATCCTATTTCCCAAGTAGTTTTGGAATTGAACTCTGAAAAAATAATGAAATACTATTTAAGACATTGAGCCTATTACTAATTTTTATGGGAAAACATTGGAGATACAAAAATTTCATTCACCAATTCAACAAATATTTAATGACTTACATATAATTGGAATGAAATCCTGGAAGATACAATGGTGAACAACAACAATAAAAAACACAGCCTCAGGGCATGTGGGTGGCTCAATCAGTTAAATATCTGCCTTTGGCTCAGGTCATGATCTCAGGATCCTGGCATCGAGCTCCATATCCAGCTCCCTGCTCAGCTCTTTATTTCTCCCTCTGCCCCATTCCCAACCCCCACTTGTGCTCTTTCTTTTTCAAATAAATAAATAAAACCTTAAAAAAACCCCACATAATCTCTGGCCTGGTGGATATTACAAGCTGATTCAGGAGACAGACTTTAAACAAGCAATCACATATATAAATACAGAGTTCCAAACTGTCACGGGATTTACAAAGACAAGTAGAAAGTTGAAGAGACAGTGTAACTTGGAGCCTAATTTGATGAGTCAGTTTACCATACCCATAAGATTATGGTAGAGGATGGGTAGAAATTGATCAGTTTAAGAGATGAGATGGGTAGACTTTAGGAGCATGGGAATGAGGGCTCCAAAATGAGTAATGACTTGGTCTTATTGGAGGATAGGAAAGAATAGCACTGTAGTTAGAACACAGGGAGAGAGAGGGAGCATGGCACAAGATGAAGCTGAGGAAGTCAGCTGGGCCACACATGGAGGGATTTGCTGCTTATGGCAAACTATTTGGATTATCCAACATGCAAAGAGAGACACTGAAGGGTTTGGAGTGAGCAAGTGGCCTAATCTCTCCCTGCTGTGTGGAGATTGGATTAAAGCAAGGGGTGGTAGCAAATGGGGAAGCAGGGAGGATAGGTAGAGGCCTCTGGAGTGGTCTAGAAAAAAGATGATGCTGTCTTGACTTAGGATAAGTTGGATGAAGAGTGGAAAAGTGGGCGATTTGAGTATTTTTGAAGTCAGCTTCATGGGAAGTGGTGAAAACCTACTCATGAGGGTTAAGGAGAAGGAGGGTCAGAAATAGTTCTCAGATTTCTGGCCTAAGAAACTTGACAGAGGACAGTCACTGTCCTTAGAGAAGAGACAAAGGGGAGATTGGGGTAAGATTTAGGTTTGAAACAGATTGATTTTGAGATAGATACATGTGAGACATTCAATTGAAGGTGGCAAGTAGGTAGTTGAATATATGAATCTAGCAATTGTCTATGGCTCATTTCTTTTGATGATTCTAAAAACCAATGAGCTTCTCTACTGCTTTAGTAGTTTTTAGCTCTTGTCCATCTATGAGGCAATACGAGGTGATTTCTGTGTATTACCTTACTTAGTCCTGTTATGCAGTGAACTGTTGTTCTGTTCTAGCTACCTAGCTCTATCATCATCTTTATTATCTTTTATCATCTATCTATTGAATTTAGTTTTTTTGCTCTCCATGCATCCATCCATCCACCCATCTCCCCAGAAATAGACATACACTTAAGATCGGAAGGGTACTTAAAAGATCATTAATCTATTAACTGTAGAGATGAGAAAATTGAGATCCAGTGGAGAGAAATATCTAGTCCATAGGTACTTGGTGCTGGTTAAAATTCCACTTCTGCTTGTTGCATCTACCCCATTTCCTTAACCAGTTTATTTATTTATTTATTTATTTATTTATTTATTTATTTATTTATTTATTTATTTATTTAATCACTGTGGCTGCTCTGCCAAAATGTGAGAGAGAACATTGCCAGGCTTCACTAGGTACAGTGTGCACCTCTTTCCAACATTTCTCCTCTATGGTGTTTAAATGTGTGGGGCTCCCCTTTGAAGTCCTGCAGAGTGAAAGCACCAGCAGGCGGCCTCTTCCAAGGAATCTGCAGTCAGTCTGCTAACAGGCAGCTTGTCTCCCCTGCTGCTGGGGCAGGACAGAGAACGGGTTTATAACAGGGGACAAGATAATGATCAAAGGAAAACTTAGAGTGATGGTTTCAGAAAATCTTGTGTGATTGATTTAGAGGTGGAGATGGAGGGACCTGCTGGCCTCTGAAGGTTGCTGATTTGGAACCCGCCAGGAGTTAACTCTTTAGGAGCTGCTCTGCCTCACACTCTTGGAACAGAAGGAAAGAAGCATCAACAGGGAGGTATCAAAGTCTACGTTCTTTTAACCAGCTCTGCCTGTCCCTGAATTATCTCTGCCTTGAATTCATTCCAAACTTCAACGATGGAATGAAATAAAAAAGGAGGAAAAGCAAAAACGGTAAATCCACTGCTTATTTCTATTCTAAATACATTAACCCAGGAATCAAACTTATCCTAATAACCTCAATGGTTACGTTTCTTGGCTGATTGCTGTAGTGCCTATTTATCAAGTGCCAGCCAAGCGCTAGGCACCCCTGAACATTAGGGACTCACAAGTAAGGAGACAGTTTTCTCTATGTTGTGGCTCCGGGCAACATGTTTAGTCCTATTATCCTGTCATTCTCCCCATTCATGAGACCACATGCTAGTCTCCCTCTGACCACAGGCCTTAACCTCTCTTGCCAAGAAGGTCCTGCTACCCCAGGTCTGCCCTTTGAACATCTCTTTATCTTTCAAGTCTCCTCTTATGGGATGAGTCTCCAGGCTTCAGAATATGACTGAATGTCTACCTGTAGGTTGGGGGGTGGAAGCCCCGTACTATGGAAGCCACTTGGAGACATCCCCTTGGAGACATCCCCTTGGAAAGGTGACAAGAGCTGTCCAGCATTGGAAATTGCTGCTCACTTGCTCAGCAGAAGTGGTGCTCAGAGGGCCAAAGGTGTGTGAACTGGAAGAAGGCATGGCACAAGCACTTCACTTTGGGAGACAGAATGTTGTAGCCCCTTCATGATCAGCCTCGTGACTGTGGGGCAAGCTGCTCATCTCCGTCATGCTTAGTTTCTTCCTGTGTACAGTGGGAGGAAAACTGTGTCCTCTCCAGGTTGCCAGGATAATATAAATAGGTGATGATTATCAAGTAAAGAGCACTCAGTGGATGCCACCCCTCTGCACACCTTCTGTCAGTTTCCATTTTCTGGAAAGCAGCTGCCAAGACAGAACTAAGTGGGCAAGAGGCTTGTTATGGGAAATGCTGGTGCAGGATGAAAAGGGGAGTGAGTTGGGGAGGTGGAGAGAGACTGGTTCTGTGGTGTGGGCCTGGCCTCCGGGAGGCAGAGGGCAAGTAGGAGGAGGCAGGAAGAGCCTGAGACCATACCCCAGCTCAGATGAAGTCTCTGTCAATAGACTAGGAAGCCAGAGCAGACCGTCCCAGAGAGGCCTCCTGCGCTGTGAGGTGAAATGGCCTCGTCCTTGTCTCCCTGCTGTGCTCATCATCAGCTGGGAGCAGCCCTGAGAACGAGGCCCTGGGCCCTCGGTGCAAGCACCTGCCAGATCCTCACAATATGGCACTGGAGGCTCCCTGAGCATCTTCCAGCAGATTCTCTGTGGAGGGATAGCTGAGCAGGAAGCCACCACTGTGGCCACTCTTCCCTCTTTCTTCTTCCCTTGTCTGTATGATGGGGCTAAACATTTCTATCACTTATTGTACTGGTTACCAGGACTGCCGTAACCAAATATCACAGATTCTGTGGCTTAAGCAACAGAAATTAATCCTATCACAGGTCTGGTGGCTGAAAGTTTAAGACCAAGATGTTGGCAGAGTTGGCATCTCCTGAGCATCTCTCCATGGCTTGTAGATGACCATCTTCTCCCTGTGTCCTCACCTGGTCTTTGCTCTGTGTGTGTGCACTACAGATGTCTCTGCTTATAGGAACACCAGTCATATTGAAGTAGGGCTCCATCCTGTGACGTCATTTAATTTTAATTTCCTCCACAAAGGCCCTATCTCAATACAGTTGCCTTGGGAGTTAGGGCTTCAAAATATGAAATTTGGGGGACACAATTCAGTTCGTAACACCTCTGTACTTCACCCAGTTAAAGTTTCTTCCCTCTTTCTCCCTCCTCCCCCTATCTCCCTTCTCCCTCCTTCCCCCTCTCTCTTCCTCTTCCTTCTCTCTCCCTCCTTCTGTTGTTCCCTCTCTCATTCTTCAGATTAAGAGCCTATCATATTCTACCCAGCGTGCTAGGGATGGAGAGATAGAGATGCAGTTCTCTCCCTCAGGATATGACCTCTTGCTGGGAAGGAGCTAGTTGGGACTGCCAGGTGCTAAGATGAGAGTGAGCCTGCAGGTTGGAAAAACACAAAGGAGAGATCTCTGATCCAACCTAGGCTTGTTGGGCTGGTCCAAGATTGCTTCCTGGAGGAGGTAGCATTCAGATGACTGTTTAGCATGGAAAAAGATATAGGTGGAAATACAAGGGATCCTGAGAGATCCTTTGACAGGATCAAAGATGAGATGTATGAGAGAGATGTATGACCTGTTCAGCCGACCACTGCTAGTGCAGCATGCCTGGAGCATAGGGCAAGTGCTGGAGAAGTGTGGGAGCCAGGAATAGAGGGGCGGCGCTGGTACTGGTGCTGGTCTCGAGGGAGTGCAGATCACACAAGTTCTGAAGCCCGGCTTGGAGTTTGAGTTTATCCTGAAGTCTGTGACACTGTCCTCTTCCCTCCTTCCTTCCTTCTGATTATTAAATATATTAACAAACCAGCTCCCCAGGATTTCAGGGTGCCAGACTTGATCTAAGGTGCTTTCTCTCCTACCTTCACCTAATCACAGATGCAAATGATGTTTACATGGAAAGGGCATCTTTCCCTTCCCTCCTGTGCTTTCTTTCCACCACTTGCCCACTCCTAAGCTGAACCTGCAGCTTGCAGAGATGCAGCTGTCCCTGTGCTATAAACAGTGACATGCCACCATCCTCACATAACTAGTGTAGCTGCTGGGCATGTCAAGCAAATGCCTTTCTCTTAGGAGCAGCATGCGAAACAGCCCCAGAAACATCGTATTAAGTCCTGAAAGATGCAATTTAAATTTTCTGTGGCTGTGGAGATGGCAAGGACACGGTGATTACATATGTCGAGCAAGTGCAATGAAGCAGGATCCCTGTAATTGGGGATCCCAGACTATGGGCTGTAGGTGGGGGTGAAGACCTGGTGAAAGGGGCATGCACGGCTGGACTGTGCTTGTGTGTAGTAGGTGTATTGCACATGTTCTCGGAGTTATTCATCTCAGATGCAGTAGGGGCAGAGCAAGCTGTGAGTCCAGAGACCTGTAGAGACCTGGTTGCCACCGATGAGGAAGATCAGGCTAGGGAGAAGTTCTGGCGTAAGGTCACCGTCACACAGCTAATTAGTGGCAGAGTCAGAACTAGAATTTAGAACACTGAAATGCAAGTCCAAATCCCACTCTCTTGTTCATGAAGCATATTTTCAATGCTTACAAAGATCCAGGCTTTGTATAAGGTAATTGGAACACACAAGGAATAAAGAAAAGGAAATCTCCCACCCAGGAGTTTATAATCTGGCTACGTCTTACAAACATCCTGGTATTTAACAGAAAATACCAATCCTGACCGTAGCCCCAGTAATTTTGACCTAATGGGACTTTGGAGGGGCACAAGTATTGGTGTTCTAAAGATACCCCTGATGCAGAACTGTTGGTCCAGAGTCACACTGTCCTACACGTGGTTACTGAGCATGGGCAATGTGCTATGAGATCTAGTATGAGCAAAAGAATAAAAAATATCTCAGGAATAACTTTTTATGTTGATTCAACATTGAAATGATAATACTTTGGATATGCTGGATTAAATAAAACATATCATTAAAACTAGTTTTACCTGTTTCTTTTTACTGTTTAAAAATGTGGCTGCTGGAGCGCCTGGGTGGTAGAGTCGGTTAAGTGCCAGACTCTTGGTTTCGGCTCAGGTTGTGGTCTCAGGGTATTGGGATTCAACCCCACAAAGGGCTCTGAGCTCAGCTAGGAGTCCATTTGAGACTCTCTCCTCCTCTGCCTCTCCCCCCGCCACCTCTAAAAAAATAAATATTTTTTTAAAATGAGGCTGCTAGAGAGTTGGAAATATATATGTGGCTCATATTACGATTCCATTGGAGAGTGCTGGTCTAGAGACATTAACATTTTTCTTTAGTGGCTGTACAATCTCTCTCTCTCTCTGGTTCATACACACAAGGACACAGAGTTGTATAAATAGAGTAGCCCCTGATCGTATCTTGAGCAGAAGTAGAAAGAAATTCTGCTCTCAAGTCACACTGCCTAGGTTCTAATCTTAGATTCAAAAATTATTTGTTGCATGACCTTGGGTAAATCAACTCTCTGTGCCTCTATTTCTCCATCTGTAAAATGAGGAGAATGGAGTTATTTAAGTTTTCGTTGAGATAATGTTAGCTATTATTATTATTACTCTCCCCTCTTGGGGTCTTTGTTTCTCATACTTCATTCTGTGACCCTCTGCAGCTGAACTGAAACCTTGTCTTAGCCACTTAACAGAATGCATAATTGCTTCTAGCTAATTGGAGTCCACAAGTATCAATTTAGTTTCATATTATGATCTATTGTCATAACTCAAAAAAATGTAGTCCCTTCTGGGGTGTCTAGGTGGCTCAGTCAGGCGTCCAACTCTTGATTTTGGCTCAGGTCATGATCTCAGGGTTGAGATGGAGTCCTATGTTGTACTCTGTACTCAGCAGGGAGTCTGCTTGAAGATTTTCTTTCTCTTTCTCTCTCTCCCTCTGCCTTCCTCCCACTTGCACTCTCTCTCTTTATCTAAAATAAATAAATACATCTTTAAAAAATGTAGTCCTTTCTCCTTCTGCCTGCCTTTTTGTTAATTTCCATGGACAAGGGAAGTTAGATGAAAATAAGATGAGTCACTGCCCCTGATTTCCTCCTCCCAGTTTTTTCATCAGCTTCAAATGACACTTTGAGCTGGGGAGCTGACCAGTGGAAGCCAAAATATTCAGGCAGATTCTGTTTTGAATAGGTTTCATTGAGACTCAGGAGTTTATCTTTGGTGGCAGGGATGTCTGCATGAGCACCGGGCTGAATAGATAAATCTTTGTCCAATCTGTGGGGGCATTTCTTCCATCTTCAGGCTGTGGAGCTCAAAGTAGAGATAGTCCCATCCCTTTAAGATCCTACACTGCCTGCTTTGCTCCACATTAACGGAAGTCTTGACATAGCCCTGTTCTGCGACTATCGCCAGTTCCTTTAGAAGATCAAAGCATTGCAAACATTTTTGGGGGGTGCGGTAGGAATGAAAACGAGTTATTATTTCATCAGAATCTTCAGAAGTTCTGGTCTGGGACTCATCCTGGGATGAAGGGAGTAGACAGTCACATATTCAGGGAATGAGCTTGGAGAAATAATTCTCTTGGGGTGGTTTGACTAGAAGAGAACACATTCTGTATCGTGTATGTGTTTGGCATATTCAGAGCTAGCTAGTAGTGCCTGACACCTGAAAACAAATAATCCACCTTTCAGGATCATTAGAACCACTGAGAAAAGTTTTGTGGCCACCTATCAACTGGGCAATAGCACAAGGAATCCAAAAGAGACGTATTTAAGACTTGAGTCTTACACTAAATATGTGGACACAGGAAAGCCACTTAACTCTCTCAACCTTCTTTCCCTTATCTATAAAATGGGAGCAATTACCTCAATTTATAGGGTTGTGAAAAAGGTTAGATGAGAGGATGGGCATAAAAGTATCCAGTAAAAAGGCTAAATTGAGGGCTGCAAAGACAAAAGGGTGCTGATAATTCTGAGCAGGCAGAGGGTAAATGTGAAGGGGAGTCACCAGAGATTCAGGCAGAGGACCTGTGCTAGACACAATGGATTTACTGGGTTTTTGATGGTTTAAAATTTTTTATCTTATCCCAATGCTAATACATGCTTATTGCAAAAAATCTGGGAAAGAAGCATACAAAATTACAATTATTTCTAATCTTTCCATGCAGAAGTAATGTTTGTTGATATTTTTGGGAAATCTTCATTACATACAACTTAATTTGGTGCCATAAAAAAGAAAGAAAATTCCAGTCATTTAATATTATTTGAACACAAAGGCATGGCTTGAGCAAGGAGGACATCTGAGTCAAGGAAGACATCTGAGTCAGGGGTGAGGAAATACAGCAGAAGGTAAGGCTGGAGACAAATCAAATGGATTTTGTGTGCAAAAGCACCAATGATCTTCCCTTCTTACTTTCTTTTTTTGAAGGAAAGTCATAAAACCTTAACTTTCTTTTTTTTTAAAGATCTATTT